>NC_140585.1:253642857-254365357 GCF_964204655.1 Triturus cristatus | reverse complement strand
AGAATGCGAAGGTAGAGCCAGATGAGTCTATCATCTGTGCCTTCGAAATAATTTCAGGCTCTGTCGCTGATTTATTGACTGTCCCATCCCAGGGAGATCAGAGGGAGAGGGGGCCCAGATAGTTCAACCCAGACTGTTCTCTTGCAGCCAGGAGGCTGAAACTAGCTCTTCTGTAGTAGGGGATCTCTGTGTATAGTCATAATCTATGAATAGTCCCGCCCATGTGCGGGTACCCCGGAGCAATCAAAATATCTCTTAAGCTGTCCTGCATTTGCAAACCTGCAAAGACACTTAAGAGACAGACAAAATAATACAGCCTAATAACAATATGGCTGCACTGGCCAGCACTTCATCAGAAGTGAACACAAAAGCCAAAATAAAGTTTAAATGTCATTTTTATTCACATCTGACATGTTCCTTTATTGTATCACACTCCCTTCACACTCCCTTCACCAAAATCCCTTTAAACAATAGAGAGGAAGGAGTGGACAGACAAGCCCTATAGGCTGTCATTATGTGTCTGCTAAAAGGATACCGTGCCTTTAAGGAACTCTCCAGAGACCCCCGGTATCCCAGGATGCACAGCCAAAGCAAGTTACTTTCAGTTCTTTTTTCCGGCTCCTGCTAACAGGACCCGGCAGCATTGAGCTCTACCCTCTTGGGTGGATGTTTTGGATTTAAATTGGTTTTTTGAAGATAAAAGTTTGTTCATTCGACGTCTAGAGCCTTTCTCTGCTGCATACTGTCGTTTGGTGCAGTTTGACCCACTCTATTTTACTTAACATGGCTTTATTTGATAAATGCCCTGAGTGTAGGAGGAAAATGGCCAAGACGGACCCACATGATGTCTGTATTCTCTGCTTATCATCTTCACATGCCCCTGCTACATGTGACATCTGCAAGACCTTCTCCAAGAGGACCCTGAGGGACAGAGAAGATTCGCCTTCAGGGACAGGAGAAGCAGAGAACAGGTGGGACTTCTGGGCATGGAGGATCTCCTTCCCCATCCTCTGCCCATGCTTCAGCCACTGGAGGGACCTCCGGGCAGAAAAAGGAGCAGAAACGACACCTACCGCCCGGAAGATCCCGTTCGACGTAGAGGACGACGACGTCGACGGCGAGAGGTACAGCACCGTCTGGATCTCGGCGTCCTCGACGTTCGTCGAGAGAGGGGCCGGCGAGACCTAGGACTAGGTCGCCGTCGAAGACTTCACAGTCGACGTCGACACACCATCGACGTCATACTGCGCCCCGCAGACCGCGCCGCTCGCCGTCGAGGCGAGCCCGCCCGCTCGTCTCCTTCGCCGTCGACTCATAGATCGACGCAGAGACACCGGCAAAGGCCGTCGAGACGGAGATCGACATCGAGGTGAAGGAGAGCGCCGTCGAGGCGACATCGCTCACCGTAGACGTCGAGAGGCTCGCCGTCGAGACGAAGGCGCTCGACGTCGAGGAGAGACAGGGGTCGCCGTTCGGACAAGATCACCTGGTAACGCTTCTTGGGTGATTACGATATCCAGTCGTGGATCTAGGAGAGGAGGACGCTCTCCCTCGTTCGCTTCAGCCTCCTCACGGGGTAGACCCGCAAAGAAGAGAAGGGTGGACGGAAGTCCGGACAGAGCTAGTCCGGGTTCTCCTGCAAGGGGTGATGGACGGAGAGAGTCTCCGATGGACCCCCTGCCACTGCCTCAGAAGCCTCGTACGCCGCCTCCTCCTCCTCCTCCTCCTGACCCCCGGCTCCCAGTAGCGCCTCCTAAGCCACCTACGCCACCTCCGCTACCACCGCCTCCGGTGCCACAGCTCCCGCCTTCTCCTTGGCTACCAGTGGCTCCTAAGACCCCACGCAGACTGAGATCGCGCTCTAGATCTCGCCGGAGGTCACGGAGCAGACACAGATCGTCCACTCACACAAGGCATGGACAACAGAGGTATAGATCTCGATCCAGAGGCACTAGGTATACGGACTCTTCTGGCACTGGACGGCTTTCCCCCACGTTGTCGGAAGCGCCGCCTACTAGAATCTCGCCAGTGGATGATATTGCCGCTTTCCAAGATGTACTGATGAGAGGGGCGGCAAAATTGGGAATCTCAGTGACCGTACCAGTTCCCCCTACCTCTGTGATATTCAAGATATTACACAAGGCGCATCTATCACGCCCCCTCCTCCCTTTGGTTCCAGGTCTGGAGGAACCAGCCATGGAGGTCTTCTTGACGCCAGCCGTGGTGAAGTCTGCTCCCTCAAGGTTGCAGAAGAAGTACAGGGCCCCTGATTCGGACCCGGCGTTCCTCAGGGTGGACCCTCCCCCGGACTCTGTCATTGTGGTTGCGGCTAGGAAACAACATTCCACGTCGCCCTCTTCAACAGCTCCTCCGGATAAGGAGAGTCGCAAGATGGACTCCTTGGGGAGGAGGATGTGCTCTACGTCGGCCACGACTATGAAGGCTGCTAGCGCCTCCGCTCTGCTAGGTCGCTATGACGATCATTATGGGACTCCCTGCAACAGTTTGCTGACTCCCTGCCTAGGGATAAACGGGAAGACTTCCAGGAGGTGTTGAATGAGGGCATGATGGTCTCCAACCAGATCATCAGTGCAGCGGGGGATGTGTCATTGCTGGCGGCCCATGGGTACTGTCATGGAGTACACATGAGGAGACATTCCTGGCTAAGACTTACCTCTCTAAAGCCTGAAGCGCAGCAAAAGATTGCTAACTTACCTTTCTCTGGCACGACGTTGTTCGGGTCTCATGCGGATGACGAAATGGCCCGCATGAAGGCCGAAGCAGAAACCCTGAAGGCCGTGGGGTTGGAAAAACCCAAGGAACAGAAGAGATCATTCCGTTCCTGTGACAGGCGTTATTCTAAACAACGCGGCCAAGGGCGTCAGTCTGGTCAACAACAACACCAGCAACAACAGTTCCCGAGGCAGTCCTTTCAAAAGCGCCAGAGGGGCAGGGGACAGCAGCAATCCTCGTCGGGGAACAAAGGCCCGGCCGGGTCGAAGCCCTGAAAGGTCACTTCCCCCTCATCCGTTACCTGCTCCGGTGGGGGGAAGTATTCAATACTACCTGGCAGAGTGGAGAACGATAACTCAGGACAAGTGGGTGCTGAATATTGTTTGCAATGGGTACAGTCTTCGTTTCACCAGCCCGCCTCCACAGATCCCACCAGTGCGCTCTCCCTACATGGTGCGAGAGCTCCAGTGGGAGGCGGACATTCTGTTAAAGAAGAAGGCGATAGAGACTGTTCCTTTGAGGCAAAAAGGAAAAGGTCTTTGTGAGCGTGGGGATTCGGCGGGTTGGAAAAGCAGGCAAGGAGGCCGTATATAGTGTGCAATAGTCTACTTTATTGTGCCCAAGGCACGTCGTGCAAATAGGAAAGTACACAGGTCTAAGCAGGAGGATAACGTAGAGACGATGATGGGCCCGTCGGTTGCGGTCGTCGTCGCCGAAGCTCTTCTGCCGTCCAGGCCGCCGACGTCGATCACAGGTAGGAGGGTGGATGGGCACCTCGGAGGGCAGTGAGACAAAACACAGAAGGAGCCGTTAGTCCTGCGGGCGCTCTATGTCGCTGCCGTAACAGTCACCGGGAGTGGTAAAGGAGGAAGGGAGCGTGAGGAAAAGGGGCGGGGAGGAAGAGGGATAAGTTGAAGAACAGAGGGGTGTTCGTAAAAGGGTTGTGCGGGGTATTATGTACAAAGTGTGAGATGCTGTACAACGGATACTGATAGGTCCTACCAGGGTGCAGGGGGTGCCTAAAGGAGAGAGACTATATACAACTATCTACAGAGAGACTATGGTACATACGGGCACTTAGGGTGCTATACCGAAGGAAAGCTGGTACTCACGGGCTCCGCCGTAACTCTCATCCGAGTTACGGCCGCTCTTCAGCCTCCTCCGGGGGACTCCACCAGTCTTCGGACCACTCTTCTGGTTCGCCGCTCTCGTCCTCTCCTTTCGTCGTATCTCCTGCCGAACTCTCCTGCCACGATCCTCCGACGACTTCTACCTCCCGTCTTCCGGCTTTTCTGTCTCCGGCGGGGAACGGGGAGGAGGGACTTCCGGGAGCCAGGGGTTGTCCTTCCGGTGGGTCGTCGTTCGGGATAGGCTCCTGTAATAGAGAGAGGGGCGGGGTTCCTGGGGTCACCGAGGCTGTGGTTGAAACCCTGGATGGAGCGCCCGGGCAGGGAGGATTGAGCGGAAGGGATACCCCGGACAGGGTGAGTAGGGGTGGCAAGACCTGAGGGAGGGAGTCTCCGTCACAGTCTTTACTCAAGGTTCTTTCTCGTCAGAAAAAAGGACAAGAATGAGTTCAGGCCTATTCTAGATCTGCGTCAAGCAAACAAGTGGATCCGCAGAGAAAAGTTCCGTATGTTGGCCCTGCATCAGATTTACCCTCAGTTGCATCGAGGAGACTGGCTGTGCGCCATAGATCTGCAGGACGCTTACTTTCATGTGCCGATCGCACAAAAGCATCGCAAGTTCCTGAGGTTTCTGGTAGGCAACAACCATTACCAGTATACAGTACTCCCGTTTGGTCTGAAGTCTGCACCAAGGACGTTCTCCAAGTGCATGGCAGTGGTGGCAGCACACTTGCGGAAGAACAAAGTGTTTGTGTATCCATACCTGGACGATTGGCTGATCAAAGCTTCCACGTACCAGGAAGCCCAGTGTCATTTCAACAGGACAGCTGCCTTGCTTCATCGCCTGGGACTGCACATCAACATGACGAAGTCAGTGCCGATCCCTCTGCAGTGTCTCCAGTACTTGGGGGCCTCAGTCAATACTTTGAACGCAAGCGTGTGTCCTTCGGAGGAGAGACGCTTATCTATCCGTTGGAAGGCCCTGCACCTCCTCTCAGCCCACTCTCCTGCAGTGAGGACGGTGTCCTCTTTACTGGGGTCGATGGCTTCATGCATCTTTCTCACCCCCAATGCACGTCTGCATATGAGGCCTCTGCAGGTATGTCTGGAGGATCAATGGGACCAGAGGCGGGGGCGTTGGGAGGACAAGATTCATCTGTCCCCACACGCTCTCCAGTCTCTGAAATGGTGGTGCTCCTCGGAGAATGTCTGCAAGGGGACTCCCTTTCACAAGGATATTCCGGTCCAGACCATAGTGACCGATGCGTCTCTCCAGGGCTGGGGAGCGCATTCGGGCCCTCTTCAGATTCAGGGGATATGGTCACAGACGGAGATGACTTACCACATCAACTTTTTGGAACTCCGAGCGGTACACTTGGCCCTTAAGGCGTTCCATCCCTCCTTCAAGACGAACTCCCTGCTAGTTCAGACAGACAATACTACTACCATGTATTACCTCAACAAGCAGGGTGGCTCCCGTTCACGCACGCTGTCTCGGGAGGCACAGACTATCTGGAATTGGCTGGTGGCCAGGAACCTAACGATCACGGCAACCCATCTGCCGGGAGTGCAGAATGCCAAAGCCGATGCGCTCAGCAGGCTCGTTCAAGAAAATCACGAGTGGGTGCTAAACGACGACGTGCTAAGAGACGTCTTCGCAGAGTGGGGCACTCCGGATATCGATCTGTTCGCTACGGCAGAAAACAGCAAATGCCGCGACTTCGCGTCCAGGTACTACCAACCAGGGACGCTGGGGAATGCACTATGGATCAGCTGGTCGAACAGCTTTCTCTACGCCTTTCCACCCATTCCCCTGATTCCGCGATGCTGATCAAGCTGTCGCAATCAAGAGCCAGGATGATCCTGATTGCTCCGGAGTGGCCGAGGCAATGGTGGTTCACCGACCTTCTTCACCGGTCTGTTCTACCACACCGGCGCCTGCCGTGTCGGCCGGACCTTTTCACGAAATTCGGAGGTCAGATGGTTCACCCCAATCTCTCGTCCTTGAGTTTGGCAGCATGGCTCCTGAGCTAGTACAGTATGGACACTTGAACCTACCTCAGGACTGTATGGAGATCTTGAAAGAGGCGAAGAGACGTCTACGAGGACTTCTTACGCCTATAAGTGGAAGAGATTATGCTTATGGTGCACGGCAAAGGACATTGACCCTACATCCTGTAAAGAAGATGTTATTCTGCCTTATCTGCTGCAGTTAGCTCAATCTGAGCTTAACTTTCAGTCTATTAAAGTTCATCTCGCAGCTTTGACTGCGTATAGAAAGGGCCCTTCCCAAACCTCATTTTTTCAAATCCCTGTGATTAAAGATTTTTTGGAGGGTTTGCGTAAGGTGTTTCCCCCTGTTAGACGACCTTCTCCACCATGGGAATTGAACGTGGTGTTGTCCAGATTAATGAGGGAGCCTTTTGAGCCTATTCATAAGGCCTCTTTGCAGCATTTGTCCTGGAAGGCTGCCTTCCTTGTGGCCATTATATCGGCCAGGAGAGTAAGTGAGATTCAGGCTCTGTGTTGTCAAGAGCCGTATACTGTGTTCCATGCTTCTAAAGTGGTAATGCGTACTCATCCTAAGTTTTTACCTAAAGTGATATCTGATTTCCATGTAAATCAAATGATAACTTTGCCTACATTTTTTCAGCATCCCTCCTCTCCGGCGGAGAGGTCTCTGCATTCACTAGATGTGCGTAGTGTTGAAATTCTATCTAGATAAGACAAAAGACATCCGCAGGTCGGATCAACTGTTTGTAAATTATGGTTCGGTGAGAACTGGTCTAGCTACCTCGAAGCAGTCCATCTCCAGATGGATTGTGTCCTGTATTCAGCTCTGTTATCAGAAAGCTAATAAGACAATAGGGGTAAGCCTACAGCGCATTCGACTAGGGGCAAAGCAGCGACTACAGCTTTGCTTAGGAATGTTCCAATCGCTGACATTTGTAAGGCTGCCACCTGGAAGTCGGTCCATACGTTTACAAAGCATTACTGCCTGGACTCTGATGCTAGGGCAGATGCGCAGGTTGGACAGGCTTCGCTGAGGAATTTGTTTGCACAGTAATTTGTTGGTGTTCGGTTTTTACTCCAACGCGGTTTCTTGGTTGGGATGGGCTTGCCATTCTATTCATAGATTATGACTATACACAGAGATCCCCTACTACAGAAGGTGTAGTTTCTTACCTGTAACTCCAGTTCTGTAGCAGGGATATCTCTGTTATAGTCATAAGCGACCCTCCCTCCTCCCCGGTGGAGTAAACTGACAGTATCAGGCCTGTTGTTATACACCTTCAAAAAGAACTGAAAGTAACTTGCTTTGGCTGTGCATCCTGGGATACCGGGGGTCTCTGGAGAGTTCCTTAAAGGCACAGTATCCTTTTAGCAGACACATAATGACAGCCTATAGGGCTTGTCTGTCCACCCCTTCCTCTCTATTGTTTAAAGGGATTTTGGTGAAGGGAGTGTGATACAATAAAGGAACATGTCAGATGTGAATAAAAATGACATTTAAACTTTATTTTGGCTTTTGTGTTCACTTCAGATGAAGTGCTGGCCAGTGCAGCCATATTGTTATTAGGCTGTATTATTTTGTCTGTCTCTTAAGTGTCTTTGCAGGTTTGCAAATGCAGGACAGCTTAAGAGATATTTTGATTGCTCCGGGGTCCCCGCACATGGGCGGGACTATTCATAGATTATGACTATAACAGAGATACCCCTACTACAGAACTGGAGTTACAGGTAAGAAACTACTCCTTCATGCCTCTCCGAGGAATGCTGTGCTAGTTAAAATCCGTAGAAAGCAGTATAAACTAGCACTTAGTAAACGCAGGGCTACCCTGAAGGAAGAAGCTTGGGGTAACCTCATGGAATCCTCAGTCTGTAAGTGTAGTGCCAAGTTCCGGAGCATCATAAACGCCCCATTCTGGGAGACGAGGCCGCAAATGTTTTTGAAGCAAACATCATTGAAAATGAATGGGTCAGTCACTTTGAGGGCATGTTTAAGGGAGACATTGCTTCGTCCGTCTTATTTAAACTTGGGGGCACCCAAAAAAAAACTAGTAGTTCCGGAAGAAGTAAGGCTTGGTATCATTGGTCTGACACTTATCAAGGCCCGGACCCTGATGGAATCCCACCTGATCTCTAGTTGGCATCAGTCTCTGCTTGGCGTCAGACTGAAGCAAGCAGAGAAGCGAGCGCATCAGTGATGTATATACAATCCTCACCATTCAAAATGTCACCTTCTTAATTAAATATTACCCCCAGATTATAGCATAGTGGTGCAAAACCCGACACCCTGCTGGCTGCCCCTAAAATACAATTCAAGCAATGGAGCTGCACATGTAACATTGAAGTAGAAATAACTTCCAGTTTCACACAATGTCTATCTTATGAAAAAGCAACATGCTAACTGATATATTAATCAAATGTCGGCGACCTTATCCAGTTCTGGAACCAGTTCTGGCTCACTTACTTTACATTCATATGTAAATAGCTTTACTTCTATTGGCAGGGGGGCATAGGGAGATAACGTGATTTACCCAGAATCACAGGATGTTGAGCCAAAGAGGAGGCTTGAACCTGGCCCCCCCCCCCTCCCCCCAGCTCCAAAGTTCGCTGCTTTGGCCGTTATGCTACACCCTCCCCTTTGTCATATCGCCTTTAAAAAAAGAAAACTGTACAATTACGATGCCAGTGGGGGATAATTTACTGCATTTATAAGGTCCCGAAGGCGAGACTTGTTGGCTATGCCAATGCTTGTTTTTGTTTATCTGAAAGAAACACGTTAGTTAGATTCCTCACCTTAGAATATCCCCAGGCGTCAGGCTGGATCTGGAAAGATTTTTGTAGCAATACCCCTTGCGCGTCGCTAAGCGTCGTCTGCGGCTCCGCGTCCGTCGGTGGCGTCGTGCGCTGGAATGACGTCGTCGGAGTACTTGGACGCCGCCCTCGTGCGCTGACGTCAGTTCTTCTTTTTTCAGTGCCAGACAGCGCGATCCGGGAAGAGCTTACCCCTTAGTCAATTTTTGACTAAACTTTTTGACTCTTTTTGGTCTTCTGTCGACTCGACTCTGGTGCCGGTAGGATGCCTGGGTTTAAAGCCTGTGACTCCAGTCATCGACTGATGTCGGTGACGAACCACCATCGCCGGTGCCTTTACTGCCTGGGGGCCGACCACGACGCGGATTCGTGCCCCGATGGTCAGGCCTTGACCTCAAAGGCTAGGCGGGAGCGGTCCCGTAAGCTTCTCGAGCTTCGGCACTCGGCTCTGCGCCGCTCACGGTCCCGGTCCAGGAGGAGGTCCAAGGACCGGTCGTGGAGCCGCAGTCACCATCATCACTCGAAGTCTTCGGGTAAGTCGAAGCGATCAAAGAAGTCCAAGAGGCGACACCGCTCTTCGGACTCCCCTCGCCGGTCGCGCGACTCGGCCGAGGGTCAGGGTGGTCCCACCCCCACGGCTCTGTCGGAGCCGCAGGAGCCGCGTCCGTCTCCATACCCGCCGGTCCCTGGGACTGAAGCGACTCCGGCGGAGGTCAGTGCCTTCCTCTCGGCCATGAGGGGCCTGGCTCTGCCGTCGACGCCTGCCGGCGCCCCTTTGGGCCCCGCGGGTTCGACTGGGCGACCTCTCGTCCCAGCGGCTCCGGCCCCGGCGCCGTTGACGACTTCGGTCCCGACGCCGCAGGTTCCCAAGGGATCCAGGCCTGGATCTCTGTCGGCGCCGGTTGACCTCACGACGCCTCCTCCGCCGGCACCGACACCGGTTCCACCTCCGGCGCAGTCACCAGACGACGCCGTTCCCCGGTTTAGCCCCTGTCCGGACCCGGTGTGGCGCCGCCCGGCGCCGCACCCGACGCCGATGGATGAGCGTTTCATCTACCGTCCGGCTCCGATCATTTCTCCTGTTTATCAGGAATCGGATGACTGGGGCGACTGGGAGGGGTCTGAGGACCCTATGGCCATCCAGGGCCAACTTTCACAGGACTGGGCAGACTAACTGGGGGGTGCCAGTGGTCTGGACACTTCACCGGACGCTGGTTTCATCTCTCCTGCGACTGTGGCCTCGGAGGAAGGTGCAAGTTTTTCAGTGGTGCTGCGCAAGGCGGCCGAAGCCCTGGGGCTCGAGTTGCCTGCTGTGGCCGTGAGGACTAATATCCTCAAAGAGGTGCTTCAACCATCAGCAAGCTCCACAGAGCCGCTGCTGCAGTTCAATGAGGCACTCATCGACGTTCTGCAGGGCACTTGGTCCAAGCCCTCCACAGTTCCTCTTGTGGATCGGAACGTGGCCCGGCGCCACCCCCCTGCTCCGGGCGACCCCAGTTTCCTGTCCCAACACCCCACCCCCGAGAGCCTGGTTATCCAGGCCTCCACTTCCCAATCCTCCTTCCCGTCCGCTCCTCCGGATCGGGAATCCAAGAGGCTGGAACAGTTCGGAAAGAAACTGTTCTCTTCCCTGAGTTTGGGCCTGCGGTCTTTGAACACCGCTTGCCTCTTGGACCGTTTCTCCCACTCTCTGTGGGATGCGGTGGAGGACGTGCTGCCCCTGTGTCCGGAGGAGGCCCGGACACGTCTCTCCCAGGCACTTGCTGACGGGCGAGATGCAGCGCGACATGCCATATGGTGTGGACTTGACACCACGGACTCGCTGGGTAGGGCGATTTCCACCACGGTGGCGCTCCGGTGCCACGCCTGGCTGCTGTCCACGTCTTTTTCGGGGGATGTCCAGAGTACCCTCATGGATATGCCCTTTGATGGCGCTCGCCTTTTTGGTGAGAAGGCGGATAGTGCGCTGGCTCGTTTTAAGGACTCCCGGGCTACGGCCACGTCCTTGGGTCTCTCGGCCCCACGGCCGCAAACTTCCGCCTTTCGCGGCCATGGAAGGGGCGCCTCCTCACGTCCGCCTAGCCACCGGCTGCAGAACCAACCTGCACGCAGTCGCGGACGTGTGTTCCGCCGTGGCGGTTCTACAGGACAACGTGCCGGTCAGTCCACATCCACCCCGGCAGCATCCGCCTCAAAGCCCTCCTAGTCCGAGCTTTCAGGCCCATTCCATGCCAGTGGGCGGCAGAGTTCACCATCACCTGCTCCACTGGCACTCCATCACTTCGGACAGGTTGGTGCTGCAAATCGTCCGAAGGGGCTACTCCCTCCCCTTCGAGACGACCCCTCCAGCCATGCCACCGCAGTGCCACCGTATATCGGGGGATCACTTGAATCTTCTGCGGGAGGAAGTTACGGCCCGCTTGGCGAAAGAGGCCGTCGAGCATGTTCCTGGTCCAGAAGTAGGCCGTGGTTGCTATTCCCACAACTTTCTGGTTCCCAAGAAGGGCAAAGGAGGCCTACGCCCTATCTTGGACCTCAGGAGCGTCAACACCTTCCTCCGGAAGGAACGGTTCAAGATGCTAACTTTACCTCAGGTTCTGGCTGCCCTCGACCCTGGAGACTGGATGGTAGCGTTGGACTTGCAGGACGCCTATTTTCACATCCCCGTCCTGCCGGCCCACCGGCGTTGCCTGCAGTTCACGGTGGGTCAGGAGCACTTTCAGTTCACCGTGCTCCCCTTCAGCCTCACCAGTGCCCCTCTGGTGTTCACGAAAGTTATGGCGTTGGTCGCAGCTCATCTGCGCAGATCGGGGGTTCCAGTCTTCCCCTATCTCGACGACTGGCTGTTGAAGGCGGGCTCGCCCCAGCAAGTCGTCTCCCACCTCCAGACTACGGCCGACCTCCTGCATTTTCTGGGGTTCTCCATCAACGTGCCAAAGTCACACCTGAGACCCACCCAGAAGCTCCTCTTCATCGGAGCGGTTCTCGATTCGGCGCAGTTCCGGGCTTATCCTCCGGAACAGCGGGTCTGGGATATTCAGGCTCTGATTCTCATCTTTCGGCCTCTATCCTGGGTTTCGGTCAGGTTGGTGCTGCGGCTTCTGGGGCTGATGGCCTCCTGCATCCTGTTGGTGCATTACGCCAGGTGGCGAATGCGGGCTCTGCAGTGGGACCTGAAGTTTCAGTGGGCCCAGCATCGAGGCAACGTGTTCGACCATGTCTTGATCTCGGAGGGCACTGCGAACCAGTTGCAGTGGTGGCTCACGGACCGCGATTGGGTCAGCGGCAGATGCCTCTCCCTACCGGAGTACGTAGTAGTGACGGACGCGTCCCTCCTGGGATGGGGGGGGCCATATGGGAGAGGCGGAGATCAGAGGACTCTGGTCTCTGGCTGAGGCTCAACTCCATATCAACCTTTTGGAGCTGAGAGCGATCCGGCTTGCACTGAAAGCCTTCCTTCCCTCTGTCCGGGGAAGTGTTGTGCAGGTGTTCACGGACAACACCACCGCCATGTGGTATTGCAACAAACAGGGCGGAGTGGGGTCGTGGACCCTATGTCAGGAGGCTCTGCGCCTCTTGGCATGGCTGGAACATCAGGGCTTTTCCCTGGTGGTTCAACACCTGGCAGGTTCACTGAACGCCAGGACAGACTAACTCAGCCACAGGTGCATGATGGATCACGAATGGCGTCTTCACTCAGACGTGGTGCAAGGTCTCTTTCAACAGTGGGGAGAGCCTTGGTTAGATCTATTCTCCACTGAAGAGAACGCGCAATATCAGCAGTTCTGCATGTTGGAATTTCCAAGGCGGCACTTTTCGTCGCGAGTTTAGTTGCGGTCTGTTGTAGGCCTTTCCGCTTATACCACTTCTACCCAGAGTGCTGAAGATCAGGTGCGACCGGGCCCAAGTTATTCTTGTGGCTCTGGACTGGGCTCGAAGAGTATGGTATCCCGAGCTACTCAGTATGACAATCGATCCCCCGATCTGACTGCCTCTTCGGGAGGATCTTCTGTCGCAGCAGCAGGGGACGGTCCTCCACCCGAACCTGTCCAGTCTGCACTTCCTTGAGTGGAGATTGAGCGGCGGCAGTTGATTCCTTTTGACTTGCCTCCTGAAGTTTGTAATGTTATTCTAGCAGGGTGCTCAGCAAAGGTTGTGGATCCCCTTTCTGCCCCTCTTTCAGAAGTCTTTTTGTTTCTTCTCTCTTTGGCCCTGCAGGGCTCTGCTCTGGGCACTATCAACGGCTACCTTTCTGCTATTTCGGCCTTTCTCAGGCTCCCTGATCAGCCCTCTCTCCAAGTCCTCTGTTGAAAACAGATTCCTCAAAGGCATTACTCACCTTTTCCCTCCTATTCCTTTTGTGATGCCACAGTGGGACTTGAACTTGGTTCTTACATATTTGATGTGCTCTGCCTTTGAGCCTCTGCTCTACATCTCCTTAACCTTGAAGACTGCTTTCCTAGTTGCCATAACCTCTGCTAGGAGAGTGAGTGAGCTCCAGGCTCCTTCTTGTAAACCTCCTTTTCTATCTGTCCATCCGGACAAGGTACTGCTCAGAGCCCATCCATCCTTCCTGACAAAAGTTGTCACTGCTTTTCACATCGGGCAAACCATCACTATGCCCACCTTCTTTCCGCCTCTGCATCCTTCCAGAGAGGAAGAGAGGCTCCACCGTCTGGACCCAAAACATGCGCTCTCATTTTACTTGAGCCGCACACAACCGTTCCGGTGGATGTCCAGGTGTTTGTTGGCTATGTAGGCACCAAGAAAGGTCGGGCCATGCAAAAGCGGACAATTTCCCGATGGGTTGTCTTGTGTATCAAAGCCTGTTATTCTATGGCTAAAAAGGAGCCACTGGTGAGGCTGCGCGCCCATTCCACCCGGGTGACAGCAGCCACTACAGCATTGGGAAGTGGTATCCCCCTGCAAGACATCTGTCCGGCATCTACGTGGGCCACGCTGCACACTTTTACTAAGCACTACTGCCTGGACAGCCAAGTCCGGAGAGATGGCTTCTTTGGCCGTTCTGTTCTCCGAGACGTCCTGGTGTGATCTTGGTTCGCAGACCCACCAGCGAGGTTAGTATTACTGGGGTATCTATTCTAAGGTAAGGAATCGATCACTGTGTTTCTTTCAGATGAACAAGTGTCTTACCTTTGGAAACGATAGATCTGTAAGAAACATTAGTAGTGATAGATTTCCTACCGCCCCACCCATCCTTCCCATTCTGCGAACTGATTTCTAGGGTTAAGGTTATCCCTTTCAGGGCCCTAGTTTCAAGACACCAGTGGTCAGTATCTTGCATGGCTCTGCGTATTCTGGCGCGGAATGTCGTGTACAGAACTGACGTCAGCGTGCGAGGGCGACGTCTAAGTTGCTGCCACGACGTGATCTCGGTGACCACGACGCCAACGACGGACGCGGAGCTGCACGACGCCACCTTCCGACACGCAGGGGTACTGCTGACAAACTTTCCGGATCCAGTCTGACGCCTGGGGGTAATTCTAAGGTAAGGAATCTATCCCTACTAATGTTTCTTACAGATATATCGTTACCGAAGGTAAGTAACTTGTTCATTAGGTACAGGCATAGGAGAGGAACGTATAGGAGACAAGTCTGTAGGTGCTGGAAGGAAGTGTGCAGGGGAGCTGCAGTACCCCAAAATTATAATGGTGGAGTTCAGCAGGTGAATGAGCAATAAAGATGCCTGTAAATTTTGTTCAAAGACAGACGTCAAATGTCAGGCAATGCATTCTGATACATTGTTGCCTGTTCTTATTAATATGGAGGTTGTTTCCTTTTTTTTTTTTTTTTTTACTCTGAGTGCAATATGAGCAGACTTTGCAAATTGAACTATGTGACAATTTTGCTTATGTAAGAGGAAAGGCTATACAATGTCATTTTTTTTTCTAACGCACAATAAAATGTAAATATATTAAAATGGGTTTGGACCAATAGGTTAGCTTGGAGGTTGGTTGATGGTCACTAAGAGGCCAGCCCTGCCAAATTTCCCATGTTCATGCAAGATGCGCTGCTGCAGCCTAGGTCCTCATCTTGATCTCTGGGACCTGTAGTTGTGCCTATTCCATTATAAAACAGAACTAAAAGTCCCAGAAATCAAAGAAAAAACCTGGACTGGAACAGCACGTCATGCAAGGATGCTAGGATCTGGGAAACATAGCAGCTATGAGGGACTGGCAGAGGTTTATAGGTGTTAGCAGAAAACATCTTAAGAGCCTTGAGGGTTGTACAAAAGAGTGGATAATAGATTACCAGGGGGAGTCTGGACCAGAGCCTCATGCATTTTAACTATTAACTCAGTCTGGGAAATGCTGGTTAGCTTCACTATATGTTTTGAGGCCGGTCTCCTGTTGGTCTAGTACTGCTTCACTGCAGGAGTTCTTATATTTCTTCCATATTTGCATTAGTGCTTTGACCTATAAAGAACATCAATACAGAGCGAAAGTGCCTTCTTTTAAAGTCAGATCTCAACCATTAATGTTCCTGGGTGGAAGTCTGAGAGAACATGCAATGGCTGATTGCATATTGCTCATTCTGTTGAGGTTACTGAGCCGCTGTAGGGTAGCCTCCCTCATCCACATCTGGTTGTATAACTCCCAATCCAGTGGGTTTCTTCTCTGCTGCTACTGCTGATTGCGAAGTTTACACAGTCAGTGGGATCATGCCCTACAGAGGGTTGCATGTGTGGGCTCTCCCTGACCACTCTAATGATGATGGGTATCTGCATACTTGGGTTTGTTCTCAAACGTTTCCTAAATTGCCTCACTCTTTTGTGGTGACATGATTTAAGCTGTTAAAGTAAGAGCACAACTTGGTCATCACACAGTCTGAAGAAATACTGCCCATTTAGGACACGACACACATTTTACCATAATGCTTCCATTGAATACGGTGCTCGCCACCCTTTAATACCATTTAGTGTATTGTTACTGCGATTAAGAGCTATATTAATGTTACTACTGTGCAGGACAGGTAGACTAAGCTCTCGGTGTGCAGAGACACAGTTTGCCAAGCAGAGAGGTCAAGTTTTTGAATGGACACAAGTTCAGGAATGCAGGGACACCATATATCTATTGGGTTCACTGGTACGAACATTCAGTGAGAACAGTTGTAAGGAGCCCCAAAAATTCTAGGAACTCCATTGACATTATCAGAAGGGCACCAAACGGGGTAATAGGCACAGTTTCATTGTTTTGAAACATTAAGTGGTCTCAGTTTTCAGAGTTCCAACCATTCAGCGACCAGAATGTTCATGGATGCAAATACACCTGATACTTTATGGATATATTGCATGGTTTTCCGCCTTCACCAACTGCTGCATCAGACTGGCCAGGTCATCTGATGGCCATGTATCAGAAGTTGTTAGACCAAAAAGGGGGTCACTGTTCCATAGGTGTAGGTGCTGGAGGGTCACCCTCACACAAAAAGGAGAAGAGAAACTTGTTAGAGCTGAAAGAGGATAGGGCTAGGTCTAGGATCCACTTTATAAGGGGAGAACACAATTTGTCTCTTGTTGCCCTCACACACCCAGAGGGATGTCATGGTTCATATCGGGCATTTGCTCGTCGTTGGGTTGGAATGCCCAACGGGTCCCCCGAAGGGTCACTTTGGCGGAGATCTTTTAAGAGAACAGCCGTTTGATGAATACAGGTATGTTGAGGGAGTGGGTCCTATGTGCACAATGAGTGTGTGTGTGAGAGAAAGTAAAAAAGGGGGAAAGGTTTATTACTGTGTTGGTCCCTTTGCCATGCTAAAAAACCAAAAGGTTGAGCGTTGCGTCTCTGGGCTGTAATGTGCCCTCGGTAACTGAAATGGTCAGGTCAACATGTTTCGCACCCAGACTGTCAGAACAATCCTTGGCGCTTCCTCAGGACCAGTAATAAATAGTGCAGTGCTCAGTGCAAGTGAAGAGGGGATATTAGCCCTCTGTGTGAAAGGAGCGGGCTCGCGCTGTGTAAAACTACAGCTAATCTACACGTTGATTCACCCCTTAGAAACGACCTAGATAAGGAGAGAAAATAAAGGAATTTAAAAAAACACA
The DNA here is from genome assembly GCF_964204655.1 of Triturus cristatus. Lineage (NCBI taxonomy): Eukaryota > Metazoa > Chordata > Amphibia > Caudata > Salamandridae > Triturus > Triturus cristatus. The sequence goes on along the minus strand of NC_140585.1, from coordinate 254,348,614 downwards.
AAGCGCTTATTAATCATAGATATATGGCGTGTGTCTGTTTATGAAAGCGTCAAGTGCTATCTGTTTTATGTGCAAGGAACATGACACTGGTGCTGGCTTCAGCGAGTAGTGGCTCTCCGGGGGAGGGCAGTCTTAGCCTACCCATTGTGCAAACTGCCGGTTGCGGCCAGAGTGGGGCGAGCTCATGGGTGTTCTGGAATGCCCACACTACCCAGGTCGCGCCATCTTTGAAGTACACATGGTAAAACTGAGAAGTTCACATTGGTTGTTCAAGTCGAAGCGTGTCACAGTAGCCGCTCCCCAGAGTGGGTAGTATGATGCGTGTACGGCTGTAAGTTAGTGAGGCCGTAACACATGCACACAACCTATCCCACCCCGAAAGGGCTGTCATGTACACGCTCCGGCCGCACCACCATCTGCGACTCAGTAGATTAGGATTTTACACGCACAAGCAACAAGGGTAAATGTCCCCAAACCGAACCTTACGTCTCATGGAGAATAACTCCATGGGCTGGGGTGCCGGTATTCCCGTGTTGTCACGGGCTGTTTGAGGGGGGGTCGGGAGGGGAGAGCTAAGGTTAGAGAGCGAGTAAGCGCAGTGGCCGTTGCACACACTGATGAACCAGCTGAGCAGTGGCAGTGTGGACATAGTCCACCAACGTATACTCATGGTTTTGCAGCAAAAATGGTGCGTCTTAGCACCAACCCGACCTGGCACCTGCCCATATGTTGTAGACAAAGGTGAGGTGGGTCTTGATACATGGCTCTGTGCGGCGGTGCCCTCTTCCAGGTCCGTCGTCATTGCTGCTACGAGTGCGCATGTGTGGGGGAGTAGTACGACTGACTACGCATGCGCAACTATTGTAATGACTGCGCATGAGCGTTAAATTACTGCGCCTGCTTTCCTTAAGTGTTGTCCTAGCCTGACATGACAAGTGGTGGCCATACGATGGGGGGTCGAAATCAGCGCCCTCAGTAACATATATTAAATTGTGTAGTAGTGTGTAAGACGGCTCCGCGCCACTTTCTCTCTCTCACACACACACACACTCATTGTGCACATAGGACCCACTCCCCCAACACACCCGCATTCATCAAACGGCTATTCTCTTAAAAGATCTCCGCCAAAGTGACTCTTCGGGGGACCCGTTGGGTATTGCAGCGCCGGCCCAACGAGGAGCAACGAGAAGCAAACGCCCGATGATGAAGCATGACATCCCTCGGACAAATTGTGTCCTCTCCCTTATAAAGTGGATCCTAGACCTAGCCCTATCCTCTTTCAGCTCTAACACGTTTTTCTCTTCTCCTTTTTGTGTAAGGGTGACCCTCCAGCACCTACACCTATGGAACCGGGACCCTCTTTTTGGTCTAACGACTTGACAGTGGAGCACGGGCACTGGACCGCAGCCAGCTCCTGGTCGCCCTTCTCCTTTTTTGACATTGCATGTATCAGAAGCCCCCTAAGTGTGTATGTTGTCACGGCATCCCTTAAGCAAAGAAACAGAAGTTTTTGTTCCGTATGTAATAAACGACCACCTTGTCCTTACTTTAACCAGGCGTCCTGGGTTTCAGGGAGAACCCAGGATGCCTGGATTTGGTCACTCAGTTGTTGAGTACGTGTTCAATCATGTTGCTTTCCGTCTCCTCCACCCTCCCCACCTCTTTCCCTCAGCCCCATTTTTCTTCTGGACGGGCTCATGAAACCTCTGGTGCTGGGGGTGATTCATAGTCGGTGCTGCTCGTGGAGGTCCGTTGGGTGTCTGTTAAAGCAGCGTATTCCTCGCCTCGTACAACGAGTAAGGGTTGGATTGGGGACACAATTCGGCCCGGGCAGCCCCCAAAAAGTGGCCCACATTCGTAGATTGCGACATGGCAGTAACTGTTATCAGGCTGATAAAGGAGAAGAGCAGATACAGATGTATCTCCACTGCTTGCATCGAGTGGAGGAGGACAAAAACTGAAGCGCTTCCTCGCTGGCCCTCTGAAACCCCCCACCTCCCCAAGTTCCCGTCCTCTCCCCTGCTGCAGGCCCCTGAAAAGTAAGTACTAATGGGTTCCCACCTGCACCTTGTGGCCTCTGTCACTCCCGGAGGGAGTGAAGCAGACACACCTCATGCTGTGACAGTCCTAGCAGCTTATTGTCATTCTGCCCCCGACATTACTCCGCTGGCCGGACTTCAGATGCAGCATGGGATCATGTTTTCTCAAGGCTGTGACGGCCTTTCATGCTGTGCACCAGTGGTGGAGTCCAAAAACCAGCCCACGAACTGGCCTCAGCCAGAGGCTCATCTGCCGATGCCCGATTGGATTGCCCGCCTTACCATTCCGAGACTGCAACGAGTCCTTCAGGGGTTCGCTGAACCTCGAGACTGGCGATACTAACTCCCTCCTTGCACATCTCAAACCGGAGCCATAGAACTGGTGAAGCAGTGTCCCAGCAGCCCAAATCCACCTCAGAGTAAAGAAAACACCTAGCTTGGACCCCGCAACACCCTCAAGCAAAGGGTATCATCTGAGGCACATTGCAGGCACGGCAGCGCTGCCCAGCAGTGCAGCACCCGTCATGTACACCAGAGACAAGTGACACTGATGCCACACACTCATACAGTCTGAAAAGCTGCAGAGCCACTGCGCAAGCGCCCTTTTGCTCACTTAAGCCTCGAATCTGCTCTTGCACGTAGCTCGGCACCTAAAAATGATTTCGGAAAGTTAGTGCCTCAGATCGTTCTGTCGCAGCTGCCCAGACAATCATCAAACCATGATCTTGTGCAGCGAGATTAATGGCAAAGTTCTGAGACTCACTCACTCTGTACACTGCAAATATCCCGTACACAAGGATGCCGTTTAGCCAGCCTACTGAACCTCTGCGAAGCCTCACTAAATGACGTCACTGGAGACTCCTCGTTTCAGACCGGCGAAGCAGCACCTAAATCATTTCACTGGGTGGACTCATTTTTGAGCCATGGTACCTTAGATGTCCACCATGATCCAGCCAATGGGAAGAGGTCCTACAGATGTCAGCGGTGCTCTGCAGAAAAGCTGCTAATGCGCATGTTCACGTTCTCCGCCGTTCATATTTCAGTTCAGCTCCTACGTCTTCATATGGTCTTTTTACTGTTCTTTTTTTGTTCACAAACGAGCTGCGTTGTTGTCCCTGTTCTTTCTTTTTAGGTCTCGCGCCTAGCGTTGCAGTGCACAGCACTGCTCGCGCAGCGCGAGACCTCATATAGTGGGTTCTGAAAGCTGACCACACGCTTGTGCGTGTGCTTTTGCTTTCGTCGGCTGCAATTGGCTTTTGCGTGCGTTTTTTACAAAAAATACTGCACGCGATTGGGCAAAGGCGGGCGCATGTCCTGCATTTGCTCCGCCCACTTCCCATTGGTGTCTGTTACGCGCAGCAGAGCGCGTTTGCCTCGCTCCCGCGCTCCCTCGCCCCCGCTCCTCTGTGGTGCGCGCACCACTGGTTTCGATTCCGTGCTTGTTATATAGTGGTCCTTGATATTTGTCTCTGTTTCCCAGATATATTGGCTCCTATCCATGATTCTGTTTCCGCCTTTGTCGTATGCTTTGACCAAGATATATTTGTATCTTTATATAAACGTGCCGATGTGCCAAGCGCAGAATGCTGTATACTACTGTGGTTGTGCATAGAGAGGGGCATGAGAGGGTCAAGATGCATAGAGCATATTACTTCCCACAGATCTGCATAAATAGTTTGTGCCATGATATTTTCATGTGTAGAAGTTCTCTACAAAGGTTTTTTGCAAGCTCCAGAAAGCTATGCATTAAATGTGTTTAGGGTTTATGAGTATGGGACTAGGTAGCCTTTTGTAAATGTATTGTAAAATGGTGTCTGTGAGGCAGTAAGCAAGAATTTGTCATTTATGCAAGCTGTAGTCTGGTAATAGTATTCTAGCTAATACATAAATAAGATTAACTGAAGATCAGTCACCGTATGCTTTATCCGTATTGAAATGTCTCTAATTATGACTGTTTTGTAATAATGTTTTCTCTGCTGGTAGCAATAATTTAACATAGTTTACTCTCGTTTTATATATTGTGAGTTCTGGAATAATTGTGCAATAGATATTTGATTCTTTGTGCTTGATTCTTTGCATGAATATATGCAGAACATTATATATTTTCGATATTTTTACTGTAACCCTAAAAAGGGCCAGGTGCTCAAACAAAACATTAAGCCGTTTAGTTTCCTGAAGGTATCGAATAATTGGAGGAGGAGAGAGGCCATGCTCTTTAGGTCCCAGCATCTAGCTATGAACATACCGTTCTTAAGATGTACCTTGTAGATAACTGCAAGCGTTCTACCTTTAGCATTCCTCAGTATTTTGGATTGGTAATTTCAGCAATGTGTTGTGTATCCTCATTTTACCACACTTTTAAAGATTGAAGTGTACTAATGAATCCTAATGCCCGACCGCATACATTTAACAAGCATTTGCAAAGCAATAGGTCTCGCATTTATGCGAGTTTGACCTGTTGGCATTGTAAATAACAATTTCTTTTATTTATGTTTTGGTTTTTAACCCCTTCAGTGCCCATGACGAGATAGTCTCGTCATGGAGCGCGGTTGCGCTGTGCCCATGACGAGACTATCTCTTGCATTTGTCCTTTTCACACATTGCTCCAGGATGACATGTTTTTACTGAACGTTCCCATGAGGCACAGGGTCATGACTGATTTACATATGGCTGGGTGTGAACTGGGGTGGTGACGCGAGTTAAGGAACAATGATGGATTCAACCCAGACCTGTGACTGGGTGAGTGTCTAAAAAGTTTCAGCGCTCTGTCCACCAACGCCTTGTGTTTGCTTTACAAAACGCATCACCAGACCTTTAAGTTGGATGAAAAAACTGGTGGGGAGGGGCGGATCTATTAGGGAGTGGCTGAAAAACAACTCTGCTAAAAATCTGTGCTTATCATAGTGTGCCGAACGACTGGTATTTTGCTATTTCTATCATTGCATCCAGATATATAATACAACAAGCAACATTACACCTACAAGAAGCTAGGCCTATTGGTTTTGCCAATGGTTGTTAGTTGCATAAAATAATAGGCAACAACTATGGCTTCGTTGTATAGAATACTGAAAATGTCTCCATTCTGAAATGAGATTGCGAAAGAACTATAACGAGTCTCTTTAAAGTTACTTCAAATGCAGTGAAGGGTGGTACTGCTGCAGAGTTAGGTTTTATGTCACCTGAGGGTGAGGGCAAAAATGGAGAGCCCGTCTCAGCACCTGCTTTTTAGGTCTCGCCTGAGACAGCGCTTTAGCGCTGCTCTGGCGAGACTTATAGTAAGCACTTTTGGAAGTGCAAACGAGTGCTTTCAGGCCGCCAACTACTGTGCATGTGTGCCGGGCGCGCGCACCATTTGGCAGCCTGAAAGCACTCGTTGTCTTTCACTTTCTCGGCCGCTTTGATGTTTCCGCTTCAGTGCGCTGTTGTTATTCGGCCGCGACTGCTTCCACCCCCCCCCCTTTGCTCCTCAGACCGGCTGGATCTTGCAGGCTGATCTCGCTTCTTTATCAGAAATGTTATCGCTTGTCAGGATCACACTCTTGTTGTTATTCGGCCGCGACTGCTTCCACCCCCCCCCCCCCCCCCTTTGCTCCTCAGACCGGCTGGATCTTGCAGGCTGATCTCGCTTCTTTATCAGAAATGTTATCGCTTGTCAGGATCACAATATTGCTTGTTCCTACTGCAGGCACGACGTACTTTTGTTTACATTCAACTTTCCAAACAGCCTATCACGGTACAGCGCTATTCCAAACTGAGCCTTCCTTTTCCCCAGCGAGCGCATTGCTCATCTGACCCCCCCCCCCCCTACTGATTTTTTCACACATAGTTTTGCCTTAATTCCAGCACACTAAAATGAAATCACTCGGGCGAACTCTTTCACAGTGAGTTACATTTTTCTTTCCATCAGAGCTGTCAGCGCTTTCCTGTTTGCTTCCCAGTGGATATTCGGTCCATTGTGATCAGCGTGGCACGTCCCTTCTTGTTTACAAATCACCCCTCCCTATCTCCTCAGCAAACTTGGAGTTCCTCTTTGTTCAAATTACAGGGGCTCCTTGCATGTCACTTCCCAGGCTAGTTTTTTGGGGCAGCTTCAGCTGCATACAAAAATGGGGACTGCACATGCATTTTTTAAAACTTTTAATCAGCCCGACTAGGGCCAGGCTTTATCTTTGGCAGCCGCATGCTTTTGCTGCCTGTTAAATCTTTATAGAGAAAGCACGCTTCTTTAAAGATAACCCTTCCCTGGGAGCACAACACCCGATCCCCCGTCGCAGGCTCCCTGTGCGTTTACCTCCAGTGGAGAGACATGTGCAGAATTGTTTGTCGTGTCAAGATCTGGTGCCGCGTACTTTGATTGTGGTATGAGCGCCTCAACAAACTTAGTTTTTTAAATATATTTTAATATATTCGTTAAACATCAGGCACGCCTTTTTCATTTCATGCACCTGCTGTTTGAGCAGTGCTACAGGGAGAGGGCGGGTATATGGACACTATTTATTTGTTGTAACTCCCTCGGGCCGTCCCACTGCTCAGTCAGTGCTTGTGTTTTTTTTTTTTTGGTTTAACAACATGGCACATCCACAACAATGGCGCCCGCAGCCCACTCTGGTCCCGGGCGCCATGCGTTATTTAGGTTTCAGGCCCGCTTTTACAAGAACATGGGATTTCAGGACTACTTTGTTTGTTCGAGCACTTAAACGGAGCACCTATAAAGAAAAGCGCTTGTATTTTGCGAATCCAGATCTCAACAATACTGAGCGCTCCACTACCCCTTCCCGCCCCCCCCCTCCCCCACTGCCTCTGCAGGCTTCAATAACAGTAAGACATGCCCTGTCTGCTGCCATGCGCTTTTGTGGTTTAATGAGTGCCCGTTTGTTAAGTGTTTGTGAAATAATGCCAAATCTGTTAAAATAGTAGGTGTAGTAAGTAAGACCATCCAACAATTCTCCATCAGTTGGCAAGTAAGGGGCCATGCTGGAATGGTAAACTCCAATTCCGGACTACTTAACTATTGGCCTGCCCACTGTTTAATCTGGGAAAGATGGTGCTTGCGTGTGCCTGTGGAGAAGGGAAAAAATAATCAAAAATGTATGTTCGCGCGGCTCTTAAGTATGCACCAATAATAATTTTCATACAATTTTTAAGACCTAAATGGTCCGCTAAGGCACTTCGCATATGCTATTTGTACCCTCAAAGGTCCTTAGGCCCTGAGAAGTGAAAGGTGATTGGTGAGAGCAAGTTCTGCTAAGACATTTATCATTTATGGAGACCGCTGTCCTACTCATACTAGTTTGGGCTTATGTGGATGTTTTTGGGGAGCATGGACCAAATTGGCGGCCCAATGTACTACCCTAAGGTCACTGGTTCGAGGCCCTGTGGTTCCAATCAATCTTCAGTTTGTAAATGCTCAGTCACTACTGGTAAATAAATATTTGAGTGCGTAGACTTTAGCATGTGAACTGCCAGAGCCGCGAAGAAATGGAAAACAGGAGTGAGGATAGTATTTAATGTTCTTTGTGGCTCTTGTTCTGTGAGATTTGATGCAGCTGAAAGCAGCCCCGTCCTGTACATTTTTTCTAGGTGTCAGAAGCAGACCTGCTGGCTGAGACCCTCTTGGTTACTCAGCGAGTCTGTTTCATTTTTGAAACATTTCTTCCACCAGCCTGTTAATTTGTAAATGCATGAAGACAGGGGGAAGGTAAGATTCTTTCTGTTTCTCTTGTAAGCCATGGGCCGGACATTGGAGGAGGGGGAGGGTTAGAGCCGGCCACGGTATTCGAAACAAGAATAATCTTACCTCCCCCCTTGTCTTCATGCATTTACGAATTAACAGGCTGAAAGACAAAATGTTGCAAAAATGAAACAGACTCGCTAAGTAACCAAGAGTGTCTCAGTCAGCAGGTCTGCTTCTGACACCTCTGGAAACTTTCAAGGCAGCTCTAATCACTGTGCCTCCTGCAGAGCCCGGAACGTGCACAGTAATTATCTACCGAGTGCGGGAAGCACGAGTCACCTACAAAGCATTGTGAGGGAAGCCGTTAACAACAAGCATTTGCAATGCAATAGGTCTCGCAGTTACACGAGTTAAAGCTATTGGCATTGTAAATGACAATGCCAATAGGCATTGTTATTTGCAATGTCAATAGCTCAAACTCGCGTAAATGCGAGACCTAATGCATTGCAAATGCTTGTTAGAACTGCCGGTGCTCTACACTGGCAGGTCTCGGCCCACTTAAAGCCCTGTGCATCTCATAGAGTTCGAGGTCGGACTCTTGCTACCTTTATCCTTTCCTATACCACCTTCCCCAGTACTTCAGGGGTGCAGTGTTTATTTGCAGCGAGCCAGTGTTTGTCTGAACATCACTTTCTGTGGTTCCATAAGATTAAGTGCTGTTGCAGATACTTTCCGAACTAGACGCCAAGCGCTATTGACCTTGCAGTCACTTTCACTACCTAAAAGTTGACTTTCCGGTCAATGCATGCCGTCTTTGGTAGAAGTTCCTATACTGCACATTTCGTAACATTCTACTTACCCAACCCTTGTACGTGTAGTGGTGCCAGTTTAGCGTAGGCCTCTTGAATACAAGTCAGTGGCTTACTTAACCCCTTTCCTATCCCATTTCAGGCTGCAGACAAACATGGCATCACCCCGCTCCTGTCTGCGTGCTACGAGGGACATACCAAGTGCGTGAAGCTGCTGCTATCCAAGGTGAGTTGTGTGTCCCTGTGCTTCAACAAAGAGCCAGCTTCAACCTGATAACGATCCCATGTGAATTATTTACAAGACGCTCAACTCTTGGTGGCATGAGGATAACCTCTCCTCTGTAGCATGGCAGCTTGTTAACAGACGCCTGGTCCGTGCAGAGGTTATCCAAAGGTGTTAAATTCTGTCTGACCGTGAGGCTTTTAACATATTGCTAGTGGTCAGATACAAATAAAATAACGCACAGCTTAAATGAAAATTAAATACACGTTATGTTCATCAGTGGGAAGTGCGCTATCGTACATAATGAATCCTCTGTTAGTTGGTGCAGTCTTTGACCAGAAGCACTCTGAACATTTAAGTCATTATTTTAAACGTGCATTACACATAGTAAAAGATGGAGAATGCGCAAAAAGGTTTGATAGTGTTTCCAAAATATAGATTTTTTTGCAAACTGTATGAAGTGAATTTGTGATACATGTGTATATATATATATATATGTATATATATGTATATATATGTGTATATATATGTATGTATGTATATTATTTTTTTTTTATATAACTTTCTTTTAAAAGCACATGCTTTTTACAGCTTGGCTGGTAGCTCTCTTACAATTCCTCTCAGAGCAATAAACGTATGTTGCCAGGAAGCTTCGAGTGATTTCATTAATCACATCCAATGCCGGCTTCCACACACCCTTTACATTTGAAGATTGAACCGTTGCTCACATATACATTTTTTTCAGGCAAGCAGACACCCTGACAAGAGGACTTGTGTATCTGTGTGCACCCCCGTGGTTTCACAGCGCAGGATACTCTCACATCGGCTGAAGCGTTTCAGCTATCGGAAATAACCACCCCGGGACGGTTGTTTTTTGGCAAAATAGGGACATTTTTTTTCCTAAAATTTCAAAAAGTATGGGTACGTAGTGCCCCTGAGGTCCCCCACACCCTTTTCGACCACTGTTTGAATTAATTGGCTTAGACATGCAATTAGAGCTTTATGATGAATACTTCTAACCACAGATTCCTCACATTGTGAATATTCCCCTGGCATCCCACTGGGTCTGAAAGACTAAAGCTGTACTCCTGCATGCTGATGGGTGGCACCTTGCAGCTACGCATTGACTGCGCTCTGCTCCAGAAATGACGATTGGTGCCACATCGAAGGGCCTCCCATGTGTGCCGTCACTCCCTTTTTTTCCCTCTCCTTCAGACGCAGAACCAGAGTTCAGCTCTTTTCTCGTATATTGCAGGATTTTTCTCGAATGTTACCATTGTGCAAGGGATATGCCTCTTATCTAAAAGGAGCCTAATCCTTATAGGGACTGTCACAAACCAATGTTTGTGACAAACCGCCACCAAGTCTACATGTGGTGCTTGGGCTCGAAACACAATTCCAGAACCTGCGATGACTTTGCCCAGATCAACACAAAGGCTGTTTAGGATTGCAAAGCTCCATGCCGCAATACATCTCATGACTTCATGGCATGACTGGTCAAAGTCGAGAGCAAGGTTTCATTCCCACTCCTGTAGTTTTACCCGCTGCAGAACTTCTTTATGATCAGTCTTCGGGTAAGTCAAAGAAGAAGCACAGGAAATCCAAGTGGGAATAGGCCTATTTCCACCCAACCAGTAGTGTAGACAGGGGTGTTGACGTGCCATGCAGTCTCGTTTCGGAACTCCTGAGTTGCGGATTCAGTCTGGTCCAGATGCACTCCGACTTTCCAGGTTCATCACAAAGTCACAGGGGGTCAAGGCTTTTAGGGATGCCCTGCTGTACATTTTCGGCATGCCTTTGGGCCACAAGGATACACACGGGCCTGCAGTCTGACTCCCACTGGTAGGTTCACCCTTGGCTCCGTTTTCCTCTCAGACCCACCTCTATTCCACACCAGCTTTAGTACTGACTCCGGTCCTGGTGCCGCACTCTACGCAGATTTCTACAACATTGTGTGTCATATTGCAGTTCCCTAGTGGATGAATAAGCCTATATGGAAATCGTGTTTCACAACAATGCGTACATCATTATTGGAAAATTGCAGCACATTTTGAGCAACAATCTTTAGAGCAATTAAATAATCAGTCTCTGGTATACATTGTAAATATGAAGCCCTTATCGTACCATGAATAACTGAAACGCATCCTAAGTTGAAATTTGCTTATTTTGCATGTGGTTTATTTTAAAGTGCCTTGTACCTCATTTAGTTTAAACACCTATACAAAGACATTATCGAAGTGCATGCAGCACGTTTTTTAAGTGCATGCAGTGCCATAATCCTTGTATTAGGTGGGGTGTTTGTACATATTTCATTTGTCCTTTAATACATCTTGAGTTACTTGATGAGAAACGAAAATGCAATCTATTCACCAATTTATTTGTAGGCCACAGACTATTGTAATAAAAAAAAAAATCTGAACATTTTAAACTTGATATCCAATGTAACCTCGGAAGATAAGGGTTCGACATGCTTCAGCCTGTAAAGTTAAGGCCACATCAGAACAATGTTATAAGGAACCTTGTAAGATTTGAACCGACGCCGGTCTATCTTACTTTACCTTCCCCGACATCTTCCCTGGCGTCGATGACGCTCCTTATGTCGCCACTGAGCCAGACAGACGTCGATTCTGATGCAGAAAGGTCCCTGTGTTCCTCCCTGGTGTGGATTTTGTGCCAGAAGGTGGGGAAGAGGACTGGGAGGGGCAGGTGGACCCTTTAATTGCCCAGCTTGAAGAATCCAATGACCCATTTGCATTTCAATGAAGCCCTCACCGATGTCTTCTGGGCACTTGGTCCTATCCACAGGAGCTCTAGTGCTGGGTTTGGACCATCGCCTGCCGCCCCGACCCAGGCAACCCAGCGTTCTTGACACAACATCTCTTCCCTGAGAGTTTGGTTGTCCAATCCTCATCTTCAAAGGGCACATTCCCTTCCGCACCTGCAGATATGGAATCTAAGAAGCTGGACCACCTTGGGAAGAGGATGTTTTCTTCCTCCAGCTTGGCATTGCGGTCCGTATTGCATGCTTCCTGGGCCGATGCTCCCAAACCATCTGGGATACGGTTGCGCGGGTGCTGCCTCAGTGCCCGAAGGATGCCTGGGCCGTTCTCTCCCAAGTAGTTGCGGGTGGGAGAGATGCAGCTAAATTCACCATACATGCCTTGGGGTATACCCAGACATGGGTCCCTTGCCCTCTTTGCCACTGGATTCAAGCTAGCCTGGTTGATGAGGGGTGTTACCCCAAAACCGGTTCCAGGATGCCTGTTCTCGTCCAGGGAAGACCTGGCTTGGCAGTACGGGCTGGACTGTACCCATGAGGCACAGGGTCAAGACTGATATGCATATAGCTGGGTCTGAACTAAGGTGGTGATGTGAGCTAAAAAACGATGATGGATTCAACCCAGATCTGTGACTGGGGGGGTGAGTGTCGGTAAAGTTTCAGCCCTCCGTCAATCATCTCCTTGTTCTTGTTTTATTTCCATATTCCGGTTCAGGGTGGGCCACGAGGAGCACTTAGTTTACTGTGCTCCCTTTTGGCCGAACCAGTGCCCCTCAGGTGTTCACAAAGGTGATGTTGGTGGTCGCAGCTCATCTGTGCAGACAAGGGGTACTAGTCTTCCCCTATCTTGACTGGCTGTTGAAGGTGAGCTCGTCCCAGGCTGTCGTCACCACCACCAGACTATGGCGGACCTTTTTCACTCGCTGGGGTTCACTGTCCACGTGCTGAAGTCACACCTGACTCCCTCTCACATGATCCCATTCATCAGGGCGGTACTGGACACAGTGGAGTTCGGGGCCTATCCTCCCAAGCAGCGAGTCTGGGATATTTGGGCTATGATACTGATGTTTGAGCATCTGTCCCGGATTTCGGTGAGAATAACTGAGGCCTCTGGGCCTCCTGGCCTTCTTCATCCTGCTGGTGGATCATGCCAGGTGGCATATGCGATCTCTGCAGTGGGACCTGAAGTTCCAGTGGGATCTTTCTGACTATGTCCAGATCTTGCAGGGAATTGCACAACAGCTGCAGTGGTGGCTAACAAATCAAGATTGGGTCTGAATAAGATCCCTCTGCATTCCACAAGAAGATCTAACGATGGGGACATATGTGTCGCTCCTGGGATGGGGCCGGCCACCTGGGAGAGGCGGATATCAGAGGCGTCTGGTCTCTAGTTGAGTCCGGTCTTCATATCAACCTTCTGGAGCTTCATGCGAGCCGACTGGCACTGAAGGCATTCCTTTCCTCTCTCTGAAAGGGAAACTGGTGCAGGTGTTCATGAAAAACACCACCGCAATGTGGTACTGCAACAAACAGGGTGGGGTGGAGTCGTGGACCCTTTGTCAAGAAATGACAAAGGCTGGAACATCAGGGCATAACACTGGTGGTTCAACACCTGGCGGGTTCTCTGAATGCCTGATCGGGCAACTGAGCTGTCAGTGCCTGGTTGATCACAAATGGCGTGTCCATCCGGAGGTGGCACAAGGTCTCTTTTCAGCGGTGGGGAGAGCTTTGATTGCGTATTCTCTTCCGAAGGGAAGAGATTTAATGTCAGCAGTATTGCTTGTTGGAGTTTCCAAGGCAGCGCTCGCTTGGCAACGCTTTTTGTTGCGATTGGAGCTACGGCCTCCTCTAGGCCTTTCCACCTATACCACTTCTTCCCAGGATGCTCAAGAAGATCAAGCACGACTGGGCTGAAGTCATTCTCGTGGCTCTGGATTGGGCATGAAGGGTCTGGTATTCTGGCCTTCTGAGTATGCCCATCAAGCCTCCGATCAGACTGCCTCTTCGGGGTGGGGGGCATCTGCTATCGCAGCAGCAGGGGACAGTTCTTCACCTGAACCTGTCCAGCCTCCACCTCCTTGTATGGAGATTGAGCGGTGGCGGTTGACCGCTTTTGACCTTCCTCCAGAAGTTTGTGATGTCATCTTGGCAGCCAGGTGTCCCTCCGCTAAATCGGTATATGCCTGTAGATGGAACAGTTTGTGGCATGGTGCACAGCAAAGGATGCTGATCCCCTTTTCGCCCCTCTTTCAGAGGTTCTTGTGTATATACTTTCATTGGCCTAGCAGGGCTCTGCGATGGGCACCCTTAAAGGTTATCTTGCAGCTATCTCTGCATTTGCGGCTTCCAGATCTGCCTTCCTTGTTCAAGTCTCCCATTGTAAATAGGTCATTTAAGGGCCTTTTTCACTTGCTTCCTCCGTCTCGTTTCATAATGCCCCATTGGATTTAAATCTGTTTTGACCTTTGTGGGCTCCCTTTGAGCAGCTTCATAATTGCCCTCTCAGACTTCTTACTCTTAAAACTGCTCTCCTTATTGACATCTCTGCTCGCAGAGTTGGCGAGTTTCAGGCTCTGTCTTCAAAGCCTCCTTATCTGTCCATCCAGATAAAGTGGTGCTTCGAACAAAGGCTTTGTTCCTCCCTAAAGTTGTCACCCCCTTTCACGTGAGACAATCCATCACTGCCCACCATTTACCATCCATGCAATTTTCCAAGGAAGAGGAGAGACTCCACCTCCTGGACCCAAAATGTGCGTTGTCTTTTTATCTTGATCGCACCAAATACTTCCAGATGGATGATCAACCCTTCATTGGCTATGTGGATGCCAAAAAAGGTCGGGCTCTGCAAAAGAACGACCATCTTTTGATGGTTCGTCCTTTGCATTAAAACGTGCTATGCATTGGCGAGGAAGGAACCTCCTGGGGAGTTGCATTCTCACTCTACTAGAGCAACACGCGGAGGCCCAGTCCTTGATATGTTAGGCAGCGACGTAGGCATCTCTGCACAAGTTTACCAGTTACTACTGCCTGGACCGCCAAGTCTGGAGGGAAGGGTATGTGGTGAAGGGCTGCTTGATGATCCTGCCTCTTCGGACCTATTACACAAACACTTACCCCCTTACCTGTCTCCATGCCCCCTCCTCTGTTTTCAGGCCCCTGCTATTGATCCTGCCGAATACTGTCCCTTTAAGGCTTCGCTACCTGCAGCTCCCTCTGCCAATCATGTGATGTGGTCACATGATTTCGTCAGGATCAAGAAGGAAGAGACGGGAAGAATGGTGTGCTCGCCTGAAGGACGCTGGGAAGGAATTGCCGAGGAACTTTTAAGAGAGCGGGACGTCCAGACCTTTGTCGTTGCGCCGGTACTCTGGGAACCACTGATCCAACACGACACGAAGAAGTGTTCCAGCCCGTGGGGATGCCATCAACCGGAGACGATGAAAAGGGGAGCTGGACCCTTCTTGGCACCTCGCTGAAAGCTGCCACGGCCCAGGAGTAGGCTGAACATGCCGAGAAAGGTCTCAGAGCGCATAAAGCAGTGAAGGCATCATCGCAAATCACGGTGTTTATTGGGTGCACAGTCCCTCACTCCCTCCCCCTGATTTATTGTGAAGCGAGTAAACGTTCCCCTGACCAGGCCTTCCTTTGTTTCCTTTATTTTTCCTGGACCTTGGCATTACTGCACGACTGGACCAATTCTTCCTGTACTCGGGAGCCTGAAGCCCAGACGACCCCTGCTCTCTGACGAAAGAGAGTGAAGACGCCCTGTTACAAAAACATTTTGCTTTCTTTTCATTGTTCGAGGACATCGTCCTATACTTTTAAACTCCCAAATAAAATGTATCCAGTATTAGGGGTGTCTTTCATAGATTCACATGCCTGAATCATTCCCCGTCGTCGAGACGGGAGCCTCCGGTACATAGGAAAGTAATGTCCTATAGACATACATAGAGAAAAATAGGCCTAAGGGCCTCCCCTTAGTGGCCTATCCTTGTCCTTATGTAAAAAGGACCAAACTCTTAGAGCCAGCCAATCAGCTATCACCTCCCTCTAGAACCTTCCTGACAGGAGCCTCAGTCTCTCAGATTTTCTACCGCACTTTGTGCTAGGGAGTCTCCAGCCTGAGTTCTCCTCAGGATCTCTTCAAAACCAACTTGTTCACTTTTAAAAAGTGAGTTCTTTCTCAGAAACCTTGAACAGGATTACTTCAAGCTACTTATCACTGCAGTGAGTGATTTATTTCTTCAAAATTCTGGCATGTCGGAATCCCAGAAGAAAGCCCTTTTCAGGGCCTGCTCTTCATGTGGGAAGAAAAGGCTACATGTGGATGACAAGCATGACCTCTGCCTTTATTGCCTTTATCCTGACCACATACCTAAAGACTGTAAGATATGTAGGTCTTTCCCTCACAAGACCTTGAGGGACAGAGAAGGTCGCCTGCTCATCTGGCTGGACAGGCTTAAGGATAGGGAGAGTGTGGTATCCTCCGAGGGAAGCTTTTCAAGGACCTCTGAAGTCTCCCTGAAGAGGCCAAGAGTGGCTTCTCCTGGCCCCTCAGACACTCCTCCTATGAAGGCACAGAAGAAGTCTTCAGAGGCAAGATCGTCAAAATCTTCGGTGTCTGATAAGGATTCTCAGGCTTTTAAGAAGCCTACCCAGTCGGCCAGCAAACTGGCGACATCCTCCTCAGCGCAAAAAAGAGTTGGGGCGCCAGTTCATGTCTCTACAGCGACGACAACTGTGTCAACGACGACAGCGTCGTCCGTCTTCTCGTTGACGACGACCACTCCTTCATCGTCGTCAGCAGGTACTCCTATTCCTTCTATAATACTACTAAAGCCGTCGTCGACGGCCAAAAGCTCGTCGACGACGAAGATTGCCCCGTCGACGACTACATCGTCGATGAAGAGCCCCCCGTCGACGGGAGGGTCGACGACGACGAAGACGTCGACAACGAGGGCGTCGACGACGAGCGCATCGTCGACGAGCGCATCGTCGACTAAGAAAATATAGTCTACGGGGGCACCGTCGACGAAGATCATACCGTCGACGAAGGTCATACCGTCGACGAGGGTATCGTCGACGGGGGAATCGTCGTCGACCTTGGTCATTACTGAGCCATGGAAGAAACCCAAGCAGATAGAAACGTCGTCTATGACCCTACCACCACGGACGACGGCAGGGCAAACTGACCAAGAAGCAGATTACGCCAGAGACAACGTCACCAAGTAAGGTGCAAACTCATTTGCCTACGGAGATTCTCCAGAGTGAGGAATCTGAAGAAGAACTCCTGGATCAGGCTACTTCCCCTTCAGAACTTCACGTGAAATGTCAGAGCACGGACGAAGAACAGGAGGAGATGAGCTACCAGGAACACCCTTTCCGAGCTCAGGTTCGCACGGAGGTCACCCCGATGGTATGCCTTCCCGCTTCAATTGTGAATGACCTCAAATACCTTATCCAGGATTACAAACAGCGTTTCCCGGAATCACCGGCTACTGAGACAGGGGGCTTGACGCCTACTGCAGATACACCAGCGGCAGCCCCAAAACGAACACGGCCAACTACTCAGGTCCGCCATGAGCAAGTGCCACCTCAGGTGATAGAATCATCAGAGGAGGAGGCTGAAGAAATGGAAGAGAGTGAGGTCCAAGAAGACCACACGGATCACGATGAGGAGGAGGAGTATGTGGCATCTTCTCCAGCTTCACCGCAACCGCGCCAAGCAGATTCACCGCCAGTGGACATTGGCGGGTTCCATAGAATAGTTGAAAGAGCAGCGAAGCGGTTTCATATGGTGATGGAATCGACTGAGACCGAGTGCTTCTTACATGACTTCAAGGAGCAAGCAAAGAAGACAACGAAGTCGATCCCAATAATAGACTTTCTCTGGGACCAGGGAAAGAAACTGATGCTGACGCCGGCATCTGTACCTTCGGTTGTTCCACGCCTAGATAAAAAATACAAGGCTCCAACCACGGCGCCAGCTTGCCTTAATGGGCACCCGAAACCGGATTCGGTCGTAACCCAGGCGGCCCAAAAGAATTCGCGCAACCCTTCCTCTCCTCTGTCAGCCCCACCGGACAAGGAAGGCAGAAAGTTGGACACAATTGGTAAAAGGTTTACTACGACATCGGCCATGACCATCAAGGTGGCCAACTCCATAGCCCTGTTAGGGCGTTATAACCGCCAGCTTTGGGAAGATATAGCCCCATATATAGCGGAACTGCCAGACACAGTTCAGGAGGCGGTCAAGGCGCTGCTTACGGAAGGCCAAACCTCGGCAGCGGAGATCATTGATTGTGCCATAGATGTGGCCATGACGGGCTTTCGACAACTAGCTGGGGCAGCTGTCCTGCGCCGTCAGGGATGGCTTAAGGCAACATCGTTCAGGCAACATCGTTCAGGCAAGAGGTGCAGACGAAGGTGCTGGACATGCCCTTCGACGGCCAACACCTTTTCGGGGACAAGATTGACGAGGCGCTCCAAGCGATCAAGAAAGACACTGATACGGCTAGAGCACTTGGTACTTTGCAGGCAAGGAATCAGTCCTTTCGAGGAAACAAATCCAGAGGCCAGTCCTCCTACAGGGGATCCTATCAAAATAGGTCCTCGTATTCCTACCAGAATAAATCCCAGTACCAACAGAAGCAGCAACAAGGTCGTCGGACTTCTTATGGGAGATCACACTTCAAGGGCAAAAACCAGAAGAGGGGCACTGGCAGACGCCAGTGACCAATTACTCCAGCCAGGCCAACAACTTTATCCCTCATTAAAAATTGGAGGAAAATTGACCCATTTCCTAGAAAATTGGCATCTCATCACCACAGATCGCTGGGTGCTCCAATTAATAAGATTCGTCCATTCCCTGGAATTCACCACCATCCCACCTGCAACCCCTCCCCGCAGGCTTCCGCACAAACATCTACGACTGCTGCTCCAAGAAATATCGGCGATGTTAAAGAAAGGAGCGATCGAGCGAGTTCCATCGTCTCAAAGAGGGAAAGGGTTCTATTCCCGCTTCTTTCTTATACGCAAGAAGGAGAAAAAGTGGAGGCCCATACTAGACCTCAGGGCACTCAACTCTTTCCTGAAGAGTCAGTCGTTCAGGATGGTGACGATCCAAGAAATACTAGGCACTCTGGAAAAAGGAGATTTCATGACATCTTTGGACCTCCAGGATGCCTACTACCACATCCCGATACTCAAGGGGCACAGGAAATTTCTGAGATTCGAGGTGGCAGGACAGCACTACCAATTCAAGGTCCTACCGTTTGGCCTCAAATCCGCACCGCGGATTTTCACCAAGTGCCTTTCACCTGTGGCAGCTTTCCTGCATCAATTGGGTCACCAAGTCTTCCCCTACCTCGACGACTGGCTGGTAAAGGCACCTTCAGCTGCAGACGCGACCGAATCCTCCAACGCCTGCACCAATCTTTTTCAACAACTGGGATTGACTCTCAATCACGAGAAATCCTGCATGTCCCCAACAAGAAACATCACCTTCCTCGGGGCGACCTTGAACACGGAATGCACAAGGGCATTTCCTTCAAAGGAAAGGAAAAACAAAATAATATCTCTGGCCACGGCTGTGGCATCAAGGAAGTCCCTGAGAGTTCGAACATACAAATCACTCCTAGGAATGATGTCTTCTTGTATACTCCTCATCCCTCACTGCAGACTCAGGATGCGTCCATTGCAAGAAGCCCTCACGAACCAATGGACACAGAGTACAGGTTCGTTCGAAGACATTGTGAGTATAACACCGCAAATATCCAAGAGCCTGGAATGGTGGACAAATCACAAGAATTTGTCTATAGGACTGCCATTCCTACTCCCAGCAACACCGCTGGTGATCACCACCGATGCATCCCTGGAAGGCTGGGGAGCCGTCCTACAGGACCTCCAAGTAAGCGGCAAATGGACAGATCAGGAGAAGCAACTCCATATCAATCTTCTGGAACTAAGGCCTGTGTATCTGGCGCTACAAGCCTTTTTACCACTTATCCAGAACTCCCAGGTGCTCGTCAGAACGGACAACACCACCACGATGCACTATCTCAACAAACAGGGACGAACGCGTTCGCTCACTGTATCACGCGAATCGCAAAAGGTCTGTAACTGGCTTGTGCTCCATGGGATCTCGCTCAGGGCGGACTATGTCCCGGGCAAGGACAACACCATTGCGGACGCCCTAAGCAGACAAAAATCCCTCTCCCACGAATGGGAGCTCGACAAGAGTACGCTGGATCACATATTCTCAGAATGGGGAGTCCCAGGAATCGACCTGTTTGCCACCAAGGAGAACGCCAAATGCCCAAACTACGCAAGTTGGCGTCCCCAACCAAGGTCACTCGGAAATGCCTTTTCCATAGGTTGGTTCAGCGTATTTGCGTACGCTTTTCCGCCGTTTCCGATGATTTCCAGGGTCCTCAGGAAGATGAAGGCGGAGCCCTGTACCCTGATCCTAATTGCCCCGTTCTGGCCGAGGCAGCACTGGTTCTCGGATCTTCATCGCCTCTCCATCAGGACACCGATTCGTCTGAAGCAGCACCCGAACCTGCTGACAATGTCCAACGGGCAGGTGCAATACCCGAACCTGCAATCGCTCAGGTTATCGGCTTGGCTCCTGAGCACAGAGTTCTGTCATTTAAACATCCCGCAGGAATGCAGGGACGTGCTGGCAAAAGCGAGAGCGGTCAGTACCAACAAAACCTACTCTCTAAAATGGAAAAGATTCTGCACATGGTGTTTAGAAAAGGGCCTGAGACCACTCCATATCACACCTGAACAGATATTGCCATATCTACTACACTTGGCACAGTCAGGATTGGCGCACGCATCCATAAAGGTGCATCTGGCAGCCATTTCACGATTCACCAGGACTTACAAAGGACCGTCTCTCTGGTCCAGTCGGCTTATCAAGCAGTTCCTAAAGGGACTATATAGATCCTTCCCAAGACCTAGACGGGTCCCACCGACATGGCACCTCAGTTTAGTCCTTAACCAACTCATGAAGCACCCTTTTGAACCCATTCATCGAGCATCCATCAAGTACATCTCATGGAAAACGGCTCTGCTGCTCGCTCTAACATCTGCCAGGAGAGTCAGCGAGCTACAGGCTCTATCCATTCAGGAGCCCTTCATGCAGTTCAAACAGGACAGGGTGGTGCTGCGGACAAATCCCAAGTTCATACCGAAAGTGCCTTCAGACTTTCACCTTAATGAACCGATGGTTCTACGTTCCTTCTTTGCAAACCCTACCACCGCAGCAGAAAGGACGCTACACTCCTTGGACCTCAAAAGGTGTCTAAAGTTTTATATAGACAAAACAAAGAGCTTCAGGAAGTCATCACAGCTATTTGTGGCCTACAGTAGGCCAAGGAAGGGTTTGCCTCTAACGAAACAGAGCATCTCCAGGTGGATCTCCTCAGCGATAGCATTCTGCCATGACGGGGCCGGACGGCCTTTGAGAGCTAGGGTGGAAGCGCATTCCACCAGAGCGATGTCCACATCAGCAGCGCTGTTCGCTGGAGTGCCGATTTTGGACATATGTAGAGCGGCGACGTGGAAGTCACCGCACACCTTCTCCAGACACTACTGCCTGGATGCTGAACTTATGAAGGATGCAGCAGTGGGCCAGGCGGTGCTTCGCCATCTATTCCAGTGAGGTGAGCCTTCCAACATCCCGCCATCCTGGTATGCACA
The DNA here is from genome assembly GCF_964204655.1 of Triturus cristatus. Lineage (NCBI taxonomy): Eukaryota > Metazoa > Chordata > Amphibia > Caudata > Salamandridae > Triturus > Triturus cristatus. Next base: position 254,327,382 of record NC_140585.1, on the reverse strand, counting down.
TCTCTTGCTGTTATGATATATTGATGTATGCCAATGTTTCAAACTCGCATAGTAATATGTGTATTATCTAAAATGGCTGTATGGCATGATTACATCAGAAATGTGCATAATGTATTGCTGACTACTCTGATTCAGGCATGTGAATCTATGAAAGACACCCCTAATACTGGATAAGAAACGTGTTACCTGTAACGGCAGTTATCCAGTATTGGTGTCTTTCATAGATTCACATGCAACCCTCCCGCCTCCCCTGGAAGGACTCACCTCTCTCTCTAACTATATTACGCCTACCTAGCTTAGTGCGTACGAAAATCTGAGAGACTGAGGCTCCTGTCAGGAAGGTTCTAGAGGGAGGTGATAGCTGATTGGCTGGCTCTAAGAGTTTGGTCCTTTTTACATAAGGACAAGGATAGGCCACTAAGGGGAGGCCCTTAGGCCTATTTTTCTCTATGTATGTCTATAGGACATTACTTTTCTATGTACCGGAGGCTCCCGTCTCGACGACGGGGAATGATTCAGGCATGTGAATCTATGAAAGACACCAATACTGGATAACTGCTGTTACAGGTAAGTAACGCGTTTCTTCCTGTGGCAAACCACTCTCTGTCTCACTGTCACCTTCTCCACCGCACCATAGGGTACTTTGCCCGTTCAGTGTTATAGGACTTTGTGGTGTGATCGTGGTTCGCAGACACTCCTCTGGGGTTATTATTGCTGGGGTATCTATTCTAAGGTAAGGAATCTGCAACTAATAGTCTCTATCAGATGAACATGTTACTTACCTTCAAAAACAATGTATCTGGTAGAGACATATGACTTGTAGATTCCTTAGTGCCCCATCCATCCTCCCTTCTCTACGACCTGATTTCTAGGGATAGGAACTCCCCTAAAGGGCCCTAGTTTTGAAGCATCTGTGGTCCATGTCTCATGGCTCTACGCTTCTGGCGTGGAAAGTTGTGTTAAGAACGGACGTCTGCGTGCATGTGCAGCATCTATATAGGTCCCGCGACGTTATCCCGGTGCCCACGACAGCAGATGCGTAGCAGACCAACGTCACCTACTTATGCACAGAGATTCTTCTGTTGAAAAATCTCCGGATTCAGACTGATTCCTGGGGGGAAAATCTAAGGTAAGGAATCTACAACTAATTTGTCTCTACTAGATAAATCATTACAGAAGGTAAGTAATTTGTTCTTCTTGCTTCCATTCTTCTTCTAAAGCTATGGAATGAACAATAGAGTATGGTTAGTTCTGCTACGTTACAAAAACTTGAACAAAATATGGATAGTTTGAAAGCTAGTGGACCTGATGGTATTCCTATTGAAATGTTAGTGTTTTTTTCCCCCAACTCCAGGATCTCCTTATTGTTTAATCTAAATATTCACTGGGCTTCTTTTAGTCCCCTTTTATTTGCACGCAATAGTGGTTAGTTTAAAAAAAAAAAAGGCAAGTCACTAAATAATCCTAACTCTTGTAGACCGATTAGCTTGCTCAGTGTAGAATATAAATTATCTACAAAAGTATTGGCCAAAAGGATTACTCCCATTGCCCACAATTTGATTCATATTGATAAAAATGGATTCTTGCATCACAGACCAATTACAATAAACACCAATTGTCTAATTTTGACCATTGATTTTTCAGCTAGTAATACAAAAGCTGTTTTAATCATAATTGATACAGTGAAAGTGTTTGATCTAGTTAATTGGTCATCTTTGTTTCAGTTTCTCTGTACCTTTTTGTTTCCTCGCCTTAATATATCCAAATTAAAAAATGTGTTCAAATGCCTCAACTAGAATAGTAATACATTCAAAAGAGGTTGGTTAAATTACTATTTCTCGCCTTGTTCTTTAGGTCTCGCCTAGCTATTGCTTTTACGCAATCGCTATGCGAGACTCTAGTAAGAGGGGCATTTCAAAGTGCTCCCAAAAGTGGATTGCATGGCGAGCACGCGCACAATCACGTGCATCGTGCCGCCATGCAGTCCGTTTGGGGAAGCGCTTCAGCCCACTGGCGCGTGCACGTGTAGCCACAGCCTCGGCATCATACTTCAAAGGGTCCGCTCCCCCGCCTGGAATGCGCTTCCCCGCCACAGCATGCCGAGAGATTGTTTCCTCATGGCGCCTCTCACAACTGTCCCTCCCCCACCACAGGGCTAGTTCAGCTTGCTGCAGTATTCAGAGGTTTCTTTATTTCATTCTTTAAATCAAAAAGCACTTTCTTCTTGGAAAGCAGCGAATTTATGTATTATGGGGATTTACTTTTTTCCCTGCGGTTTCTTCCATTTTCTGAGATAAAGATGTAACTGTTTACGTTATTCTTGCTTTGGGAACCCTTTTCACAGATTAAGGCAAAATTATTCTATGGATCAGTTTGTTTTCAGCGTTTGCAGGCTGGTCCGATTAATTTGAGTCTATGCAGACACACTGCTTCTAAATACCGAGCGATTTCTCATTTCGTCATCTTCCCAGTGCTTGTCCTGTGTCTCCCACTCATATCCTTGCTTCTTTTACCCTGCTTCGCCTCCCCTTCCTATGTCTTCCACTCATATCCTTGCTTCTTTCAGCCGGCCTCGCCCCCCCCCCTTCCCTGTGCATGCCCTATGTGCACCATTCCTGTCCTTGCCTCTTTACCTTGTCTCGCCCCCCTCCTGTGTCTTCTGCTCCTGTCATTGCTTATTTTACCCTGCCTGCCTCACCTCCCCCTTCCTACGTCTTCCACTCATATCCTTGCTTCTTTTATCCGGCCTCGCCTCCCTCTTCCTATGTCTTCCACTCATATCCTTGCTTCTTTTACCTGCCTCGCCTCCCCCTTCCTATGTCTTTATGTCGGCATGTATTGTCTTAGCCATTCCGCGTGGGAGCAGAAAACAGTCCAGACACTAAGATAGGAGGCTCCACTTTGTGTATCAAGTTCTAAAATAAGGGGCTTCATGTGCAAATCGTAGCAACTTCAAATGACGTGTTCATGGTCCCTGAGAGTTTGCCAACCACACACATTTGTGCTGTGCACTGGCATGGATTTTGGTAATATTGGTAAAATGCATCAGTTGCACCCATTATGTCTTGTCAATCTCCAAAAGATAAAAACATTAACAGCCCTGTTCTACGCCCAATTTGCTACTGCTCCATTGATACCACCTCCGATTAGATACCAGCATCTTCGAGGCACTATTTTTACTCCCTTAATCTAGTCACTGTTCTTTCTGGCCACACTTTTTCACCACACCTGCCCTCCTCCACAAATTCAGGTGACCTGAGCTAAGAATGGCATTACCTCCTTATGTACTTTTTGATTACATGTTTAATTTGTGGGAGTTAAGGGTGCTTTTTCAAACAAAGACATGCTGATTTAATATAGTAGGTGAAATGCATACATAAAGAACAAACGGAAGAGTGTGTAATATGTGTTACACTCTTTGTTGTGATTCGCTGTGGAATGTGTCAATGCTTAGCAGACGCAACCCACTTATGTTTCTGCTTATCAAAAACGGATGGTAAACCATTAGCAAAGCCGATGCTTCCACAGTACCAGTCGCTAAATGCCAAATTTATTTTTGAAAGGAGCACCTATCCCATTAAGCGACATAATCTGTCTGATTTACAAAAAAAAATTCAACATACAATAAATGTAAATGCAGAGATAACATACATGGTCTGGACTACTTCAAAACAAAAGTCAACATGACCATGCCTTTTATTTATGTATTTTAAAGACCTGCAAGTGGTGAGCAAACACGCATTTTGTACTTGTAGTCGTTGATTACGAGAAGCAAGGCTGGCAAAAATGTGCCTCTTTTGCTGCCAGCCTTGTTTCCCCTATGTGAGGACTTTAATTACAAAATACGTATTTACGCACCACTTGCAGGTTTTCAAAACACATAAATAAAAGGCGTTGTCATTTGCAATGCCTATAGCTCAAACTCTTGCAATGCGAGACATATTGCATTGCAAATGCTTGTTTTACATTCCTTTTCGAACACTTGACAATTCTACTTCATAAGGATTCTCTTTTACCTTTTATTCTCAGTGTGTCTAAACTCAAATATTTTGCTTACAATATTATACTTTGTCAGCAGAGATGACAAATATCTAAAAGGCCTTAAATGGAATCAATGATTTTAATTCAATGGGTGGCTACAAGATCACGCATAGCACGTCAGAGATTCTGCTATTTAATGCAACAGAATGAGATCTCCCATACCAAATAAGGAGCCAGTTTTCCTTAGTTAGTCCGATTCATTATTTAGGCATGATATTAGTTGCTGTTGTTCTGATTTATTCAAGCTAAATTATGGGTCCACTCTAAACAAGGCACGTCATCTTTTGGACGGTTGCGGTGATTGCCCTTGTCAATTACAGGCAGTCGCCTTAGTCAAAATGCTGGCACCAATTTTTTCTGTTTTTACTCTCTAATGTACCTATAGAGGTTGGGATGTTATTTCAAGTAAATTGATTCACTGGTTAGAACATTTCCTTGTAAAAATTAATGCCATCTTATACAGTTTACAACTAAATAAGGAACCGGGATTGGCATTCAGATTCAGGCCTTTTTTGGGACATAGAAACTACCAAAAAATACTGATGGAGGCTTTACATGCATTTGTTTTTCAAAAACGAGCGATCTGTTAAGAATATAAGATCCCCAAATGCCACTCTTTTATGACTTGGGATGGTTGCACTAGTTTACATCTCCCCAGTAAAGCAATCAAGAATTGGAATAAAATATTAAATCAGTAGCTAAATTTATATTGAATAATTCATGTAAGACTTGGGAACTAATTAATCTGTGTACTGTCAGTCTTTGGTTTAGTTTCTTTCCAAATCCGTATATTTGTTAAGCACTATTCTCCATCTGTTGATGTTGCTTTACTGTTAAAATTACTTTTATAAACTAAATTAACAGGAGTAGGATACTGGTGTAAAATTTTGCATCAAAATCTACCAACTTTAATTATTCCCAGCTTACTCAAAAAACTAAAGTTGCAAGGGGAGGAGCCAAGATGGCGACCGGGACGGCAGCGTAGATTCCCGGCTCCGTGAACCTCCGCATCCCGCACGGATATCCTGCATGAGATCCTCATTCTGCGCTACGAGATCGTGTTCGTAAACGAAAGTGGCAACCGATCGTGTGACTCCGAGGTCTCTGACTGCCGTACAACCGGAGAAATCAGCGGTTGAACTTTGCGGCCCGTGCGGTCCCGAAGCCGGGACCTCGAGTGGACGCCTTGGCCGGGTGGCAGTTGAACAACAGCGGCCTGTGGTGACTGGGTGGAGTCGGTCCACCGGAGTGGAGCTCCCCTCGGCCTGCATTTCGCTGCGGCCGCTCCCCCCTGCTGAACGTTGCGGACTGAGGACATGCCCGGGTGTGCAATTCTTGGATTCCGTGGCGTTTGCCCCTGCCTTTGACGGTGAGCTGCCCGGACGCCGTCCCTGGCTCGCCCTGATCCTTGCGGGCTGCTCCCGGCTTTTCGCGGGAGCTGGTCCGTGGCAGAGACGACTGTTGCCCGTGACCGCGCAACGGCTGAATCTGTGCCTGCCCCAGGATCCCTGTCTTCAGCGACGTGGACCTTGAGGAGTTGTTCCCGGGGTCCTGGCCCCACTACGAGTCGGGCCTTCCCAGCGGCCATTTTGTCGCGATGCAGCCTACCATCCTGTCCGCTGGGACGCAACGAGACTGGGGGTGTGTGACTTTCGGGAGTGTGGCGGAGCGATCGGAGGGAGCTGCTCTGGGATACGGCAACCTCCTGGAGGCCCTTGGTGCCCTTCATTCCTCCTTGGCTCATGGCGCCGGGGTCCTGGAGGGGAAGCTAGATGGTGTGGTAACAGCGTTGGGACAGTGGCGGCATGCTGGTCCACAGGTACACAGTGGCTTTCCACACTGCACACAAGAGGAAGATGTTGCGGCCCCCCCCGCGATTAGTGTACAGCCGGACACTCCGGACAATATGCTACCGTGTGGTCGGCTAACTGTGGACTTGATTTGTTCCGGAGGTATCGGACCTGAGCGGAAGATGGTGGCCTTGTCCCGTGCGCGGTCTCCGGCGGCCCAGGGACAATTCCAGCAACGTGTGTCTCATTTGGCTGATTCAACCTGTCTGGACCTTGTGTGCAGTGCAGATCCTGGGGCGGCACTGGAAAAGACGCCCCTCCATGAAGTGGTCTGTGCGGATGCTCAGAGACTTCCACCCCACCTGTGTGCGGCGCTTCCCGACTGTTTTTGGACACTCCTGTACCTTGGGACATCGGACATGGTGCTGGGTCGAGGGAAAGGCATGGGCAGAATCGCAAAAAGCGGTCAAGGCTGAGGCTGATTCTTCGGGGGTGGTTACCTAGTAGACAGGCGGACTCATGGTTGCGCGCTCTCGTAGTTATTTGCATAGTTGGTGTATAATGCTCCCCATTCTCTCCCCCCCCCTTTTTTTTTTTTTTTTTTTTTGATATGGTCGACTTGGTGCTGCTAATCGTTTGCTGGGGGGAGACTTCACCGCGCGGGAGGGAGAAGCCGGGGGTATGTTTTTAAGGCCCTCCTCCAGTTTATTATATTCTTTCCGCCCCCCCGTCTGGGGGGGCTCTTTCTCACTCTCTTTTTTCCCTGTCTCTTCTATATTTCGGGTCTAGTTCCAGGGCGACAGGCACACTGCTGGGGGGTGGGGCCATACTCATTCGCAGAGGTGCAGGGTGGGGGGATGGGGGAGGGGACTTTTTAGTCTTTATTTCATTTTTTCATGGCCTCCGTTTTCTTCACTATTTCTTTTTTGCTTTCTTTTTCTGGGATCAGTGCGATACACCACCCTGATTGTGAATCGTTTGCTCTTTATGTCTGCCCCAGTTTCCGGGGGGTTCGCTGGGCTTTAGGTACGGGGACCTGTAGGCGCAACTATCTTTGATATTTCTCCTCATCCGTACTTTCCCGCGCCTGCGCCATTGATTTAATGTAGTGCTGCTTATTGTTTACGTCTCTTATCCTTGCCCCTTCTCGCTGTTGGGAAATTGTTTGGCACTTGATCCTATTGTTTTGTCTTATCATAAAATGAAAAACCCTTTCTCTCCTGGTGTCCTACCTGCGCGGCTCATTGGCCGGACTATATTGGATTGAAGACTTTGCTCTCCGAGGTGCCGCCTGTGTTGACATTTGCTATTATTATCCTGGTTACTTAGCGGCCGGCCCCGGGGGGTTGTAGGCCCATACGTGTAAATGATTGAAACATCAATAAAGGTTTTTCAAAAAAAAAAAAAAAAAAAAAAAAAAACTAAAGTTGCCAACTGTGATATCTCCAGTATGTAATGGTTTGAGATATGTGTTTGGACCTAAACTGGTTACAGCTGCTAATTTTAAGAGCAGAATCCTTTTTGATATGGATGCGATTACATTTAAAGATTTCTACACAATATTCCCAACCGCGTCGGAGCAATATTTTAGATGGCATTTTGAGTTGGTGGGTGATTGTTTGTTTGGGTCTGCTCCCTCTTCCCATTCAACAGACGGATCATCGCCCTGCCCCGGGCAACCCTGCAGTTCTCTCTCAGTACCCTTCCCCCAAATGTTTAGTGGTGCAGGCATTCATGAGCAGCTCTAACCCCAACACTTTTCTGGTTACTCCCCCGATATGGAGTCCAAACGGGTCATTTGGGAAGCAAGTGTTTGAGGCATATGAGCTGTAGATCACACACTGTGCATAGATCGCCATCTGGTGTTGGGCCCGGATGTTTGCAATTTGTTGTTGGCCTGGAAAGTCTTTGGAAGTCACGGGATAGGTGGCTCCTCCTTTGGACAATAGTGCGCATGGGCATCGACTCCATCGTCAGATTGTGTTTTTCCGCCATCAGGCTCAGATGTGTTCATTGCGATCCAGTTCGGTGTTGTTATCGATCATCTTTTCAGTATTGTTTCGATAGCGTTCCCCTTCGATGCGCATCGCTCCAGACCTTCAAATCTTCGATTCCGGTCGTCTACGCAGGCATTCGGGCCTACCTGCGCCATTGGGCCTTCAACTCATAGAATGGACGCCCTTTAAAAAGTGTCCTAAATGTGGATCCAAGTTTCCACACGCAGATCTTCATGAGGTGTGTAACCTCTGACTTTCACCCGAGCACGAGGCCAAAGACTGTCCAACTTGTGCCTCTTTCCGCTCCAAGATGACTATCCGAGACCATCGAGCTCGAAGGACAATGGCTCGATCATCGATATCCGTTCCCGACGACATCTTCCAGAAATGCATCAATGTACAGGAGCAGATCCAACACAGCGCCATCGGCTCCTCCGAAGCAGACGAATCCGGCGTCGAAGACATCACACCGGGGCAGCGGGACGTAAGTACGGACGTCGACCCCTCCCCACCCCCCAAACCCCCCCCCTTCCCAAAAAGGCTTTGGTCATACCTTCGCTTTCGGGCCTAGGTGCACACTGGGACAAAACTTCTCACGCCCCACCTTCGGGCTCGGCAAAGAAGCCAATACAAAAGCCTTCAGGACACTCTGGATCGAGCCAGTCTGCCATCGGTGCCGAAACTTCATCCCCGGCTCCGAAAAAATCCTTGGAACTGAGCAAACACCCGGCTCCAAAAACCTTGGGCTCTCAGCCTCCGGAGCACAGGCCTACGGATCTGAAAAGACCACCGGAACCGAAAAAACAGTTGGTACCAAAACCACTATCTGGATCGAAGAAAATTCCCGATTGCAGGCCGAAAGAGCACAGAATGACTCCAAAATCCCTGATACACACCCAATCGGACCACAAAAAGTCGTTTACCGAAAGAACACATGTCAGTGGAGGAGCTTTTTTGACCGAATCCGACCCAAAAAACACTTCAAAAAGACACTATAACAGGCCAACTCATACTTAGCCCTTCAAAAAACGGGAAATGGACAAGCCTGTACCAGCTCTATTTCCTTTGAAAAAGAGAGACATTGCTACTTCTCCCTTAAGGATTCCTTCTCCTCCTCCCCTTCCACACCACTCTCCCATTTCATATTCACCTCCCTCACCATCTTCTCCACCTCCACATGATGATGATGATGACATGGGGGATGATCACCCTTTAGGGGAACCCAGTCCTTCTGGGGCCCCAAAAGATCCATGGGAGGATTGACACACCAGATGTCCCAGATATCCCAGATATACCTCAGGATGACATCTTCCCATCTAGGCCATCCCCTCCTGAGGACACTATAGGGTTCACTCAACTTATACACAGGGCAGCAGAATACAATGGGGTAAACATACATACAGACCCTATAGAGGAAGATTTCCTCATGGACACTTCGAACCATCCTAAAGGTCCAGTGCCATTCTCCCCATGTTAAAAGGGGTAATCAAACACGCTCCTGAAGTGTTTAAAGATCCTGTAAGGGCCAGAGTCATTAACCCCAGGGTGGAAAAAAAGTACAAAGCTGCCCCATCCTACCCTGTTTATATTAAAGGGCAAATACCCTTAGATTCCTTAGTGGTCTCCAACGCCAGGAAAAGGGCCAATTCGTAAACCACAGGAGATGTAAAAGAACAGCGTCCCAAGCAGCTAACATGTGGAGGAACATGTGGAGGATTGCCAACACACAGGCTTTGCTCGCAAAGATATGATGGGGCACACTACGACGAGCTTGAGACCCTACTGCAACAACTGCCAGATCAATACAAGACACAAGCTAATGATCTCATCCAGGAAGGCAAGGTCATAACAAATACCTCCATTCGTTGTGCTCTCGATGCTGCAGACGCAGCATCCCGGGCTATTAACACCAGCATCCTTTTACGCAAATATGCATGGCTACGCATTTCCGGCTTCAAGCCGGAGGTCCAAACCACTATATTAAACCAACCATTTGATCAAGAACACCTTTTTGGACCCAATGTATATTCATCTTTAGAAAAGATGAAAAAGGACACAGACACTACCAAATTAATGGGAGCCTTGCAATTGCAAGCTCCCAGAAGTTATTTTCGTTGCTCCTCTTACAGAGGTGCCTCTAAAGGTTTTTCCACCGAAAACCCCTCCACTTCGTACAAGAGTCAAACACAGACCTCATCTACAAGAGGCTATTACAGAGGAGGCTACAGGGGCAATAACAATAAGGGTAGAGGCAAAACTACCAACACTCGTACCGCCTCCACCCCTAAACAATAACTTCCCTCACTCGCCCCGGACCACTACTCCGGTCGGGGAAAGATTGCTACAGTTCCTACCTGTCTGGAACAACATTACCACAGACAGGTGGGTGAGTCAAATCATCCAATCCAGTTATTGCCTGGAGCTCACTTCCCCTCCCCCACACATTCCACCCAGACAGCATCCAATGTCGTCATAACACTTAACACTTCTAAAACAGGAGGTACTTTCCCTCCTACAAAAACATGCCATAGAACCAGTTACCCTTCATCACCAAAACACAGGGGTTTACTCCCTGTATTTCCTCATTCCAAAGAAAGACGGAACCCTGAGACCCATCTTGGACCTCAGACCATTAAACCTCTACATACAATCAGACCATTTCCATATGGTCACTCTTCAACAAGTCCTCCCGTTACTCAAACAGGGCGACTTCCTTGCCACATTAGATCTCAAGGACGCCTACTTCCATATTCCCATTCACCCTGCTCACAGAAAATACCTTCGGTTTGTGGTAGACGGCCAGCATTACCAGTTCATGGTCCTCCCGTTCGGAGTCACCACAGCACCCAGGGTCTTCACAAAATGTCTGGCAGTGGTGGCAGCCCACTTAAGAAAACAACAGATTCATGTCTTCCCATATTTCGATGGCTGGCTCATAAAACCCAAGTCACATATCCAGTATGTAAATCACACACATGCCACAATACAACTACTTCACAACTTGCGGTTTACCATAAACCTCCCAAAGTCTCCCCTCCAACCATCCCACATCCAACAATATCTAGGTGACACAATAGACACCTCAAAAAGCCTTGCATATCTCAGCCCAGCCAGGATAGCAAGCATGCAAGCTCTTATAGCAAGATTTCAACCGCAACACTCCCTTCCAGCTTGAGTGTTCATGCAACTAATAGGGATGATGGCCTCTTGCATATTCATAGTACCTCATGCAAGACTCCAGATGCACCCTTTACAGGAATGCTTAGCACGTCAGTGGAACCAAGCTCAAGGTCAGCTGACAGATCTGGTGTTGGTAGACAGCCGCACACATCGCTCTCTGCAGTGGTGGAACACCCAAAACCTTTCCAGAGGGCGACTGTTCATAGAGTCCACAGACTGTGCTAACAGCAGACGCATCGCTCACTGGCTGGGGAGCTCATCTACTTCATCACACCATACAGGGCACGTGGACACCTCAGCAAAGGCTACTCCACATCAACCACTTGGAGTTGCTAGCAATCTTTCTGGCACTAAAATCATTCCAGAAGCACATAATAGGCAAAGCTGTTTTAGTCCGCATGGACAATATGACAGCAATGTACTATTTACAAAAACAAGGGGGACGCACTCTTTCCAGCTCTCTCAATTAGCACAAAGCATATGGAGATGGACCATTCCTCAGAACATTTTCCTGTTAGCTCAACATCTCCCGGGAATTCAAAATCACATGGCAGATCTGTTAAGTCGTCAGACACAACATATTCACGAGTGGGAACTTCATCCGCAGGTTCTCCAGCCGTTCTTCCAGATGTGGGGGCAGCCAGACATAGATCTCTTCGCCACACATTACAACACAAAATGCCCAAGCTTTGCTGCCAGATATCCACACCCATTGTCCAAAGGCAATGCGATTTGGGTGAATTGGTCGGGCAGATTTGCATACGCTTTTCCGCCTCTCGCACTCATTCTATTAGTGGTGCGCAAGCTGCAACAACAGTCGCTCACACTGATCCTAGATGCTCCAACATGGGCCAGACACCCTGGTACACAACATTGCTGGAACTATCAGTAGCCCCGCACCAAAAACTACGCCTCGCCGCACAACTCTTAACACAGAACAATGGAGAGATCAGATCCAGCACAGCTCAACCTAGCGATCTGGCTCCTGAAGTCCTAGAGTTTGGTTTTCTCAATCTCCCCCCTGATTGCATGAACGTTATCAAGGAGGCTAGGCGCCCCACCACTAGAGCCTGCTATGCAGCTAAATGGAAAATATTTGTTATATACTGTAACAATAACATCAACCCTCTAGATGCTTCCACTCAGCACATCATAGGTTATCTACTGCATCTTGAGAGATGTAATCTAGCATACACATCAATTAGGTTACATCTCTCTGCCATTGCAGTTTACCTACAAAATAGACAGCACCTGTCACTGTTCAGGGTGGGATTACCTTCCCTGACGAAACACGTGTCGGCTGGTGTTGTTTCCAAAAGGATTAAAGAATATTCAATATTTCTGAAGATTTTTGATTGGTCTTATTGTCTCCACTACAGCATCTACTGGATTTACTTATATGTGTGCACAGGATTACTTTGTATTGTTTTGTTGTTGGGCTCGTCCCAACACACATTAAGGGGTTTTAAGGGTATCTCCAACCTGTTTAGCACCATATTTACTTAAATGCCGTATACGTACACTTGCTGAGCGCCACCACTTCCTATTTATTTAATACCCTTTTCGCAAATATATTTGCACTGTTCAGGGTGCCCACCATTAAGGCATTTATGGAAGGCCTCAAAAGAATAATTCCTCCCAGGGTACCTCCTTCCCCAGTGTGGAATCTAAACGTCGTCCTCACAAGATTAATGGGTCCTCCATTCGAACCTCTGCATAAAAGAGAACTACAATTCCTCACATGGAAAGTCGCTTTCCTTGTGTCCATTCCATCTCTTAGAAGAGTCAGTGAGCTACAGGCACTAACTATTCAAGAACCATTTTTACAACTCCATCATAACAAAGTGGTTCTCAGAACAAATCCCAAATTCCTTCCTAAAGTTATTTCCGCCTTCCATCTGAACCAATCTATTGAGTTGCCAGTGTTGTTCTCGCAACCACAAACCGTAGCAGATAGAGCTCTTCATACACTAGACGGAAAGAGAGCACTCTTTTACTATATAGACAGAACAAACCCTTTTCGTAAAACAAAACAACTTTTTCTTCTCACCACCACATAAAGGCAATCCCATATCTAAATCTGGCATTGTAAGGTGGATTGTCAAATGTATACAAATTTGCTATCACAAAGCAAAACGTACACTATCTATTCCCCCTAAAGCCCACTTCACCCGAAATATAGGGGCTTCAATGGCATTTTTAGGGAACATTCCCCTAGATGACATCTGCAAAGCAGCTACATGGTCTACACCGCACACATTCACAAAACACTATTGTGTAGATGTGCAGGCAAAACAACAAGCTGGTGTGAGCCAAGCTATACTCAAAACACTATTTCAAACTGCTGCAACAGATACTGGTGGTCGTCGCTAAGGAGGAATACTACTATGCAATCTATGCACAGTGTGTGATCTACAGCTCATATGCCTCGAATGGAAAATGCTACTTACCAGTATGCATCTGTTCTTTGGATGTAGAGCTGTAGATCCACACACGCCCACCCACCTCCCCGGCTACCTTTTATCTGTTCCAGTATTATCTTATTTAAATACAACATACATGGACATCTATTTCTTACAAAACTCCATCATTTCCCTTCTTGGCGAAAAACAATCTGACGATGGAGTCGATGCCCATGCGCACTATTGTCCAAAGGAGGAGCCACCTATCCCGTGACTTCCAAAGACTTTCCAGGACAACAACAAAGTGCAAACATCCGGGTCCAACACCAGATGGTGATCTATGCACAGTGTGTGGATCTACAGCTCTACATGCCAAGAACAGCTGCATACTGGTAAGTAGCATTTTCCTTTTTTCTTCTAACAGCCTCACTCTCCATTCAGTATTTGCCAGCTGCCTCCTGGGTTACTATTCCAAAGCCTTTTTGGACTCAGTAGCTCAAGTCCACCTTGGTGTCCCTAAAGTTCTCCAACCTATCCTTGCCCAGGCCATTTCAGACCATTGCAATGCTGCCTATTTTGTATAATTCATTATTGCTTGGATACCACCAATTCCATTGGGCGAGCTATTGGCACCAGTTTTGCCATATGTGACCATGTGTGACACTGATCTGTGTTTTCAGGTGATTTCCAGCCCTCCCATATAGCAGGAAAAAAGGACAGCCTCAGCATGGCTGTCCAAAGGCCATGCCCAGTAAGTATTTGGCCTTCCTTAAGTGTGAGGCCCTATAGCTAACCCTCACCCCACTCAGCTGATGGTCATCAGTACCCAGAGTAAGGGTTTGCAAATGCCAGCGTGGCTTTAACACAACTTAAGTTATGTGAATCTTCTGAAAGGGCTTCTGGACCCATGTTGGACCTTCAACAGGGTTCACAAATTTGTTGCTTGTACGCAAACCCTTCTCAGGTACAACCTAGGGCCTTGACCCTTGTGGGTTTGAGAACCCAAAGTTGTGGTCCTTGAACACTCCCTGTTACCCCCCAGTCCCCACCCCCTCCCTAAAAAGAACCTGATAAAACATGGTTGCCAGACTGCTTAGCCGCCAAAGGTTGTGCACAGCGTGGGTTTGCCTGCCTGCAGCAGGTTGGGCAGGTGTCTAACCCCCACTGTGACAAGCCAGTAGCAGTGGGCAGTGGAATAGGGTGTAATTTCATAGATGTTGGATGAAATATGTGATCAAAAATATGCATTCTCTGAGACAAAAACCAAGGATAAACTGAAAATATGTTGAGCTTTTTTTTTTATAACACCTTAATGATTGCTCATAAAAGGCAAGTTCACGTTAAAAAACGCAGTTAAAGTAGAGTTTTGGTTATAGATTAAAACTGAAGAATCATGTAAACCAATTTGCATACCAAAGGCACTGCATACATTTCACTGTATTTGTGGCAATACCTGAAAGCACCACAAATTTAAAGAACACATACTTAAACCACTAAATAATAGTTGGCTCATGGTTGTCTCTGTAATGTTAGGGATACTGTGATACAAAATATAATCTTTAAAATCATTTATGCCGTTTGTAATGACATCTATTACTTAGAGTGTAGTGGTGTTTCATTCACTTTTTTTCTTACAAAATGCAGTTTTGGGATTGATAAGAACGTTAGCATTGTTTGTCGTATCTGCAGGAAATTTAGCACATTCCTTGCAGAATTGACCATCCTATGGAATGCCAAGTTTCATGCAGATATGTGCATGAAAAACTATGTTGAAGGGTGGGTAAAAAAAGGGTTTTCTGTTCAAGATACTATCGAACGTTTTGCTCTGTTACAGCAAAAACTGCTTAACTGATTTAAACCATATGTTGCATGAACAAAGAACTTCACACAAAATGTGCTTTTTCTGTACGTTCATTTAAAAAAAAAATGTTTTAAGATATTAACGATTTCAAACAATGCTACCAGTGGGGAATGAAAGGTTGAAAATTAGAACCATGTTGGTTGTGTAGGTCTAGAACCAGGTTAAAGGCTTAGTCTTGTACTGGATCGCTGAAGCAGTTGTATGAAGGTATTATCAGGTTATGCACATTAGAGAAAAGCACATAGAATTGATCTAAATTAAAACGATTTATGAAGGCAGTGGTGGTTCTAGGAATCGTGCACGATTCCTTGTGTTTTTTTTGGCTCAACACTAGAGACCACTTTTACACACAAAAAATGTTCTCCTTTTGTGTACTTCTCGTAGTACCTTTGGCCCTCTGCTGTACCAGAGGATATCCTCATCAACTCTGTACCCAGAATATGTAAGCAGGCCACTCGAAAGGTTCTTGCTTTCATATCATTAGACGCTGAACAATATGTAGAGCCTGGAACACATCGAAGTGTAGCAGAGACCAACCTGGCATCAACCTTGTGCTGTTGAGCAGCCATAGTGCAAGACAGCCATTCTCCTTTACCCCTGTTTACACAGATGGATTTCTTGAGACTGTTAGAAGATAGGCCTTTGCATGTACAAAAACATCGAAGTTTTTTTTGTATTTTAATTTAAATAAACTAGAACGTTCATGCCATGTACCAGACTCTGTAAGGGTGCAAAACAAAGTCCTCATGCGAGGGCCGATGGGGACGGGTGATGTTGCAAAATGTCAGCTCTTGGAGCCCTTCTTAAAGAACGATTTGATCACAGGTGTTGGAGGAGGCCTATCCATTCGAGGGACTTACCCATGACAATTTGCAGTCTCCTCAAGAGATAATTTTAGGCATCGCTAGAAGACTTGACAAATCAACGTGGACCGCTGTGCTGTTAACAAATCTTCTGTGCTTGGTTTCTAGGTGGCATGCACAGTCTGGTCTCTAGCTACAAATTTACATTGAGGTAACCAGAGTGAGAGAAATAGCAACCTGTATGGAACTGCCGTGTGTCGAGATGATTGTCTGCAAGAACAATTAATATGCTGTGGGCACTCGTGAGCTAATTCACTTTTTACCTCAGTTTGGGAGGGTGCGTGTGGAGGAAAGCAAAATGTGTATGTAGCAGATGTCAGCGGCTGTCTGCAATCAATCCACTACTTAGTATCCAGTAGAAGACGTGCACTGAAAGCTGACCAAGTGTTTCCCTCGGAGCCCAAGTTTCCATCAGCACCTGGCCACGTTTTCCTCCGCGAGGCTAATTGAAGTGTTGTCTGTAGTCTCAAGAGGGGACCCGGTCGATGCCGACGAGGCAACCTGTAGGTTTTAGCCACTAAAAGCCCTCTGTGAAGGGATAGTTAACGCTGAAGTAGCTTATTCTAGTAGCAGCAGGTGTCTGTGTTCCAGCTCGCTTCTGGAAGCAGCGTGTAAAACTGCAGAGGACTCGTTTACCTCCTGAATACATGTTTTTCTTTTTAACGGTATTTGGAGAAAATAAGGATTTGTAACATTTTCCTTTTTGATCACGCAAGAAAAATTGCGGTCTCTTGACTGCAAATATACTGTGATCTAATAGCGTTGTAGAAGGGATGGATTGACTGTTACCTCATGGGAAGTCTGGGCTGCAATAGATGCTTTGGTGCTTGCCCCGGCTAGTTTGAGGCTGCTCCCCTGCTGCTTCAGGGCCATGCACTGCAGGTGTTCATATTTCTCTTTGTATGAGCTGAAGGTACAAAACTGTTTTCTAATGCAGAATTTAGCAGATGCATTCTGTGTTGCTCCTCGTAGGCACCTTTGAAAGTCTCGTGTTCAGAGCTGAAGATTCCTGCATCTAGCATCATCCTGCCCCCTCTGGTCTTGTGGGAACAACACAACAGTGGCCTATGTTATGTTATCAGTACTTGTAATGCATGTGGCCACCAAAGTTTTCTGGTGCTGTAGTAGTCGTGTTCGCAGCATAACAGATACGGAAAAAGGACCTTGATTTTTGACGTTTCTTGCAAAGATTACCCAAAGAATTCAGTCATGTTGCTCCTTGGGAAACGTAAGTTTTCACCTCACGTCAAGTGCATTCTTACTGCCTCTTCTACATCCCCATGGAGTGCTATGCACTGTTGAGAAAGTGGACTGAATGGGATTTAGCTATGTTTTACAGTCTCACCACAGATGGCTTCAGCTGTCTTACAGTGACCGCATTAAATA
The DNA here is from genome assembly GCF_964204655.1 of Triturus cristatus. NCBI lineage: Eukaryota > Metazoa > Chordata > Amphibia > Caudata > Salamandridae > Triturus > Triturus cristatus. The sequence continues at coordinate 254,309,862 of NC_140585.1, read as the reverse complement.
AAATACTCCGCAAATCAACCCTTGGTTATAATCAGTTGACTTTCTTGTCCATCTCAGTTCCCTTCTTTTCATTGGGGGTTTTACCCCCTATTTCGTGTGACTTCTACCCTTACTTTTGATTGGCTAAGGTGTAGCTTACCACTGTTAACATCATGGAACTACTTTTTTTTTCTTTTTCTTCATGTCATTACTTGTTTAGTACTACAAAGGGATGCGGTCCTTATTTTTCAGACCACACTTATGCTCTTCAATGTAATACTCTTTACTTCTCCATCTCTCCCCACCCACTCTCCCGATGCTCCACAGCAACATGCCTAATGGAAGCCAGCTGATAGCCTTAGAGATATATGGGGGTTTCAGCTATTGGCTTTGTCAGTTCCTGCAGAGTTAAATACTGTTAATCTTCCCCGGCATCTGCATTGCCAATAGCTGCTTCCGGTCTTGTTAAAAGGATAGAAAGCATTGTTTTAAGATGACTGCATGGCATAACGTGTCGTAACAGAGTAATAATGCATATGCCGCAACGCAGTGGCCATCTTACGAGTAAAGAATGACCTCTTTTGCACTTCTAACATAGCTGCTGAAGCTTTGGCAAAGCCGATCACATTATTTGTTGAACACTGGCTTGCAAGACCTCTTTGCCATGCTTTTCTCTTTTTTGTGATAATATTGAGCTTTAGAGTTGGGTGTATTCTGCTGAGGGTCTCTGATCTCAGCTTTGCACTCTAAACTCATTTCTCAACATGTATTATAGTGCTGCTTTTCAAGGCTAATTAATTTCATGTGTTTTTGTATGCCGTTTGGATATTACCTTTTGCCAGAACTGGGAGTGCGCTAGTAAAATATTTGCTCTGTCAAGAAAATCACACTAAAAAGGTGGCACGTGCAATTTCCGATCTTTTGCCCTTTTCAATGTAGAAATATTGAATCATTGAAAGTTAGAATTTCTATATGGTGACATATTATAAATTACTTTGTCAAGGTTGAATCACCAAATATGCGAAGGTAAGGATTTAAGAGGCAACGGGTGTCCTTCTCTGCATGGCAACATGTTCTTTTGTTATGACATGATAAATTGTATATGAAGCATTGCTTTTATGGTGTTCCTGAAACTCCGACTAAAAATACCCTATCTTGTGTAGATTCTGGGGAAATTAGAAGGCTAGAAGTTTAGGGTATCCTCATACCCTCTTCACATTGTGCAGGGTGCCCATGCCGCTCGTTGCCAGCAGTGGCCTAAAAAAGACTTTGTCAATTTAAAATGGCTATACAGGGGCCGTAGATGCAATGCCCCTGGTGCCAAGATACTAATATTAGTAATGGGGCCCACCGCCACTTGATTTGTCAATAAAATATCTACTTTAAATATGTTTTGGAAGTTCTTCTATTTTTCTCCGAACATAAGTTAATGAGTTCTGAACATCCACACATTTTCATCTGGAACGCACACACTCAATTTTGGTAACCACGTATTAATTCAACCAAACAAAAGCGTCTAATTTGGTACCTGCACTGTACACAGGAGAGCTACTTAAAGGTAGCTGGAGAGTTAAAAGTAGCTCACGAGTTACTTTTGGAGAAGCCTGAGCTAGATAATGAACCTGGCAATCTCTCTAATTTCAGCTGGAAAGAGAGGCAACAAATAAACATGTATATTCAAAATTTGATGCAAAAGTTAAATCCTTTTCATGTATATTTATTTTGTATTCAGGTTCTCCATCCAAAACTACAAGCACAGCAAACGCTTTTCACCTTAACAAAGACTTCCTCAGGGCAGCTTACTTCATCAACTAATGTCAACCCACTGTACACGCAACATCACAAAGGACAACTTGCAACACAGTATGCATGTATCCCAAAAACAGTCCACCTCCAGAACATATACGTCTGAACGTTGTGATGTATAAGTGTCCAAAACCACAAAGTAAGTCGTTCCGGCCGTGTTCAGCCCAAAACTCATGTGTCCCTCTCCATCCAAAGTTAAGTAACTAAACTTCGGATCGAAAGAGACTTGTGAGCAGATGGAATAAGCTGCCCTGAGGAATCCTTTGTTAAGGTAAAATATATTGGCCGAGCTTGTAGTTTTGGGTGAAGAACCCGAATAAAACATAAACCTACATGAAAAGGATCTACTAGTTTTACTTTGGAACAAATCTTGAATATAGGCGTTTGCTTGTTGTCTCTCTTTCCAGTTGAAATTTTCCTAATGTATGGCCAATAAACAGCTGGCCCTTAGAGGTGGGCAGCTTTGTTGTGATAAGTGACAACTTCATGTGTTGCAGCATCGGTCCCCTGACTGACATAATTTGTTTAGAATCTCTATAATTTGTCCCTTGGCCTCTCAGAGGTCCATTCTTGGACAGGAGATAACTGGGTCTGTTTTAGTTGTAAGACTAGGGAAATCCTGCTCCTGTGCCCTGTCAACCCTACTCTGTTCCCACTACATTTGCCTGAGAAATGTGTGTTCGAGGCATGTGTCCAGTAGATACACATGCTTTGCATAATCCTGCCATTTAGTGTTGGGTCCGGATGTTTGCAAGTTATTTTTTTCGAAGAAGTCTTTTCCAGGCTCGCAGTAAGGTGACTCCACCTTTCGGTGACCGTGCACATGGACATCGACTCTGATGTTAGATTGTTTTCTTTGTGCCATCTGGTTCGGACGTGGTTTGTGGTGCTCCGGTTCGAAACTGTTCTTCGGGATCCCCTCGGTGGGCAACCCACTGTACCCTCGTTGGTATTGTTTCGTACGCGTTTCACCATTCTCCACGTGTCGAAAAAATAGGAAAACTGCCTTCATTATAGAAGACATCGTTGGCGGCCTTCGGGCCTATCCGTGTCGGTCGACTTATACTCTGTTCCGTAGTACCCAGTACTCTGCCGATGTAAAGAACTCCATTTTAATTCTGTCCTCTGTGCCACTCCAAGTATCCGCACACTGACCTACATAAAGTCTGCAACTTGTGTCTATCACAAGGAAGAAGACTGCAGTGCTCGTTTATTGTTCCGATTGAAGAAGACTTTGCAGGACCGTCTGGCTCGACGAAGGGACATGCAGCAGCTGAACATCGAGCACACCCCGGATACCTTCGGAGAAGATACCGAGCAGGATGAAATGGAGGCATCAGAAGAGGAGAAGGCCTTCTCTATCAACAAATTGGATCTTATCTAGAGAGTGAGTTGGAGTCCGAAGAAGTTCCAGCGGGACTGGGTGCCATGAGTAATAAAGCTCATTTTCCTCCAAACTCCCTTCCACCAAACAAAAGGCTTCTGGGCCACCACTGCCTGTTGCCCATGGTCGGCACCGAGAGACGGCTTCCAACATCCCGGGCTCGGCACCAAAACAATCAAGCCTTCTGGCTCGGGCCGAGATGATACCCCTTCGGTTCCGAAACATTGTGGACTAAAAGAGAAAAAAGACAAATCCAGTTTGGCACCAAACTTTTCAGCACCAAAACAAAATGATGCTCCCTTAAAACCACCGTAGCTGATTTTGGAGAAAACTAAAGAGAACCTGGATCCCAAACAAAAGATTCAGATTAATCCGGATACTGGACATATAACATCTAAACCAGTAATACCTTCAAAAAGGAAGGCAGACACTGGATAACATATCCCTCTGAAGAAGAACAATCATTGGCATAGCCAAAAGATCTCGCCTTTGGGACCTTTTTAAGTGTTTAGTTATAGTTGTTAGTTGTTTAGTGACTATAAAGTAAGTGGGGCACCAGATAAAAAAAGTCTGAAAATTGAGGTCACATGCTGAAACATTGAGAGCTTATGGGCAACATCATCAATAGTAAAATGTTTTCTGAACTCTATTCGTGCATAACCTGAGAGTTGCAACATTGGGCTGGTTTTTCGGGCTGATACTGCTCTGTGTTGGGCTGAATTTGGGCTTATACTTGGACAGCTTTGGGCTTCGGATGGGTCTCAAAATCTGGCAACACTGCTGGGTGCGAAACTTGTAGCTTGGTAGGCAGAGCAAATGTGTTCGTTGAGATTGCAAATGTGTGCCTATGGAATGAACACACATGCCCAGCACAGGCCGAGCACAAACGCAGCGTGTGACACCTTGCAACCACCGGCAGTTTTATATAGCGTGAGCTCGTCCCGAAGTTAATGGAGCTATTTACAGTTGCATTACACAAGGTCACATTTCTTTATTTTTCAATATTTTGGGCACGGCGATATTAAGTGATTTCCCCAGAATTGCAGGTTGTTGAGTAGACGCCATGACTAGAACCTGGTTCCACAGTATCAAAGTTAGCTCCACATCCTCTCCCTTGATAATCAACAAATGCCTCCTGAAGCTTGAACTGGGGACGGCTTTCTTTGCTGAGACCCCTGCAGTGTTCACAGGACGAGTCTATAGATTTTAATTGTGCAATATAGCGCAACCCTAGCTTCAAGGAGCACGAGGGGCTTTGCAGAGGACATTTTATTGCCCCGGTAGAGCCCAGACAGGAGTTGCTGTACCTGGAGCATGCTGTCTTGTTAAACCCTACATTTAACAGACTAGTGGATAGTTTAAGTAATGGGGGAAGTACCTTGGGGCTTAGTTTTGTTTTTTGTTTTTGTATATTTAACTCGCACACATTTTCATACTACACAAATCTGCATTGCACATCTTCCCAGATTGGGGCAAGGAATATAACGTGATTTCCAAGAGGTATATGATTTTCCCTTCAGTTTTGGCACATGTGACTTTATTCAGGCGCATCGCCCCATCCTTCCTCACACCAAATACTGTCAGATTGGAATCAAACTTTCGATTTACAACCCGTAATATTTCACTGTTTCTTCTCCTATTATCTACTGTTACACAGGGCTGCCTCAAAATCCACCTTGCAGAGGTGTGCCCCCAGCACGGAGAGAGAAGGCGACACCCACGACACTTAACTTTTTAATTGTTTGGAAACATTTTTGCTTTTCCTTTTTTCCACATCCATGTCCGAAAGAACTGTGTTGAGATATGCTCCTACAATATGTGGTTTAAACTAAAGCCACCTTGAAGCAGAAACTATAGAATATTGCTAAAATCCTCATGATTTGTGAGGCCCCAGGTCATCACACACATGACCTTTGGTGCCCGATAAAGTATGTTTGTGAAATCTTCCTTAAAGTTTATAAAGCTCTGTTCAAGCCATGCCCGGTCGTTTCTGGGACCCGAGGACACATTCACACTAGAGTCCACTGTCTGACTTTCACATTCAGCAGCATCAGGTACGCAGCGTTCACTCACTCACTAGTTACTCATTAGGCCAGTGACTGACTCACTCTGACTGTCATTTTCCTGCCCACTGAAGAGTATCCTGACCCCTCTCCTAGTAACTCAGTCAGTCGCTCTCTTGTCCACTGACACTCTCTCTCTCGTCACCCACCGGCTTGCTGTGTCCCTCGCCTCAGAGGCGCAGCTCTCCTGACACACCCGGCCCGCTGCTGGCACTGAGGGCCGCTCTGCTTCCGCCTCAGACTGCACGCGCAGCTTTCACCCCGAAGGGTGGATCAGGCTCTGCTATGGAGGACGGGAGCTAGAGAGGGACGCGAGGGCTGGATGGGGATCGGGGACCCATGAACTCTGCCCTCATTCACCGCCAGGGTCCCCCCCCTACTGCCTGTGAGGAGAAAGATGAGCTTAGAAGCGCCCCCTGGCAGTGCCTTTGGCCACTTGGTACCACCACAAGGCACTTGTGCCGGAAGACCCGTGGATCACACAACAAGAAATCACACGAGTGAAGAGACGACTTCAGTCGGAACAGCTTGATAACACAGCTCACGGGTCTAGTGTGTGTGGGGGGGGAGGTGTTACTCAAACCCCATTTAAACAGATGAAAAGTGGCTTAACGGCTAGGGCGGCCGACTTTGGTAGAACCAGGTTCAAGTCTAGCGGAAGGCTCAAACGTCCTGCGATTCTGGGCAAATCACTTCATCGCCCCCTGCCTAAAAATGAATGTGCCTGTCTGTAATGCAACGTGTGCTCATGTAAAGCGCTCCGATACCTTGGGGTCGAGTTTGCACTATATAAAATTGCAAGTATAAAAAACACACACACCACACTGCCACAAAGAGATGCGAGTCTCTAGTATATGCAAAAGTCACCCAGGAGTCGTTCTACGAAGCGGCGTATAGTTAGAGGCGTAAGCTGACCTCTGCAGCCCCTGGGAGCAGCCCAACGCCCCCCCCCCCCCCGCACCTTAAACCTGTAGGCCAATGGATGTCTGTGAGGCAATCGACATCTAGAGCCCCTCATTACATTCCGCAGGGGGCTCCATTATGTTGTGTAAAGGCATTGCTCAGTGCGGGGTGTTGTGGGGGTGTTATGGGGTTACTGTCAGTGCGGGTCCACCAAGGTCTTTCCTTCACACACTTCAAGCCCCCTCCCTTCATGTCCGTATCCTTCCGCAATTTGGCCCACTGTGATCATTTCCAGAGTTGGAAAAAAAATTGTTATGAAGGAAACATATGAGGTATTTGCAAAATAATGAGGCATGCCGCTTTGTAGGTTGTTTTAGACATAAACACGCGCAGCACAAGTCCGCCTCTACAAAATCCACCACAGAACAGGTTATTCTTACATCTCGCTCCTCTGTGCCTTCATTAGTTTCCAACTTGTTCCTTATTAATAATATCTGTCAGTTTCAATCCACGCGACTTTAAATCCAGCTCCCTGTTCAGGGGTGTTAAAAAAACGCCCTTGATCTGCAGCGGTATGTTCACACTTTTTCTGATTAAAATAATCACAGATTTCACCGGACGGCAACATCGAATCACTGAAGGGAAACAAACAGGAACATGTCATTTTTATTCAGACTTGTTGAGTCCGTAGGACATTGTTTTGACCAAGAGAGGGACACAGAAAACAGAAGCTACAGTTGAACAAAGTAGACTACAACATTAAACATAGGATCAAAGAAGATTGCAATTTAATATTGTAAATTTATATTAATACTGATATTTAACTCTCCAGAGACACAAACAGATGTCAATAACGCAAAACACTGAAGAAATTTACTCATATTTCAATGTATGCGTACACAGTTGAAGGAAGGAAATTCATGGACAACCAAACCAACTCAGACAAGGACAAATGCGTCTCACTCTCGGCAGGGAGAGTGCTGCCGAGAGCAGGGACACGCAGCGTTTACCTTGCGGGAGTGAGCACGGTAATTGCTGACAGATGGCGCCTCACGTTCCCGCAAGGGAAACGCCAAACGTGCACGCGTTGCAATTGAAAGCAATGCAAAGCGTGCTTGTTTTTGAGCAAAAAAGCGAATAGATTCCAAGAGGTCCCCTCCTAAGCAGCGCATGCGCGCTGCGTAGGCGAGACCTAAAAAGGACATGGCTATCCGCTCTACTAGCATTCCTCAAAACCCTACACCTTCTTCACCAATTTCTATAATACCAGATCTAGATCCTCTACAACATTACACCATCAAGTTCTCCTAACACAAATCCTGGTTTAGGAGAAGAGGACAATAATTCTAATCGGCCATCAACTGATCCATGGGATGACTGTAATATAGATCCACCTCAAGATACAGACCCTGATCTATATCCAGCAAAACCTTCCCCTCCTGATAATACTGCACATCAGGAGTTGATTGCTAGGGCAGCCAATTATCATGGAGTACTTTACACAAAGAAGCCCCAGAAGAGGGAGAAACATATAAAACAACATAAATGTTGCCTATGTTGAAAGCGATGATGAGGCAGACAGACCCAGTTACAGCATGCATACTAACACCTAGGGTGGACAAATAATATAAACCCCACTATCTGACCCAGTTTTTATTGGGGATCAGTTGCCTTTGGATTCTTTGGTGGTCTCTAATGCCCGTAAGTAAGAGGGCAAACTCACAAACCTCAGGAGAGGCACCACCTCCAGATAAAGAATCCAGGCTAATAGATGCATTGGGGAAGAGAGTAGCTGCTCAATCAGCCAACCAATTGCGTACATCTAATACGCAAGGTCTGTTGTCCAGATACGATGGAGCTCACTGGGATGAAATGGAACTATTATTGCAATATCTCCCATAAGAACAAAGAGGGGGCAGGAAATAGGACAGGAAGGTAAAGTTATTTCTAATTCATCTATCAGGTGTGCATTAGACGCTGCATATACTGCAGCTAGGGAAATCAATATTAGCATTCTGCTAAGAAGACTTGCATTTCTCCTAATTTCTGGTTTTAAACCAGTTGTTCAGCAAACCATTCTTAATGCACCCTTTGATATGGAACCCCTTATTGGGCCTGAAATAGACCAATCCCTTAGAAAGATGAAGAAGGATACTGAAGTGGCAAAATCTTTGGGAACACTACAATCTTTCTACCAGAGTTTCCTTTCGTTGCTCCTTTTACAAAGGAGGTTCCAAAACTAATACCACCGATGTGGCTACAAAACACAATCATCCCCCTCTAGGGAATTCTACAAAAGTGGTTACAGAGGGAACAATTTTGAGGTAAGAGGTAGAGGTACACCAACCCGCACCTCTAAGTCCACTAACAAGCAGTGGCTTGCTACCCTACCCCACAGCCATTCATCACCTGTCGGGGGAAGATTACAACAATTATCTCACATTTGGCAGTCCATAACAACAGACAAATGGGTTTTTAGATCTTATCCAACATGGTTATTGCCTGGAGCTTACCAGCAATCCTCCCAATATTCGACCTCAGTCGCAAACTCTTGCCACAACACCAACAGCTCCTCACGCAAGAGGTACAAGCTCTTCTAGCAGAAGGAGCTATGTACTATTTACAAAAACAGGGGAGGGGGGCACACTCTCTGCAGTTGTAACACCTCTCTCAGACTATTTGGCATTGGGCAATACACCTTCCAGGGATGCACAACCAATTAGCAGACCTCCTCAGCAGGATGCTGCAACAAGTACATGAATGGGAACTTCATCCCCAGGTTCTCCTTCCATACTTCCAAAAATAGGGTTTCCACAGATAGATGTCTTTACCACAGCAGAGAACTTAAAATGCCCAAACTTCACCTCCAGATTCCCACACCATCTATCCAGTCGCAATGCCGTATGGATGAACTGATCAGGGATATATGCTTACGCTTTTCTACCTCTCCCTCTCCTTCCATTTCGGAAAGTCAGGCAAACCTTACACTAATTATAGTGGCTCCCACATGGGCTCGTCAACCATGGTTCACCACACTACTAGACCTGTCGGTAGTCCACACCAAAATCGGCACCTCACTTCCAACCTTCTCACAAAGAACCATGGAGAAATCGGACATCCAAACCCCAAGGAGCTCAATCTAGCAATCTGGCTCTTGAAGTCCTAGTTTGGATACCTAAACCTACCACCAGATTGTATGACAATTCTTAAAGAGACTAGGAAACCTACCACTAGAGCATGTTATGCAGCAAAGTGGAAAAATGTGTTCTATATTGTAATAACACAATTGATCCATGAGATGCATCTATTCAAAATATTGCTCGTTAGCTTTTGCATCTACAGCGAGTTGGCTTAGCCTACACATCTATTCAACTACACCTTGTGGCAGTAGCTCTATATCTACAAAACGGACAACATCTATCCTTATTTAAAGTTCCAGTAATTAAAGCCTTTATGGAAGGCTTTAAAAGAATAATACCACCTAAGCTACCACCTGCACTAGTATGGAACCTTAACATTGTTCTCACAAGGCTTATGGGTCCACCTTTTGAGCCATTGCACAATTGTGAATTACAATTTCTTTCATGGAAGGTTGCCTTTCTCATTGCTATCACTTCATTAAGGCGTTAGTGAGCTACAGGCATTAATCTCAGAAGAACCTTTCTTTCACCTTCATAAAGATAGAGTGGTTCTTCATACAAGTTCAAAAGTAGTTTCTGCTTTTCATATTAACCAATCAGTTGAGTTGCCTGTGTTCTTTCCTCAACCGGATTCAGTAGTAGGGCTGGGCGTAGTTCGCGAAGTAGCACTTCGCGAAGCTACGCAAAGTGAAGTTCGCACTACGCGTCGCACTTCGCGAACTGCGTAGTACCTTGTTCGCACTGTGCCAGATGTCGTTTTCAATGATTGCACAGTGCGGACAAGCAACCAGCACTGTGCAATCATTGAAAATGGCATCTTGCACAGTGCGAGCTGTAATTTTCTACTGCTCGAGTAGATTTTTACTCGAGCTTTAGCTTTCTCAACGCGAACTGGTAGTTTCTCATCGCGAGCGGTCGCGAGCATACGCGACCACTCGCAATGAGAAACCTGACCTCCTCACGTTGGGAATCTCGCTTGGAGGTTTATTTTCCATGCTCGCGATCGCCAACTTGAAGTTGCTGATCGCGAACAAGGAAAAAGTCTCGCCGGGATGTCATTTTGCTTGCTCGCGGTCGCCAACTTGACGTTGAGGACCGCGAGCAAGCAAAAAATGACCGCAGCACTACGCAACACTACGCTACGCGTGTTCGCACTGTGCTACGTGCAGTTCGCGTAGTGCGAAGTAGCGCGAACTTCGCAAACTACGCGAGCGTAGCGTAGTGCTTTGCCCAGGCTTATTCAGTAGCAGAAAGGGCTCTACACACACTTGATGTCAAAAGAGGATTATAATACTATACTAATAGAACAAAAGATTTTCGTAAAACAAAATAACTTTTTGTTGCATTTGCTCCACCTCTTAAAGGAAATCCGACATTTCTAGATGGATTGTTAAATGTATTCAAACTTGTTATATTAAAGCTAAAAGAACTTTAACTATACCTCCTAGAGAATATTCTACTCGCAAAATAGGAGCATCTATGGCCTTTTTTAAGTACATTCCCATAACTGACATATGTAAAGCAGCTACATGGTCTAACCCACACACATTTACCAAACATTGTGTGGCTGTATTAGCACGTCAACAAGCTAATGTAGGACAAGCAGTGCTAAAAACACTTTCTTCAAACAACTGCAACACCCACTGGTTAGTCACTGCTTTCGGAAAATGCTGCTATACAGTCTATGCAAAGCATGTGTTTCTACAACACACATTCCTCGAACGGATTGTTACCCGGTTAGCATCTTTTCTTGGCACCTCTGGACACCTATGGTTGTTGCATTTCTTATTATTCACATTACATACACATCGACATCTCTGTACTACACTTACTCCAATCTCGCCCTCTTGCGGGACAACAATCTAATAATGGAGTTGATGCCCAGACGCACTATCACCGAAAGGAGTCGCCTTACCTCGTGACTAGTAAAGACATCTTCAAAGTAAAACAACTTGCAAACATCTGGACCCAACACTAGATGGCAGGACTATGCAAAGCATGTGAATCTACAGCTCTACATGCCAAGAACAGATGCTGTTAGAAATGGGGGTCTATAGTTGGCAAGGGCTTGCACCTTTGTCCAAATAGGGACCCTTCTTCCTAGTCGGGGTAAGGAAGTTACACTCCTAAAATAACCCCTGCTCACCCCCTTGGTAGCTTGGCACGAGCAGTCCGGCTAATCTTAGAGGCAGTGTGTAAATTATTTGCACATAACCAACAGTAATACAGTGTAAGCACTACAAACGACTCCACACCAGTTTAGAAAAATATCCAATATTTTTATATATTTAAGACGAGACCAAAACGATTAAAAAACAAATCCACAATGCAGTACTTTAAACTCTTCAGTTAGCAAAATAACTTTGTAAAACAGTTCCTTGATGTCGATAGCTCCGTCCGGGGCTATCACGGCGCCGTGAGCAAACAAATCCAAACCGCTCTGGCTGACCGCGGCGTTGCGGGCCACCTACGGCATCGGGAAGACCCACAAACAGTACCTTTCAGAAATGCAGGCCGTCTATGACCTCTTGTTGAGCTGCCGAACCCACGGCGTCCGCAGGCGTCTGTTCTGGAGGTCGGTGCAGGAGTCGTCGAGCACTCGAAGTCGCACGCATTGCAGATAGAACTCCTCTTTGTTGAAGTTTGGAGCGCTGGCGTCGGCCGGCGTCGAGTCCTGTGGTGCAAAGTGCGGCGTGCGGTGCCCTCAGGTCGCGGTGAGAGCAGCGGTTCGATGGGGGCGTCAGATGGCGGCAGGGAGACCTGGGTCGTGGTGTGAGATGAAGGTGATGCTCGTCACGGTGCTGGCAGGTCACGGTGCAAGCAGCGGCGTCGTTGCTGAATCGCTGTCGTCTGCTGACGAACTGGAGTTGATGGCGTCGGTAGGCCAAGGCTGTGGTGCGGGGATGAGGGCGGTGCGTCGTAACTTTGAGCGGTGCCCTCGAACCACGGTGCAAGTAGCGGCACCGATTCCGGCGTGGAGCATCGGGGATACCAAGGTGTCGTTGTGAAGCGGTGCGTAGTGAGGTGCCCACGGGTCGAATTGCGAGCAGCGGCTCGGTGGCGGCATCAGCAGGCATCTTCGGTGAGACCAGGGTCACGGCGGTGCCCTCTGCAGTGTCTCCAGGACACGGAGTCGGCAGTGGCGTCGTAGACGGCGTCTATGCTGTTCCTGAGACTTTGTGAACGGGGGCAATCTCTACCTCAAGCCCTTGGAGAAACTCAAAAAAGTAGATTGCAGAAAGTTCTTTCCAATCCTTTCACTGCCCAAGACCGAAGCAGCCACTGCAGGCCAACACAGCAAAGCACACAGCAAAGTGGTAGTTCCTCCTCGCAGCTTCTCCAGCTCTTCTTGGTAGTCTTCTTGATCCAAAAGAGTTCTGAAATCTTGGGGTCTGGGCCCCAATATTTATGCTAGAAAACCCTTTGTCCTCTGCAGGCAGAGGGTCCTGTACCTAGTTCAAACCAGTTCTGGGTGCATTCTGCCAGTATGCACCTTCTTCCTTTGTCAGTGTAGAACAGGGTCCTCAGACGCGCCACAAGAGGTGGAGCCAGCATTGTGGAAGCCTGGCACAGCCCTATTCAGACCCAGGTACTACTCCTCCCACCCATCTACATGCAGATAGATCTATTCAGCCCTGTGCTGACTCGCCCCGTCTCCTTCCCCCAGCCGCTGTCACTCACAAACCAGACAGGCAATACACAACCTAGCAGAGGCAGGCTGGATGGTTAGGCAAGAAAATACCTACTTTCTAAAAGTAGGTTTTTCAAACCCAGAATGTTAAAACCATCTTCACTAAAAGATGTATTTTATCACTCTGAGTTCAGGTATACTAAACTCGAATTTCTACCATGTTCCCTGGGTCAGTTAGGATTATAGGATGTTCTAATCAAACTGCCCATTCTGGCCTATGGGGGAACAGGTAGCCTTGCAATAGTGAAAAACAAAGTAGGCTGCAATTCACTATCAGGACATGTCACACACACCAGGGCATGTCCTACCTTTCACATACAATGTACCCTACCCACAGGGGGTACCTTGGGGGTGAATAACATGTAGAAAAGGGAAGGTTTAGGGACTGGCAAGTGTGTGCACTTACCAAGTCGACATGGCAGCCCCAGGCTGCACACCGGCTCTGCAATGGCAGGCCAGAGTTACACTTTACGGGGTTTGCGTGGGTGGCACAATCCAGTGTTGCAGACCACCAACCGCATTTGTTTTATAGGCCCTGGCACTCACAGTGCACTTTACTAGGGACTGACACATAAATCAAATAGGCCAATCATGGAAACACCAATCCATAAAGCATTTTACCACAGGAGCACTTGCACTTTACCACTGACCAGCAGTGAGAAAAGTGCGCAGAATCATTACACCAGCAAAAACAGAGTCGAAGCCGGGAGGTCAAAGAGCACAAACTCAGGGGAAACACGCCGAAAGATGCCAAGTTTAACAGATGCTTACGGGGTAAGTAACAAAATTTGTCAAAAGTATGTTAATCTAGTACACTTAAGATAATCCTCATGTGCAACAGTACCTGTCCTCTCTGGTCCCAAGGCCTATTTTGACTATGTTCTTTTTCTAAAACGTTCTATCCCTCGGGACAGATTAGATGGCGGCATCCTCAGCAAGTCCAAAATTTAGCACCGGAGAATGTGCAAAACTCCATTCTGCTAGCTACTAAGCTTGATTGGTATTCTCTCCAGGAGTGCTCTTAGGTCAATGGTTGGTGGTTAACAGCCCTTTACAAAAAAAACAAAATAAGAATTCCAGAAGAAGGGGTTCATGCTTAACGATAATTACTACACCTAAGTGCAGTTTACATTTTATAGGAAAGCCATTCATGATATCAACCAGTAGAGACGGTGCTTAGGGACTTTCCAACTTCCTTGTGAGGTAAAGTGGCCACCCTTTTTATGCCCATAGTTTTGCCAGTACGTTGCCCATCTAAGTTCATGTTCTTGCAGAGGAGATTCTCCAATCTTCAGATTATACCAACTCTAATGTTCTATATTGACATGCCGAAAGCCATAAAATGAATGCATTTTGTTGCTAAGGTTGGAAAAAACCCACCCTAGAAAATATGGATGGCACATGCAGCCCATTCTGTATTTCAGGAAATGTGCTTTTTACTCCGGTATTCTCGTGCATGTTTCATCAGAGCAAAGGCAGCATATGTGTTTATTCAAAGGCATGAGTCGGGGAGTAGGATGCCCACAAGGACCAATTGACATGCATTTTTAAAGTATTATACTCTAAATTACTTTGTTTAGTATGATGGACGATATGGTAAAACTATTTTAATTAAAAACGTTGCCTGACAACCAGTCATGCAAGTTTCAGATTCCTGTCTATATTGCTTTTCAACTGGGTGCCTCCAACTCCCTGAATTTATTTACCAGTATCGATGCTTGTTATGATCGATGCACAGTTGACTCTTGACAGCATGCAGATTTGTCAAAGTGTGCAATTGAAGCTGTCTTGTTTCCTGTTGGTTCCCAGATTGTGGGACACTGTTAAAAGAAATATCTCAGACTTTAGACCACCGAAGTTTCTGCAAACACATTTTTCTGTTCACTATACAAGTGATTGACAACCACCGATCCTGACAATGCATGTTAGCATAGTTACGTTCTGGTAATTACCTTGCAGATTATCTCATTTCAAGAGCACCAATTAGACATTTATTGCCAGGGAAGTGCTTTATCAGGAATCCTAAAATAAATTACTCAAAGCGTGTCTTAGACCTGTTCTTTCTCCACTTTGCAAGGTTCCTTTGTTGGGTGATCTATTTCCAAAGGCGCACCTACCAGTCGTCCATTCTGCGTTTGGAAATTGTCTAGTCACTGATCTGCTCAGCATCTGACAATTGAGCACTGCACTGAAAGAGAAAGATCGTAGAGGAGAGTAAGAACGTGGGTTGGCAATTTAGTTGGAAGAATGATGGTCAAACAGACCTTTCCATCCATTAATTTTCTTTGCTTTTTGACGAATGACCAAAGCTTGAGGGCTGGGGGTGCCGAGACACACTGAAGGTAACTTTTTTTTAACTTTTATTTTTCTTCCAAAATGTGAAATCTTACTAGGTGATACAAACTTTTTGAATCCTTTTAACAAGTGCTTGGTGGGAAACGTGAAGTTGTGTATAACATATAGTAGCTAGAATATGTGGAGCTGTAATTTTCCTTCATTTTTAATGTAAAATGACATGCTTCCTTCCTGAGGTTCATCCAATCTTAAGACCTATTTTTTCACTTATTTGCACTGTGCATGTTGTCTATATGTTTCCGTGCTATGTCTGCTTCACGTTTTCACCTCTGCTGCAAGTGCTTGCAGAGCAAGAGCCTTTTTTCAAAACCCTGAATTTGAACGCCTGCCATACCATGAGATGACTACCGTAATGGCAGAATGCAGACATCTGTGCTAAGGCTCTACAGTGGGGAGGTAAAAACACCAACAGCAATCCGAGGATTACTTCTGCAGGTGTTTTGACAAGAACACTGTTTAATAGCATTAGCAACGAGGTGGAGACCCTCTCCAACATTGCCTCAATCTTTAACTATTCACTGCATCAATGGGAGTGTTATTTATATGAAAAGAGGCAAATTGTAATTGGGTTAATAGGCAGAACTCAGCCCATCACCTACAAGTCAATTGGCCTTGTACTCTTGGAACACCCCTTCCCCACCCAAGAAGAGAGGAATCTGGGGGATTCTTTTTGACTCTATACTCTTGCTCGTCACCCAAATTAACGGAGTGGAAAATGACAACATCACCAATAGCCTTCATAAAGTTCCTCCGTTTCGCGAAACTGATTAATGTGGAGCTGACAAGCCTCTTTTTTTCTGGCACCGTTCAACTATTGCAAGATAATCTATGCAGACCTACCCACGAAATTCATTTCCAGGGAACAAAGTCTACAGAGCCAAGCAGCGAGACTGAGCCCACATATCCACATACTCAACCACATTAATCCTACATTGAAGCCCTCCACTGCCTTCTAGTAGAAGCAAGGATCTAATTTAAGGTCCTATGGGGTCCACAAGGCCTACTGTGCAAAGGACCAGAATATTTACTGAAATTTACCCTACGTTGCCCTCCAGTCAGAAATCTCAGATTGGTATCTACCCTTCTGATTTATCCATGATGATTCAAGTGATCGGAACACAGATGGAGATCCCAGGGCTTGCCTGGCCTTAGACTGTGGAGTGCCCTCAACCTCTCAGGGATTCAAACCCAATGTCTTACAATTCAGCAAACTCCTACAGCCTGAACTATTCAGACTTGCTCTCTAGTGGAACTCTTCAATGATCAAGATTTGTATTCCAAGAACATCCTATATGGCCTATGTACCTCCCATTTGACTCCAAGCAGCCTTGTTTCTTCACATAACTCAATCTTGTCAGTTGTTCTAGTGCTCTGAAGTAACCAAACAGTGACTCGTAGTGCTTTATAAAACTCACAATAAATCCACATTTGAAGTTGGTCTTGATGATAAAATGTGGGTTCAGAATTAGTGTCTTAAATGCAAGGCTAGAGTAACCTTCTCTGGGGAGAAAAACAAAAGTTGTTTAGGCCTATACCTTTCTGTAGGAATGGCCCGGAACCTTAATATCTTAGTGGCTAGTGGTTTGAGAAGGCATATGGCATTTGACAGAGGGTGCGTATGGTGATTGTTGTAGGTGAGCTAGCCTCAGTGATGATTTTCGTCTGATTGGAAGGCCTTTATACAGGTCGTTCTCTAGTTGTGTAATGCCTTGTATGTTTTGGAATATTGAGACGCGCTGGTAAATTAATTTGAACTAGGTAGTTGGAATTAATGACCCTTGTCTTTAACTCCATTCTGAAGTGCTTCTTTCCATTTTGCTTTCTTCCACTGTCAACCTTGATGGCTATAGTTCGCCAATACCTGCTTTGCAGCATGATTTCCAAGAAGTTTTTACTTGAATCTTACAGCATGCTAGTAGCAGCATACCGAGTGACCTTTATTCAGTGTGGAACAGTTCTGCTGCAGTCAGCTTGAGAAATTCTACACTGTGGTGTAAAGTGGAGCAGTTGATGGTGCATGTGCTTCTTCCGCCGCCGTCGCCAAAACCTCAGTCAATCCCTTCTGTCATCAAGTTCCTGTTCCAGAGATTCAACCACCTTGGAGATGAGGACTCTGACCAGACTGTCCTGAGGTAGACTTGGACTGCGCGTAATGAGGGTTAGCTGCAAGTAATGTGGACATTATGAACAATGCAGGGCTAAAGTAGTGTGAAGTGATTGCCATATTGAGAACATATCCCAGGCAGCTGGATTCAAATGTTGTGAAGTGTTAGACCCGGTGCACTGATGACGTTCTTAAAGCTGCAAGGAATTCAAATTGCACCAACGAGAGGAAGCCTCTTGGTCCTTTGAAAACTGCATATTTTTCAGAGGTCTCTTAATTGTAAAATGACATGTAGGTAGCAAGCATTCACTACTTAGTGTGTTTAATGGTTGCTAATTTTAAACTGGCACTATGAATTTTTATGTTTAAATATTTTTGCATCAATCGACTGTTAACATTTGCAAGCTTCTTAAAGGCTGCTTTGTCTCTCGTTGGGGCCTTAAAAAGTGATTACTAAATTGTTTTCAGAGGGGTGCTTTTTTGTTTCCTGGTGGTAGCCAAGCATATGGAATATCTGAAAACGGTGGACAGGTGAGGGATTGTTTTTGGATGGAGGGGGAGAATATCAAGACAACGCCCTCTGTACCACAAGCAGTGGAGTTTTGCTGAAAGTGGTCCTGCTGCCTGGAAGATACCCGCACAAACAAATGAAATGAAATGTTGTACTTGTATAGCGCACTGCTGCCCCAGCGACGGGGCGTCCTGGCGCTTGTACTCATACCGCTGTGGAACCCTTCCTGGCTTTCCCTGTGAAATGTCCACTCCTGGGCACCCCCAAAGTGAAGCCAGGCATCCCCAGCGCTGTTGGGGCTGTTGTGGAGATTAAGCAAGCTATTGCCCAGAGTTGCAGAGTGGGACCCATGATTAGAGTATGCACCGAGGCGAGAAATGTCAGGTCCGAGGAAATTGAGCCCAAGACCCGCCGAGGCGGGAATTGAACCCTGGTCCCGGGCCAGATCTCTGCTTCAGGGTCTGCTGCTCTAACCATTGAGCCACACTTCTCCACTACAAACTGATTAGGATGTTTCCTTGTGTGCCAACAGAACCGCCTACCAGCATGCAGCCAAAGAAACGAGGCTGCTGTAGACAAATCGTTTGTGTCTTTATCTGGAGGTTTGAGCTGGTGATGATTTCCATTGCACACATTGCGCGCCGAGGCTTAGCTGATGTTGGTTCTGGTGCATTAGTTTGTAACTGTGGACACAATCTCATATAATTGCAGACTCTCCTACCTTTACTTGACCTGTGTAGAGTTTTTCTCCTGCCCAACTTTACAGCCTCGAATTCAGAGAGCAGCCATTCTGAATCTGCCCATTGCTCACTGCAGTGACTAAGCGAGTTAATGGCAGTTCTGTGATCCCATTGAGATGCACTGGCTGTGCCGAGGTCTGCTGCCAGAGCATCTCCGCTAACATCTGCTCACACTTGTCACTTCCAAGTGGCTTTGATGTGGCTTCTGAAGGCATCTCAGCCTTGAAGGATTGTTTCTCCATATTACCTTGACGAATGATTCCTAGCGTTAGACGCGGCCTACATTGTATTCAGGCGCGGGGGGAGGAAGGCTGGCCGTCTCTGAAGCGAGGAAGCCTCCAGTCCGCTTCTCATTGCCCCCTCTTTCATGGATTATTCATGAGAGAATTGAAAACTCTTGTTAAAGGATTCTGCTTCGGTTAAAAAAAACATATGTTCTCGCCCAGATCAGCCACAATATCATTAACTTGGGGGTGAAGGCAGCAAAATGAGCCGAAATCTAAGTGTTGTATTGCCGCGCGGAAAACTAAAACATGTATTTTGCACAAATCAGCTGAAGCTTTAGGAAAATGTATGAATAATTTAAACTGCAGGTACTTGTGCGCTGATTCCATGCTGGTGGTACATGAAGTTAATTACAGGTTCCCAGTATCGGCCGGCGTAGACTAGCCTCAGGCATACTGTCTTCATACTCCGCGGGGGCAAAGATGCCTCAGTCGTACTGCATTTTGTGCTGTGAGAACGCTAAATGCAAATAGAAAGTTGGACCAAAGGTAACCGAAAAAGAGAATGGGCGCCACATAAGAGGTGTAACATGGCAAAGGCTTCCAGGTGGGCTTGATGAAAATTGAAAGACTTGGTTACTTGCAATACCTGCTGCATCGGGTTTGTAAACCCTGACATACTAGTATGAGCCCCACACCTGCGCATGCAGCATCTACCACTTCAAATGTAGTCTCAATATTTCAGCCGTGGTTTTCAACTTGCCTTCTCCAGCCAGTCCATGACACTTGCTTTGACGCTAGGACATCCGATGTGAGCTTTGCTCTTAGGATGTTGCATTCCCTCTTTGCAAAGCCGGTCTCTTCTAGACTGCTTCCTTAGTGTTGGACACTCCTCTGTGGGACCACCTCAGCATGAGTGCTGTTCAACGCAAGAATCTGCAGACAACCTGCAACTCATGGTGTGCAATAAGGAACTCCTTGTGGGGTACCATGGGTCCTGCTCTTTCTCTGCCAGCATTTTGTGATTAATCTGCAAAGGAATATCGTCCTCTCCCTTGTTTGTTTCCTTGAGGAACCAAGGATTGATTGGCAATGTATGCAATAGTTATATTTCTTTATTTTCATTTCTTTATTTTGTATTGCATGAATATGTCCCAAATATAAGAACAAGAAAAAGAAAACCTGCCACAACAATTAACCAGCTCATGTAATTTTAATAGAACAGTGTGGGTGCTTCCGAGCCTAGTGTAGTTGTAACCAGTGTATAAAAACTTTTTACTTGTTATGTACATCACAGAACAGATGGTTTCCTACTCGTCCACTAGCCCTGTCTCTGAATTAATTTCTTTATAGGACGATGTACACTTGTGATGAGGAAACATGGTGTCACTCACAGCGCAGGAGAAGCAATAGCTGAAGTGGGCTGACCCATTGCACCAGGCTGTATGCTGTGGTGGGTGAATACAAAATGTGAGTGACAGTGGAACAGAGCAGTGGATGCAGAGGGATTACTCGGTGTGTGAGAAATTTTGTTTAAATAATTATTTTAACAGCTAGATTAGTCCTAAAAAGCGGGTTTGTACTTCTAGGCCCAAGATGTAGTGATTCTTTCACCCGTAAACCACTTCAGAAATATAAAGGTGCTAGGCTTAAACTGCCCTACATAATTATGCTTCCTCTTGGTGCAGTTTCCGCTAACTCTAACCAGTTTCAGTCTTAGCTGCCAAAGCAATTTAGAAATAGCAGCACTTCTATTTTCCTACTGTCAATTGTTTTAAACGATTTCTTCCAAAGCAGGAGCATAAATTAGAAGTATTCCTCAACAGCACATCCTGCCACAAAGTTTTGCTTTACATTTTAGGCTTAGTAAAATTGATCTGTGAAAGACAATTATTAAAAGGCTCTAACTGGTCAGTGGCTTGTTAACCTGCCCCCTAGATTATTTAACGAGGAAAGTGCACCGAATTAGCCAGCATAGCGGCCCACATCAACAACGCTTCAATCGTGAAAGAGCATTCTAAAACGGTGGTGTTCTGTAATTTACTCACTGCAATGAACAGAATAGCAGCTCTCAAACACCCCAATCCGAGAATGCCGCCAAAGCCCTCTGCTTGGCATGTGTATGGACCTGTTTCCCAGTGGCTCAACTTCTCGATATACCAGATAAACACTTCATTAAATGATTGAAGCGATTGAAGCGCCAACCGCAAATAAACTCAAGCCCTTAACAGGCTCCTCACCGCCGCTGCTCAGTCTTTTGGAACTCTATTCTTAGACAGGCAGTAGTTGTCACGAAGACTTCAGTTCAGGACTATCCCAAACAAGCATTTACAATGCAATGGTCTCGGTATTGTTAAAGTTAGAGCTGTTGGCATTGCTCATGACATTTTTCTTGTTTGTTTTTGTTTTTAAAACATTTAAAGAAACGGCATTGTTATTTTCAATGTCAATAGCTTAATCACTCTCCAATGCGAGACCTATTGCATTTGCACCCACACACAGCCACACACACCAAGCCACCCACACACAGAGCCACCTACACATACAGAGCCACTCACATAAAGCAACCCACACACAAATAGAGCCACCTACACACACACACACACACAGTTACCCACACACACATAGAGCCTCCCACACACACACACAGCCTCACACACACAGCCTCCCACACCTAAAAAGCATCGCACAGTCCGGCGAGGAGGCCCGACTGCTCACATCCTTCTGTGAAGGGGAATCTACACAAACTGCTACGGTCACTGCTCCGTGAGCGGCGCGACTAAAACAGATAACTCTGGCTCTGCATGCAAGGGGCGCGGTGGAAAGTTTGCCAAACGTGACGCGTCTGTAACTGGGCAGGGCACCCTCTGAGTGCTGGCAGTATTGCGAAATGTCCTAAAACGCGTTCAAGATATTCCCGTGTAGAGTAAATAAAAAGAAACAAAATTACTCGGTACACTTTCCCAGTGGCAAGCTAAAACCCGCCTTCGTCCCTGCTCGAATGGAAGAGCAGTATCGAGCAGTTTGTTGAAAGTCACATTGCAGATGATCTGAAAACTGTCTCATGCGTGTCTCAGACATCAGCATAGTATTTAAATAACATGCACATAGTTAATAATAGTGTCAAGAACGTAAATACATACTGTAATGGCATAAAAGGTTCCAAATGTGCGTCCACGCTTTCACAAATGAAAGGCAACGACATCCCCAGTACATTCAATACCCCATGTAATGCGTCAGCGTGCACGCAAGGGGCGCGGTGGGAAGTTTGCCAAATGTGACGCGTCTGTAACTGGGCACCCTCTGAGTGCTGGCAGTATTGCGAGCTGGCTCTGCGTCAGCGTGCACGCAAGGGGCGCGGTGGAAAGTTTGCCAAACGTGACGCGTCTGTAACTGGGCAGGGCACCCTCTGAGCGCTGGCAGTATTGCGAAATGTCCTAAACGCGTTTGAGATATTCCTGTGTAGAGTAAATAAAAAGAAACAAAATTACTCGGTACACTTTCCCAGTGGCAAGCTAAAACCCGCCTTCGTCCCTGCTCGAATGGAAGAGCAGTATCGAGCAGTTTGTTGAAAGTCACATTGCAGATGATCTGAAAACGGTCTCATGCGTGTCTCAGACATCAGCATAGTATTTAAATAACATGCACATAGTTAATAATACAGTGTCAAGAACGTAAATACATACTGTAATGGCATAAAAGGTTCCAAATGTGCGTCCACGCTTTCACAAATGAAAGGCAACCACATCCCCAGTACATTCAATACCTCATCATGTAAAATATATACAATATTGGGCACATGCTTAGAGACTACTTCAGATATTGTGCATTCCCCAGGACCCCGCAGGAGCTCGCCGACTTGCTAACCATGTTTCTCCGAGGTCAAGCCGAAATGCCTCGGCGAAACGCAGCCAATTTTCGGATTGGGGGGCGTGTTTTTCTTTCTCTCCTCTTCCCATTAGCTGGAATGTTTACATTCCAGAGGAGGGAAAGAAAGTAAAAAACACGCCCCCGAATCCGAAAAAGACGGGGTTTAAACAGACAGATGCCCCTCTCCTCCAATGGCTGGCCCCCGTTTAGGAAGCCAGCCAATGGAGAAGAGGGGCGGGTTCAAGCCCCGTACTAAAAAACATTAAATCTCGCGAGCGAGACTGCGCAAGCGCAGCCTTCGCTAGCCGAGACCTAAAAAAGCATTAGATGAGAGACATAGACAAGATGGCTTACCTAAGACCCGCAAACAGCATCATACACACCGGGCAAAGCACTCCATGCACGACGCTGCACGGGCCGGGGAAGTCCTGTAAAAAAACAGGAAAAAAGCGTTAGATGAGAAACATAGACAAGATGGCTTACTGAGAACTGCAAACAGCATCATACATACCGGGCAAAGCACTTCATGCACGACGCTGCACGAGGACGGCACGGGCCGGGTAAGCCCTGTAAAAAAACAGAAAAAAAGCGTTAGATGAGAAACCTAGAAAAGATGGCTTACCTAAGACCCGCAAACAGCATCATACATACCGGGCAAAGCACTCCATGCATGACGCTGCACGGGGACGGCACGGGCCGGGGAAGCCCTGTAAAAAAACAGAAAAAAAGCGTTAGATGAGAAACATAGACATGATGGCTTACCTAACAACCACAAACAGCATCATACATACCGGGCAAAGCACTCCATGCACGACGCTGCACAGGGACGGCACGGGACGGGGAAGCCCTGTAAAAAAACTGAAAAAAAGTGTTAGATGAGAAACATAGACAAGATGGCTTACCTAAGAACCGCAAACCGCATACCGGGCAAAGCACTCCATGCACGACGCTGCACGGGGACAGCACAGGCCGGGAAAGCCCAGTAAAAAACCCAGAAAAAAGCGTTAGATGAGAAACATAGACAAGATGGCTTACCTAAGAACCGCAAACAGCATGATACATACCGGGCAAAGCACTCCATGCATGACGCGGCACGGGCCACCATCTGTAAAAATACAGAAAAAAGTGTTCGATGAGAAACATAGACAAGATGGCTTACCTAAGAACCGCAAACCGCATCATGCATACCGGGCAAAGCACTCCATGCACGACGCTGTACGAAGACACGCGCCGGGGAAGACATGTAAAAAAAAAAAAAATGCATTCGATGAGACATAGACTAGATGGCTTACCTAAGACCCGCAAACAGCATCTCACATACATACCGGGCAAAGCACTCCATGCTCGACGCTGCACGGGGAGGACACGAGCCGTTGCAAACCTGTAAAATAAACAGAAAAAAGCATTAGATGAGAGACATAGACAATGTGGCTTACCTAAGACCCATAAACAGCATCATACATACCGGGCAAAGCACTCCATGCACGACGCTGCACGGGGACGGCACGGGCCGGGGAAGCCCTGTAAAAAAACAGAAAACAAGCCGGGGAAGCCCTGTAAGAAAAACAGAAAACAAGCCGGGGAAGCCCTGTAAGAAAAACAGAAAACAAGCCGGGGAAGACCTGTAAAAAAAAAAACAGAAACAAGATGGCAAAATTAGAAAAAAAAGCAAACAACAAATGCATATAAACAAAGATCGCTTACCTTGGAGCTTTGGAAAGCGCTCTGTACATCCCAGCAACAGACACGAATAAACACGCGAACGTCCATGAAAAAAAAAAAATACAAACATGCTTACCAGTGTAAAAGGGACGGCCTTCAAAAAGAGAAAGAAGCGAAAAAACACGCCCCCGAATCCAAAAAAGACTGGGCTTGTTTGGAGAGACAAAACTCTTCTCCAATGGCTGACCAGCATTTAAGAGGCCAGCGAATGGAGAAGAGGGGCGGGTTCAAGCCCCACTTCTGAAAAACATTAAATCTCGCGAGCGAGACTGCGCAAGCGCAGCCTTCGCTAGCCGCGACCTAAAAATGGGTCTGAAAAAATTTGAGAGCAACATAGTGAATTAGGTAATTAATTGCACAATGAATCAGTCTATACCAGTGCCTACCTCATTCTAGAAATATGCTGACCGTTTCAAATAACACAACCTCTGAGCATGCAACGATCGTACACACATATATTATTAGAGCTAAACGTTGGCAGTCTACATACTGGCAAGATCTTGAAATATAATTAGATGCGTGTCTTTGCCATCAACTGATATCACTCTGTTCTTTCCTATCTAAGAATAGATGCCCGACTAACCTTCCGTATTGATAAGATTCTCATGCTGGCTATTGCAGATACATTAACCTGACCTGAATTGGTTGCTTTCAAGAACTGTAAGTACAGTGTTGAAGAACGATCTTCGTAATAAATATTAATTAAGCAGGTCACAATTTTTCACCCCTTTGATTGGTGTCAATATAGGGGTGAGAGCCTGCAAGGAAACCGGGGGAGGACTCATTCTGGAGTTTGGCTTCCCTTGCAAGAAACTTTTTTTGTTTTGTTTTTGAAGCAGCCTGTGTTCCTTAAAAGAAGAATTGCTGCTTTAATAAAAATCCTGTGTCCGAAGACATTGAGATGGGGGTTGGAGGAAGCAGGCAGTGGTCCCCTGGAATACTGCATGGTTCTCCTAAGGCTGTCCTGACACAATTCCCAAAGAGGAAGCTGTTAAACTACGATTGCTTCCAGGTGGAGAATGAATTACCCCTTCCTTTGAGGTGTCTGCAACTTTTTAATAGTTTGAGGCCATATTCATGGCTTTGGAAAGTGGCTTATTAGTATTGGTAAATATATATCTACCACTGGCACATCTGGTCACACTAGACTGAGGCAAAGTCAGTTTCATACCGACCATGATGGAACCCTTCACGGCTACCCCTCTTGGTAGGCCTTGGTAAAAATATTATCTTCGGACTTAGAAACTTTTCTGGAGCTTTTTATGCTGGGGTCTTTCGATGCTCTTCACCAGTCTGGGTTCAGTGAGGGTTTGCTGGCTTGCATGAAACTTTGACTTTGTCCCAGTCTAGCGTGACCAAATGTCCCAGTAGGCACTATAGGTTTCTGTGCTATGTAGTGCTAAATCTTTTTTAAAAAATCCTATCTTCAGTTCCCTACATTGGATTTAGTTTTGTTTTGATGTCATTTTAAAGATAAAAATATTTCCTATTTTTATAAATTGGTGTTGGATTTTTATTTGTCTTTTTTATTGAGTTGGTATTTTTAAATGCTTTACATACCTGTCTCCTAAGTTAAGCCTGCCTACTCACAGCCAAGCTACCCAGGGTTGAGCATGGCAATCATTTTCTGAGACCTAGACTGTTAGTGGCCTTATTGCCAGTGGTAGATATATATTTACCTCTACTATTGATCCACTTTCCAACATATGGCCACAGACTAATGATACATCTCTTTGCAATTCACAAAATATGATGGGTGGCCCCTTTCACACCCCCTCCTAATTTCAATTCATGATGAGTAGCAACGTTCTTTTTGTGTTTCAGAAAGACTTTTCAGGTTCACCAGAGGGATATTTATTACATTAAAAAAACGCCCTTTTGCAGTTTCAAACTATATGATTTTGTGAATCCTAGGGTTTGTTTTGAACATCAGACTCTCGAATTTTCTTTCTGAGCTTTTGGAAACCTTGCTTGATACATTTCTTTTTCTCTAATAAGTAAACGTCAACAGACCTGAATGGTAGCAATAGCCTCAATCTCCTTTCCCATGAAGCCCTACCAGTCCTCTTTGGGTGTGGGCTTTGCCACAGTGTGAAAGCCGTGGATGGCCACTGTAATGTAGGTCCCCTGGATAGTCATTCACCTCGTACTAATTTGTGCTAATGGGTACCATGCTGTTTAGTCACAGGTCGACCTATTCACATTCCAGGTTGTAGAGGTCTGATCATTGATTTCTAGTACAGCAAAGGCTTGCTGCTGAGCAGGGGCACCACACCTTGAAAACACTTAAAAGCAAGATAACCTCCACTAGTCCCTGGACACGTAGTAAGGACTGGTTCTTGAAAAGGTGGAGAACCTGGTTCCCTACTGTTGGAAATGGCCCTTTTTCGCAGGGTTATCCCCAACCTTTTTGCTTCTTCCTCCTTTGTTTTTCCTGATAGGTGGTTGTTGGCTATAGGACTCTGGGCACTTTACCACTGCTAACCAGTGCTAAAATGCATGTGCTCTCTGTTAAATTGATATGATGATTGGTTATCCATGATTGGCATATTTGTTTTACCAGTAGGTCCCTAGTTAAGTGCACTGAGTGTGCCAGGGCTGGTAATTCAGATGCTACTAGTGGGCCTGCAGCACTGATTGTCCCACCCACATGAGTAGCCCTAAAATGATGCATCAGGCCCGCCACTGCAGTGCCTGTGCGCAGTCTGTGAACTGCCATGTTGTCCTGGCCAGTGTACACACTTGCCAGCCCTGACCCTTCTCTTTTCTTACACATTGGACACCCCTATAGTAGGCCCAAGGTACCCCCCTGGGCAGGGTGCAGTATATGTGAAAGGTAGGACATGTACTAGTGTGGGTGACCTGTCCTGATGGTGAAATACTGCCAATTTCGTTTTCACTATTGAAAGGCTATCTTGCCCATAGGTTAGAATGGGGAATACTGTGTATCATATTTACCTGCATATCTTCCCATAGCGGCAAGATAGTCATATGGAGTCTGGTATCCCTGAACGGAGAATTTGATAACGCATCTTTTAGGAAAGATGGTTTTTAAATTCCGTGGTTGGAAAATAGCACCTTTAGAAAGTGGCTATTTTCCTGTTCAACCTTTCTGTGTGTCTCTGCCTGTTTGTGTATTGACTCTCTGGTTTGTGAGTGACAGGGTCTTGGGGTGGCTGCAGGGGGCTGGTTGAGTCAGCACTAGACTGAATAAACCTATCTGCACTTGTGGAGTGGTGGGAGGAGTTGCACCTATGGCCTGAATAGGGCTGTGCCTGCCTTCCACAATGCTGGCTCCACCTCCTGCTGTGTGTCTGATGGCCCTGGCCTCCCCTCACAAAGAAAGAAGACATGCCCTGGCAGAGGACACCTAGAACTGGTTTGGACTGGATCCTGGACCCCTCACACATGTAAGAACAAATACTTTTTGGGATATAAGTAGCTGTGCTGAAACCCCAGTAAGATTAGACTACTTTGGAACCAAGGAGGATCCTCTGCCCAAGAATATCACCTGAAGAAACTAAGGAGAAGTACTACCCTTGCTGTGTGTTCAGGGGCTGGCCTGTAGTTGTTGAATCTGCTGAGGGCGAGGCTAAAGGACTTTGCTGTGTCCCCCCCCTCCCCTTCTTCTTTAAGAGAAAGGACTTTGCTGTGTGCTGTGTCCTAAGAGTCTCCAAGGGCCTGAGTAAAGCTGGCCTCCTGTTTGCAACTCAGGGACACAAAAGTTGCAGAAGAAATCCGCTTGTGAATGGCCAGTTTGTGTGGCTACGCACTCACTGTGGCCCCGTGAACTTTGCCTTGCCTGCCCGCGTTGTAAATCTCTCGGTGTGCTTGTAGGCACACATCGGGGCTCTGGGCGTGATGTGCCCCCATCGCGAATCCCTGCCGGATTGTCTCTGTATCGAGAGTGCCTGCCAGGGCACCTCCCGAGACGAAGACTCAGGGGTTAACATCTCCGCTGCCGGCCCGGTACCAGAAAGGAGAGAAGTGCTGAGTGCGGAAAAATCACCGCCGCCGGCCCGGGAGCCTCGGGACACTGTGTTCGCTTCCCCGCTGACGTCCGGAAAGAGCCGCGCTGGGATTGGATCCAGCGCGAGGCATTGCCTAGCAACCAGGGGCTCGTCAGCTACGAGAGCCGTGCTGGCCCGGGAAGTACCGAGTGTCCCGGGAAGCTGCTGCAGCATGATCGGCGATCCGACAGAGACCGCGCACCCAGGTAACCCCCACCAGTTGGCAGAGCGGAGGAGGGTTACCATTGGGGACGGGAAGCGCGAGTCTGGGGTGCGAGCACAGCGCTCTGTGCACAAGTAATTGGGTACCTTGTGGTGGAGCCCCTTACTCTCCGGTTGCTTTGAAACTGACTTCATTTCTTAGAAGCAGCGCGGAACACAGTAGAGCGGTCCGGGCTACACGCACATAAGGAGAGGGTGATTTCAGAGCTGGCAGTAACGACACGCACTCGCGCCTGGTGACAAGGGGAGTTTGGCAGTGCAGGAGGAAGCGCAATCTTTCTGTCAAGTGTGGCGACTATTCCTCCACGTTGGGGACAGCGTAATCGGCCAAATTAACTATTACAGCTCCGCTATTGTTACAACAGTCACTTCCACACGCAAGAGACAGGCTCCCAGTCATACTGAGCCTACAAGTGGCCCTTTTTCATGTTTACAGAAAATGCTTTTCATACGACAAAGGACAGTGCTACAAGTGAACTGTCTGTGAGAAGATAGACAACATCACAAGAGCCATTGATTTTTGAAGTAACTTTATTGATATGTTGGTTTGCTGACATTTTTGATCTGACCTAAGCTATATAAAGATATTTATATTTTTTTATAACCTGTGTGGTGTAAGTTTGTGGTGGGTCACTATATTACTGTGAGTGTTGGTGCAAATACTTTACACATTGCCTTGGGGATAAGCCTGTCTGCTCGTGCCAAGCTACCGAGGGGGTGAGCAGGGGTTAGCAACAGTGTGTACCCCCTTACACTGACTAGAAGCAAGGGTCCCTATTTGGACAAAGGTACTTTCCTCTGCCAACTAGAGACCCCAGTTCTAACACCTACAGACATGCTTGAAAAATAGGTAGCCATGTAGTGTGTACTTAGCATGATTCTGTCTCTATATACAAGAATGGTCGGACATAGAGGCAGTGACAATGAAGAGGTGGAATCATACTTGTCGCCTTATACATTGATAATATAATTCATTGAATGCTTCCTGTATCTGAAAGAAGACTTCAGAATGCAGTTTGTGAAAGCGTCTAAACTTTTTTTTAGTTTGGCAGTGTTATGGTGGCGCTATAGCTCCGTGCGTTAAGATCCTGTTCCCACGCGTTATTTCCTCCCAGCACCTACCTCTACCCCCACATCGCTTTGTGCTGGAAATAATCTCCACACTTCATAATAACCAAACTCTCACATCCCTTAAGAAGTTAGACCAATTAGGCAAAATGTTCCATAATGCGCCATATTTCAAAAGTGTCCCAGCTCCTGTGTTCAAAGGGTATTGTCGAGTCACATGGCATGTTTAAATAACATGGCATGTCTAAAAAGTGGCCTGCAATTGCACGAGCTGATCAAGGTTTTTGACTTTGCAGAGTGCTTTAAATTTGACTGCTCAAAAGCTAAAGTGCAGTTAGTGTGTGTTGGCTTATTTCACAAGAGCCACCTCGCAGCTTCAGTATTTATTGTGATTGTATAGGAGCTTGAGTGCTAGAGTTTAATTAGGTTACTCACAAATACATTTATCCAGCATTGCTTTCTTTCTCAGATTCTCAAGCAACCTTCTGTACCTCTTCCAAGAGAATGTTATTTGTGCATACTTGTTCATAATCCAAGATGGTGGCTAGAGGTAGACCTAAGGAGTCAGCTGAACATTGGACAGCAGTGGAAGGTCTCTCATAAGGTTTCCAACAAAGAAATACTTAAGTGAACCGCTTTTAGCAGAGATTCCCAGCCAAATCCCGGGATAAAAATCTATTTACAAAGCATGTGGGGCTACAACTATAACTTTTCTAGTGGTTAAATTACTGACCCTAGTGACTCTGTGGAGGGAGGGTCGTCTGGAGTGTGCAGAGTGTCCTGTAACTCCTCGCAGTGTTTATACTGATGGTTAGGAAATCAATAGTAATTAATGGTGGGTTGTGGGTCCTGGGCACAATCTTCTGGCATGCGCCTTGGCTTCTCATTTTAGCTTTTATTTCCCTCTGCAAAATGTGTCTTGGATGGTCAGCCTACTAGTCTGGGCACCCCAAAACTCTGGAGGTTGAAATATTACCAGTAAAACCGTGTTCTCTTTGGTGGTGCACTTTGGTTCCAAAAGCCCATTTGTTGCTCATGGAAGTGATTATCCTTTGGTACTGAATGTCTTTGTCACTCATATTACCGATCTGCTCCAAACCAGAGATATGCCGGGAAAGAAACAATGGTCTGATGTCTCTCGGACCACTTTTGTCACCTTAGAGTAGTTTACCTTGCTTGAGCATAAAGTGGATTTGAGGACCTTTCCTCCCCTCCCCCCCCCCCCCCCCACCCCGTCCCCCAAGCCTAATTTTTTTAAAATGTGTGTTGTAGAAAGCATTCAAGAGTGAAACCACATTTCTCTGAGCTGCTGAGTATTTGTTTTGCCCAGGTTTGTTGAAAAGTCGCCACTTTTAGAGGGTCTGCCTTTACATTCAGTGGTCATTCAAAGCCTCTCTCAAATGCAGTTCAGAGTGAACAGGCCTAGAGACTGTTGATGTTTCATTTTGGAGGAAAGAGGTGGCATCTACCAGTGACTGAAAGCATGTCCTACACAAAAGCCCATCGTCTTCCCCATCAGTAGAAGTGGAGAAGAGACTGGTCTCCCTCTTGCTCATTCATTCATTCACTTGTCTTGTCCCCGAGGCTCACTTCCTATGTATTCAGTGTAGGCTATATCCGCCTAGAAGTCTTTTGCCTACAAGCACGTGTTATGAACACTTACGAAGCACGTGCCACCGGAAGTTAAGTATTTTCATATTTCTAATAGCATGTGTTATTAGGTAGTAGCTTTTGAAAATCTCATTACCCACAAGGCTTCTTCTGATTTCCATGATTAAAACATGCAGCGGCTCAGGATTTAAAGGGTTAAGAGACGATAACGAAGTCTTTTGTTGCTTTTTGGGTCAGTGAAATGAGCTTTCGCGAAGGCTCTGATGACACGTTTTCTTCTGTCCTTGCAAGTTTTCCGAATGAATGCAGGGCTTTCTGCTTTGAAAAGGAGGGGAATCTGAAGCCGCAGATTGTCCGTGAGCAATGAGCGCTCTTATCTGCAGCGACCTCTCTGGGACTGCAAGGGATGAAGCGTATTCGAATAAACCTGGGCTTTGTGGACATAAGCCCCAGGTACAAAGCCCCACCTGCAAATTCAACAGCGCATCGAGCGCCTCCAGACCCCAAGCTTTGTCACCTTCAAAGCTGCTTCTGTCTTGGACCTGGTGAGGGGGATGAGAGAAGTGTATGGGGGTTTAGCTTTGGAAGTAGTGCTCCAGACGCAGGAGTGAGGATTATAAAAGCAAGGTAATTCAAAATCCCCACGGAAATACACCGGGACAATGTACTGAGCAATCAGAGAAGGGGTTGGATCTCCATTGATTGAACTTTGGTCCCAAGGAGGGGTTGCACATACCGACTGGATTGCACAAACCGATTGCCTTAAAGCTTAAAAACGTACCAGGGCACCAAGGCCACCATCTTTTATTCCTGTCTCCCTCCTCTGAGTATTGTGGGGCCGCGAGACGGTGGCACATTGTAAAACGAGTAAAGGCTTAAGAACATGGAGGGATACTGAAAGTATCCCTCATGAAATGGGCTTACTAGAGTTGGTATGGCAGTGTTTCTGGGGGGGAGAGAATCTACGTGTATTTACAGCGAAGATTATTGAAGATTGAAAGATGTTAAGATGTTACTTACATTACACACCAGGCTCGCTCCAAAATCGACGTTCTATAAAGATCGAGAAAGATACTTTACACTGTTGCTAACCTGGAAAAAAGAAATGATGGAGCTGGTTTGTCTGTCAACGTCTTGTGACTAGCTTCTCTAAATTGATTTTTATAGCCGTTTTTAATGTTAAAATAGGTTATAGCGTACAGTTGTGTACTTTTCCCTCTTTTACGATTCTACTGTCTTCATTCTATGTCCACAGAGATCCAGTACAGTTTTGAGTCTTGCCATGTGGATACATGTGGGCTTCCCACTCCAGTACCAGATGGTGTTTAGTTGGTCTAGCCCAACAAAGAACTGTTTTGTGATATAGCTGAGAACAAATAGTTTTGCAGTAGCAACTAATCTTTTTATTAAGCCTGACTGTTCCTTATGATGGAAGTGGCTAGCGTTCAGGGTTGTGTAGAGCGAGTACTTGTATGAAAGCCACTTTATGTGGGACTTGTCTTCTGTAATTTACACTGTTAGTTAAAAGTATGCATACCTAAGGTCTATGGTATTTGTAGGTAGGCTTCTGGTGTGACTTATGTCACTGTCTAGGAACCCTGGTTTTTGTTACCTTCTCCTGTGATCTCTTGTTTGTCACACCCTTTGTCACCCCTTGTTTTTCTGCATCTCCTCCTTGTGTGATTTGCTTTATTTCCACCTCTCTTCATTTGTGGTCCAAGTGGGGTTTCTTTTTGATTAGTTCCTCTGCTCATTGTGAAGCAGTCACCCGTGATAGCTCGCAGCTCCACGTACACTCTCAAATCTACTGAATGTAGACATTTTCACAAACGGAAGTTGATCAGGCAAATGCTAAAGCATTCTCCCCAGACCCACCTGGCTGCAAATAACACACCACTAGCCCATCGACTAGGACCTTCATATCCAACTATAAGATGGATTAGTGCAGTTAACCCCCAAAGCGTCATCTTGAGTCAGACCCTAGTCTGAGATGGTAACCTCTGCTTCATGTGAAGGGCACCCTCCAACGGCTGGCAGTAAGGCTAAGCCCTTCTGAATGTAACTCATACATACTGATACAAACTCATATAACATCTGATAAAGGGAAGAAGAGAGATGTACTTAAGTCTAATCGCCATTATAACCCTTTAGTATGGGCTCCTGTTGATGATACTCTGAAAACTATAGGTCCACCTTATATTCTTTCAACTATCCAAGTTAGAAGGCACGGATACATGGTAGGTAGTTTTGTAGTGCCAGGTATTCTTCACCTAAGCAGTTCACTATGCAAAATAGAGCTGTACAAAATGGGCTTCGCGGGCCTACCAAGTGAGAGTATGTATGTATATATGTGTATATATATTGTGTTGTAAAATACCCTACTCGAACTGTTGGTGATTGTAGACAATATGATTACAAGAATCTACTCTTACTGTAAGGGGAGTCCTAATATGCCAACAAGAATTTTTGTAAAATAAGACTTCTCCGCACATTATTAGTGGTGCTAACTTAAATTCGACCAACCAGGGTGGTCCAAAGATGTTTAGTACATTTGTTTTAGAAATCACTTCTCATTAAATGGACATATTTGGAGAAGAACCGGGTTTATTTAGTGTAGTATGCCTACTCTGCTCATTTTGTAGGTCAGCTCAAAGCAGTAAGTACCAACAGCTTCAATAATGTTTACTTTGTCTTTGAATGACATATCAGCAAACACTTTTTGTCACTAAAACAGATATAAAGTGCCACCTATTTTGGGCAGCCCAGTCTGTTTTGCTTACAGAATATTGAAAATGCATTTTGTGAGCAGTGTAATATACATCAGGTTTTCCTGAGAAAGGATCTTAAATGGAAACCTGCTCTGTGTTGAGCAGCCCGTCTGTGCCATGTACATGTAGGCTTTCTTAATTCTTTCTAAGAATAAAGCAGCCAAGCAATGAAGTCATCTCACAGTATAGTTTTGAGATAAATATGCCTGTTTTAAGTGTTCTGTCTGCCATCTTGCAAATACTATATTTCACCATGAACCACAGGAAAAAAGTAGTAAAGCACATCTCTTACTACCCACTGACCTTCACGAGGCCATACTTCTGACGCCATTTAAATGTTTGTAACATGCTGGATGCGCGGATTGATGACGTATACACTTTTGTACATAAATGCATTTTACTGTGACTAATTTTCGTTCTTGTGGTGTTCCTATACTCTGCCTGGCGTTTGTAATATGTAAATACAGTCCTACGTTTCAGATTCTTGTAGGAATAAATACCATGTTTTTGTGCTGAATGAGCAAACATTTCCTATAGAGGTAGTTAAGAAATGGATCACGTACTCTGGAGCTATCAGTAGGTATGTTAAGTTCATTTATTTACATCGTAGCTTTCCACAGAGGGTTTGTTTTGTAGGTGGGACTGTTTTCTGAAAATACATTTTTTTCATTTCCAACAGTGTGTTTCTCTACAGCAAGTTATATTTTGTACACTGCTTGTTAAACTCCCCTATACGTTTTGACTCTATTTGTTTTTCAGTTGAAAAGGAACTTTATTGATATAATAAGCATCTCAATAAAATACAGAAATAGGAAATGCAATCTTAACTGCATAATCTGTTAAAGTAATATGGGAAGGGAGGGGGCATGAAAAGAGGGGGAAGGGAAGAGGGGAGGAAATTACATTCATTTATTATTAACATAACCACTTATATCATTAATGTCTGCTGAATTGCATGATAAAAGGATGATAAAATAGTGTCGATATAAAAAAATATATCATTAACTAAAATGAAATCATGGAAGTTTAGGTACTTCAACTCAGATTATTGATTCTCACCGTATTTGCACATACATCTAGAAAATGAGTAATAGGTGACCATAGGTATTCTCGTTTCATTGCAAGTGAAATGCGGTGAACATACGTTTTATCTAGTCTCTGGTTATAACAAACCCCATACCACCAAGCTTGATAAGAAATATTGGTGGCATTCTTCCATGCCCTGGTAATCTGTTGGAAAACAACTGCAAGGAGTAGGTCTATAATATGAAAATAGTTTTAAGTGTGATTCCCATTCAGAAGATACACTACCTAGAAATGTATTAACAAAAGTGAAGGAGATTTGTGTGTGAAAGAAATTATTGATTTGTCTCCAAATTTGTTTCCAGAAGATATGAACGTCATGTGTTGTAAATGTGCTGGAGATGTATTACAGTACCAGCAGGAGAGAGTGAGTAGGGTTATGTGGTAATATCTAGAATTGTATGATGTAACTGGATGCAGTAGAACTGCATCACAGCTAAGATTCTAGGAATAACCAGTATTGGATTGTATTGCTGAAGGTTGCTGCATGTAAACTGTACTCCAATAAAATTACTTCAAGAACTTATTTGGAGTTAATTTGTCTGGATTACTACAAATTATGGCGACGAGGATGGGATACGAACCCACACGTGCAAAGAATAATGGATTAGCATGCAGATCAAAAGGAAGTACTCAAATTTCTAGTGTCAAGGAAGTGGAAAACAAGGAAGAGGAAAGTGAAGAATTGTTTCTAACTATAGATGGGGTGGAATTAGATGCATCTCAAGTAGTAGAAACGGTGGAAACATGTGATTCAGAGTGTGTGGTGCATATAGACAGCAATTGTATAAATCTGAAAAGGGAGAGTACTGAAAAGTTGGAGAAACCACATTGTGAGATCACATTGGGAAAAGGGACAGTAAGGTTGTTGGCCGATTCTGGCAGTCTTTTTACTCTTATTTCTAAGGAAACTTTCCATGAAAAAATGGATGGAAAGATCTTCTACAAGCAGATGTTAGAGCTGTTGGGTACGGTGGATCAAAAATTAGTATTTTGGGAATGCAATGGATGAATATCATCTTCAAGAACAATGGAGTTTACGGAAGAGTGTGTCACACAAGAGGGATCAAATTTGTTGGGGTGGCGACATCAGAGAGATTTGAACATTGTATTCAATCCTAATGCTGTGGAACCAGTTATGGCTATTGAACCAAATTTAGAAAATGTATCCACCAATGTTGAAGTGAACAATGGGTGGGGAAAAATGTTAATGGAAAAGTATTCTCATGTTTTGTTCTGATAATTTAGGCATGTTGAAAGGGTTTGCTCATCGTATTTTAAAAAGAAATGCTAAACCCATTGTGCATAAAGTCAGAACAGTACAACATATGATGAAAGAACCACTTTGTAAGGAATTGGATAAATTGCTGGAAGCTAAAGTTATAGAAACAATAGTCATCAGAATGGTGATCTCCAATTATCGTTGCTCCAAAGCATGGTAATAAAATTCATCTATGCGTTGATTTGAGAGATCTTAACATAAATATTTGGGTGGATAGACAACCCTTACCACACATTGGAGAAATGTTAAGCATGATGGGTGGGGGTTGTGTTTTTAGTGTGCTAGACATGTCCTCAGCCTATCATCAGGTGAATCTACATCCCGAGTCGCGTCCTTTAACTTAATTTGTAACACCTTTGGGGTCGTTTCGGTGTTGTAGAATGCCTTTTGGACTGGCATCAGCTTCTGCTGTATTCTAGCGAATCATGCAAAACATATTTAAAGGGATGGGGAGAATATTATGTTTTCAGGATGACATGATTGTGGGAAGGTCATTTGATGAGCATGATAAGCTTATGGAAGAAGTTCTACAGAGAATTTCTAAATGTGGATTGACAAGAAAGAAAAGTGTCAAATAAGATTGAATTAAGTCAACTATTTGGGTCATCAAATATCGGCAGATGGGATAAGACCGAAAGGTGGTATTGTGAGAGCTGTCAAAGATGGTCCTTGTCCTACTAATAAGGAGCAGTTGAAGTCCTTCTTAGGTCTTGCCGAATATTGTTCAAAATTTGTTCCAAAGCTTGCTGATTTAGTAGAACCAATGAGACTTAAAGAAAGGAGCTGTATTTGAATGGAATTCTGAGAGTGAAAATGCATTTAATAATGTGAAGATGCGTCTTTCCAGTGCTCCATCATTAGGGCATTTTGACTATAAGAAGAAATCCATATTAGTTACGGATGCAAGCAATGTTGGAATTGGAGGAGTTTTGTTGCAAGTGTCAGATGGGAATGAAACAACTATTGAATTTGCCTCACGTAGATTACAGGGTGCAGAGAAATCATATTCTACTATAGAAAAGGAGGCTCTGGCATGTTGGGCAATGGCACATTTTAGATACTATTTGTGGGGGATACCTTTTGTTGTCAAAACTGATCACAAACCTTTAGTACATATTTTCAAAGGTGGACGTGGATTAGATGGTAGCGTGACTCCTCGTATATCGAGGTGGTTACTGTCTGTTTTAGATTACAATTTTGTGGTTGAGTATGTGCGTGGTAACAAAAATGTTATTGCTGACTGTCTTTCCAGGATGCCGGTTGAGGATGAATCTTGCGTGGAAATTTTTAGAGGATTTGGTTGTAAGTGTGAATAGTGAATTTGCTATCATTCGGGAGGAATGGAAGAAAGCAATGGAAATGAATGATGTGTATAAGAAGTTGAGGGAACTCATTATGAATTGTTGGAATTATTCTGTTGGTGTGGAAATACATAAACAATATTTGGCAGTAAA
Source organism: Triturus cristatus (assembly GCF_964204655.1). Lineage (NCBI taxonomy): Eukaryota > Metazoa > Chordata > Amphibia > Caudata > Salamandridae > Triturus > Triturus cristatus. The sequence continues at coordinate 254,271,872 of NC_140585.1, read as the reverse complement.
GGATGAGCTTATTTTACAAGGATATAAGATTTTGAGAAGGAATAGGATAGTTCCTCCAGTCTTGTAGAGAACAAAGTTGTTGAGAATCGTACATGAAGGACACTTAGGTAGAAGTTTGACTAAGAGGAGATTGAGAGAGTCTTTTTGGTGGCCTGAATTGAACAGGAATGTTGAAGATTTGGTGAGATTGTCATGCGTGTAGCAATAGTGATAAAGTAAAAGTTACAAGAGAACCCCCTTTGAGATGTGTAGAATTACCAATGAGACTATGGGAGAAATTGGCATTGGACTTGTTGGGTCCAATTGACAAACTAGGAAGCAGTAATCGGTTCTTTGTTGTATTGGTGGATTATCATAGCAAGTGGTTTACGTGTAAATCTAGGGGTCAAGTCACTACTGCTAATGTGATAACATTTCTCAAAGAAGTCTTTCTGGAGGAAGGGGTACCGAAAACACTGGTGACAGATAATGGAGTTCAATTCATTTCTTCTGAAATTAGTAGTTTTCTTAATAGTCTTGGGATCTCTCATATCAAAGTAGCTTTGTTCCGTCCACAAGCCAATGGACTTGTGGAAAGAGTGAACCGGATTGTGATGGAATGCATTCAACTTTCGTTATCTAATGGTTTATCGTGGAAAGATGAGTTACGGAGAATGATGTGGGGTCATAGGATTACGCCTCACTCAGTGACAGGAATTACTCCTTTTATTGCCTTGAAAGGAAGAGAACCAGGTACTAAGGAGTCTCCGATGTGGTTGCAAGAGAAGAATCGGGTTTGGGTTGACAGTGAAAAAATTAAATCAAGAGCTGTAGAAAGTCAATGGCGCAATAAGATAGGTTTTGATAGTAGAAAAGGTGTTAAGGAGTTGGTGTTTAGGGAAGGTGATTGGGTTGTAATAAGGAGATTTGGATTTGTGAAGAAAGGAGAGAGCAAGTTTTCTCAGCCACATAAAGTGATATCTGTCAAGGGTTCTGTAGCTCAACTGGATGATGGCAAGAAGTGGAGTCTTTGAAATGTATGTAAAGTATCTCATTTATGAAATGTTTTGTTCTTAAAATGTTATCTTCTTACAATATTGTTAAATAGTTTTATTATTAATTCTTATCCTTCATATGTTACATGTTTCTCAAATGTTTTTCTTGTATTCTTTGAATTTTATAAGGAGGAAGATATGTGGTAATATCTAGAATTGTATGATGCAACTGGATGCAGTAGAACTGCATCACAGCTAAGATTCTAGGAATAACCAGTATTGGATTGTATTGCTGAAGGTTGCTTCATGTAAACTGTACTCCAATAAAATCACTTCACGAACCTATTTGGAGTTAATTTGTCTGGATTACTACAAATTAATTTTATGTAATGTGACAGGAGTCAGTAAAAGTCTGTTGTAAATGTAAAATAAAGTTTGGGTAGTATTAGCAGCCCTTGAAGATTTCCTAATTTTAATCCAGATCTTATTCCGGGTAGGGATAGAGAGGGACAATTGGAGATCAGTTTGCCATGAGTTTCACCTGTTTTATCTCGAATAACTGGAGAAGAGGATAAATGTTTATAAACTTGAGATGCTGATGGAGAAAGAGATCAGACTGAAAGGACAGTAGGAGGTGAAGATAGGTAGTAAGGAGTGCCAAACGATTATAAGCTGACTGAATCAATGAAATTAAGGATGTGTATTTAGATACACATGAGGCAGGTAAAGAAAATCGTGCTTGGGCAACTGTAAAAGTTATACATGCATTATCTTAATAAAGTTGGTGTACCCAGTGAAGCTGCTATTGATTTTGATGTTTATTTGTACCATATTGAAGACTGCAAGAATTGATCTTTAGGAGAAAAGTGATTTGTGAGTAAAGGTTGGAGAATTCTGCAGCTGTTATTAAAAAATCGGAAGCGAAAATGACAAAGGACGGTGTGTAAAGGATAAAGATTCTTGGCAGGAGAACATTTGAAGAAATATTTTTTCAATAGTAGTCCATAACGGTAATGATGAATCCTCGTCATCATCCTTGAGTAATAGAGAGGTTTGTTTGAGAGAATGCGGTATGGTAAGTTTGAAAATCTAGGAAATTGACATTGCCCAACTGTTTTGGTCGTTTAAGTTTATGTAAAGTCATACGAGGTTTCTTATTATTCCACAGAAATTTCGATAGAATAGATTGTTTTAAAATGTGATTTAGGAATATTTACAGGAATATTAGATATATAAAAAAGTATTATCGGTACCAACATAATTTGTATCGTGTCAAGACAGCCCCACCAAGATAAAAACATGGGATTCCATCTGGACGTGGTAGTTTTCAAAGAGCGTCTGTAATTCTCTTACATGTATTAACATGGATTCTTTAATGGAAGATTTAAACCAGAAACCCAAGTACTTAATTTTATCCAAGTTCTAACGAAAACCTGAAGAAGTATCCACGGAAAAACATAATTTGGCAAAGAGGTCTGTGGTTGTGATAGAAAAAGCAAAATATCATCCGCATAACAAAGTTTTAATTGATTGATTGCCCTATTTAAAGCCTGTAATTTGAGTTTGAATGAATCTTAATTAGGAAGGGTTCGAGAGCCAGTATAAAGAGAAGAGGAGAATGAGGACATCCTTGCCTTACTCCATGATATAACGTTTTGACTCTCCTTGCGTAAAAGATTCAAGTCTTGAAAACCATTCCTATTCAAAATAGAGCTTTTTTTGGTCTCTTTCGGTACTAAGGACCAGGCAGACTAACAAGGGTAATTCTACCACTATCCCGTGACATTGGGATAACCCTTCTAATATTTGTTGTCTTTGGGCGAGTTTTCTTGATGGAGCGGTTTGATGCTTACGCCCTTAAAGATTCGGATCAGTCTGCTGTTCCATGAGCTTTTACCTTTGATTGCATCTGGCCTTAGTCTCTGGGAGTACTGCACGCACCTGTTGAAACGGAGAACATTCAGGGGTGTTTTTTTTACTTTCTCTGTCCTTGGTCAATCATACAGCAGCCATGATGAATGCTGACTTTTTTCGTTTGAGATCCTTTTCCAAGGATTTTTCCTTAACCTTGCTATCACCAAAAATTGTGGTTGGTCTTGGCAATCAAACTCAAGTCGTAAAATACCACTTACGTGTTGAGGTGTCAGTACCTAGTGAAGAGGCTATAACATTTCCAAAACCCTACAGCTAATTCAGTCCCTGGGTGAGTCGCAGAACTGTGCGCGTCCATTGTCTACTGGTCGAGAAACCGATTCCGTTTAAGACACCCGTAGTATAGTTCATCGATCTATGAATAATGGCATCCATGTTTTTTTAAGAAGACCTCCTCATACTATTGTACTCGAACAACCTTACTAGCCTCAATGCCACATATCTGCCATTCACGAGTCTCTAGTCACTTTTCATTAGCCACAATTTAAGAAATACTTATCAGTATGATTTTAGCCATGTTGAGGGACACCTTCGATTTAGCAAAAGCTAGATGTCTGTTTTATGTTCCTTTTTTACAGTTTAGCCAAAAGATCCCTTTGGAGGATCATATGCTTTTTATAAAAGCATTAAAAAAAATCATTTTTGGCAAGATTGGCTTTAAACCCATTTGCTCATTGTGTCCCTATTTGCTTTCTTTCTGGTTGCTTCAAGAGTCTAAGGGTGAAAAATGGTCTGGCATTGAGGTGTATGGTCAGTGCCAGTTTTAGGGCACTGGGTGCCAAGCGCTAGGTGGTGCCCCTTTGCATGAAAGGCTGAACTGAGAGAAGAGCAACTCGCAGATATCTTTGTGTGCACAGCATTTTACAGGGGATAATAGCATGATCACGCTGGTGGTTAATGCATTTGATTGAAAAATTTGGAATTACTCGAGTCACAGTTTTGACTCTTGTTAAAGTAGGATAGATGGTTAATGTTCCAGCTACAAAGCTCAACATGTAACTTGCAGATCAGTTTTATATTTTATATAGATAGCAGAGTGGCTTACTGCTAGTTTCACAGAGATCCCTTTGTTACTTGGAGGTCGTAATTTGTAGTCCTTCTAATATAGCAAATTGAGAGATGAAGTGGCATCAAAGCTCTGCATGTAAGGTGTAAGGCATAGGTTTAGACCCTTATTATTTTAGACTCTATCTTTGTGTTGTCCTAAGGTTGCTAAAAAGGGTTCCTTTGGATAGTAATTTAATTTTATTCGTATGACTTCCCGCCCCCTCCACCCACACACACACCAATAATTCTGTTACATTTCAAATCTGGAGTTTATGGAGCGGATATACTAACACTTTGTACCTGGTTTGCATGGCAAAAGTGACACAAACCTGGTGCAATGTTTTGGGGTTTGCTTTGCAGTGAAAATGTTGCATTGCATTCAAAAGTAGCCCTAAAGTAACACAAAATAGCACTATGCGCTACTTTGTGCCAAGAAGTACCATGGTTGTACAAGGATATTTCCATGCACCCACCCATGGATTTGGTAACCAGTCCCGATCTACATTTTTTGTAGAAAAATATCTGCTTGGGGCAAGCGTAAAGTTGGAGAAAAGATTATCTTCTCTGAACCTTTCCAACTGTGCATGTGTGCTGCATCGTTCAGCACACAAAGTGCTAAAGTATTAAACTTTGTCAAAGCATAGATTTTTGTGCTGGAGTGATACCCTACTAGTAAAAAACCTATGCATGAAATCACACAGACTTGCTCTATGGTACAATGGTGTGAGCATTGGCAAAAGGCAGCCTAAGGTACACCAGCACTAAAGTAGAGAGCAAATGCACCATTCGTTAGTAGATACAGTGGCAGTGTGCTCGTGAAAACTTAGTAAATCTGCCCATTAGTTTCTCCAAACCAAGTATTCTTAACATATAGTGCCTAACAGCATGGATGAAAAAGGGCTCCTACACCTTGTAGTTCTCATTTTCTTAAATAACATTTCCTATACATTGATCTACATTCGCACTTGTATGACTATTTGTCTCTGTATAATGTTTGTGATGTAAATCGCTCCGACACTCTACATTGGAATGAGTAGCGCTTTAAAATAAATGTCACTCTGGCTAAGGAGAGCTAAGGGTGTCATTGGAGGGTGGTCGTGAGGAAATTAGCGAAGGGGGTCATTGGAGAGGCCAAAAAAGTTGCCCACCTGTCGCCACCAACGCTAAAGCGGCAGAACATGTTTTCGCTGACCTAGCACTGTGACTAGGGGTGTGCAATGCTTTACTAGACCAGCGTTAGGTCTGTTTTTTCCAGATCACCGGTATCTCTCATTGATCGCAGTTCCCTGCTTTAAAATCCTTATATCCAATGATATTTTTCCCTGCACTTGAGGTAATATATACAATAAACTTGCCCGAAATACCACAGTATCTCCAATCACTAATATATTTAATGCCCAGTCATCAAACTAGGTCTATTCGAGTTTGCAGATCAGCGTTTTATGAAAGTAATGTTCCTTGCTTGTCATTTTCTCCATGGTATCTTTGCACTTGACGGGAAGGTATACCAATTTTTACACTTATATAAAATTGTGAAAATGGTTTTTTTAAATATTCTATTATCAAAAATCCAAATTTTCTAGCGAAAGTCTCTGTAATTATAACTTGGAAACCATCGCATATTTTTTGTAGTATTTGTGATAAATGTGTTGCGAGGAAAAAACATAGCAACTTTGCACAGCTCCAACCTACTCCGAGCTAATCCCCTTGACTAGGAGCTCGGATTTAGTGGCCTTGCTTTATATTTAATCTACCACTGTTTGCCGAACAGCCGCTGAACGGCTGTCCTTTTCGCTTCTTTAGCGAGAATGTTTCATTTCTAAACCCCCCCGCTTCTTTTCGAGTACCAAATGCGACATGAATGCAGGCGAGACCACTCCTGAGACCTGTTCCAGATATAAATACCCACCTTTGCAGACGGCGTGTGCCCCCTCCCCACTATCAGGAGTAGTGTGGGTGGCTGATTGCCACGGGGGAGAGGCGCATCAGGAGACATGTCACTTTGAAAGATGCAGTGCAAATGTAATCATTTCATCTGCGCCAATCTAATTTTCTCCCTGTATACGGCCTGTGCTGCCCAAATCTTTTTTCCCGAAGGTGAAAGCTCTCTAAAAGATTGCAAGCCACATCGAGTAACCATTCTTTTGTGAAACGGATAAACAATAGTGCTGGCTGGTTGTGATAGGTTTATGGGTAATGCAGCTGTTTTGAAGATGGTGTTTGTTGCAAGGGAAGCCAGTGCCTTTATGCCAAGGTGGGAGCTATGTCATGTTTTTCATGTCCTTTATGAAGTGTGCTGCAGGGTATTGCCACTGATCCATATGTGGGCTTACAAAGATATCCGTGATACCTAAGAGGAACATTTTCACTTTCGTCAGGAAAGAGGGCAGGTGCTAAACAATTTTGGTTTTTACCACATGAGTTCATTGTCTATCGTGAACCAAGTGACTTAGTGCGCCATGAAAGTTCATGTCTCACGTCATTAAGCCAGGTTTGGCTCACACAGGTAAGGAAAGATCAACAGAAGCCAAAGAATACACCGTTGATTTTCTCCAGATGTTAAGTGATCAAGACTTAACGATCAATTAGGATTAATGCCCATGCATTTACAGCTGTCTACAATCACTTTTGATCTATCTTTGGGCAAAGCCTTCCTGCCCAAAGAATGCATTTCGAAAATTCAGTCCGTGAAGACTTTGACAAATTTCCACAAGCACAAACCTCCATTACAAATTTCTACTTGAATCATGCCCTCATGCTCCCTTTTAATTGGGTTTCTGCCTCCTGTTCATGTGGCTTGTGCAAGAGGCTCTGGGTGCCCAATTGATTTAAATAAGGGGATCATGGGCTACTCCATGTTGGTGATGCGTGTAATGAAAGAATCACAACATTGGGGTGGCTGTGATGGAACATCACTTCAAGTCCCACGTTCCTAATAAACATTCTAAAATTTGCTGTGCCAGAAAATGCATCCACATAAAAATGGGAGTCGCTATAAGAACTGCCATCCAAGAACTGTGGTTGGTTGAAGAAAACAACTCCTACCATTGCTAATCCCAGCAGACAGTATCACCTCCATATTATTGTATATCAACTGACAAAAGTCCAAAATCATCCATATTCTCAAAAAGTGCTGTGGGGGTGTGCCATAGCCAGTAATATCTTTTTTTTTTCTTTTTTTTAGAAGAGTGCCAACAAAAGTAGGCGGTTCCTTTGAGCAGATCAAAGAAGATGGTCACAAATGGTAGTGGGAGCACCCACACCGACCCCACAAGACCTTTTGGAGATGGGACAAAGAAAAGTTCAATAATTTTGTGCCTCACGGGCAACAGCACATGCCAGTTCCACACTAGCAGACATTGGCAACCGGGATGAAAGGGGGAATGCATATTCAATCTAGTTTAGAACATTTACTAACTATTTCTGTGCAGTCTCCTCACCCCAATATTTCTCAGCAAAATGAAGGTGGAACCATGCACCTTGTATGTAATACATCCTTAGAGCCAAAAGTTGTCAAGAAGGTACGGATTCACTAATCTTCTGTCTCAGGACCCTCATATCCTTCTCAGGATGGTTAAACATCTCTTTTTCAATCTAAATTTTAGTCTCCGCCACGAACTGTCCTCTCTGAACTTGAAGGCCGCGCTCCTTAACACATGTAATTCACACATGTATACGTTCAGCCAGTGAGTGCGATTTTAGTCCATGTCCACCCACCTTTGACAACAAACATGTAGATGCAAAGTGAAATTCATTCTGTGTGTAGTGCGATTAGCAGGGTAACCACCCAGTATGATCGGAGCCGCACACCTGCTGCCGTATCTGCTTTAAACCTTCATGCACTGCATAAAGCAGAGTTTGTTGAGAGCCCATATCTAAAAGATCAGATGTTCTGCTAGTGACTGCAACACTTCTACCAATGTATAATCTGAGTTCACAAGGGACTCTTCCCTCCTTTGCTGCTACCTCCAGCATGTGGGTGCTTCAGACCATGCTGTTGACTAAAAAGTCCATTTGAGTCTATCCACAAGGCAGAGCATATCTTCAGCGGTTTCCTTACTACTGGTGCTGACATCATCTAGCAGTCTGCAGGATTCAAGCTTTCATGGCAAGTGTTTTTCCTGCATTTTCACAGATAAGAATGGGGCTACACACAAGTTTAAAGTTCATACCGAATGTCCAGTCAACTTCCATCCTATTAAACCTGTTGTACTGAAATTATTCTTACAAAATCCTTTAATTTCTTTAATTTGTCAGATCAGATGTTAGCTGCATTTAGCCAACCAGGCAGGTGCTACCCCAGGGTGTATGCTATTGCCAGATTGATTGCTGCTGTCATTCCTTATGCCATGTCAAAAACAACAGTCCCAGGGTAGAGTGATCTCATTCTACCAGAAGTGTTCCTGCATTGGCAACCCTCTACGCCGTCAGGGACAGGGCAGCTACCTAGATAAATCAGCATGCTACTAGGTGTTGTTGGTTGGTCAACTTGTTCCAGTAAGGTAACCTTGTTTTACTTCTCTTCCACCTTTTATCTGTTAGATGCTAAATATTTTGTTTGCTAACTACAGTTCTACATCGTTGGTATCTTTCATTCATTCCTATACAGCCTTTTCTTCTCTCCCTTAGGGCGGGCATATGTTTTACACTCCATCCGTGCACACTTACGCTGCTGAGCAATAGTGGACCATAGGCCGAGCGAAGTTCTCGGCACATTCACCTCATTGGCTGAAGTTTGAACTGTTTTTTTAATGAGTTGAATGTGCTACTAAATATACACTTTCTCAACAGACCTGTTATATGTCGTAGGAAATTACCAGGGTCTCTCCTCCTGATGATGAGAAATGGTTCCTATGAATGATGCCATTTCTGGAGAACTATATCCATTATTAATAAGTTTATTACCTTTGACTAGAGATTTCTAACCACATATTCCTTACCTTTGAATATCCCCAAGCATCAGACTGGATCCTAAAATGTTTTGAGCAGTACCCCTGCATGCTGGTAGGTGGCATCATTTGGTTCTGGGTCAGCCGTGCCGGAAGTGACGTGTGCGATACATATATACCTCCGGATTTGAGCTACCATTCAGGCACTTTTTTGACTAACCTTTTTTGACTTATTGTTAAACTTTTTCTGAGATGTTTTTTTTCTGGTATCAGGATGTCACCTAATTAAAAGGGTGGTTTCAAACCACAAGGGGCCTGCCTCCGGCAAATTTCAGTGACGGACCCCCACCTTGTGTTTGTGGTGTCTGGAGCCAGACCACGACTCCAAGGAGTGTGAGGACTGCTGCGTCATGAACCCAAAGGCGCAGAGGGAGCGAACCCTCAAGCTCCTCACTGCCTGCAGTCTGCCGATAACATGACACTAGAGGTCCCGTTTGCCTGGGAGGTCCCAGGACTCTTCGTGGAGCCCATCCCAATGTTCCTCGTCACACTCCAAGTTATTGGGGAAGTCCCACAAGCATAAAAAGTTCAAGTATTCTTCGACTCCCCTACATCCATTGAAGTCATTCAACGGGATGCAGAACCATTGGCACTCCATGCCCTGGGAGTCAGCGCGGTCTGAACCTGGGTCTGTAATGCGCTTCCCAGATTTTTCCAGAGCCGGAGAGGCCCCAGCACAGTTGAGGAGTTTTGAGGCCCTGTGCCTTATTTTCAGGCGACCAAGCCCTTCTGTAGGGCCATCTCCAGAAGGGGCCCCTTCTGGAATCATGCTGCCAGGTTCACCTTCGGTGCCAGTCAGTCCCCAAAGATTTCTAGATGGATCCATAGGGGAGCTGCCGGCAAAACCGACTTTCCTCACTGCTAGCTCCAGTGCAGATGCCCATTGCGGTGCCACCCCCATCGTCCTACCCGACACAGAGTCAGATGGCCATCGTCCGACATGCATCCGGTGCTGATTGAGGACATCTTCACTGGAGCGGAGCCAGTGCCTTATTTAATGGATAGATCTTGATAGTGAGACGTTTGGCACTGGCCTGCCTTCTCCTCCTACCAAGACTACGGACCAGAGAGCCTTTTTTGCTATGGTAGCGCGCAGGGCAGCTGTGGTCCTGGACCTTAACCTGCCCTAAGTGGCAGTCAAAAGTATTGTTTTGACAGGTGCCTCAGCCTGGAATTTCCCACCTCAGAACCTTTACTCTGATTTTATGAAGCCGTTGCGGTTGTCCTACTTGGAGTCTGGTACAAATCCTGCCAATCCTGCACAGGTGCTCCTGTGAATAGGATGGCTGCCCGCTGCCATCGCCACATTCCTGGTGATACCAGATTTTTACCCAGCACCCTACCGCAAAGCTTGGTGGTCCCAGCCTCCTCATCCCGCATTCACCCTGGCATGTCGCCTACCACTTTACTCAGTTTGAAATCCAAGAGGCTCGACACCTTTGGTAAGAGCATGTTCTCTTCCACAAATCCTGGCGCTGTGGTCTGTGAATACTGCGTGCCTGGTGGGCCATTATTCCTATACTCAATGGGATAAAATTACACAAGTGCTGCATATGGTCCCTGGGGAGGCCCGGGTGATGTTCTCAGACGGTTGCCAACGGGACAGATGCAGCAAAGTTCTCCATCAAATGTGGACTTGACACACTGACTCACCAGGCAGAGCAATTTCATCATTGGTGGCCTTGCAGCGCAACACACATGGATATGCCGTTTGTCTAGCCTTGGCTTAACTTCGGTAATGCCATATCTGTTAGAGACTCTATCTAGCTGCACATTCCTTACCAGCAACCCATCCTCCCCATGAACCCATTCTTGTATGAGGGACTACCCCTTTCAGGACCTTAGTCTTTTCCGCACCAGTGGTCAGTTCTCTACATGGCTCCGCGCTCCTGTTGTGGACAGTCACGAAAGCAATTTATGCCTTGCACCGAGATCGTGCCAATATATGCACCGTGCACGTCACTAAGGAAAGTAACTTGTTCTTTTAGGGTTCCTTTTTAAAAACTAGTTACTTAGTGCCTACTTTTCACACGGAGGCATAGTGGCAACTGGGCTGTGAGTGCAGGCAGCCATTCTACTGAAAGATAAATTGGTTATTGCGATCTGTTCAGATTTCCTGCTTGAAGTGTATTAATGTTCCTGATAAACAAACAAATGAGCGTACTACAAGTGCCAACCCCCCCTCAATTCGTCTCACAAGAGTGCAAGGAGGTATGGCATCATGCAAAACTATATTGTTATGGATTCCTCTTCATTGCCTCAAAACTCTTCGTCTGTACTGTTATGTACAGTTCACTCTACAGATTTCAGCAGTAATGACTGCAGAATCTTCAGGTTACCTACAGCCATCCTATTTCTTACCATTGGTTGGCTTTGTCACTCATTTGCTTGCTTCTTATTCAGCGGCTTGCCTTTACCTTATAGTGATTGCCCCTCCCCTCTAATCTATCCTTTAGATTGGCTGGCTTGTATCTTTTAACTGCTTACCTGCCTCTTTCCTGCCAAAGGTTGTCACTCCTTTCCATGTAGGCCAGTACATCACCCTGCCTACTTTCTTTGCTCCTCCTCATCCCTCCACTGAAGAGGAGATGCTCCTGTTTGGACCCAAAAAGAGCATTGTTATTCTGTCTTGACCGCACAAAACAGCTTTTTTATTTTTCATTCAGCACTCTGAGGGTACAGTAAATTGGTCATGGCAAGCCTTTCCCTTTTACATTCTGACACTTTCTTAACCTTTTTAAAAATCTGTTAATAGTTTCCTGAGTGAACATATTTAATAAATAAACCATGCCACTTGCAAAATTGGAGAACACTGAATTCAATGTACATTTATGAAGTTGTGAGATACCATAAGATATGCTTTTGTTTTTCCTCTGATATTTTTTTTGGTTTTTTTAAACAATACTTTGTACACAAACATTGGCAAGCCAACATCTTCGCACCATCATAATAAGGACAAGGCCATTGGCTTAGATCACTGCCATCTCTGCAGTCCAGTGAAGGGCCTACTTTATCTGCTTTCGCTAGTGATCTAACTTTTATAGAGTCAGCAAATGAGGTCTAAGGTTTGCTCTTTTACCATTTTGGCAGTATTAGCAAATGATTTTCAATAGTACCCTGTTTTCGTTGTTTCTAATCCATTCTGCATGTAAAACGTTCTTTACTGAGGCCCCCTGCCAGTATGAGCAAATAGTTCAATTTCTGTGCATTTGTCTGTTTAGGGCACTTAAGTACCCCTCACAGACTTGGTGACTTTTTTGTTTTTACTATTTTCTGTTCTTTGTTGTTTTTTAGGATCCGGTAAATCCTTTCTTTACGATAAGGTCAGTCACGGGTGGCACTTGATTTGCCTTGTTCCTTAACACGTGACTTTAGTTTACCCAGTAATGTAATCCCTTCCATGACTTTGGAATTTACTGGTATACATGCACACTGCATTCAGCCTCATGGATTCTGGCGTTGGACCATAGAACTGTCGAAGCTAACCATTCCCCCTTTGCATTTGAATGTTGATGGTGAATGTTGTGATTCTAGTGTATCTGTTTAGCCCCAAGGAAAGCTTCTCTAATTGTTTCACAAACAGTAAATCCAGTTTTTCCCAACAGAGTTTATTGGTATAGATGAGTCTTTTCTGACAGAGGTTCTCTAAATCAGCATAGAACCGTTTCCTTATCTCAGTCAATTAGTTATGATGTGTTGAAACTTCAGAACTCCACACTGTGAACATAGTTTTGTTTTGCCACATTTTTCACTTCAATGAGCATGAAACTCCCAACATATTGTTAGAGGACGGCCTTTTCAAATTTCAGTCTTCTTTTAACCTTTCTTAAATCTTTATCGGCACTTTTTCAGGGCTTTTCCAATAAGGACGTGAAGGTTTCCCAAGTACTGATATTCCAGTGATTAACAGCAGGATATTTCTCTCTCTCCTTTGAGTATTTCGATTAGTCCCACAGAATCCATGGACTTCAATTATTAGTCTTAGCATTTGCTACTGACACCAATGAAACACAGATTGGTGCAAACTTTTGAGATTTCAAGTCCGAAACTAAGACGATTGTAAGTCCGACCTTCTTGACCAAGTGGTCTCGTTCCATTACTTATGTGGACAGTTTCTCCCCGCTTGTCCTGCCCTATCTCACATAGTAGGTTTTATGCTAGCACAGTTATGCTAACGGCCTGGTAAATAGAATGATCCCTGCTTCCGCAAAAAGTTGGGTAGTTTCGAAGTACACGTTTAATTGAGGCCACTTCTTTATGGATTTATTCTGTGGATTTATAAAAATCTGACTAAACACTATCAAACATACTGTGTGCTGCATTAACTGATCAAATTTAAATCCTCGAGCAATGGGAATATTTGCCAGTCAAAATGTCCCCTAGCCTTTAAGTCTGTTTCCGGTACGGCCCCCAGTTATACTCGAGGACTTATTTTACTCACTTTTGCTAACATTTCATCCCTTTTAGAGGCTGTTGCCAACTCTCCTCTGTGCCAGCTGTGTAAACGTGTTCTTCTATCCATTGGATTAGCTGTGCGTTAATTTTCTCTTTGCAAGTCCTCGTCCCGACTGGCATAAGGATTAATGCCAGGAATTTTGTTTGCTGTCGGTATACACCAGCTTTCCTTAAGCTGCAAATGCTGCATGACACCACTTGCATAGTCTCTAAAGTTGTGCCGTTGGGGAAAGAACATCTGGGGAACTTGTAGCCTTCTTTGAAGGGGTAACTAAGATGTATATACTTGCCGCTTTAGTAATAACTCTGCGAGTGATATCTTTTTATTGTTTATATTGATTTCTGGATATTCATTATAGTTTGGCTTCTTTATGAGGTCGTATTGATTGACTGAGGAAGCTTTATGAAGCTCCACAACCTGTATTAATCTACAAATGTAGATATAATTTTCTTGCTGCCTTTTGACTTTGTTGATTGTTGAATTATATTTTACTCTCCTTCGCACACCCATACAACTGTGTATTCAATATTTTCTAATTATGATAGATGTCTGTTTGCTTCTGCCTATCCCTCCTTCGCCTGGGTTATGCGTATTAAACTGCAAATGAATGTCTCTCGTATCATTTTAGGTATGTGTTTTGACTGTATACGTGTCCTTCTTAACTGTCTTAATGATTTTCTGAATAAATATAGGTGTGACAGCCTTCTTATATTCGTATGAGAGTTCTTGTACTATACTGCTTTGGTATCTTCTCAATAGACTGAGCGTTCAGAGTTTAGTCGTTTACTGATAATCGCTAGTACATTCCCTCTTGCGTTCAAACCCTTGACACTGAATGAGTGTTACTGGATACATGGAGATGAGAGATAAAGATCGCTGACTAATGTTGTCCTGCTTAACAAAGTTTCTCCATGGAGATTGAGCCCTCTTTCAATTATTTGTGTACATCCAAGGCCAATGGTAAGCTTTGTGAGGCTTAAAAGGCGTGGATGTACAGCGGTTACATGTAATCTTTAAGTAGTTGACCCAATGTTGTTCATGGCTTTGTGAATACCATCCCCTTGCCTTATGGAATGTAGACGTAAACCAATCGGAGAAGATCTGTTCAAGTCTTTTGCAACCCTTTGTCACGTAAGCTGTCACAGCTACAATGTGGGTTGCTGCAAGAAATTCCATTAAGGTTAAAGTTGCTGGAGCTATGTGCATTCAAGAGGCATAAGCTGGTTTGAGATCAGAATGCGGGTCTTCATTGTTTCATTCCTAGGAATTTATAAAGTGTGAGCCAGGCTGGGAATCAACTCCTCTCAACGCACAAAAGGCCTGGGCACATTAAATAATTTATACAAGGAGATTGGTAACCAGTACGTTCCTATTGTGTGAGAAGGTAGTTCTTTACAGTAATGTATCTTTAATTTCTTTCTCAATTGCTGAATTGATAGAGTAGTTGTGATATTAATGGGGATACCCTATACTAACACATAAGGCAAGCATCATACAGTACATTGATTGGAAAGTTTAACCCTGGTCCGTGGTCTAATCTCCTATGTATGTGCTAATTGTATATCAGAAACATTTGTATTTATACTCTATTCAGTGCTACCACATGCTTTCTAAAACATTTTATACCCAATGATTTACCCATCTACTTTTTTTAATACAACAAAGTGACTGAAGGTTTTAGCGAAGTGAATGGGAAATTCTTAGTAGCGACTCTTGGCCACTTACAAAGTCCTTTAAGACTTGCTGCTCAAACTTAGGGGCCCATTACGATGGCGGGCGGACCGTAACGGTAAACGGGACCGACTGTGCCCATTAGGATGCAGCCGCCACCCTGGCGGTCGCATCCCGCACATTTAACATTGTGGCTGGCGGTGCTGTAAGCAGCACCCGCCACAATGTTAAATGTGCATGTTGTGCATTGGCATGCACAACGTGACAGGCACCGCGTGGTGCCTGCCACCTTGTGCATGACAAGGCAGGGGGGTACCATAGGTAGCGTCTAAGTGCAGCCCCCATCCTCCCCCAGGGGCCAGCAACGTCCTGATATGGATGGCGGAGTTCCGCCCGGCCTGCCAGCGGAAATGCGGCGGACGGACTTTCTGTCCGCCGCTGTAATCCCCGCCATTGTAATATGGCAGGGGGGTAAATGGAGGGCGGGTGGGGGGGGAAGATCAGCCCGACATCATAATGGACCCCTTACTGCACACTTGGGTGTTCAGACTGCAGTCAGTGAAATGAAATATTTGAGTAGTTGCATCTGAAAGAACCTGTTGATGTAGTTTCCACCAAATGGAGATGCTAAGGTCGGATCGAAGACTTAAAAAAACAAAAAGAAATGTTTACAGAGCTTGCAGCGACTTGTTGAGAGTGTTGCTAGGGGACTGTCTTTTCAATAAAAGATCTTTCTTTCCACCCAGAGAAAATGAGATGTTTTATAGCCATTGAGCCACAGTCAACTGACCTAGAGCCTGTGATGGATATTTACAAGGCACCGAGTGAGACTTTGATGTTTAGATTCGGTGTTCGAATAGCAGTGGCAGCTCAGTAGATGTGTGCATGTACTGGGGGGACAAGGAACAAGATGGGTTTAAAAATTAATTGGTGAAAGCTGCATCTATTTTTCACGTCTCAAGTCAGGGTGTCCTTGTTGGAGACACATTTACCTGTTTTCGCGCTTTAGGGACGTTCTTCAAGGATAGACAAACTAGTCCAGGGAAGGCTGGGTCACTGTCAACCTATTCATAATTAGAAGGCAGTGGATTGAATTTTCAAGGGCCGTCCTTTTGACATTTTATGTTGTGGCCTTGTTACCCATGGACTTTCTTGCTAGAGGAGGTGGCCGTATTCTGTGTGGCGTTGAAGAGGAGGTCGTATGTATGTGATCGACATCTTGAGAAGACCGAAGTAAACACTGTCCTCTGCAGTTTTCCTGCACCTTTCTAAAATAAATGTGTTAAGCTGGTTGACAAACCGAATCATGAATGCTTATGAAATAAAAATAATTAACTTTAGTCGTTGTGTTACACTGAACCATCCGAATTTCACCTAAAATACGACTAACATTTGTTTTACCTTTTAAATAAGGCCTTTAACATGGGACAAATAAGCTTACCTCTTCTGTTTCCTCAATAGGGACAATTTTGATCATTTAAAAATCAACTATTCCCCAACCTGTGATAAGATGCCTTTGGTTTACAATAGTTAAGGTTACTTTTAAATAGGCTTTTCGTGTTTTCTGCACACTTATTTTTTTTTAACCAGGCTCGCGCATTCTGGAGAACTCTAAAACACGTATCATTACTAGTGTTTGTTTTTCAGAAAGAACGTGCAGGGCTGGTAAAAAGTTGAATGATGTCACTCAACACCACTCCTTCTCGACTGCCATGTCTTAAAAAGAAACATTGTTTACATTTGTGCACATACGTGCACCCGTAGACTGAGTGTGACAGTGACGGGATTCTAGGTGTGTACACACAGACCAACTTACACATGCAGGCAACACATCTGCCACCTCCTGTGTATATGACAGAAACTTGTACTATTCTTGCACGCATGCATGAAGCTTGCACTGCGTCCTGATTTAAAGTGAGGCGTGTTGTAAGTAATTACCATGGCCAAAAAAAGAATTAAAAAAAAAAAAAAAACGGCGTGATTTGCGCACCAGCGCGAATTTCGGCCGGAAAAAAATAAAAAAATTCAGCACGGGCTCCCGCGCTGAATATTCTAATTTGCCCCCGGGGGCCAAATCCTGGGGGCATAATTTTAAACAAAAGTGTGGGCGGGTCCCAATCTCTCTCCCTCCCCCCCTCCCCACCCCACCCCCCCCACACTGCCCTGTGGCGCGTTTTAAGTTGTGGAGTTAATTCCTCTTTAATCCTGAGGGTCCCTGGGGACCAACTAGCCCACCAGGTACCTCCACTAAGCGCCACGGAGCTGCGTTGCGGAGTGTTGTAAAAAGGGGCGTGCCCTCTGAACACCTCTCTGCAACGCAGCTCCCTGGCGCATACGGGAGGTACCTGGTGGGCTAGTTGGCCTCCAGGGGACCTCAGGATTGATTCCCCAACTAAAAAACGCGCCACAGGGCGTGTTTGCACAAGTCACCTCAGGCCCCTCCCCCTTCCTTCACCATTGTACAAATATTCCTCTGAAATCAGCTGAACTACGAATTCCGATTTACTCACCTGTTATCAGGAGAGAAACCAGTGCTGCATCTTTTAGCCCAGCACTGACCATGAAAAGTAATTCTAAGCGTACTTACCAGTAACTTGTATTTCCTTCCATAGGAATCCATTGTGTGGTTTTCACCAGAAAAGTTTCTAAGTGTCTATTTTCACAAACTAAAAATATTCCTAAAAAATCGTCTGTATGACTTAAACACATTCTTTCAACTGTTTACAGGAGGTTGGCCAGTGCTGGATCCAGGATCCACCACTGAGTAAGAAAAAGTAACGATAACACTACTTACCTGCTAAGTGAATTTTCTGCCATAGGATAACATTGGTGATTCTATGGGAAAAAGTTTTTAAGTGTCAACTTTTAAAATACAATAATATTCCTTAAAAATCACTACTGTAACCAAAGCGCTTTTACTCAACTGTTTACAGGAGATGTCCAAGGACTGAATCTAGGATCCAATCTTGTGGTTAGAAAAGTAATCCATAAAGTAACTAATTGTGTGATCGTGTGTGTGTGTGTGTGTGTGTGTGATCACCAAGTGCGCCAAAATGCTGTAGCCTGCCCTTGAAGTGTCGGTGCCAGCTGGGGTTGACAACACCCCCGAAAATGTCATCATCAACAAAGAAAATATACTTCATTGCGCTGCGGCATTCCATAATTGCAAATACTACATTTCGTAAAAGCAACATAATTGAATCTTAGAGAGCAAAGCAAACATTGAATTCAATAAAAATATTAATCATTTTCCTGTATAATTTCATTCATCGTGTAGGATCCCCAACAGGCGCAAACAGTGATCAACAGAGAAGAAATACTTTCTAGCATAGATCTTACATGGTAAGAGCAACAGCAAATACTGAATTTTATGAAATTAACAAAAAATCCTCTTAATTTGTAACGCCAACGATACGGTAAATCAAATCAGAATACATTACAGTTCGTATTGTTCAGTTGCGCTCGCCATACGCTCGGAGGGTCACGTGCTCATATAGTCAATGAGACAGACACAACAATGCAAGAGGGTTATAACATATAGCGGACAGAATTCTAGCCGCAATTCTAACACCCATCAACTCCCAGTGGAGAATTAACATATAATATCCATCAGCTCCTAATAGAGAATTGACATAAGGCGCAGATTTGTGTCCCTCCAGCGCTGCCGATCTCTAGCTTTGTTATATCTCCTGTTCCCGGGGCCATCGGTCCACGATTTTGAGGGGAGACACACTGGGGCATCGCAGGGCTCCCTTGCTGTGAGAAGCGCTACTGAAAACGCGGTGGGAAGGCGTCCCTACACGGACCGGCCTGGGAGGCGGCCCGGGCCTTTACGGAGTGGTTGAGCCAGGCGGAAGCGAGCGCTACCCTGAACTGGAGTGGCGGTATACTGCTCGCGGACCGATGACTATTCAGTATGTGCTCCCAGCGAAGGAAGGCGAGCCTGAGGAGCCGGAGAGCCCGGCGCCGAGCATGGCGCGTGAACGCACCTCCGAGCTGCGCCATCACCCGGCGGTGTCGCAGGAGGTGTAATCGGCTGACAGGCCGACGTGGAGCCCCCGACATTTCGCATTAGATAGCTGCCAGGCGGTATTCCGGAGGACGCATGGTCCGGTTGCGGCCCGCTGACACGTCCTTCCTCAGCTGATGGTTCCGGGTGAGTGGTGAAGTAACCAATGTGCACACCACGGTGGTCGGGCCTAGATCCGGCCTCAGCAGTCCGCAGATCAGCGGACGGTGAGCATCCCGAGTGTGACCCTAAATTTCACTGGGACTCTGACAATCCGTCAATTCACGTCAGTGAGCTCCCAGCGATATTGAGCGATGCTGGTTAGGGTGCACAGCAACATCCACACTGCCTGCCAGCTTTTGGCGGGCTAGATCAGACGGCGCCTGCAGACCTGTGAGCAGTGAGGGAGGGCCTGGAGGACACCTGGGCTGCCAGACCGGACTCCTTCGAATGATCGCGACTGGTGAGTGCGCTGAGCTGCTTCCCCTAGGGACGGCGACCTGTGCAGTGCCTTGCGGTCAGTGGGAGAGCGAGTGGGCCTTGTATAGGGCCTTGGCGGTCCGCAGATCGGCGGATGGTGTGTCTTAAAAGAGCAACGTCCAGTGGGGTGCACGCGCCACCAGCAGCGTCCGGGTGTCCCAGCGCACTGGTGGAGGTACGTGACAGACGACGGAGCACGACGTGGGAGGAGGGCAGTGGAACTGAGGGCCCGGAGACCCTCTGACTGATAAGGCTACTGCTCCACGTCCCGGTAACACAGGCAGGCGAAAGAGGCACCGTTCCTGGTTCCATTGAGATCTTGTGCCCAACGTGGGTTGCCTGCATCTACAATTGAGACTAGTGCAGAAGGTGGGACCCATCACGTCAGCTGCAAGAGGTGCAGGACATGGCAGCTGCCCGCGCTAGGAAGGAGAAGTCACTGAAGGAGCTCCTCCTAAAGCAGCCGGGGCAGTCCACGACCCCGGGTGAGAAGGCGGCAGGTACGATGGAGGGTGACGAGTCACCAGCGACAAAGGCGTTCATGGTGGAACTCTTTGCGGCCATAAAAGATGATATTCAGGAACTCTGGTCTCAGCTAGCAGCAGACCTGAAGGAGGTGCGTCGTGATGTGGATGAAATCGGGGAGAGAGTGGCGACCCTCGAGGAGCATGATGTCAGCAGGGATGAAGAGGTCCACCACTTGCAGCAAGACATCGAACTTCAGGCCCATGTTGAAGATTTGGAGAACCGTTCTAGGCAGAACAACGTGAGGATTAGAGGCGTTCTGAGGAAGGGGACAACCTCGGGGCCTATGTTGGAGCACTGTTTCAGCAAATCCTTGGAGAGGAGGAGGAGGCGGACATACAAATGAACAGAGTCCATAGAGTGGGCCTCCCGCGAGGTAGCAAAGCGCCCCCGCTTAAAATTCTCGTGTGTGTACACGACTTCCAATTGAAGGAACGTATCATTCGGAAAGCAAGAGAGGCCCACTCCATACAATTCCGAGGACACCAACCAGCCATATTCCAGGATTTGGTGGCTTTCACACTCGTCAAACGATGTGAATTCAAGGTGGTGACCACTCACTTGCGCGAGAGCAATGTTCATTATTTGTGGGGCCACCCCTTCCGCCTTATCTTTAAGCACTGTGGCAAGCTGATGCAGATTCGCTCTCTTGATGAAGTAATGGAGATCCTTGGTCTTGAACGTATACACCCGTCGGAGGAGGAGGTTGAGTGATCCAAATCACTGCGCGTACGCCACTCCACGGGTTGGCAGCGAGTGGGTAAGATGATGCCAGTCAAGAAGCCCGATCAGGCCACGAGGGACAGGGGACGAGAGGCGGTACTTTCCACCCTATCGCAAGCATCAGACCGCCCGGCCACGCCGTGAGGTATACAGCTGATGGCCCCGGAATGGGTGCACAGAGGGGTGCCGGGGGGGGGCTGGAGGGACCGTCCTGTTGAACTCCCTGGCAGTTCTTCTGCGAGAAGGTCGATACGTGTCAGACCTGCCTCGGGCTGGGCAGTTATATCAGCCACGACCCCCTGGATTTTAACTTCTGTAACACACTAGTCTTGTTCCATTTCTTATACCTTTTTCCTATAGCTGTTTTTGGGTTTTATGTAGGGATGGGTTTATTTTGGGTTACAATTGGGGATCTCCGCACCAGTCCGCGCATCAGAGCCGCCGTTTGTAGGTGAGTCAGGGACTACATGGGTCGATGGGGGTCTGGGAAGGTGTAGCGGATTGCATGATGTTTGGCGTATTCAACACCCCAAAGAGCGTGATTACACATACTACTCTACCTCACATAAAACATATGCCCGGCTTGATCACTTTCTGGCCTCTACTTCTCTCATGTCTAGCCTCCATTCAGCCGCGATTGAGCCCCGCTCTTTCTGACCACGCCCCGATTTCTGTTTTCCTACCCGCGCAGCGTTCACAGGCGTTGCCCCCTGGGAAAGCTCAGGGTGGATTGGGTCTCCCCTTAATAGGCGGCTACTACCAAGCGTCGTGCCTTAGATACATAGTGCCTTAAATACATAGTGGAATGGAACAGGCTCAGTCCAGTAAACACTGGAATTTTATGGATCGGTCAGTCGCTGGTGTGAACATTTGAAGGGAACTGTGGTTACCCCGCAAACATAGGGTATGGGGTCTATACTCCTCCCCTGTTACCTTTCCGACGCTTAAGGTGTGGGATAGAGTAGCCTCTTCGAAAGGTTGGACTTACTTTCCCTCACCTATGTCCCCCTTGTGGACACCCCTGATTTCCCACCGGGGCAGATATCTGCAGTGTTTCAGCGGTGGCGGGAGGAGAGCTGTAAAAGGGTCGGGTCCCTTTTCGACACGGAAGGGTTGATCCCCTTTATGCAACTTTGGAAGGATTATGACCTCCTAGCAACAGATGCATTTCCCTATAGTTAGGTATGTCACTGGATTACCAGGCCCTCCAATTACGACCGCATGTCTAGACCTCTCACTGCCTTCGAGAAGTGGCAGGTTCGCAAGAAGGATGATTGCCGACTTACCTCCGAATTATATACCATGCTTATGGCAAGCCCTACCGGGCACTGTATGTGAGCTCAGGTGCTCTGGGAAACGGAATTGGGTAGGCCTTTAACTCCTAAGGAATGGGAGCACATTCTCTACAGAAAACAACATACTGCATATAATACAGCTGGGGCGGAGTCCGCTTTTAAAGTAGTCGCATACTGGTACTATACACCTGCCCGCGTACACTGCTGGGAAAAGAACAAACCTGACTATGCTGGAGGGGTTGTGGGATGTGTGGGACTTTGGCTCACCTGCTCTGGCATTGCCGAAAACTGAATCGCTATAGGACAGAGGTCCTTGATGACATTGATGATGCGTTTCAGATTGCACTGCCCCGCTGCCCAGGATACACGCCCTTGGGCCTCTCACACCCGAAAGTCTTCCCTTTAAGGTCCCTCCGAGGTAGGCAGAGATAGCATTAGTGCTGTTGGCGGCCAGGCAGGTTATCTTAGCTCAACGAGGGACGACTTTGACACCTGATGTACTGGCTTGGGTTCTTCGCTTGTGGCATCTCTTAGCTATGGAGCGCATGTCTCTCAGTGTGGAAGGAAAGGGGCAAGAATATGCGAAACTATGGGCTCCCTTAATGCAATTACTAATGAAGGTTTGAGAGAGGTGACCTACCCTAAATACCTACAGATCCTCAAGTTGCTACCACTAGAGCCTCTGGGTCACATTCAAAAGTTGACAGGGTGAGCATGGACCCTATACTCACTGATGTTTGGCGCTTTAGGCGCTCTTAGAAAGGCAGCGCTGGTGCGGAGAAGGGTGGGAGTCGGTTAGGGGAGTTGGGGTGGGATTTTTTTTATATTGTTCTTTTTTGTCTAACATTGTTCGTCCTTGCTTTCTTTAAACTGGAAGATACCATTGAATGGCCTACACTTCTGCTTACTACGCGGCCGGCCTCCGGGTTGTGTGCCTAAACGCTGTGCAATAATGCTCGTATCGCGCTCTGCCGGCCTTGAAATATAGGCAGGATGCTGTGTTCATATATCACGTTTTCCACCTAATAAAAATGACTGATTCTAAAAATACCCTTATAAATTGCACCCTTACCCACCCCTAAACCGAAAACTGCCTTACCTACCCATAAACCCTATGATTACCCTTACCACCCTTTACTGCTACCCACCCCTGAACCATTCTCTCCGCGTGGGAAAGGCTTTGTCCTGTTACCAGGAATATATATGCTTGTTATCAGCATTTTACTGTGACTTCAACAATTAATATGGCACCAAAACGTGAACTTTAATGTGTTCTAAAAGTATTCTGGGGTAGAAAAGGTTTAGAGGAATGCTGGAGGCCTAAGGGGCATATGTCTTTTCTGTCTGACAGCACTCAGCAGTCTGCATTTGCCCTGATAAATGCATTTACCTGTGGGTCCCCCATGCTGAAGGAAAAATAGGAGTAAAAGAATCACTAGGGGAGAGGAGTTGGCCTAACCGTTAGGGCGGTCGACCTCGAATCTGGGGAACTGGGTTCGAGTCTCTACATTGACGCTGAACATCCTGTGATTCTGGGCAAATCACTTAATCTCCCTGTGCCTAACAAAAACAAGCATTTGCAATGCAATAGGTCTCGCATTTATAAGAGTTTGAGCTATTGGCATTGTAAAATTACAATGCCTTTTATTTATGTTTTGGTTTTAAAACAAATAAAAGGCATTGTCATTTACAATGTCAGTAGCATAAACTCGCATAAAAGCAGTGTGTGGAGTGAAGGAGTGTGTGGAGTGAAGGAGTGTGTGGAGTGAAGGAGTGTGTGGAGTGAAGGAGTGTGTGGAGTGAAGGAGTGTGTGGAGTGAAGGAGTGTGTGGAGTGAAGGAGTGTGTGGAGTGAAGGAGTGTGTGGAGTGAAGGAGTGTGTGGAGTGAAGGAGTGTGTGGAGTGAAGGAGTGTGTGGCATGGTTTGTAAACAAGAAAATCGGACATCAAAGGAAGGGTGGGAGGGAACGAGCATATGGGGTGTAAGTTATAACGAAATTTAATTGTTAGGGGATGCAGGAAGTGAGGCTGAGCGTACGCTGGCGAAAGCAGTCTGCTGCTTTCAAGTCCGATGCCAGCTTCGCGCTTGAATGCCTCACATGCACTGGCCATAAACCGCATTCCTAAGGTCTTGTGCCCCTTACTAAATCTCTATGAATGCGTGAGGCGGCGCACGCGCAGGAAGTAGCTGGTGGCAAATGGAATGCGCGTGGTTGTGCGCGTAACCGCCACCCGATCCGCCTGGGGAGCATTTTCTGAAGCCCCTACATAAGTCTCGCTGAGCTATTGCTTACGCGATAGCCAGGCGAGACCTAAAAATGAATGTGTCCTCATGTAATGCAACTGGCGCTATGTACAGCGCTCCGATACCCGATTCGGGTCAAGTTTTCTCTATATAAAACTTTGTAAAGTAAACTATTATGTACACTCCTCCTTTCATTTCCCTAGGAATTCAGACTTCTGGGAATGCAAAGGTGCCCGGGTCCAGCAGGGGGTTCTTCTGAATGCTAAAGGCCCTCTGTTGGCACTCGCCTAGCACACAGTTCTCTGTAGTAGGCTACTAGATTGTAGAGCCTTGCTTACATTGCCTAGGTGGTTTCTCTAAGTAGATGCAGTGGTTTTTTTTTTGCCGGCTGGCATGGCATCAGACGGATTGAACGATCTAGACCCATGCCCATCTTGTACAAGGATTTAAGGATCCTAAACTGCAACAGGAGAGTACGTGAGCTAGGCAGTGTAGGGCAGGTCTGCGCAGCATAGTGTCTGGAGGAGGAGCTGTGGCAGGCATTGCTGCATTAGGAGGTGCAAGACCATTTTAAAAAGTGCAAACGCGTGAGAGGTCGACTGTGCGGGTGAATACACATGCGATAGCATGTCAGTGTGGAGAGGTGCTGAAGGGCGAGAACGGAGAAACATTTCGCTTGAGTGTACCCACTGCTCCGTTCCCCCGACTGGTGTAGAATCCTGTCTGCCTCCATGAAGCTTGAAAGATAGTTTAGTTGTTTTTGGAGTTCTGAGAGCTGCACAAGAGACAGCCAAAAGACACACACAGCATTCCTCCCCACCCTCTGTGTCCGAGTCCCAGCCCCACCCCCACGCCCCCCCCCCCCCCTTAAGTGCTTCAGTAAGAACCAAAATAATTTAAGACAACAGTACACTTTATTTGAGGCTTTTTTCAGCTTGCCCTGTTGCCCGTTACTGGGGATTCTGGAACAGCTGATCTCTTTCCATGTTCAATTTTTAACCATCTGCTGTTTATAACCAGCATTTGCAATGCAATCGGTCTCACATTTACGATAGTTCGAGCTTTGTTCGACCATTTTAAATAACAATAGCTTAAATTCTCTCAAATACAAGACCTATTGCATTGCAAATATTGTTTCCAAGCGCCCCCTTCTGTGCTTGCTCGTTAATAGACGCCGCACCCTTTCTTTAGACGAGCCACGTCTAAAGAAGGGTGCGGCCGCCATTAAATTGAAAGCGCGGTATCGGCCGCGTATACCAAAGACGCATTTGTTTGAAATATGAATGCTTTTTTTCGTAATAGCACCCCAAACATTGCTTTCATTTTAATGGCGGCTGCACCCCTTTTTTAGACGCGGCTCATCTAAAGGAAGTGGCGTAGCCTCTATTAACGTGCAAGTGCAAACAACAACATAAAAATGAATAAAGAGTAAGAGAAACAAGCATTGGCATAGCCAATAGGTCTCGCCTTTGGGACCTTATAAGTGTTTAGCCATGCAACAGTTGCATAACTAAACACTTATAAGGTCCCAAAAGCGAGACCTATTGGCTATGCCAATGCTTGTTTTAACTGCTGCAATCTATTGAAGCCTCACGGAGAACATCAAAGCGGCCGTGAAAGTGATCGTGATCGCGATAAAACATCAAAGCGGCCGTGAAAGTAATCGCGGGAAAAGCGCAACCCGCGCACATGCACTGTAGCTCTAGGCTGGCCTGGTAGCACTTTTTGGAGCCCTCACAAAATGTCTCGCCAGACCAGCGCATGCGCTGGGTCAGGCGAGATCTAAAAATATGCGGTGGCGATCTGTGCCGCAAATAAACCAAAGGTGCAGCCTCCACTGTGGCGTGCCGTGCCATAAAAAAAAATAAAGCTTTTGAGAGCGGGTCCTGCCTGCAACAGAAGGAAGGTGAAAACAATTTAAACTAAATGGTGCTTGTAGGCTGTAATGAAAGCCTACCGAGTAACATATGTAAGAGGGTCAGTCCTTATGGGAGGGTTACAAGATAAGACACGGTGGTACTAAGGAGGGACTACTAAGCCTGTTAAACAATGAAGAGCCAGAGTTTGCACAGGATAATGACACAAGCCAATGAAAAATATGGGTAGAGTGGATGGAGCTTCAAGTCCATACCTGAATATGGCATGCCTTGCAGAGCAGCACATGCGCTGCCCAGTCTGGAGCTAAAAACCAGGGCTGTGCTTTTCTGTGCTAACTCCACATCACACACAGTACGGACAGATGGTTCCAAGAAGGCGACACATCCAGTAGTCTGGTGGCATGGTTGGTGAACAGGGAGAAGCCCCATACGCATATATTGTCACTACGGGAGAGAGCAGGGCTACCCTGATAGACAGGTACCAGATAAATGTTGCATGTTGTGCGTACTTGCAGGAGGGGTTTGCCC
Organism: Triturus cristatus; assembly: GCF_964204655.1. NCBI lineage: Eukaryota > Metazoa > Chordata > Amphibia > Caudata > Salamandridae > Triturus > Triturus cristatus. Next base: position 254,245,162 of record NC_140585.1, on the reverse strand, counting down.
GCACTTATGAGTTGCAAGAGGACACCTTGGAGCGGTTCTTAAATGAAATTAAGTTGATGAAGCTAACAGTGTACCAAAGGCACAGCCTTGATAACCCACTTGAGATTGGGAATTCAAGAAGGCACTCTTAGAGATAAAGTGAGGGGAAACAGAGCAGATGGGCTGCTGCAGGAGCTGTACCAGGCACTAACTGATTCAATTCTTTACACACTTCTGAGGGTGTTTGTGTAGGAGTGCTCCCCCTGACTGTGTGGGAAGAGTAAGGGTCCCGATTCCCCAGGGAGGCAGAACCACAACTCCTATAGGCCATTATCTATGCTAAATGCAGATGTCAAGCTGCTGTATAAAGTTCTGGCGAGTAGAGTGCTGTGGGTGGTCCGCCAGCTGGTACACTCAGACCAGACAGGCTTCATCCCAGGAAAAGCACAATGTATTTTATCAGGAGGCTGTCCCATGTCCTGCACGAGATTGCAGAATTGGGATTAGACTTGGCATTGGCTGTGGTGGATTTGGGGTGCGCCTTTTACCCAGTTGGCTGCAATTCTCGATGTACCGAATGGGTTTTGGTCCACAGTTTGTTGGATTGGTGCATTTATTGTATAATGACACAGTGGCTAGAGTCCTAACAGTAAACCTGACATGTGGCCAGGGGGACTAGACAGGGCTGCCCTCTATCCCCAGTGCTCTTTGCACTGGTGTTGGAACCACTGGCCCGCTGCCTTCAGGAGTCCTCAGAACTGTGGGGCATACAGACTATGAATGTGGTTCATATAGTATCAATGTATGCAGATAACTCAATTGTTTATCTCCAGGACCCGGTTCGTTCGGTGCCCCTTCTGTTGGAGGTGATGCATGTCTTTGCTGAGGTATCGGGGCTATGGACTAACAAACAAATTTAAACTATTCCCACTTGGAGGACTGGGACGGGATGAAGCCTCTGCCGGAAGATCTTGGGTACAGCTGGGAACGCAATGCGTTCCAGTACTTGGGATAGGGGTGACCCAGGGCCGAAAGGAGCCATATGATTTCAATCTAGGAAGGGTGATAGATGGGCTGATGAGGTCCGTCATCATCTGGAAGATGCTCCCACTGTGGATCTGGTGTGAGTTGGCAGGAGAAATAGTGTGCCTGTCCCTGTTAAAACTCCCAGTTTCTGAAGGTGGGATGCGGCTGCCGGATATGTTCTCTATTATGGTGGAAAGCAATTGCATCATGCAGTATGTTGGCTGGACGATTGCCTGAACTGGAACAAGGCGCTCCTGGCAGATGCACATGGGCCTTGCACGCTCCTGGAGGTGCTCTAAATGGGGGTGGGAGCTCTGACAGAATTTCTATATCTGCTCGGGCACGTGGCGACGGTGTAGTACAGGGTAGTTAATGAGATCTTCCACATGGTCCCCTTTGTGGAGGACCTTCCTCTGTGGGCGCTTAGGCCCTTTTACAATATAAAGAAGGACACATCATTACTGGAGGGCTCTGTTAAACTGTGCCTCTTGGACATTGTCCCAAGGAAACAGACGACAAAGATGAAAGCCAGGATGTTTGCGTTGGGAGTAGTGTTGGCGCGGCGTAGGATAGCTATACATTGGGTGTCGGCAGGACCTCCGGTGGTGGCAAAGTGAAAGAAGGACTTGACGGAATGGGCAATAGCAGATGAAGTTACAAGGCAAGATGAGACATCGGAGGACGACTTCGTAACTTAGGGTAAGATGATCAATAGAATGACAGTCCTCTGACGACAGGCCCATTTGAAACATGCGGCGGGAAGGGAGAAGAGTGGAGAATGGGAAGGGTGGAGACTGGGATAATTGGAATTTTGTACATTATGCCCAGTGAGATGTGAATTGAAATTAAATTTGAATGGATATTTATGTATATGAAGCACCCACTTGAACGGTGCGTTGCTCGGTTGTTCATCAATTTCAAAATTCCAATAAAGATATTTTTGAAAGGATCCACATCATGCAATTGTTAGATGGTATAGCTGAACTCCTCCGTGATTCAACTGTCGTGAGCACGCATCAGTCGCTCGCTCCTGGTCGCCGGCTTGGAAGACTGTTTATCTGCATCGCAAAAAGCTGTGCTCCGCTCCCATCCTCTCTGCCCCGTTCCTGGAATCTGATTCGATCTGCCCGATTCATCAGTTTTCAGGGAAGGAAGGTGCTCGCGTCAGATGTTGCCTCTGCGGGATTAATGAGCGTTTTTTGACATGCCCGTCATTCAAGCTGCACTGATCCGGGCCAGTCCATCAGCGGAGAGTTTGACAGATTGGTTTCATTACAGTTTTCTGACCACGGCCGGCTGTCCAGGTCTCTCAAGCCTGCTAGGCACTGCGTCCGTCAAGAGCATAGCAACGCCAGTGATCCCACGTACAGAAGGTGCTTGCAAATCGCAATTTGGTTTGCAGTCGAGTGCTTCAGCATAAGCTCTGCTTGATCTCTTTATCCTAAAATAGGCATTTTGGAAACTTCGCTTTCCTTACTTTGCAGTTCTTCTTTGACGCATAACAAGGAAAGGTCAGGTATTCAAAGCCTGCAAACCAACCACCTAATGCAAATAATCTTCCGAAGCTTTCTTCCTCTCGACAAGATACTTTCCTTGGTGTCTAATAGGACCCAAATGTTTCTGTGCCTCTCTACTCGCCTCTTCTTCACAAATTTACACTGCTAAGGTTTTTCCTACCCTCCTTGGTAGTGGATGAGCATGTGCCCTATTATCTTCCTTTACAGTACCCCCCTGCATCCATACAGGCACTCATCTATTTATGAACTCGGCCACTCGTTATTCATGCACCCGGCCACTGAACCTTGCACTCGTGCATCCGTTCATTTACCCATTGACCCATTCTTGCATACACCCACTTTCCCATTCACAATGCCCCTTGTACTCTCCGCAGTCCGTGCAGAGGCACTTTCAGTTCGCAGCCCGACCTGTTGGCTTTGATGCTAGTCTGTGATCGATGTGACAATACTTCTGGTAGTGTGTGACTGCTCGTCTGTGAGGTGTGAGTGTGCCGTCAGTAGTGTGTGTCTGCAATTCTATGGGATGTTTGTGCTGTTGGTAGTGTGATTGCTTCTCTGAGGGATTTGAGTACTGTCTGTAGTGCGAGACTGCAAATTGCTGAAGGATTCGAGCAGGCCTATTAGTCTGAGTTGATGGATGCAGAATGCTTCTGGTAGTGTGTGACTGCTAGCGTGCGAGGGGTGGGAGTATTTGGCATTTCTGCACTATGAAGAATAGTACTACCAACTGCTAGTCTAAGAACGTTTCTGGTAATGTGACTGCTCATATGACAGGAGTACGGGTGCACTGTTGGTAGTGTAAGACTGGTTCTAGGTTGATAAATGCAGCACAGTTAAGGATCTCATGGCTGTTGCGTCAGCAATGGAAATTATTGGCAGAAGGCAAAGTCCTACCAGTAATGAAGCCCCGGATTTTCCCTTGTACCAACTGCAAATATGACTTACTGCTTACGACGTGGAGGCAAAATCCTAGTATTACCCTTGATCTGCTGATGGTTGGTGAGTTTCTGGCTTGCCTGGGAGTTGCATGGCTAGGCATATACACTATTTTCTGGTGTCATGATTAGAAGCTGGCACTCAACTGACAATAGCCCAGACAATAACCGTCCTGTAGCCCAGCATACACTGTGCATAAGTTAAGCTACGTATATCGCCAGCATTAATAGCTGGCAGCCAAGAAAAGCCAACAAACGGGCTTAAGTGAAAACGCTCTTTAAAAATCTGAATCCGTGCATGAGAACCTAGCATGGTGAACACTGGGGGCTTATACTCTCTCTCTGGGAGCGTCTCCGTGATGGTTTGGATGATGAAGAAATATTATATGGCAGTAATCTGGAAACACTTAAATGAATGAAAGTAGAACCTCCCGATGGAATGAACAAGTAATACTTCTAGAAGAAAAAGCTCAAATGCAAATTATGAATGTCTTTTGCTACCAGCATTAAGAAAACGTTTACCACAGCTTAATACTAGGCACCTATGAACAAAAGTAAAATAAAGATGAGCAGAAATTCACCTACATTCCCCACGTAAACTATGCTACAAGGAATAAACTTCAGGGATCTCACTGTGTAAAGTGCTGACCAGCCATCACCGTGGCCTGTTAGCATAACATCGTCATGGAGGACTGCAGCTTTCTCCGTGCATCTCTACTACACTGATTGTATTTAGGTTTCATTTGATAGTATTTAGGTTTCAGACCTGACTAGAGCGTTGTTCATGTCCTATACATTGTGGGCAGTTCGTTTCATATATCAACTTCTGCTACTTGCCTGATACACACATCAACAGCAGTGGTTCACCTGTCCAATAGCAGGAAGTTCTGCCCCCGACAGATAGTGTAGGATGCGGCACACACAGCAGCCATGGTTAGAAGTCAGCAGAAACGCTGCCACAAACGAGTTTGGACTGCGGCTGCAATCACCGCAAACGGACATGCACAGGTTCTTTACGCATGGACATCAGGAGGATGTTTGGCAGCTGTCTTAGTGGGTGCCTGTCTGTATACGTTAATCCAGACGTGAATAGACGCCACATACTATACAGTAGTTACGTTTTCAAATAAACCTTTTTAAAATTAACATGCACAACTTAGTATTTCAACTGTATTGGTATACGGTAATGCCCTACGATGGGCTGTCTATGCCGCTGAGCTAAGGAGGGATGGGGAATGCCAGCCTTCCTGGGGACTAAGGTAACAGGTGCATAAATGAAACAGCTAGTCTGTGTCGACCCTGGGACCACTAGTGCAGAACGCGAGAATTCCCACCCTGCCCACTGATTTTGATATGCTGTCAGCCCATCAGTAACACTACCCCGAAGCAGGGGAAGTTAATGCAGAATCAAAGCACAGATGAACTGTTCTGCAGGCCAACTTGTGCAACAGCTGTTCTTCTTAGGGGTGTTAGTGGTGGGTAAGTCAGTCTGACCTTAGCAGAATGGCAGACATCACCATAACTCACTCATATAAGAACTCTCCCGGACTTTTGATTCTGTAAAGGGGAACACCACATCTACAGCATTGGAAGGTAAATCTATGTGGTCTGATCTAGCCTCTTTTCAACATGGACTCCACAAGACTGCGAGGAGAATGGTGTCCCTTAAGGATCAGTTAAGCAAAAGCCCTGACCTAGGATGATTCTTCTGGCACCTTCACCAAAAAGTAATAGCCCTGGATGACAGAAGCAATATTCGCTTCATGGGTATTCTGGAGCGTCTCGAGACAAAGGATGTGGTGATGTGGCTGCATTCAAAGCATTCTTCATTCCAACCACTCTCAAGCAGTTGATCTTCGACTTCTAGCCGCAGTTTCCTCACCTTAGAATATTCACCAGGCATCGGACTGGTTTCAGAAAATCTTGAGCTGCACCTCTGTGTGCCGGGAGGTGGTGCAAGTCGGCTCCATGTCATAGGTGCCTATATAGGCTCCACTACAGCACACCAACATCAGTTCCTTTCTTTCTGTGCCAACATCACGGATCTGGAAAAGCTCATCTGTACACTTTCTTTTCCTGCTTTAAAAAAAAAAAATTGTTTACCCTTTTCTGAGGCTGTGCCTTATGCATGTCCCCTAAGAATGAGACTGTTTCAGGGACTTTATACAGGATTTGCTGAAGAAAAAGGGTCCTCGTCCTGATATCATTATCCTGCATCTGGGGGGGAATGATCTGGTGAAGATAGGGAGAAGGGGTCTGGTGGAATCCTTAATCACAGAAATTGGCTGGTTAGCAAGAACATGCCAAGGATGCACCATCGCATGGTCACAAATGGTACCTAGATGTCAATGGGGGGGGGGGGGGAGGGGGGCGGGCAGGGGGGCAATCTGTGAAAGCACTCAATCATTCAGTGAGACGTATCAATAACAAGATAGAGAGATTGTTTAGGTCTCCGCATTTGCAGACCATTGCCCATGGGTGTATCAGGGGGGACCCGTGCTTCCTAAAAGACGGTGTCCACTTATCAACAGTGGGGAATGCGATCCTATCAGAGAATCTACTGGCATGGTTGTTGGGCTTGTGAAGGGGGCATGACTTCCTAGTGGTGGGGGGGGGGCAGATAGTCGGGCAACTATGCTGGCCTGTGGCGGTAAGGTCATGATTGGTGAGCAGTAAATTCAAGGTCCTTAGGGGGGCGGCGCCATTCCTTGAATGGGGTTGCCCAAGGGAGTCCACTCCTAGAACTCTCCAGGGGCAGTTATAGCCGTCGTGGCTGTATGGGTGCGGGGGAGGGGGGGAGTTAAGCTTTTCCTAGGCTGTTGGCCATCCCGCATGTGCACAATGGCGCCAGTAAAGGGCGCAGAACTGCAAGGGCCCCACGATGGAGAGAGTATACAGGGCGTACGGGGGTATCTTGGGGGGGGGGGGGGGGGGGAGGGGGGAGTACACTCACGGTGAACGGGCCTTCTGCGCATGCGCACTCAGGCTGGAGGGCGGGGTTTAAGGGATAAGGATCTGACACCAGTTATTGACCTTGCCGTAGGCTCAAACATGGATACGCAGAAAATGATTGCTATTATGATTATGATGATGTATGCTTAGATTCGGATAGGTAATAACTTGTATTAGAGTGATGTTAAGGTTAGCCATCTGATATCTGTACATATCAATGTAATCGAATGTCAATAATATGATTGTCTGCGTAAAGTTGAAAATTAATATTTAATGTTTGATTAATTTTGTGAATAAAAATACGGCCGGGGGTTATCTACGACCCCCTTTTCCAACTAAACCACCCATTTCCTTGATATTTTGTGGGGTGGAATAATGGAGGAGGGGGTATGGGTAGTACCAGGCCATATGAGACTGTTTCAGGGAAAACCAGAATCAAAGCAGGAAAAGAATTGGACGGAATGGCCTCACCGGCTCTTTTGTGACATGCTTCCTCATCAGCCAGTCCGTCCCACCATGTGAAGATTATACCAATACAGTGGTCTCAACTTCCTCGTGGAGAGAGATCAGAATAAATGTTGTCTGGCCATATGCATGTCCAGATACCTGTCTAAAACAGCCTCAGTTAAACCCAGATATTTCCTTTATTCTTGGGTACAAGGGGCTGGATTGATAATACACATGAGGTTGCTACCGAGAACCTATGTCTCGAGCATTCTCAACTTATCAACTTATGTTTTGGCATCCATAAGATCCCTCACAAGAGGGTCTAGGGCCTTCATCCAGGTAGTCCAAGGTACCCCTATTGTCTGTCCTTTCTGCCTTAGCTTTGTGCATGTGGGTAAGAATAAGTTTTACCTACCCTTCTACTGTCCTCACCTGTGGGTAAAACAGCATAATATCATTAGTCTGTCATGGTCGTTGGTACCAGTATTCTTATTGGTTTCCTTTCTTGTTTCTAATGTAAAAACTCTTAATCTTTTTATGCTAATGCACACATTGTGGTACATGCATGAGGTCACAGCACACTAAGCACATGTGGAAAGCACACTGGTGAACATGTACAGCTTGTACACCTACTTACCCTAAAAGACTCAAGTTTTTTGACCAGCAGTCACACCAGGGAGGAACCTCTCCTGTTGTCACACAGTCGGTAAGAAAAAGGACAAGAAGTCGAAGCATTTTTGGAATTCACCATGCTGGTCCAATTCATTGAACAAGGTGAGGGAACAACTCCACACACTACACCCCACCCCCCTCCCTACACCTCCAAGCCTGTGTCTGCTCTGCGCTTCCCTGAACTTCCTGGAGCCGGAGCGAACCCTTTATGAATTTTATGAGGTTATGCATATCATCTTTGGGCAAGGTGAGCCGACCCTTCTGGAGTACCTTTTGAGCCATATGGGAAGAGAAGGTTCCCCAACTGAGTTTATGCTGGCGAGTTTGCCCTCTGCACCAGTTGGGCCCTTTTGGATCTGTTCCTTGGTCTGATTGACTCAAGTTGTGAGTCCACGACCTTCACCGGGGTTCAGGCCAGTGGCACCATTCCCAGCGCCTCTGACTCCATAGTTATTACGGACTTTGATTCGGAGCAGGACCGGTGCTGTGCGACGTCTACACCAGCACCTGCTGGATCAATGCCCTTAGTTCAAGACTGTGCCTCTTTTTTCTCATAGGTCCTATGAAGAATATGCTTGGGGTGGTTCTGAGGATCCTAATGGTTATCCTGACCCCCTGAGGAACCCTTTGCCCAGGATAACTGGTCAGAGGAACTGATTGATGCCAGTAGTCTGGACACCTCAGCAGACACTGGCCTGCTCTCTCCTCCTAGTGTGCCTATGAAGGAAGGGGCTTATTTTGCCTTGGTAAGGAGTGGGGCTGAAGTTCTCTATCTCATGCTGCCCTTGGTGGCGGTCAAGACCATTGTCTTCACTGAGGTGCTTCAACTTGGGGTATCCCACGGGGAACCATCTCCTCCCCTTCAGTGTTGTCCTGCTCGAGGCCTGGTCCAAGCCCTGTACATGTGCTACTGAGCACAGGACGATAGCCCATCACCCTGCCTCACTCCTGGGGATCCAGCTTTCTTCCCCCAGCATCCCACCGTGATAGCCTGGTGGTGCAGGCCTCAATGTCCAAAGTTAACCCTGGCCTGTTCCCTACCACTCCACCGGAAAGGGAATCCAAGAGGCTGTATACCTTTGGTAAGAGGGTTTTCTCTTCCACCAGCCTTGCACTAACGTCAGTGAACACAGTGTGCCTTTTGGGCAAGTACACACACACAGTATGTGACTCTCTTGCGCAAGTGCTGCTTTCCATGGTCTCGGAGGAGGCCCAAGCCATCCTGACCCAGGCTATTTATAATGGCCAGGATGTAGCAGAGTCCACAATATGCTGCAGACAGGACATACCAGATGCGCTAGGTAGTGATTGCTTCTTAAGTGGCGCTTTGTTGCCAGGCCTGGCTGAGGTCAACAGGCTTCTCGGGTGATGTCCAGGCATCCCTAATGTCCAATTCAGCGCTCAAGCGCAGTAGTTTGACCGCCCCATGGTTAGGACTCACCATGGCCCCATGCCAGCCACGTGCAACCTTTTTGCTCTTTCAGTGGCTACATTAAGGGCTACCTGCTGTGTCCGTTTCCACCTAGCTACCACGGCTAACGGACTCCCAAGTCCTTTCATGGCCAAAAGCTCAGCTCACAATTCTTGTGGGACCCAAGGCCAGAGATCTGCCCAGATTGGCAGCCGCAACGTCCTAACCCCTTTAATGTTCCCTTGCAACATCACAGGAAACCGGTTGGCAGCAGGATCAGGCATCACCCACCCTATTGGGCAGCCATAACCTCAGACAAGTGGGTACTCCAAATTGTTCTGCCAATTATGCCCTTGTTTTCACAGAAACCCTGCCGCCCATGCCACCGTCCTTAGATCGACTAACGAAGGGCCAGCTCTCCCTGCTACATCAGGAGCTGCATGCTTTTTTGGCCAAAGGAGCCATTGAGAGGGTGCTGACATCAGAAGTAGGTCATAGTTATTTCCTTTCTGTTGCTGGTGCAAAAGGAGCATGGAGGCCTCCGCCCTAAACTAGATCTAAACCCTCTCAACTACTTTCTGAAGGAAGAGAAATTCGGAATGCTCATGTTGGCTCAAATCTTATCTGTCCTGGAGACTTGATGGTGGTGCTGGACATTTAGGATGCAATTTTCCATATACCTGTCCATCCAGCCCACAGGGGTTACATGGGATTCATGGTAGGCCACGAGCACTTCAGTTTGTTGTTTCAGCTGTTGGAGAGAATTTGTGGACCCTATGCCAGGAGGCCTTGTACTTTTGGGCATGGATGGATCCTCAGGACATTTTCCTGTTAGCCCAACCCCTGGCGGGGGTCTGACTGTCACGGCGGAGACTTCTGCCCATTGTAGTTTCCAAGTTGGCACTCTCTCAGGCTAATTTTCTCGACTGGTACTCGGGACTCCTGTACGCCTTCCTGCCGATACTGCTCCTGCACCGTGTTCTGAAGAAGCTCTGAACAGACCGGGCCAAAATCATCCTAGTAGCTTCAGATTAGGCAAGGAGGCTATGCTATCCAAGAACTCATGACCATTGAGCCCCCTATCAGGCTGCCCCTCTGGGACAATCTCCTGTCGCAGTTACAGGGCAGGCCCCTTCACCCAACTCTGTGCACTCTCTGCCTTAATGTGTTGAGATTGAGTGGAAGTAGTTGAGAAGCTTCAGTCCTCCTCCCCGAAGTCTATGAGGTCATCTTGGCAGCTAGGCGTCGATTGACAAAGACTGTATACACCTGCTGTTTGGACAAATTTGTGGCTTGGTGCACTATGAAACCTATTGATCCACTATCTGCACCCTTTTCTGAAGTATTGTTAGTCCTCTCTTTAGCCTGACAAGGTCTTCCTCTGGGCACTGTTTAAGGGGTACCTTTTGACTATATCAGCTTTCTTGTTGTTGCTGGATCAACCCTCCTAGTTCAAGTCACCCTTCGACATGTTTCCTGAAAGGCTTTTAACACATGTTACCTACAAAGGTTTTTGCTATGCCCCAACGGAACCTTAATTTGGTCTTGACCTGCCGGATGTGTTCCCCTTTCAAATCCATGTATTCAGGGTGTGACTCAACCACTGGCATCCCTCCTCAAAAGGAGAGTGGTGAAAGGCTGCCAAAAACGCACACAGGTGGAACTTGGTGAGCCCCACCCTAACATTGATAAAACTGTATAACTTTTCAAAACAGAAAGAGGAGGATCTTGGTGTAGCATTTGAAAAACCCTCGGCGGGTTGTAAAGATGCTTATGGTTGTTGCCATGTTTAAGAACAGTGGTGTATTTTAAGGTTCGATATGGGACTAACATTGGTGAGATGTATATAATTAAAATACCACTTTACAAGGTCTGTAGTCTACCTCTGGAATTTATTGTAAGCTACTGCAAACTCATTCAGTACAAAACACACTAGGTCAGCGCATTAGTGACAGTGCTTTAGGACTTTAGAACGGTAGATTGAGGAGTGTCTTGGAAAGTGACCATTTGCCAGTAACTCTGGTCACAACCGATGTGGGTAAAACACCTTTATACAAGGGACTTGAGCGACTGACTCAACAAAAAAAATCTCACCCGTGTAACGGGTGGAGGCAAAAAAACAGTTTCTGTTGAAAACTGGCAGTGCAAGCTTTTATGCACATGCACAATATTGTTGTAGCAATAGATGCTTCACTCATGTACAACAGTGCAAACCCCTGTCACATAGACAAAGATACACTCCAAAGCCGCTGAACAAGCCACTAGCAATGAAAGCATTCCTTATAATTAAAGAATTGACAGTGTAACCATGGACAAACAAAACCTTAGTGCCTGGGCAGTTGCAGAGCTAGCTTCTTCACTAAGAGTGTGCAGCGCAATTGGGGTAGCTCATGCTCCATCGGCAAAGATTGAGCAGCAGCCGCACAAGTCTGCCAAAAATATGACGCACGCAGGTGAAGGCTGCACATGCTTCATAGATCTAGATTGAGCAGCAGCGACGCATGTCTGTCAGAAATATGACACAAGTACCAAAACATATATTTGAAAGAAACGCGTTAGTTAGATTCCTCACCTTAGAATATCCCCAGGCGTCAGGCTGAATCCGGAAAGATTTTTCGTCAGCAATACCCTTGCGCGTTGCTAGGCATCGTCTGCGCTCCGTGTCCATCGTCTGGATCGCCGGAATGACGTCGTCTGAGTACTTAGACGCCGCCCTAGCGCGCTGACGTCAGTTCTTTTTTCCGCGCCAGTGAGCACCGATCCGGGAAGTGCATACCCTTTTAGTCACTTTTAGACTAAACTTTTTTGAACTCTTTTGGTTCTATTCTTGTCGACATCGACTCTGGTGCCGGTAGGGATGCCTGGCTTTAAGGCTTGTGACTCCTGTCACCGACTGATGTCGGTCACGGACAACCACCGCTGGTGCCTCTATTGCCTTGGAACCGACCACGACGCCGAGTCGTGCCTCGACTGCCGGGCCTTGACTTTGAAAGCTAGGCGGGAGCGGTCCCGCAAGCTTCTCGAGCACTGGCATTCGGCTCCGCTCAAGGTCCCGGTCGAGGAGTAGGTCGAGGGACCGGTCGCGGAGCCGCAGCCATCACCGCTCGTCGGGGTCCAAGTCTTCGAAATCCGGTAAGTCGAAGCACAGCAAGAAGTCGAAGAAGCGACATCGCTCTTCTGACTCCCCTGGCGCGACTCTGCTGAGGGTTCGGGTGGCACCACCCGCGCGGCTCCGTCGGAGCCGCAGGGGTGCCATCCATCCCCATACCCTCCAGTCCCTGGGACTGACGCGACTCCGGCGGAGGTCAGTGCCTTCCTCATGGCCATGAGGAACCTGGCTCCGCCTTCGAAGCCTGCCGGCGAGCCTTCTGGCCCGCAGGCTCGACGGGGAGGCCTAGTGAGCCGGCGGCTCCAGCCCCGGCGCCGCAGGTCCCCGGGGGGTCCTGGCCTGGACCCCAGTCGGCGCCAGTCGACCTCACGACCCCTCCACTGGCGCAGACTCCTCCGGTGCTACCCCCGGCACCGTCCCCGGATGACGCCGTTCCCCAGTTTAGTCCGGGCCCGGTGTCGGAGCGGCACCATCCGGCACCGCACCAGACGCCGATGGGTGGCAATTTCATCTTCCGCCCGTCTCCGATCATTGCACCTGTATACCAGGAATCGGATGACGGTGACGACTGGGAGGAGTCTGAGGACCCTCTGGCCCGGCAGCGCCAGTTATCTCATGACTGGGCAGATGAGCTGGGGGATGCCAGTGGTCTTGACACCTCCCCTGACACTGGCTTCATCTCTCCTCCAACCGTGGCTTCGGAGGAAGGTGCTGCATTTTCTGTGGTGCTGTGCAAGGCGGCCGAAGCCTTTGGGCTAGAACTGCCTGCTGTGGCCGTGAGGACGAAACTCCTCACCAAAGTGCTTCAACCGTCAGCAAGCTCCTTGGAGCCTCTGCTGCAGTTCAATGAAGCACTCATTGACGTTCTGAAGGGCACCTGGTCCAAGCCCTCCACAGGTCTTCCTGTGGACCGGAACGTGGCCCGGCGCCACCACCCTGCACCGGGCGACCCCAGTTTTCTGTCCCAACACCCCACGCCCGAGAGCCTGGTTATCCAGTCCTCTACCTCCCAGACCTCCTTCCCGTCCGCTCCCCCGGGAATCCAAAAGACTAGATTAGTTTGGGAAGAAGCTGTTCTCTCTTAGTTTGGGGTTGCGGTCTATCAACACAGCGTGTCTTTTGGACCGTTACTCCCACTCGCTGTGGGATACGGTGGAGGACGTGCTGCCCCAGGGTCCAGAGGAGGCCCGGACACAGCTCGCCCAGGCTCTTGCCGAGGGGCGGGATGCGGCACGGCATGCAATCCGATGTGGACTGGACACAAGGGACTCGCTGGGCAGGGCGATGTCGACCACGGTGGCGCTTCGTCGCCACACCTGGCTGCGGTCCACGAGTTTTTCCGGGGATTTCCAGAGCACCCTCATGGACATGCCCTTCGATGGCAATCACCTTTTTGGCGAAAAAGCGGATAGTGCGTTGGAGCGCTTTAAGGACTCCAGGGCTACTGCCAAGTCCTTGGGCCTTTCGGCCCGCGCCCGCAAACTTCCACTTTTTGTCCCTTTCGTGGCCAAGGAAGGGGCGCCCCCTCACGTCCAACTAACCACAGTCTGCAAAAGCAACCTCCACGCGGACGTGGATTCCGCCGAGGCGGCACAGGGGGACAACGTGCCGGTCCGTCCACATCTACCCCAGCAGCATCCGCCTCAAAGCTCTACTAGTCTGAGCTTTCAGGCCCATTCCACACCAGTGGGAGGCAGAGTTCGCCATCACCTGCTCCACTGGCGCACCATCACATCGGACAGGTGGATGCTGCAAATTGTCCGAAGGGGTCACTCCCTCCCCTTCGAGGCGACCCCTCCAGCCATGCCACCGCAGTGCCACCGAATTTCGGAGGATCACTTGCAACTTCTGCAGGAGGAAGTTACGACCCTCTTGGCCAAGGGGGCCATCGAGCGCGTTCCTGGTCCAGAAGTAGGTCGTGGTTGTTATTCCCACTACTTTCTGGTTCCCAAGAAGGGCAAAGGGGGCCTACGCCCTATCTTGGACCTCAGGAGCGTCAACACCTTCCTCCGGAAGGAGAAGTTCAAGATGCTCACTGTAGCTCAGGTTCTGGCTGCCCTGGTAGCGTTGGACTTGCAGGACGCTTATTTCCACATCCCCGCCCTTCCGGCCCACCGGCGTTACCTGCGGTTCATGGTGGGCCAGGAGCATTTTCAGTTTACCGTGCTCCCCTTCGGCCTCACCAGTGCCCCTCGGGTGTTCATGAAAGTGAAGGCGGTGGTCGCAGCTCATCTGCGCAGATTAGGGGTTCCAGACTTCCCCTATCTAGACGACTGGTTGTTGAAGGCGGGCTCGCCCCAGGTGGTAGTCTCCCACCTCCAGACTACGGCCGACCTCTTGCATTTGCTGGGGTTCTCCACCAATGTGCCAAAGTCGCATCTGAGTCCCTCCCAGCAGCTCCTCTTCATCGGAGCGGTTCTGGTCTCGGCGCAGTTCTGGGCCTATCCTCCGGAACAGGGGGTCCGGGATATTCAGGCTCTGATTCCCATCTTTCGGCCTCTATCCCGGGTTTCGGTCAGGTTGGTGCTGCGGCTTCTGGGTCTGATGGCCTCCTGCATCCTGTTGGTGCATCACGCCAGATGGCGAATGCGGGCTCTGCAGTGGGACCTGAAGTTTCAGTGGGCCCAGCATCGGGGCAACCTGTCCGACCTTGTCCTGATCTCAGAGGGCAATGCGAGACAGTTGGCAGTGGTGGCTCACGGACCGCGATTGGGTCAGTGGCAGATCCCTCTCCCTACCCCAACCGGAGCACGTAGTGGTGACGGATGCGTCCCTCCTGGGATGGGGGGGGCCACATGGGAGAGGCGGAGATCAGAGGCCTCTGGTCTCTGGCGGAGTCCCGGCTCCATATCAACCTTCTGGAGCTGCGGGCAATCCAACTTGCACTGAAGGCATTTCTTCCCTCTCTCCGGGGAAGTGTAGTGCAGGTGTTCACAGACAACACCACCGCCATGTGGTATTGCAACAAACTAGGCGGGGTGGGGTCGTGGGCCCTTTGTCAGGAGGCTCTGCACCTCTGGACATGGCTGGAACATCAGGGCATCACCCTGGTGGTTCAACATCTGGCGGGCTCTCTGAACGCCAGAGCAGACTAACTCAGCCGCCGGTGCATGATGGATCACGAATGGCGTCTAAACTCGGACATGGCGCAAGGCCTCTTTCGGCAGTGGGGAGAGCCTTGGTTAGATCTATTCGCCACCGAAGAGAGCACGCAATGTCAG
This sequence comes from Triturus cristatus, assembly GCF_964204655.1. Taxonomy (NCBI): domain Eukaryota; kingdom Metazoa; phylum Chordata; class Amphibia; order Caudata; family Salamandridae; genus Triturus; species Triturus cristatus. The sequence goes on along the minus strand of NC_140585.1, from coordinate 254,229,893 downwards.
CAGTTCTGCGCGTTGGAGTTTCCAAGGCGGCGCTCGTTCGGTGACGCTTTTCGTCGCGAGTGGAGTTGCGGTCTGTTGTACGCCTTTCCGCCTATACCACTTCTGCCCAGAGTGCTGAAGAAGATCAGGCGCGACCGGGCCCAAGTCATCTTGGTGGCTCCGGAATGGGCATGAAGGTACTGGTATCCCGAGCTACTCAGTCTGTCGATCGATCCCCCGATACGACTGCCTCTTCAGGACGACCTTCTGTCACAGCAGCAGGGGACGGTCCTCCACCCGAACCTGTCCAGCCTCCATCTCCATGCGTGGAGATTGATAGGCCGCAGTTGATGCCATTTGACTTGCCTCCTGAAGTCTGTAATGTTATTCTGGCAGCCAGGCGCCCCTCCACAAAATCGGTATACGCCTGCAGGTGGAACACACTTGTGGCATGGTGCACAACAAAGGCTGTGGATCCCCTCTCCGCCCCTCTTTCTGAGGTTCTCCTCTTTCTTCTTTCCCTGGCCCAGCAGGGCTCTGCTCTGGGCACCCTCAAGGGATACCTTTCAGCTATTTCTGCTTTCTTACGGCTTCCTGATCAGCCTGCTCTTTTCAAATCCCCTGTTGTTTCTCGATTCTTTAAGGGCATTACTCACATGTTTCCTCCTGTCCCTTTCATAATGCCTCAGTGGGATTTGTACCTTGTTTTGACCTTTCTGATGTGTGCTCCCTTTGAGCCACTTCATAATTGTCCCCTTAGTCTTCTCACTCTTAAGACTGCTTTCCTGGTTGTCATCACCTCTGCTAGACGGGTGAGTGAGCTCCAGGCTCTCTCTTCTAAGCCTCCTTTCCTTTCTGTCCATCCGGACAAAGTTGTTCTCAGGACTCTTCCTTCCTTTCTCCCTAAGGTGGTATCTGCCTTTCACATCGGCCAGTCTGTTACACTGCCCACCTTCTTTCCACCTCCGCATCCCTCGAAAGAGGAAAAGAGGCTCCACCGTCTGGACCCAAAATGTGCGCTGTCCTTCTATCTGGACCGCACCAAACAGTTCCGGGTGGATGACCAACTCTTTGTTGACTACGTGGGCGCTAAGAAGGGGCGGGCGGTGCACAAGCGAACCATCTCTCAGTGTGTCGTTTTGTGTATCAAGGCCTGTTATTCCTTAGCTAAAAAGGAACCTCCTGTAGGGCTGAGGGCCCATTCCACTTGGGCCACAGCGGCGACCACTGCCCAGGGCCGGGGAGTCCCCTTACGGGACATCTGTCAGGCTGCAACGTGGGCCTCGCTGCACACGTTTGCCAAACACTATTCCCTGGACAGCCAAGTCCGGAGAGACGACTTCTTTGGCCGTTCTGTTCTCCAGGACTTTCTGGTGTGATCTTGGTTCGCAGACCCACCACCGGGGTTGGTATTGCTGGGGTATCTATTCTAAGGTTAGGGATCTAACTAACTGGTTTCTTTCAGATAAACAAGTTACTTACCTTTGGTAACGATATATCTGTAAGAAACATTAGATTCCTCACCGACCCACTCATCCTCCCCTTTCTGCGAACCGATATCTAGGGTTGAGGTCATCCCTTTCAGGGCCCTAGAATTTTTTGGCACCAGTGTCGGTCTCTTGCATGGCTCTGCGTTCCTGGCGCTAAAAGCTATGTACAAGAACTGAAGTCAGCGCGCGAGGGTGGCGTCTAAGTACTCCGACGTAATCCCGGCGATCACGACGCCGACAACGGACGCGGAGCCGCAGACGACGCCTAGCGATGCGCAAGGGTATTGCTGACAAAATCTTTCCGGATCCAGCCTGACGTTTGGGGATATTCTAAGGTGAGGAATCTCACTAACGTGTAAGGTGAGGAATCTAACTAACTAATGTTTCTTACAGATATATCGTTACCGAAGGTAAGTAACTTGTTCATTAGGCACAGCATATGCGTCTAGTCCTCTCCTCTTAACCTGAACATACATGCATACACCGTGTTACATTTGTTTTCCTTGTAGCTTGGGCAGTTACCACTAACTCAAAGCAGGTGGCGAGGATTGGCAAGATCCAGTGTGTGCAGTGTTTAGCTCCTTGTATGCCTTAGTGCAGAAACTGGCGCGCGTGACCTTTTAATTCCGAGGCTATACAGTGACGTATTGTAGATGTCATAGATTCTTTATTTGGCATGGCAGGTCTAATCTGACATAATCTACTCCATCAGTACTGCCTCACTGGTTATATTTACTGCCCATTCTGCTGGGGAGGATTCTGAAGAACTGAGTTGTAGTCAATGTCTTCCTGGGAAAGATAATAAAGTAACTTTAACACATTAGCAATGCCGATTCATTTTATAGGTAATGTCAGTGCTTCCTGTGTAGGTCAACAGTGAAGGAGTCATTTCCTGCAAAGCATTCATGTTTCATTCATATGAGCGACCCTTGACCCTTGATTAAGCAGGTCGCTCGCCGCGCAGCTCCACCTGTCTGCGCCCGTCTCCCGTGCCTGCCGCTGCAGAGTATTTCGAGTGTTCAAGGCCCCTCTGGGCTGCCGCTGGTATATGTTGTTGACTGAGTTGCTGGTATTTGTTTCTGACTGTGTTACATTTTAATGTAATTGTACCCTAATTGTATTGTATTTTCACTGCCCTTTCCCTCCGATCCGTTCTCTCCGTCCCTTCTCCCGCCGCTGCCTGCCCCGCCCCCTTGCCATCTGTTTCCCTCGGCGTTTCCCGCCTCTGCGGCCCCGCCCCATGCTCCCATTCGCTGTTTTCCCACCCTCCTCCCAGCTGCTCCTCCCTCCCTCCCCCCTACTTATGACGACCATGCAGCGGACGCGTGCAACGGGCGCGCCGGAGGCAAGCCCGTCTGCACCCATCCGTGCCTAGACCGCGCCCAGCGCCTGAACCCCTGGACCCCGCGAACGCCACAACGCCAGACTCCGCTACGATGCCAGCACCCTCCACGCACTCAACACCGGCCGAGACCGCAACTGCATCCAGGCCGCCCCGAAACGAACCCACGGACCCTTCTCCTGCCACACCTGCAGCTTCACCTGCGACAGAGCCACCAAATCTTCAAGGACAGAACCCAACCACCTCTGCATACTCCTCAACACCCGCTCTGCACGCAAATACGCCATCGAACTATGGGACCTGCTCAACACCTCCGCCCCAGACGTCGCCTTTCTGACTGAGACCTGGTGGAACGATGCCTCGGCTCCCGCCATCGCCATCCCGGACGGCTACAAAATCTCCCGCAGAGACCGCACCAACGGAATCGGAGGAGGAATAGCCGTCGTCCACAAGTCCACCCTCAAGGTCTCCACCCACTCAGACAACACCCTCAGCACCGCCGAACACCTGCACTTCCGGATCCACACCGACCCCCAACACCACCCTCCGAGGAACCCTTGTCTACAGACCCCCTGGACCCCGGCCACAATTCAGCGGCGCCATTGCCGTCCTCGTCAGCACCCACGCTCTCACCTCCACGGACTACATCCTCTTTGGGGACTTGAACGTCCACCTCGAGGACAACAATAACGCCAACGCCACCACCCTGATCGCCAACCTCTGCTTCAGACAATTTGTCACCGATTCCACCCATGCCGCCGGCCACACGCTTGACCCCATCTTCTCCACAAGCAACCACGTCTCCTTCGTCCACACCACCGAACTCCACTGGACCGATCATCGCTGCATCCACCTCACCTACAACAAGACCACAACGCACCACCACGCCCAACAGCTGCCCCGTCGCTGCTGGAGCAAAGTCACCGAGGGCCATCTGGCCGCCACCCTCGCCCTGAACCAACCCGCCAACCCAGACGCCGCCGCCCGCAACCTCTGACAGTGGATCAACGACTGCGCCAACACCCTTGCCCTGCTCAAGAAACCCTCCAACAGCCACACCAGCAAGAAAGCCAGCTGGTTCACCGAAGAACTCCAGACCTGCAGGAAACTGCAGAAGAAGTGGATCCACGAGCAAACAGCGGACCGACACGCAGCCCACAAGGACACCACCCGCAGACACCACCACCTCATTAGACTCGCCAAGAGATCTGCCTTCAAAACCTGTCTGGACAACAACGCACACGGCAGCAAAGAGCTTTTCAGCATCGTGTAAGAACTCTCCCACCCCAGCGCCAACGACATCCCGCCCTCACAAGTACCTTACGACTCGCTGGCTACCTTCTTCCACCACAAGATCACCGACATCCACAACAGCTTCAACACACCGACCCCACCGCACCCGCGTACCCCACCCTCATCCACAGCCTGACCTCTTGGACCAACGTCAACGATGACGAAACCCGCAAGACCATGAACTCCATCCACTCAGAATCACCGTCAGACCCCTGTCCTCACCACATATTCAACAAAGCCGATGCAGCCATCGCACCCCAACTTCGGAAAGTGATCAACACCTCCTTCGAGACAGCCACATTCCCGGAAAGTTGGAAGCACGCCGAGATCAACGCCCTCCTCAAGAAACCCAAGGCAGACCCCAAGGACCTCAAAAACTTCCGGCCCATCTCCCTGCTCCCGTTCCCGGCAAAGGTGATCGAGAAAATTGTCAACATGCAACTGACCAGATACCTCGAAGACATCATCATCCTGGACCCGTCCCAGTCCGGATTCCGGAGAAACCACAGCACTGAGACAGCCCTCATCGCCGCCACAGACGACATAAGGGCCCAACTAGACAACGGCGAAACATCGGCCCCCATCCTCCTGGATCTGCCAGCCGCCTTCGACACGGTCTGCCACTGCACACTAAAATCACGCCTCCAAGAAGCCGGAATTCAAGAGAAGGCCCTGGAATGGACCACATCTTTCCTCTCCGGCAGAACCCAGAGCGTCCGCCTCTCCCCCTTCTGCTCCAAATCCACTGTCATCTGCGGCGTACCCCAAGGATCCTCCCTCAGCCCGACGCTGTTCAACATCTACATGGCCCCTCTCACCCACGTTGCCCACCAGTACGACCTCAGCATCATCTCCTATGCTGACGACACCCAGCTGAGCCCCTCCCTCACCAAGGACCCACACACCGCCAAAACCAACCTCCACGAGGGAATGAAGGCCGTCGCAGAATGGATGAGGAACAGCCGACTGAAGCTGAACTCGAACAAGACAGAGATCCTCATCCTCGGTTCCACCCCCTCAGCTTGGGACGACTCCTGGTGGCCGACCACGCTAGGAACAGCACCGACACCCATAGACCACGCACGCAACCTGGGTATCATCCTCGACTCCTCCATGTCGAAGCAGGTCAACGCCGTCTCCTCTTCCTGCTACAACACCCGCCGCAGGATCTACAAGTGGATCCCCGCCGAAACAAGAAGAACGGTGACCCTGGCCCTTGTCAGCAGCAGGCTGGACTACGGCAACGCACTCTACGCAGGTATCCCGGCCAAACACCTGCGACGACTGCAACATATCCAAAACACCTCCGCCCGACTGATCCTCAACGTCCCTCGCCGCAGCCACATCACCCCCCACCTGAGACCTACACTGGCTCCCCGTCGAAAAGAGGATCACCTTCAAGCTTCTCACCCATGCCCAGAAGGCCCTCCACAACACCGGGCCAGCATACATCACTGACCGACTCAGCTTCTACACCCCCACCCGCCAGCTCTGCTCAGCCAGACTCGCCCTTGCCGCTGTCCCCCGCATCCAACGAACGACCGCCGGCGGAAGATCCTTCTCCTTCCTCGCCGCCAAGACCTGGAACACCCTCCCTACCCACCTGCGGCAGACCCAGGACATGGTCACCTTCAGATGACTTTGCAAGACCTGGCTCTTCGAGCAGTAGCAGCACCCCCCTCCCTTCAGCGTCTTGAGACCCTCACGGGTATGTTGTGCGCTTTACAAATACTATGATTGATTGATTAATTATGTGTGCATAGCCACAATGTAGTTCACAGCAAAAGGGGGTAAGAGGTGTCCTCTTGTCTTTGAAACTGACAGCTTACTGTGTGAAATGTGCTGGAAGTTGTTTATTGCACGTACTACACTTGAAAACCCCAATCCTCTCCAAACACATGATCTTAGTCCGAGGCTGTCCCTTGCTCCAGCTAACCCGCATGGCTGCACTGTGCTTTGACTCTGCAGGCTAGGATGCTGACATCGAAGTGCAGGGCCCACCGGGGAGGCACCCAGGCATGCGAGAGCCAGCTCCCTCTCTGAGCCCCCTCTACATGTTCTCAGCCCTACACATCTCCAAGCAGGGATAGGGCGAGTGAAAGGGAAACCTCGCACCTCTTCTATAGAATCAGGCCCCGCATTTGGCGTCATCTAGTGGTAGGCCCCTGTCAGAGTATGAGTGCACTGACCCTAATACTGTATAGAAATGAAAAACAGTTTTCCTCACCATAGGGCCTGCGTGTTCTGGTCAGTTCCAATGTTATTGTGAACCTGCCGTAGAAAAAAGCGACGAGTGCATCGGATAATTCTCACTTCCGGCACTGACACAAAATCTGGTTTCATTGTATATTATACGTGTACAGCTTTCGCCAACCTGCTATGCTTGCACACACCTCGACTACAGATTGCCTCTCATGGCTTGACTTGCCCTTTCCTTTTAGCAGGTCTGAGTTCTGGTGACCCTTGCAAAATGCTGTATATCCGTACAAATGCCTCTACCTTTCAACAGCCTGTCTGAACGTTTGTTAACCCTCCCCCTCACTCCCCCCTTTTTTCTGGCAGACCTATTATTTACCACTAGAGTTAAACACGTATCCAAAGCTCGGTATGATAGTGTAGCCTTTTGTACAATTGTCAGAATCCAACAACTGTGATTTGTTTTCTAGTTATAGTACAACTAGACCAAGCAGTATTCCATCCCCGCAGTTCCAGGGGGCCAATTTCGGAATCTCCTAACTTGATTGCTCTTCTCTGAACATCTTCCTGGGTTCTTCCCCTCCTCTTCATATGCCAGAGGGATAAGCTGTGAACTTCTGCTACACTCTATGCTTTGTCTGTGCAGGCTGATATGCTCTGTGCCTTTGAAAGCTGCTTTGTTTTAGTTATAATTGCTTTATAGATGCTACAATTAATAACCTGGCTTTCTTTTTGAAAGGCTGGGAATCGAGAAGGACCTGCTCTGTGCTAGAGTGCAAAGGTTTCATTTCATTCCCATCCGGACCTTCAGTCCAGCTGCTTTCTTGCACTTTGTCATTCCTCGTGAAGCCATTTAACAGCACGAGCCCCTCGGTGCTGCCTTCTATTCTATGGCAGTTGCTATGAATGTAAATGAGTCTGTTTAGGGAAGGCGTTCGGCTAATACCCTGATTAACGCTGGAACAGCCAGATGTACACCAGCAGTTGGGAGCTCCGACCTTTACCTCCTTATCCCCCAATGCTCCTCGCATTCACTGTAGCGCGGCCTAGAGTAGGCACTGGTGTAATAGAAGCGGCTTCATGTGCCTGTATGCAATATGTGCTGCTTTTTAGGGATAGCTGGAGTTAGACTTCTTGTGTACTTCTTTCTCAGTAACTCCTTCTCCCCAAAATATATTTTAGATTTTTCTTATGTCTTATTTGGTTTTGCTATGTTGTGTAATTAGATGTCAGCCTTCTCTTAGTGCAATAGTGTGTACAGTTTAGTTTTAAACGCTCTTATCTTTTTTATGATTTGAGTCTGAGAACGAAATTCAAAAGCAGTAACGAAGCGCCAGACTTCTTGTGCTGCGGTGTTGGGAAGGTTTAGTTCTCACTATAGGGTCTGTCACACTTTCTGGCAGACGTCTAAAGGTCGACCTTCTGGGTGCATTAGTTTGGCTTGAGAGGCGGTTACTCTCACATCTCATCGCCCTTTGTATTCAGCTGAATACTGTAGGGGCAGGTTAATAATGTTGTTCGTGTTACCACCTTAAATAAACTAATAAAGAAGGTTTAAATAACTGATGCTTTGAAAGAGCCCACGGTTCTCTGTGCCCATGCTCTTCAGAAATAAGTGAGCTGCCTTGATCTGTTGTCAGTGGCGATTCCTTTTGGTCTGCGAAGCTAAAGGCGTCTTCTGTACAAAGCACAGTGTGGGATGTGGAGCACCCTCCTTTAGCCACTTTTAAAAATGGTGCTATTCGCATCTTGGACCAGGCCACAGGAATATTTGACCATCACATTGAAGGCTCATGGTAGGAAGTGGGGTGCACAGGAAGCAGAGTGGAAGAGTCTAATAGCTGTTTGTCCAACACATTGCAAATCATGAAGAGTGGCAGTGGTGGCTGCCACACAACAAAAGTGGAGGGTGCGGGACAGAGCAGGGACGATGGGGGTTTGGAGGGGGCAATTCAGAAGAAAAATATTTTTTAAAAACTTGCCTAAAGCTGCCCGACGCAGATGGCCACCTTGCTTCTTGACTCCTGGCAGTGTCTGGGAATGCACAGGATCCTCAGCCAATCCAGACATTGCTCTCATGCTATGAGAGCAGCCACAGGATTGGTCTGAGCGGCTTGCTCTACTGCTCAGACACCCCTGGGAGCCTGCTGCTTTTCTCCACCATAGCTGGGTTGCAGAAATAGAAGTGTGCATGTTTGTTTAGCCTGCCAGAGACGGCCGGCCAAACTTACATGCGCACTTCTAAGTGCTCACCACTTCTTCCAGTTATAGCTTGGGCCTGCACCATTAGCCAGATCACCTCACAAAAAATAAAATATTTTAATATTTTATTTTTATGCGACTGACTGACCAGTGGGGCGATGCTCTTCCGTCATTACAAATGAGCCAACCCTATGGAAATTACGCTTACTGAAACCAGCCATTGAATCTCCCTTCCCCCCAACTTTTACTAAGCTGATTAGTAGCTTAATAAAAAATCAAATGTCAATTATTGAACACACGTAGCATAACTGCTTACTGAAACCATTTAAAACTAATGGCCCTTTCCCCGTGTTAAACACAGTACCGGTCCACTAAGAATAAGCATGCATTAAAATGCTTGGGCACTCCTTTCATGTAATATTGATTTTTAAGCAGTCTCTAAAGATAACCCCCTGAAACTCAAACCAAGCACAGCAAGCTTCCTGGAGTATTACTGAGTATCTTTTTTGTGCTAAAGTTCACCTAATGCGCCAATGGACCTCAATTTGATACCAGTTGAAAACAGTGTGAAAGACCTCTGAGTCGGATTGTGGTTCTGTGTACATGTTTGTGTAGAGTAAACTGTGTGATAGTGGTCTCTGTGACTCAAATAGTGTGTGCGATGGAATTTAGACAAAGGGGATACCATGTCTGATCCTGGATTGTGTGTATTTCAGGCAGTTTGTAACACTGGGTTGGCGACAGACATTATTTAAGAACTTGGTTTCTCTGAAGTAAATAATATGATGCTTAACCTGATCTTGAAACTTTGACTCTGACTATATATAATCTTAGTGTAACTCTGCCAAGTTGTAGAGTAGGTGTAAGCTCAGCCAGCTTGCTTTCAGATCTATACCAGGAATGTAACTTAGGCCTCCGCGCCCACTTGGTTGGACAGCGGACACTGGTTATGAACGTGGGGTTAAAGACTGATATCGAGTGATTGAAGTGCTTGTTACTCTAACATATTGTGGGATCTTGGTGTCTTGAAATTTAACACTGTGAATTTTTTGCAGGGGACAGTGTTATCTTTTTTGAGGCTGACACCTTTCCCAGCCATCTCATTGTTCTGCTGCCAGACGAGCTGGTGGAAGAGAACATAGAGCATTTGGAGTTTCTTGTAGGGCCACTCTTGCTCTGTGGGAGCAGCTGGCACTTTGTGTGATCTTCATCTCTGTGCCTGACACTGTTATCTTGGTTAAACCAACTCCTGTCCTGATCTAGTATAGACTATGGGAGAGTGCTGATCAACCCTACTTGCTTTACTCCACCAGCTGGTCCATGTAGGGTTCAGTGTCCTGCTCAAATGCTTGTAGTTATTGTTAGAACACTGATGTCTGATTGTGATTTGTCTTCCCATTTTCAGTGTTTGAGGAAAAGTACCTCCGCAAGGAAGGATCTAGAGGCTAGTTGCATACTTGCTGCACTACTAAAGGCTTCACCTTAATTCATCATACTGTTCCCGCTTCCACAGTCTTGAAGCTTTGCCTATTTTATTGATTTTTTTTTTTTTTAAATAGTTTTTATTCGTCAACAAACACATAAATTGAAGGCCCCTGAAGTCCCAGAGGTACCTGCCGAAGCATTGCAACCATGATATAATTGACATTTTACATTAGTAGAATACTTGAAGATGCACATCATATTTTATTGATATTTGAAGTGTGTGAACCCTACTAGGATTAGAATTTGTCCCTTGCAGGTTACACAGATGTCTCCTAGCCAGAGTCATGTTTTTAACCCTGGAGGGGCGAGCAAGAATTGCTAAATATTTAAATAGGTTTTCTTTTATCTACATGGCAGTAGACTTCCCTTGACCCCCCACTACACCCTCTGCCGTAAATTGCTTTGTAACGTACTTTGTCTATGCAACCAAATTGTGATGCGGAACAATCTGGTTTCCAAACCCATGTATAGCCAACATCTCCACCAACTATGATTAATCTTGGGAACGTACCTAAATATGAGGTGGTGATGCAGGCAATAGCCTGATGTACCGCATCTCCTGGGCCTCTGACTTTAATGGGGACAGGGTCGGGGGATTGATTTTGGATTTCTGTACCTTTTGTTCTCCATAGGATGGATGCAAGGGAGCTAGTGTAAGGATGTATGCATGGGTAAGATGAATATAAACACGGATGGTCAAAACCGGTGCTGCACGTGGCAGTTGATCTGTTGGTGACAAGATGCTGCCCTTGCTTCCAAGGCTGTTACTCACTCATCCCAAGCTCCTAGGATATTCTCTATGCTTGTGATGGTCATTGAAAGCCACATGTATATTATCGATGCAGCAAACTCAATCTTTGGTAAAGTGAACGATATCGGCTTGTAGACACATCTGGGCCAGCCCCTCTATCCGTGTTTCTGCTTCTTTTTCCCCTGGTTTGAAAGATGTTTAGCAGAGCTGCTATGTCTGAGCCCCAGAAACTGCCCCATTATATATGGGATGGATGGTTTTACCGTTGCTTATATTATTTTCTATTTGTTATGTATATTTTTTTTCAATAGCTGTTCTTGTTTGTGATGTATGATGTATTGGTTGGTAAGGTAGATGTTTTAGAATATAGTTGAGACAACACAGACGAATTCAGGCATTAGAATGTTGCTACAGTGTAATTAGTTGCTGTGTCTGACTACTTAATATAAATCTCCCATCTGCCAGGGCTGGGTTTTGGGCCTACCAGTGTTTCTTTTTCTGGTCTAGTCACCAGACAGAGTATTTGCGTATTTATCTTCCATCAGACCTCAGGGTTACTTGCCTGAATGTGCAGCGCCTTTTCTTTTAACTGCCCAGTTAAAAGAACGCTTTACTGAAATAGCTACATACTAAATGTGCTGATAAATATAGGATGATTGAGAAGTCTGAGACCTTGTACAGTTAAGTAAAGGTTTATTAAAAGTTGAAACACCAGTTACACAGCATCATAATAAGTCTTCTCTCAGTATCCTTACTCCAGCAACTTCTCCAGTATTGAATCTTTTATAGATTCTCTTGCGTTACTCTTACCCGTCATCATGGTGGGAGTCCCACGGTAACAGTAGAAATCGTAGTACTGAATATATTACATAGACCGCGACCTCCATAGAAAGAAGATTCATTTGAGTACTCTTTCAACCTCATTTAATAACATTCAAAGTTCAGCCAATCACAGCAGAGACCTCCGAGAAACCCTCTCCACAGAGCCACCACATCTCAGATTTCTTACCGCACGTCATGTGATTGAGATCCTCTCTTGTTCTGCTCAGTGACAGTTGGCTTCTCAACTTCTGACCTCCAGCTCAAGGTATTTCTTTCTGTGACTTTCAAAATGACAGATAAAAAAGGGTTGTTTAGGCTCTTAAAAACTTGTGGGAAATATAGACTTTTCTCTGAAGATCCCCACAAGCAATGTCTATTGCCTCTACACTGACCATAACCCCTTGGAATGCAAATACTGCCGAAAGTTCTCAGCCAAGACCCTTAGGGATAGGGAAGGAAGACTGCTCCTCTGTCTTAGAAGAAAAAAGCGGTTTCTGAATCTGGCTCTGAGACTGAGGGAAAACCCCCATTCTTCTTCCAGAAAAAAGAAAGTAAGGCAGCTCCTCTTCTCAACAAGGGGAGTTCAAAAGATCAAAATCGCATGAGCAGGATAAATCTGGGAAGAAACTCAACAAAAAACATGAAGTGGCTTCAAAATCATCTTCTGCTCCAGTCTCTGCTTCCCTGACTCCTGTGAGGGATCAACCTTCTCATCAGTAAACTGCTTTGACGAGAGCTATCGCCGAAGGTAAATCTGAGGCGATTGGACTGCAGTTGACTTTGACGACAGCGTCATTGGTGATGGTCTCATCACCATCGACGAGACCATCACCGTCTACGAGTCTTCGTCCACTGACTAGGATTTCTCCGCCTTCCATCACGCCGTCGACACTGTCCTCATTTCAGCCAACGGTGGTGGTATCCGCAACGACATCGCCAACGTTGACGCAGACGGGCTTGTCGACGGAAGGAAGAATCCACTTGGTTAAAAAAAATACATAACTTAAAAAGAATATCTCCATTGCCTTCAGCGCATCTGCTTGACTTTCAGGAGTGTGAGGATGATAGTATGTTTGGCCTTGTGTATAATCTATCTCAATTGAAAGTCAAATGTCAGGACTCTGATGGTGAGGACTTGGAAGACAATGACCCTTCCTCTTACTTAGCAGGGGGTAATTAATCTACTGGTACAGCCAGAATACTTTCTGGAACATTTTCCCTATAAAGAAGAACTTCGCCATTTTAGAGAACCATCTATTAACGACCCGGTATCGTTGGTGACGGACTTGCGTCATATGTTAAATGATTACTACAGACGCTTTCCAGAGGCTAATACTCCGCAACATCATCCGCCTCCTCTACATGCCCCTGTTGAGCAAGCAGGACAAGTTACACATAAGCTTGCCAGGGAAAAAGTTTTGCCTCCTTCAATTATTATTGCTGAGGACACTCAAAATGTGGACCAACAACAAGTGGAGGAAGGAGCAATAAACACTGATGTAAATACCCAGAATGAATGGGATGTGTGTATATATAGTTACCATGCCATCATCTACTATCTCTCCTCCTTTAGATTCTCCCCCTGCTGACATCGGAAGCTTTCATGACCTTCTGGAACGTGCATCCAAAGGCTTTTCTCTGCCTATGCCAGTAAAACAAACTGAGTGTTTCTTGTATGACTTCAAGCAAGGCACTCGGCGATCCATTAGGGCAATTCCCATAATGGATTACTTGTGGCAAGAAGGTCTTACACTGATGAGAACACCAGCTTCTAGCCCAGTGGTGATACCGAAACTGGACAAGCAGTACAAAGCTCCTGATAATTCACCCACATGCCTTATTGGTCATCCTAGATGGATTCTGTAATTATGCAGGCCTCACAGAGAAGAGCTAAAAACCTGGCATCTCAATGTTCTGCACCTCCGGATAAAGAAGGTCGCCGGCTGGACAACATTGGAAAGAGGTTTTCTGCTCTGACGGCTACGTCTATAAGAGCTTCCAACGCTATGGCCATTCTGGGAAGGTACGACCAACAGATGTGATCAGACCTGTCTTCATTACTGGAACATCTTCCTGAAGATAAGAAAAAGGAAGCAAGGGATATTTTATCTGAAGGAGAAAGCGCTTCAGCTGAGCTTATAGAGATCGCTATAGATACCTCTCCTACTTCCGTTCGTCAGATGGCAGGAGCAGCGGTACTGAGACGTCAGGGGTGGCGGAAGGCGACCAGCTTCTGTCCTGAGGTTCAGGCTAAGGTATTAGATATGCCTTTCGGTGGCGAGTGTTTATTTAGCTGTCATATATATGAATCTCTTCGATCTGTAAAGAAAGACACTAACACTGCTAAATCCTTAGCAACACTTCAACAACGTCGTTTCTAGTCCTTTCGGGGCAGACAGACAGTACACACCTAGACCACAGTTCCAACAACGGTTTCAACATTACCCTCAAACCACCTATCAGTCGTACAACGTACCTTCCAGGTCCAACACTGCACCCTCCTATTCACGGCCCACCGATCGTAAGAGATAGCAATCTGCCGGGAGATTTAAACAAATGGCAATGAGTTTCACCAGGCCCCTGCCACTGCAGTCCCACAACAATTCGATCCAACCTGCTCAAACTTCTTACAAAAATGGTTGTCCATCTCGTCAGTCAAATGGGTGTTAGATATCTTTTTTTCACGGTCACACCCTGGAATTTGTACAGCATCCTCCAATTACCCCTCCTCCGAAGGTACTGCTTTGTCATCTACTAGTTCTGAAGAGGGAAATTAAATATTTCCAAACGCGCCATGGAGAAGGTACCCTTACAACAGCGCAATCGGGGGTTTTTAATCCCATTTCCTCCTGATCAAAAGAAAATGGGGAAATTGAGACAGATCTTGGACCTCCAGTTGCTGAACAAATTAATCAAAAATCAATCCTTCCAAATTTCTCTACAGGAAATCCTTCTTATGGAAAAGTGGATTATCTGTCATCTCTTGATCTTCTCAATGCTTACTTTCGCCTTCCAATGCATCCGAAGCCTCAAAGGTATCTCAGATTCGAAGTGGCGGGTGTCATTATCAGTTCAGAGTTCTTCCCTTCAGTTTGAAATCAGCCCCCAGGGTCTACACCAGATGCATGGCCCGATAGCTACCTTTCTGAGACGTTCAGGTCACCAGGTATTTCCTTACCTGGACAACTGGTTAATAAAAACTCCTTCGTTTCAGGCAGCCAGGAACTCTACTCAAGCTTGCCGGCATCTTTTCCAGTCTCTGGGTCTTAACCTCAATCTAGAAAAGGCTTCTCTCATTCCTTTCAACTCTGACTTTCCTAGGGGCTCGTATCAACACAAACCTCGGCAAAGACTTTCCTACTCCTGAAAAGGTCTTGCATCTCCGGGAGATAATACGTCTTCTCTCATCAGTTTCTGGCAGGAAGTACAAATCTATGCTGGGGATGATGTCCCAACTGCTGTCTTTGTATGCACCCGCTGCAGGAGCAGCTGGAAACTCAATGGATTTAATCCAAAGGGTCATTCAACGACATGATCCAAATCTCGATGACTATGAAAACTGCAATGTCCTGGTGGAAGACCAGGGGAAGCCTTACTCAGGGTATTTCTGTCATTCACCCAACTCCTCAGTTTGTGATGACGTCGGATGCATCCATGGAGTGTTGGAGGCTCACCTCCAGGAGTTGCAAGTGCACGGAAAGTGGTCCAAACTGGAGTAGAAATGTCACATACATCTTCTAGAGTTAAGAGAGGTGTTCTTGGGCCTGAAAGCTTTCTTGCTTCTGATTCGGGGGATCCCCGTTCTAGTCTGGACGGACAACACTACCACCATGTTCTATCTCCAGAAACAGGGTGGCACGAGATTTCAATCTCTCTCCCTTCAAGCTCAGCAGATTTGGGAATGTGCTAGGGGTCTACATTCAGTGGGCCGACTCAGCAGGGTGTCCAAACAGTGTCACGAATGGGAGCCCAACGACCAGATGTTGCAGATGGTCTGTCGATCTTCGGGCTCCCCAACATTAGATCTGTTCACTACGTATCAACAAAAAGTGCACCATTTACGCAAGCAGAACTCCTCTACCTGGATTGTGGAGAGACGCTTTTCTGCTTCCCTGGACAGGAAAATTTGCTTGCGCCTTCCCCTCCCCCATCTCCTCACATTCCTAGAGTTATCCAAAAAATGAAACGGGAGCCATGCCGTCTCATTCCTCCCGGGTGGGCAAGGCAATTTTGGTTCACAGAGCTTCTTCGCCTAGAAGTGTGCACTCCGATTCTCTTTCCTCCGAGAGAGTATCTTCTATACATGGGCAAGGGGCAAGTGATCAATCCTCAAATTCTCTCTTGACTTGTCGACCTGGCTCCTCACTTCGCTGAATTTGGGAATTTGAACACCCCTAATGATTGCGAAGCAATTTTACAAAATACTTGAGCTCCTTCCACGCTCAAGTGTTACTCTGCAAAATGGATAGAGGTTCTGGGTATGGTGTATCGCTCATTCATTACATCCACTCTCATCCTCACCGGAGCAAGCATTATCTGGCCTAGGCAGGACTCTCGCATTCTTCCATTAAGATCCACCTTGATGTGATTTCTAGATGCAGATGATGTCTCGATCAATCTTCATTGTAGTCGCATAGACTTATTAAATAATTTTTGAAAGGCCTCTTCAGGGCCTACCCACCAGTTAAATCTCCTCCAGTTATGTGGCAATTAAATACAGTTCTGTGGCAATTAAATACAGTTCTGTTGCAACTAATGTGATCCCCAATTCAGCCTATTCATGAATGTGACTTAAATTTTCTCTCTTGGAAAGTGGCCTTTCTCATAGCCATTGTCAGCCTTTCGTATCAGCGAATTTCAAGCCTTCACTATAATGGAACAATATCTTCAATATCTGGCAGACAGGGTTATTCTATGTACTGTAGTGGAGGCAGCGTTTTAGATGCATACATTGATATGTTAGCATAAGCACGTTGGATGTTAGAAACGCCATTGTGCCACTTTTGCTGCTTTTGCACACGACACTGCAGAGACATGTTATTATTTGAAAACTGCTTGCTTGCCTTTTTTTCACATGATAACTGTCTGTTGTTCACATCCCTAGACGTGCACTGCGACCTTGGTCTGAACATTGTGTGCAGAAACACTCTGAGCCGCCAAACAATGTATGCTTTTGAGTTCAGGTTCATCGGCCCACTCTCTAGCCATAATACGCACACAGCTGCAAATACCTGAAAGTCGAGAGCCTTTATTATTGCAGTTTGCATGCTTTACACACACGTTTTGGAGAAGAACCTGTCCAGGCGCAGAGCAAAGCTGATCCTGTGATGTGATTCACCTAAGCTGATCTTTACGGTATGGGTTTCCCCATTCAAACCTAGAGACCTTCTATTAGTATAATAATACTAGCTCACTAGTGAAGGTAGGGTGGTTGTATTCCACAGTCATTTGTAATATGATTTCTCCCTTCATTTTCTATGGTATTGTAACAATGCTGATGGTTTTAATTTTAATCATTTGTCTGCTTATGTTAGCCAAAGTACTGCATCTTAGGACACGTAGTTTATAAAATAAACATTTTAAACTTTATCGTGTCTCTGATTACTCTTGTTGTGGACTGATATGAGAATAATAACGAACAGGTATTTCTGATTCCCACCATTCCTGAGAGTACTCCAAGTCGCTTGTTCTGGGTTGTCTATACATTGGGAGCTCCGAGAGAATACGGATAACGAATGGGACACTGATGCTAGTCGGATTGGGGTTCTGGGTACTGAGGTGAGTTTTTGGTACACCGCAATTCACTGAGGTCCTGGTTTCCTGCGCATAGTTCTGTGCATGAGCAGAATCCCTGCAACAGTACGAACCCTTCGTTCATACCAAAAGTGCCATTCTCTGATCACCTCAATGAGCCTATAATCTTGCCTACATTTTTTCCAAATCCGTTCTCTGTGGCGGAAAAATCTCGCCATTCTCTGGACATCAAACATTGTTCGAAATTGTATTTGCAAATAACATGATCCTTTTGTAAGTCCTCAACTGCTGATTTCCTACTCTGCACCCAGGAAGGGAATTGCCCTAACTAGGGCTTGTATTGCTCGCTGGGTCACTTAAACTATTGTCAAATGCCCTGAAAATTCTGGACATCCATGGTCTGCAAGGGTGCAGGCCCATTCGACAAGAAAGGTGGCAACTTCTTCACCCTGTTTGCGGGGGACTTCTCTCCCTGACATATGCAGTGCAGCAACGTGGGCGAGGATGCACATGGTCACAAAGCATTACTACCTGGATGGTTGGAGAAAGGCAGATATAGCCGTGGGACAAGCGGCACTTCGTCATCTCTTTGCCTAAAGTATGCGGCTTGTAGCCATCCTGGTTCTTTATTTACTTTTTTATTTATTGGTGTATATCTATTTTATTTTTATTACTTGCATTAAGAGAATTGTGATAATGTTTTCCCTGGTACTGTTCGCCTTCCTGCCTTTATTATTACTTCTTATATATATATATATATATATATATATATATATATATATATATATATATATATATATATATATATATATATATATATATATATATATATATATATATATATATATATATATATATATATATATATATATATATATATATTCACTGAAAAAACCATAGGTTTCACACATGTTATAGTTAGCGGAAATTTTACTGATAAAAAACCAATGAAATTCCCCCGTTATAGTTAGTGCAGGCAACTATAACTCACGCGACCGCAATCCTCTGCTGATGCTAATACTGTATTTAGACACTTATTTGCCCATGTCTTCTTCCATACATTTTTAGCTATACATATATTACAAATATTTTTTTTTCATAAAGACACATATGTCATCAGCAGAAGATTGCGGTCGCGTGAGTTATAGTTGCCTGCACTAACTATAACGGGGGAATTTCATTGGTTTTTTATCAGTAAAATTTCCGCTAACTATAACATGTGTGAAACCTATGGTTTTTTCAGTGAATTTGCAAGGTTTTTTAAATGCTAATTCCTAACTATAACGTGTGTGAAACCTATGGTTTTTTCAGTGAATTTGTACTGTTTTTTAAATGCTAAGTTACTTTACGCCATTCGTGGCGTGCGCGCCCACTTAACGCAGTTCGTTCCGTGCGCGCACGGTGCTCTTCGCGCACCGTGCGCGCACAGTGAGCACGCGGTGCGCTTCGCGCACCGCGCGCCCACTTTACGCAGTTAGTGCCGTGCACGCACGGTGGGCACGCGGTGCGATGACAAAGCAAGAAAGCACGTCAACAAATCTGTTTCTGCTTTCCTCCGTGACTATGGTATGGGTGTTATTTACCACAACAACTTGCGTTATGACATGCAAGACATTTATAGAGGAGATGGTGTGCACTTCAATGATGAAGGGAACAGAGTCTTCCTCTTGAACCTTAGACTCTGCATCGGTACTTACTTGTAGGTACCACTAAAAAATCATTTCATAAACACAACGGCTCTTTTTAGAGCCCCCTAATATCTAAACACTTAAATCTGATTTTCATTTTTTTTTTTTTCTTTCTACCGTACGCTTACCGTAAGCTTACCGTACGCGTACCCCGTGATTTTTTTTAAAATCAATAAATGTTTTTTTTGTACTTTTCTGTCCTTCTTTGACCCCCTTACAAATGTTAGGGGGTCTGTAACTCTCCTCATTGCCCCCTTTCCTTGTTTTCACTCTTTTTTTTCAGAGTGAAATACACAAAATGGCGGCCGCCGCTTCCTGGTTTCGGCCGATTCGAATGTTTACTAAGATCTAAGAGCCAATCAGAATCGCGCTCGCGCACGCCACCGTACGCTTACCGTAAGCTTACCGTAAGCGTACGGTAAGCGTACCGTAAGCGGGCTCAGATATATATATTGATTTAAAGGCTATTTTCTCAGAATCTACTGAACAGATTTACACCAAACCTACAAAAGGCACTTCCTTGACCTAGGGACTACCTCTCTGCCAAATTTTGAGTAATTCTGTTCAGCCGTTCGGGCTGTAGCTCGTTCTAAAGGTCCTATGGAAAAATGCATGGGAAAAACGCGTTTTGGGACCCCCCTTTTATCTCCGCCCCCGCTTGACGGATCCCCCCGAGACTTTCAGGGTAGGAGCGGAGCGTAGCGCCCCACCTATTTTGAGAAATTCGCGAGGATTCGTCGACCGGCGCCAAAGTTATTCAAAATAGAATGTTGAGGTTTTCCTATGGAAACGTGGTCCTAACTATAACTACCTACTGGCGACCGCCAGTAGGTAATATATATATATATATATACACACACACATACTGATCTTTAATTAGGTTCAAGCATGTGAATCTATAAAATGTTCAATACTAGAGAAAAAACAAGTTACTTACCTGTACACTGTGGTTCTCCGGTATTGATATCTTATATAGATTAACATGCGACTTGCCCTCCTCCCTGGTTAGGCTCATCATTTTACCTCAGAGTGTGTGTGTATATGTATATATATATATATTATATTTGCACACTTGTACTCGAAATCTGATGTGTAGTGGCTCTGTGGAGAGGGTTACTCTGAGGTCTCTGCTTTGATTGGCTGAACTTTGGAGGTTATAAAATGAGGTTGAAAGAGTACTCAATTGAATTTCCTTTCTATGGAGGTCTATGTAATGTATTAGTACTACCATCTCTACTGTCACCGTGGGACTCCCACCATGACGACGGGGAAGATTCAAACATGCAAATCTATAGAAGACATCAATACTGGAGAACCACAGTGTACAGGTAAGTAAGTTTTTTTTTTTTTTTTTTCTCTACAGTTCTGGCTTGTGGAACATGGAATGAAGAGCATGTGCATGGAATGAAGGAAGCCTTACAAAAGTAAACGGCCATGACAAGATGTATAAAGATTATACAAAAAACCGTATATACATATAAAGCATAAACACTAAAGTAAAAGACAACACGCTCCCCCTCTCTTGAAAAAAAAGCCAAAAGAAATGACCACCTGGATGTTGTACACCTTCACACAAAAAATCCTTCAACCACTTAGGCCTAACAATCGCTCTTTTGTCAAGTACTTCCCCTGTTCCTAAATAGGAAGGAGTGATTTCCAGGTCAACATCATCCTTATCCCTAAGTTTCTTCCAACCCTGTCTCCTCTTTGTTCCCCACAACCCCCTCAAACACATCTAACTCAACACCTTCCTCCTCTCTAGCAGCATTGACCTCACTACAGTTACCCTCACTCTGCAGGTTAATACTACTATCAACATCACTGGAATTCTTGCTACCCCTTGGCAGCAACCTAATCCATGCCCATACAATCCGATAGAAACTCCTTACCCAAATACCTCGCATCATTCTTAGACCAGCTATTGTTTCCCTTGAATATGGCAATTCTTTTGAGGTTCCATACCTTTACATCTCTCAAAAGAACAGCATTGTGTAGCACTTTGTTAACCTTCAGAGGTCCAGAAAACGATCTCACTCTTTTTTTTTTTTTTTTTTTTTTTTTTTTTTATAAACTTTCCAAGGTTTCTCCCCTTGACCCACATCCCAACACAGACCTCCACACATTCTGAATTTGTTTTCTGATCTAAAGTTTCCTTATAAGCTTGATGCTTTTTGATTATCCTTTTTTTTACCTCTTCAAAGGACACTTTGATATCAGTGGTTTGCAATAACCATTCTGGATTGCATTTGGTTGTTGGACCCCTACCACACATCACTTCAAATGGAGATCAACCTAAAGCCTCATGAGTAGAGGTTCTATACGTCCAAACTGTCTTAAAAACCTGAACCTCCCAATCCTCACCAATAGTGCAAGCAATCTGAATGCCATTTACTGAATCTCTCGGTCATGTCATTACCACTGGGATTATATAAGGATGTGGTTCTGTGCTTTAGGCCTAACCTTACAAAAAGTTTTTGGGCTAATTAGACATGAATTTTACTCCATTATCACTGATAATTTGACTTGGCGAACCTTTCATGTCATGGTTTCAAAGGAATGATTGAGGTTAAAAATGTGCGAATCTAAGTTTTCAAGCACTTGTCAGAATTATCGCTAACCATACAATCTCTGGCTGTTCTCTCCATGTGTATATCAAGACCAGACCACAAATACAATTTTTCTACTCAGTTTAGTTTACACTAAATCGAAATGTTCTTCATGGCATAACCTCATGATATATCCCTGATATTATAGGGGGGAATTGCTCTATCACCTCTGAAGATGGTACCATGAACCACTGTCCATTTTTATTTTCCCCAAATATGGCGTACAGTTTTTCGAAATCTTAGATTTATGTGGCCACCCATCTCATACCCACTCAATAAGTAGTTATAAGTCTTTATCCTTGGGATATTCATCTGTCTTTTCCTTCATACTAGACATACATTCATCATGAACCTAATCAACATGTAGATCATCCCACTCATTCTTATCACACTCAAGAATCTCAGTAGGCATGCGGGATAAAACGTCAGATAACACATTGCTCTTTGCTGGTACTTATCTGATCTCATAAATTAAATCTTGCAAAGGCATAGACATTCTCGCAATCCTGGCAGATGCTTTGTTCAGCACTTCAGTGGTTAACAATTTAACTAAGGGTTTATGGTCACTCTGAAGAATGCATTTCTTACCCCAAATAAAAGATTGAAAATGTTCAAGGGCCCATATACATGCCAGGGTTTTTCTCTATCGCAGAGAATATTTCTTCAATAGGTGACATGGCCCGTGAGGCAAACGCTATTATTGTCTCTTTACCAACCTCATCAGTTTGTCAACACACAGGCCCAACCCTTTATTATTAGCGTCTATAGTGACACCATTGGTTAATTCATGATCAAAACAACTTAACACTGCGGCCTGAATAATGGTATTTTTTATGTCTGTGAATTCCTTTTTGCATTCTTCTGACGAACGAAAATTAACTTTACTTTTGAGTAATTGCCTGATATTGTACACTGCTTGAAAATCCCTTAAACTTCTCATAAAATTCTACCAATCCTAACCAGGAACTCTCCTCATCCTTACATGACTGTGGTGGGGCATTACGTATAGCCTCCACTAACTTAGGCTTGGTTGCCACTCCATCACCACTCAAAACATGTCCAAGGTAATTTACCAAATGCACTGCAAAACCTACACTTGGAATGTTCAACAGTTAATCCCTGCTCTTCCAAAAGGCCTAATACCTCCTCCAAAACTTGGCCGTCTTCAGCCAAGTCTCTTCCCAACAGTAAAATGTCATCTTAAACATCTAACTCTCGCATGCCTTCCAAACCATTGTTAAATTAGTCTTTGGAAAATGGTGGCAGCCGAAGCCAAACCAAACGGCATCCTTTAATATTGAAAACATCCTGTGGGTGTAATAATAAATGCTGTAAGTTGCTTACTTTCCTCACGCAGCTGAGTCTGACAAATCTCCTCGCACAAATCAATAGTAGAGAACTATTTAGCATCTTTTATCAATTCTGATATTTTAGGCAACAGGAACTTATCTATAGCAATATTACCTTTTAAATGGCACAAATCTATGCACAACTGCTTTTACCTTTACCCCGCCTTTCTGCAACCACCAGAGAAATCCACTCCAACAATTCAATTGGCTTAATAATGTCTGTTTTAACTAATTTCTCAAGTTCTTTTTCTACTTCTTCCATGAGGAGAATAGGGATTTCCCACGCCTTATGATTTTTGGGGCAGGCATTGGTTTTTAAAACAATGCGATGCTCAAAACCGTGTAACTTGCCAATCTCTCCACTAAAAGTTGGAACACCAGTTACACAGCATGGGAATAAGTCTTCTCCCGGTCTCCTCACTCCAGCAACTGCTCTCTACAGTCCTGGCTTGTGGAACATGGATTGAAGAGCATGTACATGGAATGAAGAAAGCCTTACAGAAATAAAAACCCTGACAAGATGTAAAAAGTGCGTTATACAAAAAAAGAATTAAACTTATATACATATGAAGTCTAAACTCTAAAGAAAAAGACACAACAAGGATCCAAGAAAAATGCATCTGAGAGTTACATCCCATATAGTACCACCTAAATTGCTGTCCTCACAAAATGTTTGTGCGCTTCCTGCTCGCTGGACAACAACACAAGTTTATCATGAATGTACCATTAACAATTTGGGTGGGTAGCTTTCATTTCCATTGAGCCCAGATAGTGGTTTGAGAGACTGTTTTGTTCACTACCTGTTGACTATACCAATCATTTGAGAGTATTACTTATGAGAAAGTAATCTACCCTAGTGTACGCTCTATAGTTATTTCAATATAAAGAGTTGTATTTTTCTTTTCAGTGACGAGCTCTCCATGTATCCAGCAATTTTAAGTCCACTATTCACTGCATGCGAGACGAGTGTTGGGTTGGGCAAGCGTGTGCAGGGATCATATACAAGGTTCAGAGCCACGTTAAAACTTTTAGGGGAACAAGTGCAAATAAAAACCCTTTTTAATTATTATTATTTTTTTTTAAATGGGCAAGTCAAAACCTAGACCAGTGTAAGGCTCTGTATTTATACTTGTAAACCCACCAAGTATGTTTTAATTACTTAGCCCCTGAACTGGAGACATTAATGAAGTCTTGGTATTTTCAAATCTTTAATTTATTCAGATTTATCGCAGACTAAGACCCCTGGTGTTGTATAATGAAAGTTCACTTGTTCAGCAGAGTCACACATTTTTGATATGTTCACACTGTATTTGCTAATCAATATTGTATATCCAGTGAGAGCAATCCAAAATGTATTTGTTCCTCTTAAGTGTATGTTTCATATAAACATGTTCTCAATACAGAATGTTCCTGCATAATGTGGTTTTGTTTCTAATGATCTCCATAGAGTAAGATTATAATTATGGCTCCCGGTTTTATGGTATTTTTTTTTGTGACATTTCCGTCTGTATTTATCCATATTTATCATGGGTTTTGTGAAAAAATAAAGCTGAAATTGGTATATTTTGGCATTTATTTAACCAATAAAAATGCAGTCACTCTTGAATGCCTGCCAGGTTTCAGTGATATGAATACCTGCAAAAGATAAATAAATGCACTTCTATGAAAATATGCACATTTCAGTATCAGGCTTGTGCATATCTACTGCTGTTAAATCTTCTTTACTGAAATTCCTTTTTTTAACCCCCTTACCTATCAATCCACACAGTTATTGGCCTGGCAGTCATGGCAAAGTGTATTTAGAATCACTCAAAAAGCACCCAATTTCCATTTTTATCCACATTTAAAAATAAATACAGACAAGAAAATAAATGGTTTTCTGTCTGTATTTATGTGTGAAAATCTGTAAAAACGGGGAGCCTTAATTATAATCCTAAAAAGTGATGTGGAATAGTGCCTTGTGTATTCCACTCATCACTAGTACGTACCTCGTTTGGTAGTGAAAGTGACAATCAAACCATTCCTTCAATGGGTCAGCACTCTGAAAATGAGGCTAAGGATGTTCCCTACAATCTGTCCCTGGCCTAGACTACTCGTCCCTCCTTATTATGCTAGGCCCTTCTTAAAGATATCAAACCCCCTTTAGCGAGCACCAATGGAATTATGAGTTTGTTTGGGACACAAATTGGGAGTGCATTTTTTTGTGTTTTTACTTTTACGCTGGTTTTGCATACATGTCAAGCATTTAGCATCAAGAGCGTAAGAGTCTGTTGATGCAAATAGAAATTAGTCCGATTTGTAGATGCCATCTTGTGCTTGATGACCTGTTGATCCCTAACTCCCGGCTTCTTTATCCGAGCTCCTTGACCTATTTAGTGTCTCTGGCTTTAAAATACATTTTAATAAGTCAGTGGGAAAGAAGACTAGGAATTTGTCAGTCTTTATAAATGGACTAGGCTTTGATAAATGGCATGGTATGGCAGGCTCACATGTTTAAACAGGAACTTCCTTCCTAGATTGCTTTGAGGACCAAACGTCTTTCCTCAAAGGACACTGTGGGATATTCAAAAGAAACTGTTGGCCTTCATGTGGAACAACAAACTGCCCAGGATAGCCAAAGCAACAGTTTATAGTCCTTTATAGAGCATGATGCAATGGAGGTTTTGGAAAGCCAGTATACTGAGATCTATCTAAGCAGCTCCGCTTCGAGTGGCATTTCGAGTGGGCAAGTAGATGGTTTATCACAGCCTGGTTAAGGATAGAACAAGCCTGCTCACAAGTTCCCAGAAGTGCCCGTTATCCGTAGTAAGCAAACTGAAATCCACCCCACCACTGTTGCCGTCATCTGGAAAAATTATTAGATTGTGGAAATCAGTTTCTTAGGTCAAGATAGGCCTCCTCCCTCCCACCAATAGTTTCTGCCCAGATTTCCTCCCTGGGGTACGAGACTGAGTCCAGACTGTGAACTGGCCTTCTCTGCAAGGTGCGCTAAGTGAAAGAGGACAGTTGATTAACAGCCATACCCGCAGGGAACAGGTTGAACTGACTCCAGCGGATAGTTTTGGGATCTCCAACATTTTCTGGTTAAGAGGTACTTATGTTCAGGAAAAAATTATCCCGAGCTGCTAACAAATTATAAGGTACTTCGGACAAAATTATTTTACTGGTGATTGAGTGCATGCAGGATTCCTGCAGGATTACTAGCAGTAACCAGCTCAGTGCACCAAAAAGCTTCATCTGTTTTAATGCTGAATGCCGCTTCATGTTATAGCAGTGATCTACACAATGCCCCCGGCTACTGAGAAGAACATTGGCAATAAGGGTCCCCAGTGCACCATGAATTACCGTTTATAGATCTGCCTTTAAAATGCTTTTTCTGCAAACATTCGCTTTTCAGTTCTGAAAAAAGATACATTTTACTTGTAAATATATCATTTTTCAATTTTGAAAACCTGCCTAATTCAACCATAGAAACGATTTTCATGTACTAGGTTGGGCTACACATACGGGAGTTACTTTCGAGCAGCTTTAGAGCGACCAGTAAGTAGCTCCTGATCTACTCATTGGAAAAGTCTGCTTGAGACCGGTATCTCACTGCGGCATTGAAGGAATCTGAGAAGAAGCCCTGCAGCAAGCTTACCTATCTGAGTAACTGGGAGAAGGAGTTGCATCTGGAATCCCTGACTAGGTTTGGTGGAAAGTGGCTAAAGCATATATCTACACTCACACTTTTCAAAATAGTTTTTTTATGAAATACAACTTTATATTTGAGCTCCCGTTCAGTTCAAATCAGTTTAGAAACTCTGCCGTGTGCTGGCAGGGGTGTAACGTTCCTAGCACAATCTTGCATATGTGGTTGACCTGCCCTAAAGAGTTTATCTCGTACAGAGATGTGGAGAAAATATGTGATGGAAAAGTACATTAAGATAGACAACAGCTCATGGTGGAGTGGTGGATCTATCTCCATGCTGATTAATCAGTCCAGGATGGTGATGCATGGTTTATATATTTTCTTCACATACAATGTATTGTTTTTTTCTTGAATATATGTGATGTAATAACTTTGACTAATTGTACTGATAATATTCTTTATGCAGTGAATATCTCTCTGCTTTACTAAACTTGTAAATACAATCGTTAAAAAAAAAAAGTAAGGTTCCCACTTTATTTCTGTACAATATGGGGAGGTTAATTTCTTTTGAGAGAATTACACTTCACCACTGACCATCAAGAGTACTCTTTCCCTCTTCTTTGTGAAGAAGCTGGAAGGCCTAGGTGACATTGACAAACCCAATTTAGACCAATCTGACTTAATTTGGGTTTTGTCATGTTTAACAGATGTGGTCTCTAGTACTGCAATTCTTCTGGTTTTCCTTATCTCCAAAACATGATTCCTCACCCCAGCTTATGTAACCTGCCTTATTTATGAAAGCCTCCTCTCCGAGAACCTGGTACTTTAAGATGACTGACTAAAGATCACCACTAAAGCCCAAACTAGACGGGACCGGTGTTTAAAAGGGAGCAATTCCCCTTCTTTTATTGTTTATTCTGAAAGCTGTATGTTCATGACTAGGTAGCCCCTTCAATGTAGAAGCTTATAGCAATGCTGTTTCTACTTTTCAGAACTATAGGAAAATCAAAATATAATCCTTGGTGAAAATTCCAAACGTATTCTTATTGTGGTGTCTATATTATCATCTGAAGGTTTTAATCTTCCAAGCAGCTTTCTGGATCGCTCGTATCCCTTAGGGAGGAAGTATAACAACGGTGGTATTCAGTGCAGTGCCTAGTTAGTAACTTCAGTCAGAGGAAGTTTAGGCAGTTCTATGGGACCGTGGGTTACAATTGCATTGTTAAAATAGTAAAGGGGAGGATAATACCTTGAAGAGTACAGTTGGAAGGGAATACCTTGAAGAATACAGTTACTTTACAGATTTCTGTAATACTTATAACGACGTTACCATTTTTTGTGCAGTCCCACATTTGAGATTCAGATGATGATACAACAGCCAGTTTGTTTACTTAATGATTTATAAATGCTGACTCCAAAGTCTTCACAGCCATAACATTTGTCAAAGCTTTTCCATCCATTGCATCTCTTCATGGAGAGGTAGTCATAGATATCATAAATCTTATCCTATTAGCACTTAATTCCCCCACAGGCATAGTTCTTTAATTATTAAGCTCTAATATAAATGTTTCCTGTATGGGGTGTGAGCATTATGTTGAATTTGCACTATAGGATAGGATGCTGGTGTTCAAATTACGGCTGGCTCGTATTCAGAAAGTAAATCTATGATCGGATGCTGGTGTTCAGATTAGGGCTGGCTCAAATTTAGAAAGTAAGTTAACATAGTGGAGGTATTGTTTAGAAAAATTTGTTAGGGACTAGCACGTGTGGTAACAAGACTTGGCATGCTCTTCATGTATTTGTGGAATTGAAATGTAGCTGAATTTATCTGGAGCAGTTCCAGGTTGTTGAGAGGTAGTCAATAAAACTTAATCTGCTTTGTTGTTTGTTTGTTTATTTTATTTATGTGGCTTGTAAAGTGCCCGAATCACCCCCGATGGGGTATCTCCGTGCTAAAGTAGTGCATAGAGGTCCGCATCGGGTGGAAGAGCGGAATTACAGAGTCATCGAAGGAGATTGAAAGAGTGCTGTTTTAAGAAGTTCTCGGAATTGGAGATAGTTGGAACATTCACTCCGGTGAAGTGTAAGTTGATTCCAGTATGAGGGGGCGAGGTAGTAAGAAGGACTATCACTAAGATAACTGGGAGCTTTACCGTGGAGTGCCTTGTGTACTCGACAGCTGATTTTGAAGCAAATCCGTTTACGAACAGGCAACCAATGGAGTCCCTGAAGTAGAGGTGAGGAGGCTGTTCTAGCTGGGGAATTGGACACCAGACGTGCAGAAGTATTTTGAACCACCTCAAGTCTATTGAGTGATGCTTCAGAGGCTGCAATTAGGAGGGCATTACAATAGTCGAGACGACTTGCTACAAGGGCTTGTAGCAACGTTTTCCTGACTGTTAGAGGGAGAAAAGGAAAAGCCTTTCTCAAAAGACTTAAAGAGAAGACGCAAGTGCCCACTGTGGTTGAAACATGTGTTTCCATCGAGAGTTTCAGATCTAAGTACAAAACAAGATTTTTCACTATAGCCTTGGGAGTGGGAGCAGGACCCAATTGGAAGGCCACCATCCTGGGGGCAAAGTAAAGGTGCCTCTCCAAAGAGCATGATTTCCGTTTTACTGGCATTCAGCTGGAGAAAGTTGTTCCTCATCTATTCCGAGATTGCGTTCATACCTTCAGAGAAGGCCAGCTGGGTGTTAGCAGATTTTCTGTCAAATGCCATTAGCAGCTGGGTATCATCCGCATAGGAAACAGGGAAGAAACCCAGGGTTCACAGTAGATCTGCCAGAGGAGCCACATCAATGTTAAACGTGGGGCTCAGGCAAGATCCCTGGGGCACACCTTTGGTCAGTTTTGATGTAGAGGAGTGGAAAGAACCTAAAGTGACCGTTTGGGAGCGATTATTTAGGAAATTAGCCAGCCACAGATGAGCTTGATTTTGAATACCAACATTTCTTAGTTTGGATAGAAGAATGGTGTGGGATATCTTGTCAAACGCTACTGACAAATCCAGCAGCACTAACAGTATAGATCGTCCCTTATCTAGGAAATGTCGGAGATTGTCTGTGACTGCAACTAAAGCTGTCTCTGTACTAAATTTGGGGCGGAAACCCGACTGGGAGGAATCTAAACCCCCGGCTAATTCCATGAAATCTGAAAGGTGATGGTTCACATGTTTCTCCAGGAGTCTGGCCAAATATGGCAACAAGGAGATAGGGCGGTAATTAGATAGATCTTCCTGAGAAGCGTTGTTTTTTTTTTTCGAATAGGAATTATTTGGGCAGCTTTCCATTCGGTAGGTAGTATGCCCGACGTCAGCGAGGAATTAAGAATAGGGCAGATCAAAGGAGCCAGCTGTTTGTGAAGCAGCAAGCAAGTCTTGGCAGGTATAACATCCTGAGGATAGCCAGATTTAACTGTCTTCATGAGGGACTCCACTGCATCTATAGTAAGAGGGGGGAAACCATCTAAAAGGTTTGCAGGGTTGGGGTGAGGTAAGAAGTAAAGTACTGTGTTAGTTGGGGATCTTTCTCTTTGATAATATTGTGATAGATGTCATCAATTCTTTGAGTGAAGTGCTTAGCCAGTTTATCACAAAGATCCTGTGAGGGTGTTACATCATGCCTTGGGGTTGATAAATGAATTTAAAATACGGAAGAGATCTTTAAGGTAATTGCCTGCCTGATTCAGTTGGGACTCAATATGCGTCATGCGAGCCTTTTTTATATTTTTATGGTAGCGAGTCAAGCAGAGGTTATAGGCTTCTTTATCAGTTGCACTGTGGGAAAGCCGCCAACGCGCCTCTAGCTTTCTATAATGGCTTTTTTTTGCCCGTAGAATAGGTGAGAACCAAGTGGTTTGTGCTCCGTTCGATTTAGAGGGAAGGGATTTTAAAGGGGCTAGTTGGTCAAGTGTGGAAGTGACTAGAGCATTATAGATGCTAGGTTTTCTTCTATGTTTTCGGTTGCCGAATATGTACTGCTAGAGAGGGTATTCGAAAAATGGCCTGGTGTTACTTTATGCCACTGTCTTCGCCAGCTACGAGAAAATGTCGTAGGGGTAGCGAAGGTTCTGCCCTCTTTTATATGGAAACGAAGAAGGAAATGCTCGGTCCAGGTAAAGGGGTAAGGAGCCTCACAGTATGTTGGGGGTAGTAGTCAGAATAAGATAAAGTGCATGTCCGGCTAAATGAGTAGGGCCGGCGTTGATCTGTTTCAGACCAAGGGAAACTAGGTCCGATAACAATGTAAAGGCATCTGCATTAGAGGAGATTTCACTGCGGACATTAAAATCTCCAAGTAAAAGGAAAATTTTAGAGGAGATGATATGCGGGGCAATCCATTCCATAAGTCAAACTGAAAAGTTCATGAGGGGACCTGGGGGCAGTAAACTAGGGCCCCTTTCCAACCATGATGAGTGAGTGAATCAATCCTAAATACCATGATTTCTAGTTTGGTATCATTATGATGTTCTATAATAGAAAACTTAATAGATTCCTTATATACTATTGCAATTCCCCCAACTATCTTGATTAATCTGTCACATTTGTGGATTCGGAAGCCTGCGGGGATGGCCGGGGAGGAACTGGGCTTCAGCCAGGTTTCTGTTAAAAAAAAACATAGATCTATGGGCCCTGATGAAAATAAGTCTCAGATCTCAATGGAATATTTAGGAAGGGATCTGACATTCAGCAGGAGACAGTGCCAGTTCCGATCAGAAGGACCTGTATAATGTGGCTGGTCCTTATTAGCCTCTGGGGAATATATGATGTTGCCAATATCTGGTCCATCATTGGTTGTTGAGGGAATGAGGCTATTAAACTGGCACTTAATGCAAGCAAAACCTCCCGCCAATGCTACTGGAGCCTTGTTGAGGCCGCAAGAAGCGGAGGCCTCTCTAAATGCTTTAAGCCTACAACTAGAATACGTGTTTTTCAAATTTTGATTAGATTGAGCATTAAAAAGTGAAGGGGTTCTGGCAACGGCTGGGCGCGTCCGCTCCCACATGGTGTTTTAATAGGGTTCCTCTGGAAATGATGAAACAGGGGGAGGAGCCGCGTCCCTCTGCTACAAACGGCACAAGGAGCAGTGGCAGACTGGGGACTGGCGTCCAAACAGTAAAGGTACAGACAATATAAAAACTAAATCCAGTTTGGCAGAGCTAACGTATAATTTAAAAACAATGTGTGCAAATAAAGCAATGTGTGCAAAATAGAGCAAGTTAAAATACACGTGAAGTGCGAGCAGCAAATGAAGAATACAAGCAAAGCTATCAGGAAGATCGGAGCAGGAAAAAACAAAGGCTACAAATCAAGCCCCGCACTGACCCTCTAGTGCTAATCTTGTTTATTGTTAAATTTCATAATTGGCATTTCCATAAATGTGAAATTCCTCTCAGCTGTAGCTAATGAGAGGGGTGTAGCTGGAAAAGTTTCATCTCCTGCAAACTGAGTCCTGGAACTAAAGTTCCTCAGTAGTACAACCCTTTAACTCTCACCTCACTCAGCCTTCAGTTCAGTTCTACTTCAGTGGGGGAAGTAGTTGTTTCCAAACGCTAGCTATTAAAATGCTAACGCCTGAGACTACTGAAGTTACAATCTGATTTGGTTTCACTATCCTTCATGCTCATCAGCTTTCATGATTGCAATGCACTTTTTAGCTGCATTGAAGAAACCAGTTTTTGTATAAATCTAACGAGTTTTTAGATTCTGGAAAGACAGGTGTGATTGATTCATTAAAGGCCAGTTTCAGGTAATGAAACAGCCAGTTGACCCATGGGTGCAGAAAGTCCACCACCAGTTCTCTGCGTGATTGTTTACGTAGCTGCATGTCTATCTTTCCAAAAGGCGTGGAGAGGGAAGGTACTTTTGTACACCGTTTGTTCTCTTAGTTGCATGCAACAATTTGTGATTGATCCTTGGAGTACTTTAGTTCAGTGCAGCTTTTTAGATGGAGCCAGAATAATGGTCTTGTATTGTGGCTTCAGTGGTCAAAAGACTAGCCGTGTGGAAGATGCATCAACAGGGATTTATGTAATTCTGATACTTTTACTCTGGAGGTTTTGCTATTTTTACACTGGAGGTTTTGCTTTTACTCTGGAGGCTTTGCTATTTTTAAGGTCGAGCCTAGGCAGCGCGCATGCGCTGTCTGCAAGACTGGTTATCTCCTCTATCAGCTTTCAGCATGCCCATGAATTGCCATTTGTTCGTTGTTGTGCCATTTAGAAATAGTTTTTTTATTGGTGCCTTGGGTCCAATTCTCCCACCTTTTGCGAGCTTGGATCACGCCCAGGTGATTTCACTCATTGTTTGCTTGCCTTGGCCATCCCAATATGTCTGTGGTTCCTCCTGGTCATCCTGATCTGCCTTTTTATTTTGTAGGCTATCAACATCGTTTTTGGCTTTCATGCCGTTTTACGCAGCAATACTCTGTTCAGCACCTGCAAAGTGGCAATTTCTGTCCTGTATCCGTTGAGCTATACCAATAGCGAGACCTATTGCATTTTTAATGCTAGTTAACCTATTGTATCCACAAGCCTTCAGTATGTCTTCAGTGGAGTTAGAAGCAATGTTGTGAGACAGAGGTTGATGTATTTCATCACATATATTTACAGTGCTCAAATATATTCCACCCCCATTGTGTTTGGTGATGTTAGAATGTCAGGCTCGCTGGACAATATATTGACCTTACTAGCAGATTCTGTGAATAGCGTGTTGTACTCAAGGTGCTGAACTTCACTAGAATTATTGACACATCCGAAAATGGACACTAAGACTGAAGTAAAAGCAACAACGTAACAGCGTTTTTTTTTTACCTTACTTTAAATGATGAGCAACTATTTTGGCTAGAGATTTGAGGGTGTGCTTTAGGATCCATTCTCAATAACTATTTTCCTCTTGTTTCTTTCAGGGTGCGGATAAGACGGTGAAAGGCCCGGATGGACTTAATGCCTATGAAGCAGCCGATAACCAGGCAATCAAAGCCCTCCTCCAGTGATAGGAAGGCGGACCGCTACATTTCAGATGCCTCTCTGGCAGTGGTTCATATCGCTGCCTTTTGTCTCTCTAACTCTGTATCTGCCAGCATCTTCAACTCAAACCTTTTGGGGATCAAATGGGAGGAGGGGATTCCATATCATGGAGGCAGCTCGCCTGGGAAAGGAACTGCTTGGAGGGGTAAATCAAATTTTCTGTAAATTGTTCCTCCAAAGGTAGTGGAGTCAACTGCTCCCAGAGCTCCTCCCATGGAAGTCTTCAGACTGGTTTGAATAATTGGTTTTGTTGGAGTCTCTCTAAATGAAGTTCTATTGAGTCTGCAGTCGTGTTCACTCGAAGCAGAGGCCTACCACAGCTACTGCCCTGCCTCATAGTGACCCTGCTGCCCACAATTGCAATTCAGGTTTTCAGTATGGATTGCTGGACTGCGACTGATAGGAGACTCCCTCTGTCAGTCCCCCTGGCCATCAGCCAGAACTTTCTTTTTTTTTAAAGTCTACTAACAATGTTCTCTTTAGGGTAGTGCTGGACTGTATGCCCCCTCCACAGCTGTCTCTCGAGGGGTACACTAACCACTAAAGACCATCTATCTTCGATCACTTGGCTTCTGATTGAGAACGAAGGGGATGGCAAACTTAAAGCAAATGAGATTTCCCCACTTATCCCTCAAACTTGAGTGTAAAAACGCAGACCAAAGTATAATTGCCCTGTTATAGTCCCTGATGTAAACCTCCATCACATTACCTTTTTGGGCAAGTATGGTACAGATCCCATTGCCGCCTATTTCATTCCCTTTCTTAACTGTCCCTCACCAGCACATTCTTTAGAAAGACTTGTGAGCAATTATTGTAGCCCCAGAAAGTTCGAGACTCTTGGGTTCCATTTTCATGCATGTAGTGTCCAACATGAGCGTGAATTATGGATCAATTAAAGCGGTTTGTGGAAATAAATTGAAAGGTATCCATTCTGAAGTAGTCCTATTTATAGTATTGTAAACCAGTGTCCAATAATGCATAGTCAAACTGCGTCTTTACAGAAGCTTGCTAGATGGCTGAGCAGCGACACAAAGTAGTATATTTTGTGAGGTCTTAAACACCCCGAACCAAACCATGCAATAAGTCGATCTGTTTGAATATATTGGCAACTCCCAAATCGTCTGATTTAACTCCTTGACTTGGTATTTGTGTAGCCTTCTGTCTCTAGAAGAGTAGGTACAGACTCGCCAAGCACACCCAAATTGTTCTCTTTTAATTAGCTAGCTATTACCGAGTACAGCTCCTGGCTTTTTTTGTTTATGGGAAGGCAGCGAAGCAATTGTGGCACAGTCTGATGGCTGCCATCCTGACCTGAAAATCGTAGTGTGTGCATTCACTGGATTTTTCATCAATGTAAAGTCCTCATTCTTGAAAGAAATCTCAATTTCCACGTCGCCACTTAGACCTATCAGTACATGCTTGTCTGTGACGCCACTGATTTCTTGTTGTTTAACAATGTTTGGGGCTCTGCAAGTTGATTGATAAAAAGCCTTTCTGTAGCTTTTTCTATTAAATACATCTGAATGTACCTCCAATGCTAAGAGGCCTTAGTTCGCAATGTGAAGAAATCAACCCAGTGGAAGCTGGAAAACTATCCACTTTTATGTCTACCTTCAAAACAAAGTAGCAAGTGGCTGGAGAGATCAGTTGCGGGTGCTTACTTCTGGGTGCCTTCCCTTGCTCATGGAAGCCACAAGAAGAGGTGGCGGTGTGATGGTTGTAAGCCCAGCAATGGTAATGCAGATAAACTCGGGAAGACTAACTCTTCTGTTCATGTTTGTCCTGGACAAAACGAATGTCTTACGATTGAGCAATTTAGATTTGTCTGCGGTGCATTTTAGAAAGAAATACTGATAGTTTTTCCTTACATTTACTGAAGAATTTACAACACTGGACAACTGGCTCCTGCTTCTTGCAGGTGTGAATTTAATGGCCGTGTGCATTAACCATTCCGCCCCTCACCTGCAACTTTTCACAAACTTTTTTTTCTTTCTAGGCCATTTAGCACCAACATGACTAGTTATTTTTAACTTCACGAGGATACCAAGAACATCCTGTGCAGACAGACAGGGCAACAAATGAGCTGTGTAGACATCTTCCACAGGCAAGCTACTCAACTGGTCCTTTGTTCCCCGCTTCTCAGTCTCCCCTAATACCAGGCACCATCATTGGAATAATGGGAACCATCCCTAGTTTCAGGTTTAATTTTTTTTTGGGGGGGGGGGATTTAAGTGAACAATCCCTATAGTTCTTTCCATCTTCATATCATCTAAAGATGCATTTTTCAGCAGCTATCGATGTAACCATTAATATACACCAATCAGTGCCTGCAATTCGACGTGTGCAACCTTAAGTACTGTGGCTCAAATAAAGTCGGCTTTACAGCCCCTCTGCTGCTCATTTAGGTATTCTGGCCAGCAGGTGTCTGTATAAAAGAATGTATTCACTTTCTACCACTAGCACAATTATTTTGTTTGAGAAGTGGATGGGTGTCCTATTGCCCAGCTCTTCAATTGGGCTAATTCGGCGGCCTCACTAATGTTTCCAGTCTCCTACCCTGCGCAAGATTCAATTGCTTGCTGTTTTAGATTCCAAGCACTTATTGAAAAATTCAAAACAATAGGACCAGAAAATCCATACCTTCATTTCCAATAAGAACTGAGGTGAATCGTCAAACAAAAAGCAAAATATTGAGCCTGCACCACACCCACCATAATGTGGTCATTGTTGGTGTGCGTGCAAAGAATGTATGATTCCAGACCACCAGTGGCTTTCATTAGTCAGAATGAACATGGGTGGTTGATTATTTTATAGAGTACATCTCTTTATGACATAACAATGAGACTTTTCGCCTGAAGCTCTCCTCTCCGTTGGGTGCCATGACATTATGCCAGTGGTGAAACCGCATGCCTTCATTATGTTCAGTCAGGCTCTTTGTTTTTTTTCGGTGTGGTGGTATTTTTTCCCCAGTTTGGTTTAGTATTTTATGCATGGTCATCCTTTTCAAAGGAATGAATCCATTATTTTAGGCATGGGAACGGAGCCTTCCTTCTCTACAATTTTCAAGTTAGCACTTACGTGGCATCTTCTTAATAGTTAAACTTTTTGTGGTCTCATAAACAGGAAGAAGCTGTGACTTTCGCCTGCACTTAAAATATAGCTTCAATAGTGCATTCATACTTTTTATCATCCATAAATTTACTTGCTGCTTGAATCCTTTTCCCATGTCCCTTGGCATGCCTTCTAGGTCTCCTCTTTTCTGATGTCGTTGCTAGTAGTTGTCTCTCTCCTGACCTTCCACTACATGTACTGGTGTTCAGCAAGGAGAAGGGATTGGTATTCCTGTGCTGTTTGTCAAGCATGTGCAGAGGGATTTCCAAATGTGATCATGTCTTCATCCACACCTATTAACATCAAGGCACATTAGAATAATTTTGTAAAGGTTGGGGAGGGGCCTGGTTCTATGAATGACGTTAACTAGGGCAGGGAGAAGGTGTTGCTAGGGTGGGTTCCTGGTTCTGTTCTTTACGAAGTGTTTTTATAGTCATTGCTGGGGGTGAGGGTTTGTGTTTTAGGCATTCGTTCCCCGTCACTCATGCTATGCCAAAACACCACATGGTTTATGTAAGAACAAAAACAGCTTCTGTTTACTCTGCAGGATGGATTATTAATAAATATTACAATACCATCTGCAAACACAAAGACTTGGCATCGGACCTTGGTGGTAATGCATATACAAAAGAAAAGTGGGATCACTTCTTCCTGATTGGCCTACACCGAGTCTAAGCCTTCTTCTGGGTGTATGAAAGTCAGTAAAAAGTAGAACATATGCAGGTAGCTTGTGACAATCAGTTCTGTAGCTTTTTCTGCCAGCTCTCTTGGTATTTGAAAGGGCTTTCTGTAGAACTGTTTTTCTAAGAAATGCTCCGCCCTAGAAAGAAGGGCAGGCTGTCTGTCAAACTTCAATGAGCAAACTGTCAAGGAACTTGATGAGTACAACATGACTTCTGGGGCTGCCATGTGTACAAATTTGTTTTAGGTTAGTAATGCTTGGACGTTTTTGTCACTATTTCGAATGTCGGCTTGATCTTTAAGGCACCTTTGATTGTGTTTGCTTCTTGTTCTAATCCTTATTACCTTCCTTTGATTGGGCCTTTCCAATTTTTATTTCATCAGTTTGGAAAGGGAAAGTAGGCCATGGAAAGAAACCTTCACACTCCTCTAATCTCCATACATAGCCCTCCCGACCAGCCCCCATTGTGCTCCCATCCTTTCTGAGTATCTGCAGCAGAGAAAGCAACTTTTTAAAGGATGGACAGAGTGCGGTGTCGTTGTTTTTGGTTACGCAGTTGCTGTGTTTTGCATGCAATTTTACAATACAAATAAATTCTTAATTATGTTTTCTAAAAGGATAAGCAATTGTAATTTCTGCCAGCAGTAACAGAGGGACAAGAGAAGAGCTTTGAGCATTGCCTATTTTGAACTTCATTTATCATCATGTATTTGTTTGACACAGTTTGATTTATCTCCTGTATTTCCGAATCAGATTGTGGAGCAGAATTTGTATTTTTCAGTTTTCATTTGCAAGATCAAATGGAATAAACTTGAATTGTGCTACAAACCAGAGGAGTCCAGTGTTTCATTAATCATTCTTGTGTAAGCTCATGCCTTTTTTGGCCCTTCTCCTCACTTTCCCTCTTAAATCCTTCTTTCCCTATCATAAAATCACAGCGAGCGACTTAGTTATGTATTGTTTGTGCTCTTCAAATGAACTTTGAATATAGAAGTCTACCTCTTGTGCTCAATGCACAGTGTGGTCTTTGGGTGAGTCCCATTCCACCTATCCGCTTGCTAGCATGAACCCACTCCAGCCGTTAGCTTTAAGCATTGGCCATCGTATTTTGGACCAGTCCAGGTGAGTAGCTTTCATTGGCTTTCAGTTGTACTCTTCTAACTCCTAGGTAGAGACTTCTGAAAAGTACACTCAATCATCACACTTTGTCACAATAATTTCTTTATTTTATGCATAGTTTATACAGAGCAATCCTTCTCTTTTTCATTGTGGGATACTTTGAGTCTCTTTGTGGTAAAACAAATCGGGAGAAACACCAAAGTACCATTCCTCTGATGGTTTCCATTTGATGAATGAACCATTATCATCTTTCAGTTTCTAGGCTTCTAAGATTCAACGTGCCTTGCAGTACCCTGCTCCGAGCGCCAGGCCATTGCTGAAATAAAAGAAAAAATTGTCATTGCCACCATCTTTGGCTAGCCAATAAGTTTGGCTTATAACTGAAAATGCAAGAGAGACCGGACATTCATGGCCATAAATGTACTTTGTGTAAATAAGCATGTTTTGAAGGAGCTTTAGTAAAATGCTTGAAATCTAAATTTCAAGCATTTTCAACAGCTAGGAATTGCACAGCGTTTGTAGAAAGTAAGACATATTAAATTAACTAAATTTACGTCTAAACAACATGAATGTACATTGATACAGGTATTCACTATTCAGAAAAGATCTCAAACACACTAGAAAAAGAGAGCATGTCACTCTAGTGCTAGCTGTAGTCAAGCACTGTGTTTATTCCTGATCCTTGCAGTCTGTGTTTTTCTATTATCAAATGTGAGACTGCAGCTGTTCCTCACTAACTAGGGCCCAAAATAATCAATATACAATTGAAAGTTGGTTTGCCAAGGACCCTTGGATGTTCGAGTAACTTGACATGCCTAACTCTAATCAGATTTGTGAGGTTTTTTTTAGTTCAATAACACTTTATTGATTAATATAAAGGTGTCAAAGAATACATAGTAACAACCTCATATCAAAATATCTAGAATAGACATATTCGCAAGTAAACGAATCAGACTTATAAATGACAATATATGAAATAAAAATATATAAAATAAAAAATAATACATATGTGATCCAAGCATTAATACATTGTGAAAGAAGAAAGGAACGATTGGGGGATCAGGGAGGTTTAAGAACTTCCTGATGTGATGGTTGTGGCCGAAAGAACTTTTTAGCACTTGCATCGAGAAATATTGTAACAGGGCACCATTAATCCAAATGTTTCGTTGCCAGGTTAATAGGGCAGACCAAAGCAGTATCTAACCTATGGTTATGACAAATAGCGTACCACCAGGCTCTGTACGAAATTTTTGTAGAGTCTTTTCAATTTGTAGTAATTTGCTGAAAAGCAATAGCTAGCAATAAATTGAGAATTTTAACATTAAGAATTTTAACATTAAACGTTATGTTTTCCCAAGCAGGTGAGAGGCTTCCCAAAAAGACATTGGTAAAGGAAAAGGGAACCTTGGTGCCAAAAATTAGATTGATTTGAGTCCATACATGTTTCCAGAAACTGCAAACAGATTCACAGGAGAACAGCATGTGGAGCAAGTCAGCATTCGAAGATGAGCATGTCCAACAAACATCTGGCACAGTTGAAACACTTTTGCTTAGAACGTGTGGTGATAATAAAAGTCTTTTATATACTAAAAACAATGTTTGCGTTGTGTTCGCAGCTCTGGATGATTTGCGTAATTTAATCCATAAATTCTTCCATAGAGAAATTGGCCAGGAGGTCTGGAAATCATGTTCCCACGCTATCTCTGTTTTAGATTTCTGCCTGATGGGAACAGTACCTCGTAGGAAGCTATAAATGGTGGAGGCTTTAGGTGTAGTTTTTAACATAGTGTGTACATGTGAGAGGTAGTCAGGGTTATTAAAAGTAGTAGGAACGCTAGATAATTGGGTGGAAGTAGCCATTACAGCTTCCTTTAATAAATTATATTTAGTAGTGAATGAAGTGGGTAAGTTAAATAATTGACTAAGTGAGGAAAAAGATAAAAAAAGTTGATTGGGAGAATAATTGATGAATCCATATTAGTCCTTTCTGTCTCCCAAGTTTTCCAATAGAAGGGTTTATTATGAATAAGCACATTTTTATTATGCCAGATGGTTGAGTTAAGGAAGGAGTATGTAGTGTCTGTTCAGGGGAGGATGGTGACTGGAGAAGTTTAGAAGTCAATTTGAATATGGGGGTAGAAAGAGCCTGCGGCGTACGCGAGAAGGAAAGATACTCCTGAAAGGAAAAGGGGATAAAAAGACATTCAATTGAGGTCCACAAAGGGAAATCGGCCGTAGACTCAAGTAGCCAAAAAGATGCCTGACGTAAAAGAAATGCCTTCTGATAAGTCCGAAAATCTGGAAAGTTAACACCCCCTTCATCTTTGGAGCAGATTAATCTCTGGAGAGACATCCTGGGTTTTTTGTTGTTCCATAAGAAGGAAGAAAGAATTGAATTGATCTTATTAAATAGTTTAACAGGAATTGGAAGTGGTATATTAGATATAGTATAGAGAACTATGGGTGACAACATCATCTTAATGGTATCCAGGCGACCCCACCAAGATAAGTAAAGAAGATGCCATCTAGTGGTCAAATCTGAGAGCTTTTGAATGCATTTATTCATACATGATGCTACTGTATCTGAAATACTGGGTGTAATAAATAGTCCTAGATACTTAATCTGGTTGGGGCTCCATGTGAAGTCAGAGGCACTAAAGTCCGGTTTAAAAGTATACTTGGTTAAGGGCAAGATTTTGCATTTATCATTGTTTAGCTTATATCCAGAGATAAGGGAATATGTTTGGACTTCAGCCAAAAAAGCAGGGATTGATTCACTTGGATTGGAAACAAAAAGCAAAATGTCGTCCGCATAAGCTGCTAGTTTAATGTGGTAATCAGTCAGTTGGAAACCATGTAAATTTGGGTTTTTGCGAAGTTTGGAAAGGAAGGGTTCCAAAGCTTGATTAAACAAAAAGGGAGATAATGGGCGACCTTGACGTACACCTCTGCCCAAATTAAAAAATAGAGAAATCAGACCATTAGCACATACCGCAGCACGAGGATTGGAGTAGAAAAGAGAAATCAGAGATATAAATTTAGGACCAAATCCAAACCATTTAAGAGTATAAAACAGATAAGTCCGCTCAACTCTATCGAACGCTTTTTCCGCGTCCAGTGCAATTGCTGCTAGAGAATACTTTAAACGTGATGATTTGGACAGGATGTTGAAAAGAAGTCGGGTATTATCTGTGATAAAGCGTCCCTTGACGAAACCAGACTGTTCCTTTCCGAGTAAGTTTGGTAGGTAGGAGTCTAATCTAATAGCCAATGCTTTTGAAAAAATGTTATAGTCAATGTTAACCAATGGGTCTGTACTTCTTGCAGAATCAAGAATCTTTGCCTTCCTTAGGGATAAGGCAAATGTGTGCCTCTGAGAAAAGACCCAGAGGATTTATTTAAGGAACTAAAAAAGTTCATTAAAGAGTGCAATTTGGGCAAAAGAATTTTGGAAAAATGTAAGTAAAATTCAACGGTAAAGCCATCCGGGCCCGGTGCTTCATCTTTTTTAAGCAGTTGAAGCGCAGATAATAGTTCTTGTTGTGTGATATCTGATTCCAAGGAAAATAAATCCAGAGAAGAGAGGTGGGGTTTTAGTATATTAGAAAATAAATTCGATAAAGAATGTTGGGTAGGTTGTGTTTCAGATGTGTATAAAGATTTATAAAAAAGGGAGAATTCGCTAAGAATGTCAGCATCCTTAAATTTTAAATCCGAATTAGTGTCGTATATCGACTCTATGTTCAGCTTGTTCTGTCTAACCTTTAAATGGTTAGCCAGTATTTTGCCAGCCTTATTTTTACCCCCATAAAACTTTGCACTGGACTTTAACAGATAAAGTGAAGCATCATCAGTCGACTGTTTGTTAAATTGCAGTTTGGCGTTTATGAGGGCTGTTAAGCAGCCTTTTGAGCATGAGGTGTAATAGGAGTGCTCTAACTTTTTAATGTCTTGAAGATTTTGTGTGCATACGGGCAGTTCTGCGATGCTTGGCAGCAAAGCGAATAATAAAATCTCTTGCCGAAGCCTTGTAAGCATCCCAAATAGTTGAAAACGGCATGTGTTCAGTATCATTTAAATCAAAATATTCATTAAAAAAATTAGTGAAAGATGCAGTGAATTCCAGGTTTAAAAGAAGAGAGTTATTAAAACGCCATCTTTTAGGGGCTTGAGGATTTAGGCAAAATATCAACACCCAACAAAATAGGAGCGTGGTCAGAAATTAAAATGGGGCCAATCTCTGCATATGTGAGCGTTTGAGAGATATTGTGGGAGACAAAAATATAATCAATTCTGGATTGGGTATGATGAGTGGAGGAATAGAAAGTGTATTCTCTAGTAGTTGGATTGCATAAGTGCCAAGCATCCAGGAGTTTATGTTGATTGACAGTGTGAACGAAGGATTTATGCGGTTTGTTGGGTACAAAGGGAAATCTCGAATTTCTGTCAACAAGTGGATCAAAAACCTGGTTTCAGTCACCGGCTAATATAAAATTATCTTCCATAGAATGTGTAATTTGCTTGGCCAAAGTGGACCAAAAAGAGGCTTCACCACATGTGGGGGCATAAATGTTGAAAAGAGAAACTGGGACACCCTTCAATGACAATTTAACATTCAACCATCGCTATCAGAATCTTGCGTAAGGAGTGAAATTGGAAGTGTCTTACAGCAAAGTATCATTACTCCGTTTCGTTTCCCATCTCCTGGAGATGAGAAAACATACCCCACCCAACCTCTTTTCAATTTTAATGATTCAGCGTCTGTTAGATGAGTTTCTTGCAAAAACACCAAATCAGCATTTAGTTTAGCTAAATGAGTGAGGACTCTCTGCCTTTTGATAGGAGAGTTTAGACCCCTAACGTTCCATGAAACGACTTTCAAAGACATAAACAATCAAAAACAGAGATATTCAGAACTTCGAGATAAGAATCTAATTCGTTATAATAGCATTGTACGTTAATAAGAAGAAAGAGGGGAAAATTGGAATAGGGATATGAGTTTCGATAGAGAAATATAAAATGTAAAGAACATAGACAATAAATGTAAAACTGAGTAAGCAAAAAAATGCATTGCAGAATTAATAGTAAGATGATGAGGATATAGAGAGTAGGAAGAGCTGAATATTGAAATGGTAAGAAGTGTTATGTAAAAAAGAGAAAAAAATTGAGTAACATTGTAGGAGACACCAAAAGCGATAGAGAAGAAAAATTGTAAAACGAAACAGAAAACATAGAACAAAACAAAAGACATACCTACATTAGGGGAAGAAGAGAGTGGGGGAAGGTAGAACCACATGGAGCAGACGAAACATCCAACGAGGACCAGACCGGACCAAGGAGGGAACACACCATAACAAATGGGTAACTGTGGAAGTAAAAAGATAAAAGAACATGGTTATCTCTAGCAAATATACTAAGCATGAACATAGGGGAGAGAAAAGAAGAAGTGAATGAAGAAACTTGTAAAGTTAATTAATGATATCTAGTACATAGGTGGAATATAGAATTAATAAAGACATATAATAGCATAAATTCTGTGAACCGCAATAAAATAACTCAATTAAGAGGCTCAACAGGATCAAGTTCCATGTGAGGAGGATGGTCTCGAAGAATCCATGAGATCCGTCCCATGAGCATTAATGAAGCTTTACAGGCGTGTTGGGTCA
Source organism: Triturus cristatus (assembly GCF_964204655.1). NCBI lineage: Eukaryota > Metazoa > Chordata > Amphibia > Caudata > Salamandridae > Triturus > Triturus cristatus. The sequence goes on along the minus strand of NC_140585.1, from coordinate 254,185,698 downwards.
TCGTAAGAAGTAGTTTTGTAATTGTAGGTTACTTTAAACAAGCATGGATGAAATAGGCCATATCTGGCACCCAGGGAGCGAAGGGCTGGTCTCATGTCGAGGAAAGCTTTACGTCTTGACGCAGTGGGTTTAGAGTAATCCTGAGCGAAAAATAATGTAGCACCGGAGCAGGAGATCTTTTGGAGAGCTTTAGCAGCAGCCAGGACTCTTAGCAAATCTGTATACTCCAAGAAGTATAGAATAACCCCCTCTCGGTTTCTGTGAAGATGACGTGGTAGTGGCAATGCGGCCTTAATCTATGAGCACGTTGTATGTTCAGTGTGGTATCCTCTGGCAAGTGGAGAATCTTAGGCAGGAAAGACTTAAAGAAAGCAATAGGATCTGTACCTTCAACTCCTGCCAAATTATAAATACGCACGTTGTTTCTCCTATTACGATTTTCAAGGTCATCAACATGTTTTTGTAGGGTTGATACTTGAGAATGTAAGGAGGTGACGTGTTTGGTGGTTTCCTGAAAAGAAGAGACATTCAGTTCCACATTTGTGAGCCTGGTGTCTAGCTGCGACCAATTATCAGACCGAGTTTGTAGTTTGGTATTAGTTTCCTCCACAAACGGTCTGAAGGCCCTTATTTCCTGTAACAGTAGTTCCATCGAGACTGGAGAGGCTGACGGGTGGAGAGGGGGGATCTTTTTTTAGGTGTTTCACGTTTGACTTTCCTGTTGTAATCTGCGTTGGTTCCATTTTTTCGTCACTGGTCTGCTGCAAGAAGGCCCAAACTCTCCAGATTAGAAAATTCTGAAATTTATTTAGAGTTTTTGATGAAGATGCGTTTAGGTTTTGAAGTGACAGAGAGGGTACCTTTTATTCTTCCCATGAAGCTATAATAGCGCAGGACCAAGAGGCAACCACCAACTGCAAAAATAGGGAAACCGATTTTAAGAAAAAGGACGCAGCTGAGGATTGGGGCAAAATGGCAGAACACCACCTTAGAAATTACAAGAAGCGAGCCAAATCAGAAGGTGATGAGTGTTTATATGTCTCAACAGTTTGTTTAGTCACCACCACAGGAGAAACCACTGAATTGCTTGAAGAAGAACCATGCAGCGGTATAGAACAAGTCCGTGAAGCGGGAAAGTGACCCGCTAAAGAGGAACAAGCTCTACAGACCGTACAGAAAGGCGTATTTGAACTGGAGCATCGACCAATGATTCTGAAAAAATGACATGTATGTATGTGCGGTCTTGTATAGTGCTCAAATTACCCTTGGGCATCTCGGCGCTTGCATTGGGAACCCGTCCTGGTTTTTCCCTGTGAGATAACCTGTACTGGGCATCCTCAAGGTGAAAGCCAGGCATCCCGCCGCGGGGGGCCGTTGTGGAGATTAAGCAAGCTTGTTGCCCAGAGCTGCATAGTGTGAACTCGTGCTTAGAGTAGGCACCGAAGCGAGAATTATCGAGTCCGTGGACAATTGGGCTCCAGACCCTGCCGCGTCGGGAATCGAACCCTGGTCCCGAGTCTGACCTCTGCTTCAGGGTATGCCTCCTCTAACCAGTGAGCTACACTTCTCCACCATCCTGGGAATTAAGCTGGTGGTCAAAATGGCAGCTGTAACCACATCACCTCCACATATAGACGAGGAGAAACTGGGTCACTATATCACCGTAAAACCTTTTCATGAGGGAAGATGAAGCATAGCTGAGACACAGAAAGTAGAATGTGAGCGAAGGCATGGGCTTCTTATGCAAGTGAATACACATTTACATTTCTATCAAACATGCTTCTCAGACGCGCTGGCAACAACGAGGAAAAGTGCTGAGAAAGGGCCAAACTGAATGAATACACTCGGTTGAACTAAGCAGCAGTGGTGACTTGTACTTGACGTTCCAGCAGCGCAATGGAAGCATATAAAAATCCTCAAAACATTCCCTCAGAACTTGTATATAAAAAAATAGGACATTTCACTAGTGTTACATAGTTTCACTAACGGCCTCTGGAAACACTCTTTAGAGTGACTTGAGAACGTCGAAGGTCCAAAAATAAACTTAGTCAATTCCGCCAAGATACCAGTGACGGGGATTACTCGCGGTAAAATCCAATGCGGGAAAATGGCGGCTGCCGTAGCGCGAACTCGGATGACTGCGTTACCTCAAAGAAACAACAAGAAGACGTTGCAGGTGTTGTCCGAAGTCGCTCCCACAGGGTAAGAATCAATTCATGAATCCTTTCGGCTGGGAAAATTCACGCTGTAGAAGAGAGGAGCGCGTTTCCTCCGCGCCGGACCGGGAGCCTCACGGAAGCACCGCCATGTCCGTTGGGCTCCAAGCCACGCCCCCACAGATTTGTGAGAGTTGAGTCTGGGCACAGTACAATTTTCACAGCTGTAATAAACTCTGACTGCAACAGTACCTCAAAATATACATGTACAAAATATATATATATATATATAGTAAAATTAGAAGGCAGTCAAGTATAATCACTCAAATTGAAAAATATAAAAAAATAACTCCAGAATGATGTTGCAACACTGGGAACCCTATCGACACTCAATGTAAACAACTAGTTTTAGTTATGTTTGCCAGTTCCTTAAAAAGCGGATGCCTTGTGACCTGTAGGTCGTGGTGGATCCGGGTCATTGGCTACAACATTAGGAGAACATATGTCAGAACTGATACAGAACAAACCGCTGTCTAGCTCACATGCTAGTAAGCAGGTCAGCCTATTGGCACACGGTTCCTTGCTACTACCATGCAGGTGCTCTTCAAATATCTAGATTTGTGTAACTTGCAGACTAGCCAGGTGATGTACCTCTTTGCTGCAACATAGGGGATGCTGGTGTCTCTCACAGCACTGAGGCAACATAGGTGTGTTATGGGCCCTGTGCTTGTTCCATGCTGAACGGTGTCTGGTATGTAGATGGAAGAGGCAACTATACACGCAAATGTAGGTACGAGGGGGAATGTGCCCTCTAGGCAAAGTTTTCTCTCATCTCACTAGCTCTCGTTGGTTGGTTCTTTGGTAACCCTTCTCTAGACTATGCTGTAGTGTAGCGAACACCTTGGTAGGTTGTGTACACCTCTTGGGCTGTTTAGGGTTTTCCACACAGGCAGAGCTTTAGCAGGTCATCGAGCTCAGTCCTAGAGTTGATGAAATGGGAAACACACAACTTCATATTCAGGAAGTACAGCAATAGTAGACATGCTAATCAGTGTTGGGGAAGGTTTCTTTGAGCTGCAGTAGAGCTCCAGATTTTCACTGTCCTTGGTAGTTAGGTAGTTCCTCACCACCAGTCAATGTGAGCAGGTGCGACTCCTTTCGCTAAGGCGGAGGAGCGTCGCCCCACTGGTCTGAGCAGTGGAAAAGGGAAAAATAAAATGATAATAACAAGGTTATCATTTTATTTTTCATTGCTGTGGGGCTGGGTCAGGGCAGGGCTGGTGGCACAGGGAGGAAGGGTGGACTGTGCACACCAAGGGGCCGATTACAATGGCGTTCGGAAAGGCTTCGATGGTATTAGGATTCAGAGAATCCGATTTGGAACCTATGTTTCAGCCCGAATCGGATACATTTCCGAACGACTGATTACGATTACGATGCAAGGAAACTGTTGGGCTGTCCGAATCAGTTCCAATCGGCATTCGGACAGGCCGAGTTGTTTGGAGCGGAATCGTACAGCTTTATGGACACTGTTTCCGACTGAGCGATTATGATGTCCAATTCTGACAGCCATTCCGAATTGGTTTGTCTGACACGAAACGGTTGTCGGAATCTGATTTTGGGGGCCCTTAGCAGTCCCCCCCCCCCCCCTTCACCCGTAGACCTCCGATTGGGGCCCGTGGGTGTTCTCATGGGACCCCGCAACACAGTGTGACGGGCACCATGGGTGCCCACCACAGGGTGCAAGCTTTTCCCCAACCACCCCTTTTTTCAATGGGAGAATGTATTCTCGTTCAGATCACAGGCTCCCATTGAGGTCAATGCGAGTCCGACCAAACGATCGGTAGTCATAATCTGTCATTCGAACTTGCAGTACCCGATTTGGCCGGAAAGGTCCCGAAACAGATTCAGTCGGACGGGGGGGGGGGAGTGGGAGGGGTGGACAGAGAATGCCTGAGCTCAAGAAGGCCACATTGTGAGAAGGCTCCGACAGGAATTCTGCGTCCGTTAGTTGTAAGTAGACTGTGTTGCAGGACCCGAAAGAACACAGAGTGCGAATTGCCCAATGAGCCATGAATGAATATCAAAGGAAGGAAGAAAGCAGATGAGCAAGCAGAGCCCGATTGCGGCCTAGCTGCGGCAGGACACGGATGGACGTGAAGCTCAGGATAGAATTCTCCTACTGTGCCAGAGTCCCCTCCCGACACCGAAGCTCTGCGCGGCAGCAAACTGGGAGTGAACCAGAGCGCAGATCTCAGCAGGAGAGTGGACTGCAGCTGAGATCAAAGACCTGGTGCGAGACCTGCTCGTCCCCGAAACTCGGGAGGGGAGCTATCGAGACTCGCCGAGGTCGAGACGGCCTGGTTGAACTGGACCAGAAAGGAAGCGAGCGACTCCATTGAGAGCCACCTAGAGTTATGGAGGCACAGAGCGCAAACTACAGTGGGAAGCAGACCTCTTTGTGAACAGGTTTGAAGAGTGCGCTGTCTGCTGAACGCTGGGGCCAATTTGTGCAGAGGGCAATTGATACGAGAGTCACCCAAGTGTGTGTGTGTGAGGAGAGCGGCTCTTGCAAGAAGGGAAGCAGTGAGGCACCTCTTGGTGCAGGGGCAAGCCAGTGAACATTGGAGAGCATGCCTAACCACAGAGTGGGGTGAATAAATAGACACTCCTGACTGATGCAAAGCAGAGCCAGTACTGGAACAGCCCTCCTGCTTCGTAAGGTACTAGCAGAATATAGCGCCATGCAGCCGTCGACCAAAGTGGGTGGTAGCATAGCACAAGGCCGAAGGTTTGCCACCCAGGGCGCGCTACTGGGAACACCTGCAGAGAGCCGTGTACTGGGCGGAAGAGGGGTACACCAGAGCAGATGCCCCCACCCTCCGTGTAGCTGCAACAAGACCGCTGTTGAATAGCGGGTGATTACGGCGAGAGCCTTGGAAAAGAGCCACTATGGGAAAAGTTGACAAGGCACAACCTAAGCTCCACTTTGAACAACGTAAATCTAGAGTAAGAGACGTGGAGGGAGATCAGGCAGTAGATAAATCCAGAGATGTGGAGGAGGAAAGTGCAGGAGATGTACGGCAGATGTTTGCGGTGGAACAAAAAATTCTAACTTCCATACATAGACGGCAAGATAGACTCGCTGGCATATCGTATGGACCTCATGACTGAGTGACTGGATAAACATGCCGAGCGATTGGATATGACGGGAGAAGAGTGACGGAGGTAGAAAAGGCCCAAACAGAAACAAACACAACACAAAAACAGATGGCGAAGCTACTGAGCGCCCTACAGGACAAAGCGGAGGATTTGGAGGCCAGGTCTAGGAGAAGTAATCTCCGAATTACTGGAAACCACCCATTTGGGCAATATGGAGATCTACACTGAAAAGCTGCTCCTATCACTGTTAGGCAGAGAAACCTTCTCGAATATGCTCGTGATGGAACGGGCACACTGGTCGTTGGGCCCGCGGCCCCCACCTGGTGCCCCTCCGCGGCCCATTACAGCAAAATTACTGAACTACAGAGATAGAGATGCAGCGCTGAAGGCAGCCAGGGATAAACAAGACTTGCACTATGAAGGTTCCACGATCTCACTCTTTCCAGACTTTACTATAAGAGTGCAAGAAGCACGGAGACCATTTGCCCCGCTGAAGAGGCAACTACGGGAGCAGAATCTGGAATATGCCATCTTGTATCCTGCTCGACTTGGAGTCAACATGCATAACAAATTTAGGATTTTTACGGACCACAAAGTACTGCAAAAAGCAATCCAAGAATATAATAATGCCGGAAAACGGAACACTACCTCAGAGTTGCAACACGAAGAGGAGAGCAGCGGCCCAGGAGTCATGAAACAATGGATAGGTACCCACTTCCATCCCTGCCTCGATTGTAGCAGTTTTATTAGGTTTGAAGAATGTTTGGATTGAGATGAATGCGTAATGAATCAGTGATAGCATATATATTAATGCAGTAGGAGCTACATGGGCCAGAGGCGGGTCCACTTGCAGAGTTTACCAGTTGACAGAACAGATGGGAAGCCAGAGTCTAAAAAGTACTTGGCACCAGTTTGCTAGAATATTGTAGAATATTGTATAGGGAACGGATGTTTTCTGTTGCAGAGACGGCGAGCCGTCGCCCGTAACTTACTGGGATTGGTAAGGGTGAGCCGGCAACATCCGCCCACGCGTGTTGCCCACTGCATGACGGGTAGTCAGGCTTGTTTTACTGTTCAACTAGAGAAGTTTGTTAATGTCGATCATACAAATCTGAAGATTTGGGGGGGGGGGGGGGGCAAGTCATTTGACTATGCCAAGTTAGGGGGAGCATAGCATGGGTGGGAGATTTGTTTGTTGGTGAGCACAACATCAAATTGAGCATTCTCAGTAAGCGATGCATAGGGCATGTAGAGGACAAAGTAGAGTCCAGTCAGTTCAGTTTCATTGGTGTGAACTCTATTAGTGACTATAGACATGACACAGAGGCAGAATGGTAGTATTAAAATGCTTACATGGAATGTTCAGACCTAAACGACTTCAGGAAATTAAGAAAAGTGACATCTTACTTTACTAGACATGAGATAGATATAGCGTTACTTCAGGAGACACATTTGCCCATTAACAGCAACATGTTCACAAGCAGGAGGTTGCATGGCACCTTTCATGCAGCAGGGTTCACCACCCATGCTAGGGGAGTACTGACATGGGTCGGCCTGAAGTCGGGAATTACTCTAGAAGCATTAGAAATGGACCAGGAAGGCCGGTTTGCTATCTCTAGATGCTGTGGACACGGGTTAGATATGGTAACTGTGAGTATATATATGGGCCAAACTATGATAATCTGCAGTTCTATGTGGAACTACAGGAGAAGCTGAGTAAATATAGTACATTGCCACTGCTTTGGGGAGGGGATCTCAACTGTGTAATGGACACAGAGCAAGATCGCTTGGGGGGGTGGGGGGGAGGGGGGGCAAGGGAAGGAGGATAGGTCTGCCACGCCACCCTGCGGTAGCGGCTAGAGCCATTCAGGATGCGGTGGTGAGGCTGGACATGGTAGATGTCTGGTGGACCCGTTCGTAAACACACTGAGAGGGGGACCAGGAGCAAGAGTTAGAGAGAAGGTCCTGTACCAGCGCTCCTAAGATAGCTATACACACAACACGGTACCAGTTCCTATAGTGAGCAGTCCCAATAAGGTATACTGCCTGAGGGGTTGGGAAAAACAATGTGATTGGAAAGGTTCGCGGTGATGTCAAAGGTGTAGGCCAGATACTCCTGGGTGGTTTTCCAAGTGCCCTCACACACCCTTGCGGGTGCAAAGCATCATCATCGGGCGTTGCTCCTCGTGGGGGTGGCGCTGCAGTCCCTCACGGGCCCTTCAGGAGGGCTCTCTGTCGGAGATCTTTTTATTGGAGTAGCCGTAGTTGTGCGTGCGGGTGTGTGGGGATTGTGGGTGATGTGGTGAGACTAAAAAGACCTGTAGGGACCCCAAACGGTTTATTAATGAGTCCTGCGGGTCTGGTAAAAATCTAACGGGGAGTGGTGCCTAAGTAGCACTCTAAAAAAGTAGGGGAAAGGTAGACTGTTCTGCTACTCTCGACCCGTGTGTGATAAAGTTAGAGTGAGAACGTGAGGTGGGTGGTCAACATGTTTCGCGCTTCCCTGCGGTCCCTAACGGATCCGTAGCGCTTCGTCAGGACCAGAAGTAAAAGAGTAACAAAACAATTATGATATAGGTGAGAGTGTGTCCTATATGTCCATATTCAAGGGAACACGTTTTATTCGTGTCCCTAAGAGCGAACCTAAAAAGAGAGGGGGGAGAAAAAAGGGGGGACAGGGAGACAAAAAGAGGCAAAATGTAGTGGTCAGCAACATATCCAGACGGCGTAATACATGTCCCCGGTGTCAGGACAAACCGGTGCGGAGATATACTCGCATAATAGTTGTGCCACATGCCAGGGGAGGGGGGGCAGGTGCAAGAGAGACTTGTGACTCTATCAACTCTGTGGGTATTCTGGTCGCGCAAGCTTGATCAGTGCGGAACACATGCATTGTAGACAGCTCCACAGTGCTAAGTGCATGCAGGGTTTCGAAGGGAGTCATGGCTACCGTTGTTGAGCTGGTGTCTAAAAGCCGACTTGTGTCGAGTGAAACTGCGTGTTAACGACATGCCTGGGGGTCTACCATAGTAAATGGTGAGTCAGGACAAGTGAGCCGGTGAAATTACTCAACAGTATCCCGTGCTCAAGACTGTTCTACATTGTGGTGATGGGGCAGTATAATGCTTGTGGAAAACTGGTAAACCTACCCAATGTTAAATGGGTCCAGGCTATACCGGATAAAGATCAGCTGGGGCGGGGGCGCCAGCTAAAAAAGAGACAGCCAGCGTTTTGTATACAGCTCACATTACGAGGGGAGAAAAATACACAACAGTAGGACTACCTGGGCAGAGTTACGATAATACATACAGAACTAGGTCAGGCGACGCAGACATGTACTTACTTACGCCCCGGGTATTCTGTTCTGAACACCTACGTGCCTCCAGGATCGCCGGTAGTTGACACGGTTTGGAGGCACAATATATGTCCGGGGATGATTGGATGTTCGACCCGTAACAGCTGTGAGTGTCGTGGAAATGGAAGCGGGACTGAATTTCCACGAAGCTGTAAATGGCGGCCATGTTGAAGTGGTCCGTAACTCAATAAAGTAAATGAAGGGTGTTGTGGTGTAAGTATCTCCGTGTCACGGGTTTGGGGAGACACAAGAGGGGGTGTCGTGGGGGTAGTGCGTAGAGTAAGGACCCAAATAGAAGTGCCTCGGGGTCGCACAGTGAAGTGGTTGACTAGTAACCCCACTAGCCTCTGTAGTGTGAGCGTCGGCCATATTGGAACGGGTCTGTAGTTATACCAATGTGTGTATGTCAGCAGAATGTAAGATAGTCTTTGTTCAGACACACGAGCTGTGGATGGTGGACATATTAGGAGGGTCCGTGCCTGAATCAAGGGTATTATCGTATGGGTGTCTCCTTGTCAAGGATCTTGGAAGACACGTGGAGGAGTGTAGAAGGGGTGATGCGTATATTCAGCACCCGTATGGCGGTCCCTTAAAGTCGGACAGCAAAGTAAGGTCCTAGTTTCCCATTAGCCTATGGGATGAGAGCGTCGGCCATGGTGGGTCCGAGATTTTGTGTGTGTATCGACAGGTTAACTGGTTGTGTTTGGTCATACACAGGGGCTAGGTATATCTCTCCTAGACTCATGGAGGTATGGTGATATCTTAATGTGATTACCGAGAGAGGTCATAGGTGATCTGGCATTCATTGCTATAGGTGGAGGTACACATATAGTGAGGGTCTATTAGCTTCATGTGTCCACACAATATAAAGCTGCAATTATCTATATGCAAACGATAAGGGAACCGCAGTTATGGTCAAGAGACAGAACACAGGGATGGAACTACAATTAAAGCAGACGAAGATGTCGAGTCTGCAGTAGATGGCAAGGTGGGGATATGATGGCCGATTTTATGGATTGAGGGAACTCCATGGGATGTCGTCGTTAAGACCCGTGACATCAGAGCGGAGTCTGAAGACCCAACGTTGTTCTGTTTTGAACAGGTTGGTTGGTGTCCACGAAGGATTGTGATCAATCACAGTCCATTTGAGACTGTCAGGGGAATGGTTGTGTTCCAGGAAATGGTTCTGCAGTCTGGTTTGTGTTTTCTTGCACCGTATTGTACTTTTGTGTTCCTGTTCGCCCAACCAAGGCGGTTTCACTCATTATATAGCGCTCCATGATCTGCATACCAGGATTGATTACTGGTTTGTCTCAAAGGCATTAAACACCTTGTTCCGGACATGTGAGGTACACCCTCGTTCGTATTCAGACCACTCCCCGATAGGCCTGACCATAGAATGCCCACAGAAGAGGATTGCCCCATTTACTTGGAGATTCCCGCCATATTCACTTCTCGACACCGCTTTTAAAGCGGAGATGGCAGAGGCCATAGAAGATTTCTTTGACCTAAATGTTGGCTCTGTAGAGAAGTTCTCGACGGTATGGGAATCCTTCAAGGTAAATATACGCGGCGTTGCGATGGCTAAACACTCGGGTGTCCTAAAAGCAATTAGAGGACGATTAAGTAGACTAGAGGACCGACTGAGAGGGATTGAGAGACGGATCTTAGAGGGCGAAGGGGAGAGTGCTCAGGAGGAATTGAAAAACACGCTGGGCGAATACCACGACACAGCAGATGACGAAGTGAGGCATAGGGGGCAATATGCCACAGCGCGGACCTATGGTGAGGGAGAAAGGCAAAGCGCAGTCCTAGCGACGCTGCTAAAGACTAGACGTGATCTGTCAGGTGTGGCTGAAATACTTGCAAAAGGAGGGGAACAGCTGAGGGACCCAGCAGATGTAGCCAACAGATTTAGCCAGTACTATTCACAATTATATAGCTCTAGAGCTAACATTGAGGAGGATGAGATACAAAATTATTTACAATACATAAAACTTCTGTGGCTGGATGATGCACATAGGGAGTATCTAATGAGACCCCTGGACACTAACAAAATACTGGCTGCGCTAAAAAAGATGAGAGCAGGGAGTGACCCAGGTCAGGATGGACTGACGGTCACCTTTTATAAAACATTTGCAGAGCAGCTTATCCCACATCTGAAGTCGCTCTTTGAAGAGATGAGAGAGGAAGGTCAGATGCTCTCATCCATGAGAGAGGCATTGATAGTTACTATTTAAAACCAGGAAAGCCTCCGATGAATTTGCATCGTACAGACCACTCTTGCTCTTCAATGTAGACACAAAGCTGTTTGCTCAGATATTGGCCAACTGCGTAGCTCCTCTGGTGCCACAGTTGGTGAGGCTAGAACAGGCAGGATTTTTGCCAGGATGCAGCCTGACTTATAATTTAAGAACAGTATTTGGAGCCATACAACACATCAGACCAGAGACTATGGTGGTATTGGTATTTTTAGATATAGAGAAGGCATGTGACTCTGGAGTGAGCTTTTATGAGCCAGTTGTTGAGAAGAATGGATCTGGGAGACGTTGTTTTGCGGCTAATAGGGGTTCTGTATAATATGCCTTCTGCCAGAGTGAGGATCGGTGACATAGTAACTGCCCCCATTAAGATATCTATGGGTACGCGTCAGGGATGCCCCCCTCTCACTGCTATTATATGCTTTAGTGGCAGAACCTTTGGCTTGTGCACTCCGGAAATATCATAGCCATAGGGGGATACGATTCCCTAGATATAATTTAATTATATCCACTTACGCAGATGACGCGCTCCTGTACATAAGAGACCCAGAAACCAATCTGTCACCAGTGCTTCGAGAAGTAATCAGATATGGAGAATTGTCTGGGCTAAAAGTCAACTGGTCCAAGTCTATCATCTTCCCCCTGACCTCGATGGTAGATCCCGTTGAGCTTGATTACCCGCTTCAATGGATTTCGTAGCCAGTAAGGTATTTGGGTGTTAAGGTACACACTGATTCCCGAAGTGGTCTTTACAGAAAATTATGGGCCAATGGTCGGCAACCTTGAGGAGGACATTGAGCGTTGGATACAACTGCCCCTATCCTTGATGGGGCCGGTGTCTCATGAAAATGGTCGTACTGCCAAAGTTTTTATTTTTATTCATCAACATCCCGATGGTACTTCCAGGGTACTTTTTCAAAAAGGTGGTCAGACTGGCTTGGGCAGGGAAACAAGTGAGAGCCCAGTGGGGTATCCTCACATTACCGTATTCTATGGGGGGATTGCGAGCCCCAGGTCTAGACCAATATTACGGGGTCTCAGCAAAGCTCTCATGTGCATGCCTGGATACATGAGATACCGGGACTGCACTTGCAGATAGAGAAAATGGTAGCGGCCCCTTCACCACTCCCTGCACCGATAGTTCAGGCCCCTGCACGTAGTCCCTGAGTGCTAGATTCTGTAAATGCTACTATACACACTTGGCTCTTTATACTTAAGTAACAGGCTGGAGTCATATTGCATTCGCCTAGAACTCCACTAGAATGGTGCAGCTGGCTGCCGATATGTAGGGAGCAGGCCGTGCCGAGGGCTCTAGGGTCTGTGGACACAACTGACGTAGGGGACCTGTTCGCTAATGGAAAGGCACGTAGGTGGTCAGAGATAGATGCACAAGGACAACAGGCACATCTCTGGTGAGATTTCAGTATCATAGTGTGAGGCACGTACTGAGGGAGAGGTTAGGTGACAAACTGCTGGAGGTATCTTCCCTTTCTTATATGCTGCGCACTGACTCCCCCCACTAAGATAGTCTCCGATATGTATAACATCACAATATCGGAAAAACCTTTATACGAAAGCTAGCCTGGAATGGCAGAGTGACCTGGTTGGGAGAACTTAGATGATGAAATATGGAGGTATTGCTGCGAGAGTACGAAGCGAATCTCACTAAATGGGCGACCTAGATTAAACCAGTTTAAATTCCTCAACAAGGTTTATTATACCCCAGAGCGGCTTGAGAGACACAGCGGGCTGTGACAGATGTGGTATGTCCCCAGCAGGGTTTATGCATCTGGCTTAGCTATGCCCGGGAATAGCTGTATATTGGGAACAAATATTTAGGAAAATAGGTGAAATAATTGGAATAGTGCTGTCTCCAGATCTACTGCTGGCATTGCTGGGCTACTCGAAGCGACTGCCCAAAGAGGTTAGACGGTTAGTGGGTATGGGGCTGCTGCTGGAAAAGCGCTGGGTTGCGATGAACTGGTCTAGAGGCCCGATTCCCACTGTGGCTAATTGGAAGAAAGATATGATGTACTCCAATACACAAACAGAGCTGTAAAGTGAACTGCTCCCTCCCCAGAGTTGTCCTAAGAACTTCTGGAGATAATATAACAGTTATGAGATGGCAAGAGAGGCGACAGAACCAACCACAGAAGACCTGCCATGAAGTCACTATGTGAAAACAAAATAGGGCGAAGTAGAGGGCTAGATACATTGCTAAACTTACAAACTCATTAGACGGAGAAAATAGAACATGTACTGGAGGAAAGATTACAGGGCCAATACAAAAGCACCAAGGGGTTAAGATAAGATGTATACTGCTACATGTATACTTCCCGAAGCTTCAATGTCGCACAACCACCGTCATAGAATAAGGACTGGGAATATTGGCCATATTATTTAGACAATGTTGTGATCACATTATGGTTAGCATTTTCTGTATATTGGCAAGCTAATTTTTCATTTCCATATTTCATTTATTGTTCATTGTCTTAATGAATGTTAATGTAAAAACCCAATAAACAAATTTAAAAAAAAACGATTAAGTGATTAAGTCGGATGAGTTTCTGAACGATATCGTAATCGTCCCCTATGTGCATGACTACTTGGCTGGCCATCCTGGCCCGACCAAACAGTCGTGCACACTTTGCATGTTCCCCACCAGGCTGCATTACACAGCTTGATGGTGAATATGCCCATGCCCCAGGCCCCATCTGAGCGTCAATCCACGGCGCCCAATCCAATCACAACCATGCCCCCAATCCAATCACAACAATGCCCCCAGTCTCCATCTGAGCACCAATCCACATCACTCAATCCAATCACAATGCTGCATTGCAGTGTTTTGATTGGCTATGGAGAACCAATCACAATGCTGGATTGCAGCGTTGTGATTGGCTTAGGGGAGCCTGTGTGCTTCCGGACTCTTCAGCAATGAGGAAACTGAGGCGGCCGGGGTATGAGATTCTTTTTTTTTTTTTATTTAAACATTTTTTTCCCCATTTCCCTGCTAGCCGCCACTGAATGAGTGCAGCTTGAAAGTTTGAATCGCAAAATAATCCTGAGGAATAGTTTTCAATTTAGGTTAACCCTAAGTACTGGTGCGCCAAAGGCAGTCACACTTTTTTTGTGTCAGCATTCATTCCTATCATACTAATTATTGCAAACTAATGCACATACTGTTAATAACCCACATTTTTTTTTAAAGTAACAGGATTGTGTGCCTGTTAGGCTTTTGTCACTCGATGTAATTTGCATGGTAAGGATGCAACACTAGGATGCAAAAATTGCACCACCACCTTGCTACCACCAACTTGGACACCAAGGTTGTCCTTTATGAGAGCTAGATCTGAAATGTTTGGGGACTACCCTTTGGGATTAGATGCCCAACTCACATTGCACTGTAGGGACACATACAGGGGAGCCAGCAGGAGAAACCAAGGGTAGGAAAGATGCACTACCTCCACTGGTGAATGGGTACTTTCGTCTTCAGTTTACCATTATCAAGTTAGACTTCAACTGAAAACCTGTTCCGATGGATACTTCTTGCTGCAAATTCCTTACCTTATGAACATCCTGCAGGCTCCAGACTTCATGTAGAAAACTTCCCCAGCAATATCTTTCCCACATCACCACATGGTTGCACAGTGGTAGCACAGATTGAATGGTCAACCTGCTCCAGAAGTGACATCAGTGACATATGTAGTGCTAACTGGCTTGTTTGCCTTCAATGCAAGTGTAGAGCTGTTCTGCAAATAAATAGGTCAAATGTTTCCTCTTACTCAGTGTTCCAGCTCTGTAGAAGATGTCATAACAAATGTCTTCATCAGATCCACAATACATCTGTATTTGGTGTCTTTGATCTATCCATGATCCCTCAAGCTGTGATTCTTGCTCTTTGATGCACCTGATGGCTCAGAGGGAGAGGAAGGCCAGGTTATTTCTGCTCGCTCTGTCTGTCTCTAGACAGACAGTGGAATAGCCCACAAAAGGTAGGTTGAAAGATGGAAGTTTGTCATGGTTGCACAAATCATGGTCTCTAAGTGTGTTCTACTTGCTTTGAGCATGGCACACATCTTGGAAAAAAGAGTATTGCATAATAGACCTAGACTATCTGCGATTGGGGAGTTAATGGATGCAAGTTTTCAGCCTAAGGTCATAGTGGTGTTAATTGTCTGACACTATGCACGGAGCTTGCAGTGTATCAGTGTGAACAGCTGGGGTTTCAATGTGATACCCTCATTCATAATGGAATTTATTTTTTCAATATGATTTTCCGTGATCTACAGAAACAACTGGTGCTATAATTGAACCATAAACAGGGGCGGTTCCTCCATTATGGCGGAAACGCATCCCGATTTCTCCCCCCCCCCCCCCCCCTTCACCCACACCCTGCTAAAGTCCTGCAGAGGGTAAAAATAAAATAATTCATTTTTTGTATTTTATTTTTAGCCCTGCAGGCCGCGAGCCGAGTGAGGGTCATGGCTTCCGATCCTGACGCTGCAGCACCAGGGGAGAGAGGTGAAGTGCTCGTGACGGTTTGGCTGGCCCTCTGGGGCTATGTTGTACAGCTGGGCTATGCCTGAGCGTCGAACCGAGGCGTTCAGACCAATCCCAGCGCTGGTCACGTGTTGGAATAGCATTCCCAGCATGTGAACAGCGCTGGGATTGGGAGCTGGGAGCCTGCGCAATTTTCTGCAGGCTCCTGACAAGGACGCGAGGATCGAGAGTAAGGCGACGGTCATCCGAGCAGGTAAGTTTTGTTTTCTTTCTTCATACTTTTTTTGTGTGTTTTCCCTTCACCCCACGCCGCACCACTTTGCAGGACGAGTGGCCACTACTGACCATAAATAGGGTTGAGATTGATGAGAATACCACAGTCATCTCACTTGGTCTTGACAAAAGCTGTGTGATCAGTTGACTGAAACATGTAGGCCAGCAGATGCAGGACCACCAAGCACTCAACAAGCATCCTATATAGGTATTTGTGACAGCGAATTATTTCAGATTATTTTTATTTTGAGCTGGCTACTGAATACAAGGTAATACAGTGTACAAGTGTGTTTACCCTTCCAAACAAAAACCTACTGTCTCCCATTTTGGACTAATATATTTCTGGCTTGAACTTACAATTGCACCCCAGAGCAATCTCTCTGTTAGTAAATGACCCTCCCAGTATTCTTCCCACAAAAAACACTAACATTACATGAAGGAGAATTCCCTTCTGCATTAACATGATCCTGCTACTGGGACCATTTGGAGACTGCGCCACTCCCTCACACTGGTCTCTTCATCATCATCTTGTTTAGTACTGCTCAAGCCCACCTCCCAGAAGGGATTGCTTTGGGACTTCATCATAAGGTCAGGAAGAACTATCCATCAGAAGGACAAATGGCTTATTTTAGGTAATTGTATTTTTTGTGCATAATAGTTCTACATGCAGAATCCTGCTATCCCTTCCTCTGATTTGTTACTACTGCTATTAATAAGATCCCAAGGTATGCAAATACATCAGCTGTGATTAGTTTGGTCATCAATGCTCTCTCGGTTGCTCTTCATATGTTTCAATGAGGCATGGACTAAATACCAAGAACTGACACCAGTGTAACCAGTTGGTGCTATATACCCCAAAGTCATTGAAGGTGGATAACGTTGTGGCTGAAGCTGTATGGTGCTACCTGTAGAGCTTTTTGCTGAGGAAATGTTTTTGTGGTCCAGCCTGGGTTGAAGGCAAAAAGGACTGCAAGATATAGTATCAACTAGAAATATTGTCACCAAAGGTAAGTAACTTTTGTTGTCACCAGCCGGGCATTGGTTTTTATTTTTATGTTGGTTGAATATTTGTGACAGCCCACATTTCCATGAGCAGTTTTGACCTAGTGCTTGAAGATTTAGTTAAGTACCTACAAAGAATGCTAGGAGCACTGTGGAGTTAGGATCTGCAATATTTCTGCATATTCAGAACCCCTAGGGCCTCCCCAAGGTGGGTGTTCAGGGGTGAGGGGCCCTGTAGATGTAGACAGGGTCCTTGTAAAATATGATTTATAAGCCCTGGTTCATTTTCCCCATTGCATATCCCCAGCCACATAGGTTAACATTGTTTGGTAATAAATCTTCCAACCCTCCTCAGAGCGACGCAAAGCAAACAGACTCCAGCAGCCACAAAACACAGAAAATGTATTTGCACCTTTCTCCGTTTATTGGCATGACGCAGTGTCACATCTTGGAACAAGCTTCTTCTGCTCCACATAGATATTCAGGGGAGCATATATAGGGCAGAAAGTGCTGTCATCAGTAAAATCCTTAGATGTGTACAAGGCCAAATACGTTGTACATATACATATACAAATAGAATTGTCATGCAAGCTCAAGACATAGAGCAAAATAAGGACACATGGGAACAGAAAGCAAGTTAAAGCGAAACCTGCAAGAATCGGAGGCTTTTGACAGCTGTTAACCCAGGACGTGTCAGAGGGCAATAAAGGTGCTTGGGTCAGGTTGGAATAGATATGTAAATGAGGGGTGAGCTTAGGAGCACAGAGCAAGCAGTTTGGTCAGAGACAGACATAGTTAGCTCAGTGGGTCTGAGATAGTGCGGGGGAGAATTTGGGATTGATTCACCTATTTGGCTGATGCAAACATATAGATATGTATTTCTCCTCACAATATTCCTCCTTTGTGATAGCAATATCAAATACCATTGTAAGAAAATAAAATATATATATATATATTTTTTCTTCTTACAATGGTATGTATATATATATATATATATATATATATATATATATATATTAGAATTATAAAGTATCAATAAAGTACATATCTTTGACTGGCATCACAGTGTTTAAATAACATGCATATATTGGCGTAGACGCATCTAAGAGGTATTCATTTTTCAAAATAGATAAAATTATATACTAGTACTCAGTGCATTTATATTCTATATCTATAGCCATTAATTGAAATGTTTCTTTGTGTTCTTTCTCTACATCCTGTTGTATTTGGAGAGATTTGTAGGCTAGCTCCTTCTCTATAGGAGGTAGAATTTTAACTGCAGAAACTAAATGGATGCTTTTACTACACAATTGCCATCCCATGGAGCAACACTGAAGACAACACAAAAATATCACTATTGTTAAAAAGATACCCAGTAGTGCTAGAACTAAGTGCTTTAACCATCCTGTTGGTAGCCAGGACCAGTCATCAGAATCTGTAATCTTCACTGCTCCACGGAATATTTGAACTGAATTCTTAATTTGTGCCACATCCCTTGCTATGTTTCCAGTTTTGTTTAAAAAATAACAGCAAGAGGAATTTAATAAAACACACAATCCTCCTTGTAGTGTCAGGAGGTCAAGTGCAATTCGATGTTTAATTGTCATGGCAGCTACTGAATTTATTTCCATCTGCAACTGTTGAAGTGCATCTCTTGTGGCATTGAATGCTACTGCTAGCTCAGCAGACATATTAACAAGGGCCAATTTTAAATCATATACCCCATATCCAGGAATAAATATACGCATTAGTTCAAAGAATAGACCTTGTCTAGCTTCCAGAATTGGTGTATGTATATCTTTTATATCTATGAGCAAAACTCCCCAAATTTAGTGGCTCATGGGCTGCAATGTGTAGCACGACTGAAATGTTTGGTGTAAGATATAAAAATACATTCCGCCTTTTAACTGTGTGTCCAATGTGTGATATTTACTGAGAGGAAGGCCTACCCCTTCAGGAAAAGTGTTTTGGAATTGATCACACCATTTGTAATCAATCCATGAAGAATTTATAAGCGTAACATTTGCCCAAGGTGCCATGTATGAGCAGCGAGCTGACCATAAGGGGTATTCTAATATTTTAGAAATCACATTTGATACCCTAGCATGCTTATTCTTTTGCTCAATAAAAGGATCGTATAGAAGACTATCGGGTGTTATTAATAGTGTCGCCATCTACAGTGATGTTCCAGTAATGCAAAGTGTAGTTTACTTGTTTTCCTCGTACCTTAGTAGTCCAGTTCCTACTTACTAACTGTCTCTTTTATGTTACAATTACCTGTAATATTATCAATTTCTAATATGTTAGGAAACTGGCTACTTTTTAAATGTCCTTAGTATCAAAAAGCTGGGTTACATCTTGAAACATGATGCTTTAAACGTACAGGAAATGCGTTTCCCTTGTGTTTGTATTCTACTGTAGGAGACACTTGGTAGTAGGCTTGAATATTTGGCAGTATGGTACAACGTGGGTACCATCCAATCCTTCCTTCTCCACAATCCCAGGTTACGTTGGATATGAGGCATCCTATTCCTTGCACATACGTTTGTATAGGCACAGGTGTTTCACATAGGCCAATTGGGTCGCTGGGGTGTCTAGATAATTCTCTACAAATCCAGCAATTTTGAAGACCTAAAGCCTGGGCAACTTTCTCATGTACTGCATTGAGGGGATGGTCAGCAGGTTGTTGTAATACAGGTAGCACACACGCAATTAAGGTACTAAAAAATAGTGTTCGCATAATGCAATGCATTTTCTTGACAGTGGTAAGTATCACTTTCAGAATTTAAAATATTGTTAGGCAGTGTCTTTCTGTCTCAGTTCCAGGGTAATTTCCGTAAGTGTCAATTATGAAAGTTCTCGTTGTGCGCTGTCATCTGCTTCTCCTCCTGGTCCGTAGTCATCTTGTTCAGGGGCGGTTTCCCGGACCTGCCCTGCGTTGTCATCTTCAGCCTATTTTTGGCAGGTGTAGACCATCACCTTTTTCTAGACTGCGTTGCATGCTTTACTCAACAGCATCGGTTGGTGTCATCGTTCCTGGGACACTTGATGATGGACCCTCAGCGTTGTTGTTAGAAAAGGTCTGGTCTGTCTCCCTCTTGCCCTGTGTTTCGCGCTGCTCCTCGGGTGGCCGGTGCTCATCTGTTAAAGGTGCCTCTGCCTCAGGCGTTGTTGTTGCAGCCCTGCATCGTGTTCCGTGCAGCTACTCAGGATGTCCCTGCATCTTTAGTGATGTTCTGGTAACCAGGAGCACAACGTGGGGTCTAGTCCACCTAGAAGTAAGAGAAACATTTTTTATTTTTCTCACCATGATCATGTCTCCAGGTTTAAAAGGGTGTGATTGTTCTGAGGAAGGATGGGGCTAAGCTTCCTTCACCTGGAGATGGTGAGGCCTCAAGACCACTGACAATTGTACAGCATAGTCAAAAATCTGCTCATCCGTCCACAGCAGTGTTGCTTGGGATGCTGTGAGAGGCAACCTCAACCCCACCGACATGGGCCGCCCCATCAATACCTCATGGGGGGGACAAAAGAGTTGTTCTAGATGGTGTTGCTCTTATGGCATGTGTTGGACTTGACCCTTCTGGCAAGTACACCCCCAGAACTTTGCATTTATCCTAGCCTTTTTCCTATGTTGCATTAGTGGTTTTAGGCCTCTAGGCGGTTTCACACTGAGTCCCAGTGGAAAGTGCGTGTGCTCTGTGGATGTTTTAGTGAGACTGACCTGCCCTCCCATAGGAATGCATGGGGGATCTGAGTGACCGTGTTAAGTCCTGATGTGAGAGGAGTGCAGGGTTGAGTTTGGTATGTGCGAACTGGGGAGATTGAATGCTGCGCGATGATATGTGCGGCGTTACTGTGTCTAGTGCAGAAGTGCCACTTCTAGAAGCTGGCATATCTGTGTAATAAATGTGAAGTGACTGTCTGGCTTGTGATTGGCTGGTGAGAGATCTGCATGTGGATGGCAGGGAGGATAGGGCTGGGCTTTCCCTACACAATGCTGGCTCCACCCCTTGTGGTGCGTCTGATGTCCCTGGCCTGTCCTGTGAAGAGGGAGAGGGGCTGAACAAAACAAAGTGCTCAGGAACCAGTTGCATCTGGTTCGCCCCTTCCCTACACCTTTGAAGACAAAGGATTTTGTGTATAAAAGGGGGGCTGTGACCCCCATGAAAATGTTCTTGTTGTGGACTTGAATCTACCAGGGGCGCGCTGCTGCTGGAGCCCAGGAGGGACCGCCATGGGGGCTGCCTCCCTGCTGGAGGGCCTTGTGTGCTGGCCCCTGGGCCCTACCCTGCCCCCTGGATGCCTTTTGGACCTTTTTGCTGGTCCTTTTACTCTGCCAAGGCTTGATGCTACCTTTTTGCGCCCTGTGAGCGCGATGCTGTGATTTGATTCTCCCCCCCCCCCCCCCCCGGAGAAAAGGAGCACGAGGGCTCCGCAGCGCGGCGCTACAAACTTCCCCCTGCTGGAGGGGAGAGAGGCGGGAGCCCACCCCGCTTGGCCGCCTATTTTGGGTATTCTAATTGCAGGTGCCCACCCTGCATTATGGCCGCGTGTTTCTATTTTAATTAGGCGGGTGCCCAACCCGCTGTACATCTTTAATTACGGAGGGAGCCTACCCCTCATTGTGTCCAGTTGCTCCGAAATCACCGCCGCGGCCCGGGTCGCAGAACCGGAAGTCAGGCACCCCTTGCCCGGGACGTGGGCGGGGCCTGCGATCCGGCCGGAAGAGGTGCCGGAGTGCGTAGCGGTGCGGGGTTCCCGTGAGCGGCTGGGAGCCCCAGAGACAGGAGACGAGGAAAAGGCCCCTGGAGCCTTGCGGGCTCCACAACCAAGTCCCGGGTCCCAGGAGGGGGCCCGGGTGACGAGGGTGGGTGGCTGAAGCCGCCAACTGCAGCGCAGGGCTCCTAGTAGCGAAGGGAAGCCCCGCGCCGCAAGTGATTCTGCCGGTGGAGGGGGGCTCTCCTAGTGTGGAGAGAGCCCCGCGGATGCCCTGCGCCAACCCCTGAAGAGTCCCGGGTCCCAGGAGGGGGCCCGGGTGAATAGGAGCAGAGCTCGCCAGAAGTCCTTCCTGAGGCCCGGTGAGTGGGGCCGATGGGGAGGCAGCCGTGGTGGAAGTCGGGAGTTCCCGTGGGAGAGGGAGTGGAGTGCACATCGTGGTGCCGTGTGAGGCAACGCCAGATTCCTTCCCTGAGCAGGCCCACCATTGCGGGCCGCTCCAACGTTGTGGGCATATTTTGTTTAAGGGCCCCAGTGGGGGCCCCACCGGCCAGTGGTGCCATGCTGCCACGTGTGAGGGCCATGCTTATTTTTAGAGCCTGGGGGGCTCCAACGATGGCCATAATTATTTTAGGAAGGCCCAGAGGGGCCCAATGCTTTTATTGTCCGGGCACATTATTTACTTTCAGGGCCCCGTGTGGCTCCAACGCCTGGCATACTTGTCCCAAGGGCCATTGCGAGCCCAAGCCCCAGTTGACTGTTTTCCAGCTGCCCAGCAAGTAGTGGGCAGCTGCACCGTTAAGGTCTGCGCACATTGCGCACCCTTGACTTTCGCTGCCTTTGCAGCGCGCCCTGACTGTGGGGACACAGGGCATTTGAGCCCCTCCTTTGCGATGGCCAGTTGGCCAGTGGGGCTGTGGGGAGTGTTAGGTTTATAGGGCGCCAGGCCCTAATGTGATTTTGGGGCTAGGAAATGTAATTCATGTAGTATGTTTTACGCACCTTGTGTTATACCTCTAAATGTGATTCATGATTATGAGGTTGGTTCGCATATGAGGGTTTATGCTAGTGAGAATTATTCCCTAAGGTAGTTATGCTGAGGAGGTTAGGTTCTAATGCGTTAGACTTGTGAGAGATTGCATAATGTGTTTATGCCCCTGTGATGTATACAGGATAGGTTTTATACCGGATTCTGTTATGATAATGCTGAAGTCATTATTGCGCCAGTAGTTACTGGTTGTGCGCTACAGTATAAATTGTGTTACAGTTGGTATATGTCCTACATTTACAATTGGTGATTTGTGCTAATTCTGACAGGGGTCCATGTGGCCCTGTCTTGTGTAAATAGTCCCCTGTAAAATTCTGCCCAGTGCCAGTTGGCACAGTGTAAATTATGTGATTATCATCTAATGTGTTTATTATAATATAAAGGCTATTTTTTATATATAACCTTGTGTGGAGTTTCTTTTGTGGTGGGCCTAGGGTGTTGTTGCTGTGTGCGCGCGCGCAAACGCTTTACACATTGCCTCCGGGATAAGCCTGACTGCTCGTGCCAAGCTACCAAGGGGGTGAGCAGGGGTTATCTTTGGCGTGTAACTCCCCAGCCCTGACTTAGAGTGGTGGTTTCTGCCTGGCTTTGGCGCAAGCCCTAGCGAACCAGAAATCCCATTTCTAACAGCATGCAGCACTAAAGGCAGCGCATCTGGCCATTTCAGACCTGTTGCATTAGTTGTTTTGGCTAATTTATGTTTTATTGTGGCGTTCATTCTCTCCACCTGACCTGAACTTTGTGGGTGGTAAGGGGCAGGCAGTTTCCACTCTATTCCCAAACAGTCACACATCTTTTCCACAACTGCAGTCACAAATTCACCCCCCTCTGTCACTGTTTATGCTCTGGGGATCCCCGAACCGGGGTATTAAATCTATCATCAAGCATCGCGCCACAGTTGCTGCATCATTCTTCCTTGTGGCAAACGTCTCTAGCCATTTTGAAAATTGATCCACACATACCAGCAAATATTTGAATCCATTCACTGGGGACATATAGGCGATGTCTATTTGAATGTTGGTAAATGGACCCTCTGGTATTGACTAGTGATCATAGGTAGTGGGGGACTGCCCTTTAGCATGTTGGGCACAGACAAGACATTGGGAGCAGAATTGTGCTGTGAAAGCTGTTATCCCTGGTGTAAGCCGTTCTTATCTAATCAAAGCATTCATCCCTCCTTGAGCCATGTGGGTGGGTCCATGAGCAAGCCTTGTAAGGGGCAGGAACATACTGCGTGGAGCTGCAGGCCTCCCATCCTGGTGGACCCACAATCCCTCATCATTCGGCTCACATCCTGCATCAATCCGCGCTCTTTCTTCCTCTGGTGATGCAGACCATTGTGGCTCTTTCACATCCGCTAGCAACAATTGTCTCTGAATCAGCTCAATCTTTGGAATTCTTTTTGACATTAAAGGCACCATCTGTACTGGCTGTAACATGCTCTCTTTTGCTGCTGTGTCAGCCATGGCGTTACCTCTGGCTATCTCTGTGTCAGCTCCAGTATGTGCCTCACATTTTATTACTGCTATTCTGTTTGGTAGTAGTATTGCCTGTAGCAAATTCTTTACTAAGGGGCCATTTTGAATGGGTCTGTCCAGCTGCTGCTATGAAACCACAATACTGCCACTGCTGCCCAAAATCGTGGACAACTCCAAAGGCATAATGTGAATCAGTGTAAAAATTAAAATGTTGTCCCTCAGCTAGGATGCATGCTCTTGTTACAGCATACAGCTTGGCTTGCTGGGCAGATGTGCCAGGGGGGAAGGCTGCACTTTCAACTATGGTGTCTACTGTTCTAGCATACCCTGCTCTGTAATCAGTGTCTGTTAGTCTGCTGGAGGAACCATCAGTGTACCACTAGTCACTTTTTTCTAATGGTGTTTGCTGCAAATCTGGTCTGGGTGTGGTGCATGTCTCTACAACTTCAACACAGTCATGGTCAGGGGTCGCATCTGAATCACCTAGTGGAGCTAATAATGTTGCCAAATTAACAGGTGGGCATCTTTTAATGGTGATATCGGTGTTGGACAACAGAGTAACCTCATAACCTGTTTGCCTGGCCGCCGAAAAATGTTGTGTTGCTACAGATGACAACAACAACTTTACCGAATGTGGCACATAAACAATACAAGGGTAGTCTAACACAATGGGAGCCGTCCTCTCTACCATCACAACTGCTGATGCCACTGCTTTCAAACAAGCTGGATGCCCAGTTACTGCTGCAGGCAAAGTCACAGAGTAGTATGCCAGAGGTCTTTTTCCTGAGCCATGCTGCTGTGTCAGCACACCATTTGCAATGCCATTTTGTTCTTACACATAGAGATGGAAGGGCAGTTTGTAATCAGGCAGCCCCAGGGCTGGCGCAGTACACAGTCTCTTCCAGTTTCTTAAAACAGTCTGCGAGTTCATTAGTCCATACAATGTTGTTGGGAGCATCTTGTAGTGTACATTGTCGCAGGATGGCATCATAGGATCTGTACTCGGGGATCCACTGGCGTCAGTAGTGCATCATCCCTAGGAATGACAGCATTCCTTTCTTGGTGGACGGAGGATGAATGCCCTGAATCATTTTTATCCTGTCAGGTGATATGCGGCGTGCACCTTTGGATACCACATAACCTAGGTAAGTCACCTCTTTTTATCAGCACTGGAATTTTGACAATTAAACTTTGTGTCCTCTCTCCTGGAGGTGATTCAGCAGCGCTGCAGTGTCTTTTTCACAGGCCTCAAGTGATGGAGATGCCACGAGTAGATCATCAGCGTACTGCAATATGATGCTACCACATTCCAGGTGTAGGCTGTCCAGGTCTCTCTTCACTGCCTGCACATAGACCGTGGAACTCAGTGTAGCCTTGAGCTAGTCTTCTGAAAATATAGTGAGTATCTTTCACTGTGAAAGCAAAAAGGTACTCGCTCTCTGGATGAACTCTAATACTGAAAAACGCAAAGGAGAGATCAATGACTGAAAAGTACTCTGCCTCTACGGGTATAGAAGATAATATAGCATTGGTGTCAGGCACAACAGGTGCTAAGGGAACCGCAATGTTTTTTTATCTGTCGTAAGTCTTGTATGAACCTATACTGCCCAGTATTGCCCTTAGGCAATGGAATGATAGGACTAACTGGAGCTCTTTTTAATGATACCTTGTTGCAAGAGTTATTCAATCACAGGTTTTATTCCCTCCTCTGCCTGAGGTGACAGTCTGTACTGACGAACATAAGGTAATTCAGCATTTTCTTTGTGTCACTTTATGGGGAGGGCATGTTTTCAATAATCCTGCCTCATTTTTGTGTTTTGCCCAAGCCTCTGATTTTATTTGCTCTAGGACCTTGTTTTAGTCAAGCTTGTCAAAAACTGCAGTCCTGTCCTTTCTGTTCATACACAACCTCCAACACCACCCTTCTCCATCTCCTAACACAGACACAATTCCTAAAGGAAATGTAAAATCCTAGTTCTAGGTAAGTCCTGCAGGCGTTTTACCATGGAGCCCAAATCCTTAGGGTAGTAACCTGGTGCTACAGATATGGATACATGTGGTTCAGAATCTGGTACTTGAAATAACCTCATTTCCTCCTGGTCCTAGTTCAATGCTCACTGCACACCCTTCTTTTCCTACATATAATGTGGGCTCGAGCAACTCCATTGTCCAGTACAAATGTTTGTCTGCCCTGTAGGTGTACCATTCAGGCACTGCTCCTGTGAAAAATGCTGCAGTACAGTTTATGGGCCCAGGTATAAACATCAACTGCACTAAATGAGTGGCCAATTCACTCTCAATGTCAGGACTGTATTTAAACAGTTCTTGAAACATGTTTTCATAAAAATCTCCATGTAATGAAGTCCATTGGTAACGTGTTGGAGAGAGTATCAAGACGGGGGTGCACATAAATCTCACTTAATTTGCAAGCAGTAAGTGTTCTATTAGCCAATTCTAACCTGTCCTCAGGTACTTGTAAGTAAATCCCATTTTGTGAAAAAAAATGTTGCATGCAATTTACAGAGGAGGTCTCTCCCCAGCAAATTGATGGGTGCATCTGGTGACCATAGAAACTGATGGGTCAGTGTGAATTCATCATCAGAAACTGGTAGGGGTTCTGGCAATTCTTCATGCATCATCATTCCATTTACTGCTATAGTAGTGACTGTTTCACCACTACTAGGACTCAACTTGTTTCTTACTGCCGATAAGCTTGCACCACTGTATTAGGAAATCGGTCTCTTTAACTCCTACCTTAATTTGAAACATGGGATTCTCCTCAGGTGTGTCTGATACCTTCATCATAAAGCACGGGGCTCTGGTTGCTGCAGTTTGTCCCATCTCTCTCTCCGTGTGGTCCTATGCTGATCCATGTTGCTCCTGGAAAGGATTCCTGAGGGCGTGCTGGGTCTGCTTTAGGTCTCTGGGCATGGGTGGTGCTGATGGTTGGATCTCAATTCTGTCAAACCTTTCATTCCTGTTGTTTCTATCATTTCTATTACACTGGTCACTTACCTCATTCCAGTCCCTTCTACCTCTATAATTTTCACAATTACGTCCTCAGTGCCCATGCCTCCGACAAATATAACACTGATCCCTACTCTTGTCTCTTCTGTGGTATCCTTGTCTATTATCCTGTCTATGCTGTACCCCTGATAGTACATTCCCTCTGGCTTCTCCTCTCTTTGTACATGCTGCAACATTATCCCCTTGTCATTTTTTAGCGATGTCCTTCCTTTCCCTAAAAATACCATCTCTTTCCATGGTTATGAGAAGCGTGCACAACTCATGATATTCTTTAGGGGACCAATCAGGGTGGTGCAGTTTACAACTGTGGACCACAGAAGCTAGCAATCCATTCATAAGGGTTTGCGTAGCCAATACCTTATAGGCCTCTGTGGTGCGTGGTACCCCTGCACTGTTATCCCATGATTCATTGTACCTTAAGATGTAATCAGCCACTGACTCACCTGGCTTCTGCAACGTGGCAGTGACTTGAGAAAAATCACCATGTTTACCTGATAGGCCATTAATTGTGTCTCTGATAGGCTCTAACTAGTTAATCAATCTATTTTCTGTGACATTGATATTATTAGTCAGTATGGTCCAAACTCTTTCCTGTTGAATTTGGAACACACTTTTTACTAAAGACCATCTACTCCCATATCTTATTTTTAATAACATTTCTACATCTCGAGGGAGGGGGTTATAGGCAATACATATTTTATGAAGCCACTCGTAATATTTTACACTGACAGTCAGTGAGTCAGGCGCGTCCTTGGTCATGGCTTTAGCATGGCTGTCCCCCCTCCCAAACACTATTTTTGGTGCAGTTATTTTAGTGTTCAATAGTATGTCATCAGTATGAGTTTTCACCCTTTCCCATTAGGGTCAGTGTGCGTGACCTTTGTATGTATCAGCCATTCCGTCCTCTCTAGCTTATCCTGTAGTTTATTAATGGAGCGTTGTATTTCCTCCTTATCGGTGTCCACTTCTTCTTGGAACTGAACTGCCTCTTTCCTCAG
Source organism: Triturus cristatus (assembly GCF_964204655.1). Classification (NCBI taxonomy): domain Eukaryota; kingdom Metazoa; phylum Chordata; class Amphibia; order Caudata; family Salamandridae; genus Triturus; species Triturus cristatus. The sequence goes on along the minus strand of NC_140585.1, from coordinate 254,157,719 downwards.
GTGTGTCAACTGCGCGTGTTCCTCCTCATCGTTTCTCTCTTTTGCACTCAGCCCAAAATCTTCCCTCAGACCAAAAGTGGAAGTTTGGTGGGGGATTCAAAAGTATGTAGCTTGCCCCTTCCTAAGGATAAGTGCCCGTTCAGGACTGGTGTTCTAAAACTGCCCTCTCTGGGGCTAGTTGGCATGTCAAATACCCTAGTTAAATCACCTTCCAGGGATATGTGGAAATAAGGTACACATGATAAGCTTGATTGTGAAGCCAGTGCTTGCTCAGGTGTGTTATGTCTTTCACACTGTATGTAGGGACCTGAAAGTGATAGGTAAATTGAAGTTGCTGGAGGAGGGACTGAGAATTGAGGGGCAGGAGGAACAGGCTCTGCAGACTGGATGTTTTGTTCCAATGTTGGGTGGCTGATTTCATTGCTGGCTCTATCTGAGACCCAGGAATAAAATTCACTATTTGCATCTACTCTGTCTTTCCTTTCTTCTTCAGTACATAACAAAATCTCCTCTTCAGTCAATGCGCTACTAGTTATTTGCTCACGGTCTATTCCCTCCCCCAGTTTGACAAAAAGGCTTTTAGGCTTGGCGGCAATAAACAGTTTCTTTAACTTATTTATGTAAATATTTACTTGGCGGTGCGTCCAAATACATAGCAGAGCAGCAGCCCTTTTAGAAGTAGTGGCATTTGGTATTGATTTAACCCAGTCTGCTTTAATTGTTGAAAACCCACACCTTTGCCATAGTGACAACAAATGCTGTTCTGTTTGCACAGTTACTTGATTCCAATGAACACTGGCTATAAGATGTGGGCCAATCTTTTGCTAGTTCTAGCTCCTTTTTAGTAGGCTTCTTGCACTCACTGTTTATCATTTCTATTGCAGAGCAGTCTGTATTCAGTGGAGACATCACCCTGGCCTTTCTTTTTTGAAAGGAGAGCTTTATTTTTTTAAATTGAAAGCCACTGCTGTAAACAATCATTTACGTAGTGTGAATCCCATGATAGGTCACCCTTTAAGTGTATACTTTCTGTCAAGCGTTCAATATCATCTATCTCAAGAGAACCACATCTAGGCCACAGCCCTTCATTCCCTTTCCACGTCCATACTAGCGCGCAAAAAGGAGTAACATATTCTAAATAATTTGTATCTTTTACAACCTGAGCTGCAGGGCTATCTGCTGGTAATTTAAAATCCTTCTCTAATGACAGTTGTTTAAACAATTGTTTTGTCTTTTTCATCATGCAAGGCCTTACCACCTCCATGGTTCCTTTAGAATTGCCGGTGCCCATTGTGCCCTTCACTCACAATTTTAAACCCTGAAAGATAAATAGATTTGTCTCCTGGAAGGAAAAATTTGTTGAGATTTGGATAGAGAGGTTTGAGAGAAAAAATATCAACAGTTGTGGACCTCTCAGACACCACATAAAACAATTTGACTTCTCTGATGCATTAATGCACTATTTTTTATATCACGCAAAGAAACTTTTCAAAGAAACATAGCGGGACAATACTTATAAAGATCAACACATAAACATAATTAAATACAGTCATTAATCAATGACAGAACAGTGCAAATTCGAAAATCATTTCCTTGTGTCTTGCTGCCAGCCAATAGTCAATGCTTCCAAAGCTACACTACGGGAGGATTGTTTTTTATTTCTTATTTACCCCTACCTTTGGGGTCATAAATTATTCTCTAGCTAGGCTCCTCTGTTGTGGATTATGCGGTTCCATAGACCACTGCCAAATATCAATTCAATGGTATTGATACAGAGGAAAATTCTCAATTTTCAATTAATCTTTCTCTACAGTCCCCTATTTGGATTAAATGCCAGTTACTACCCCTTTTTTTTATTTTATTTTTTAAAATAATACTATGTTCTAACTGAGCATTTGAAACACTGAAAGGTCGCTCCAGCAAGGTATTTAGTGTTTTACAGCCTACTTACCAACTGGTGATATTAAAGTCCTTTAACGCTGCCCACTTCTGACGTCATTCTGTTGGGTAATAAATCTTCCAACCCTCCTCAGAGTGACGCAAAGCAAACCGACTCCAGCAGCCACAAAACACAGGAAATGTATTTGCACCTTTGGCATGCCAAGCCAAAAGGCAGACAGTGTCACGTCTTGGAACAAGCTTCTTCTGCCCCACATAGATATTCAGGGGAGCATATATAGGGCAGAAAGTGCTATCAGTAAAATCCTTAGATCTGGACAAGGCCAAATACGGTTGTACATATACAAATAGAATTGTCATGCAAGCACAAGACATAGAGCAAAATAAGGACACAAGGGAACAGAAAGCAAGTTTAAGCGAAACCTGCAAGAATCAGAGGCTTTTGACAGCTGTTAACCCAGGACGTGTCAGAGAGGGCAATAAAGGTCCTTGGGTCAGGCTGGAATAGATTTGTAAAGGAGGGGTGATTTTAGGAGCACAGAACAAGCAGTTTGATCAGAGACAGACATAGTTAGCTCAGTGGGTCTGAGATAGTGTGGGGGAGAATTTGGGATTGATTCACTTATTTGGCTGATGCAAACACATAGATATATATTTTTCCTCACAACTATGGCAGGCAGTTATTAACTAATTTCCGCCGGGAGAATCATAAATTTATAATTCAAGGACTTACGAGAATGGTATTGATAAATCCAACAATATGCTGAATTTATCCTAAAATATACAGACAAGAAGTTATAACATTTGGATTGTGTTTTGGACACTTTGGACCCTCAAGAGTAACTTCAGGTAGACGTTCCAGAAGCTTGGTGAACTTTTGTGAAATAGCTCCTGTAGGTGACCGGGCTCCCACAGAAAAGCAATCCAGTAAACCCTCACTGAATCCGGCCTGCTGCACGTCGACTGGTGAGAAATCCACCAGAAAAGTTTTGAAGTGTGTATCCGACCAGGGCTCCATCGCAGTCTGCCTCAAACGTTGACTTTGTCCCGATCAGAGGTGACCAAATGTCCAAAAGTGGCACTACTGGTTTATAAGCACTAGAAAGTGTTTATTCTTTAAGCATTCATATCTTTGGGTTGGTGTTATTTCAAAGATGAAAATATACCTGTCGGTATGCCTGCCTGCCCAACCAGGGCTCCATCGCAGTCGGCCTCGAACTTTCACTTTGTCCCAGTCGGGGGCGACCAAATGTCCACAAGTAGCACTATTGGTTTCTAAGCACTAGAAAGTGTTTAATCTTTAAAAAATGCACAGTACTTGGGCCCTGCATTGTTTTTTTTGTGGTTTTTTTTGGTGTCATTTTAAAAATAAAAATATTTCCTATTTGGATAAATTGGTGTTGATTTATATTGTAATGTATATGCTTTATTTTGACAACTTGTATCATAAAAGCTTCAAAAGGCTTTAAATATAAAGTAGAAAGATGCAAATTGACTTATAATACAATAAAATAGTCCAGAGACGTATACATAAACATACATGAAAGTGTAGTTATAGATCTAATAAATACTATGGTTGTCGAGAGCTGTGTAATGAGTACTATTAAAAGTTCGTAAATAAAAACGTGGGTAATTTACAATATAACTATTATCAAAAAGATACAAGCAAAAATGTTCCTTCCTGGCATAAGCCTCATAATACATACAGTGTGGGACCCCAGTACCTACCCAATAAAACCACAATATTGGGCCTACTTTCTAAAAACGGGACCAGTGGGGCCTAAGGCAAGACCGTCCGCGCTCGTTCTGCGCTCAGTGCCAGCACCCCAGCCCAAAACACACTAGGTAAGCTAACACCTTTACAATACTCTAGCTGCTTCATAAAAGGTCTAAACATTACCAACACTGACTAGGAATGCTGTGTGATTCATCCAGAGACTATGTAGCAACAGTCCCAAAGGATGTGCCCGGGCTGTAGCACCATCCTACCAGAGCTATTATTCCAACCAGTCACGGCGATAAACAATCGGGGAACAGGGAAGAAAAGAATAACTTCTAGAGCTTGGAAGTGTTTTCCTATCAACGCAAGGTCCTTGGTCAAACATAGTACGGACTGCGCATCCCTAATAGAGGATGAGAAGATTAACATTGCATTTATCACAGAAACATGGACCGATAATGCTTCCGGTCCAGACCTAGTTAAAGCTACCCCCGAGTATATTTGTTATACACTCCACAGGTCACAGAGGAAAGGAGGGGGTTTAGCTGTCATATATCACAATTCAATCACGGCATCCTTCAACCCACTAGTCAATGAGGAATGTGAAGCGTTGGATTTTTGTTTTAACCTCTCCCACCACTATACCTTTAGAGGTACCCTCATCTATAGGCCTCTGGGCCCTAGAGGACGGTTTCTACCTCAAGCAGGCTGCATAATGGAAAACGGGATAAGTGCTAATTCCCATACAATACTCGGAGAGTTTAATTTCCATCTAGAGCTGCTTTCAGATTTACACACTATAAATCTTCTGCACCTAATAAAAGGAGGAAGCTTGGAGCAACTAGTGATCGGCACCTCTCACCAAGCAGGTCACACACTAGATGGTATATTTTCTAATAACCCTCAGTTGAATTTCACGGGCCTTCTTCCCTTAGTCTGGTCAGACCACAGGCCCGTACTATTCGAGCTCACAGTCACAAACCAGTCTCTTCCAAACCTCAGAAGAAATATGTAGAAACAAGAGCCTGGAATAAGGTCGAAGCAGAGGACTTACAGGAAATTCTATCCTCGACTCTTACCATGCTGCCCGGAGATCTGGACGAAGCTACCAGATCTTATACAACCTGGCTGGAAGCTGCAGGGAACAAGTTAGCGCCCAAAAAATTCCTTCGCCTCAATAGACTGCGTCCTTCATCCCCATGGTACTCACAGGAACTTAGAGATCTAAAATTGCTCTGTAAACACATGGAACGAAACTGGAGGAACGAATACCACAATAAGGAAAGAAAGATATACAAATTAAGACTCGCACAATATAAATAGTTACTACTAAAAACCAAACGAGAGTATTTCACAAAAAAAATCAATTCTGCTAATAATTCGCCAAAACAACTTTTTTTAAACTGCCACCTCCCTGGCCCACCCTACCGCGCCCACCGTCCCTTCTAGCCAAGAATTTTGTAACAAAATAGCAAATTTATTTTTTGATAAGGTCAATACTATTTCCTTAACATTCTCAGACTCACAAACCAAGAACAACACTGACCGGAAATGTTGCCCTAAGAAAAATGCTAATGAGGTCTTTTTATTGAATAAATTGGCCCATTTAACCTCAATAGATACATTAAATCTGCTTATGAAAGTGAAATCAGGCACCCCGAATGATCCATGCCCTGTAGCTATTGTAAAACTGGCAGCGGAGCCAGTTGCACGCTATTTGACCCCCATCATAAACTCACTGTATGTAGAGGGTTACTTTCCTAGAGACTGGAAACAGGCATCCATTCTGCCCCTGCTAAAAAAAAAACCTAGCCTGGATGCGAAAGACCCAAATAACTTCAGGCCCATATCCAGACTACCTCTACCGGCAAAAATCATCGAGAGCAACTTGAACACACAATTTAAGGTGTTCTTACAAGAATCACCCGCGCTAAACCCAACTCAGTACGGTTTCATAGAGGAGCACAGCATAGAAACCGCGCTCCTCAAATCCACAGAAGAGATTAGAACTATCTTAGATGAGGGAGGAAAGGTTGCTCTGATTATGCTGGACCTCTCGGCAGCCTTCTTTATGGTCCATCATGCTTTGCTGATGGACCGTTTATACGAGATTGGAGTCCAGGGCACCACCTGGAAACTTCTTAATTAATTTCTCTCCAACAGAACTCAAACGGTTGTATTGGGCGAATACAAAAATGATTCATTCTCACTACTCTGTGGAGTGCCGCTAGGGTCATCTTTGAGTCTGACTCTTTTTAATATTTACGTGTCCTCTCTGGCGCCTCTAATTGAATCCTTTGGTTTCAATTTGACTTCCTATGCGGATGACACCCAAATTGTTGTCCATTCGACCTGAGGGGATTCTGGGTACGACGACCCGGCACCAGGAATGTATGCATGCCGTAGGGGTCTGGATGACTCAAAACTGCCTAAAACTTAACTCCAGCAAAACGGAAGTTGTGCTCTTTGGTAACAACCCCAACTTCTGGTCCTCGGACTACTGGCCGGACACTTTGGGCCCCCTCCCTGTAGGAAAGTGAAAAACCTGGGAGTGTGGATTGATAACAATCTTCGTTTTAAGGACCAGGTGAACACAGTGGCTTCAAGCACTTCCTATATCCTGAGATCCTGTAGGAAAATATTGCCACTGCTTCCCAAAGACACTCAAAAAAACTGTCATTACAAGCATTAACAATGTCCAGACTGGACTATTGTAACAGTTTATATTTCAATATACAAGAAGGCCTGATGAATAAACTACAGATCCTTCAGAATGCGGCAGCGAGACTCTTGGCCGGTACCCCTAAGTATGCCTCTATCTCGGCAGAGATCAAGAAACTCCATTGGTTACCGGTTAGGAAGCACACTTTATTCAAAGCATTATGCTTGGTCTTTAAAGCCCTTCATGGAAACGGGCCAGACTACCTGCAACAACGATTACGCTGGTACACTCCGAACAGAGCGTTAAGATCATCAAGTGGGAAACTGGCGATGGTGCCACTGGTAATAAAAAGCCAGATGGGGAGGCAGAAGCTTTGTAGCCAATGCGGCTAAGGCATGGAACGGCCTTCCAGTTCACCTTAGGAATTTGACTAATCTACTGGCCTTTAGAAAAGCGATAAAAACATGGATCTTCACTAATTAATATTCATGGTCAGGTTCTCCCATCGACAAACTTCAGCAGGATTTCATACAGTGCCAGGACACCTTCGAGTAGCAGCTGCGCTTTACAAATAGCAATAACAACAATAACAATCTAATATAAAGTGCCGGTGCATGGAATATAAAGCCAGTAGGGTGTTGGGCAGCCATCAAGCGCTTTAGTATTTCTTTGCAACTTCATGGGCATGCTATTTAATCATCCTGGCAATGCTTTGCGTCTGATTAGCCAGATTCATATTGTCAGTTGTCTGAATTATTTACAGAATTGGTGTTTTTAAATGCTTTATATAGCTTTCTTTGAAGTTAAACCTGCCTCCTTGCAGCCAAGCTACCAAGAGTTGAGTATGGGAATACTTTTCTAAGACCAGTTCTGAGCCCTATATTGTGTTAGTGGGCTTATTGCCAGTGGTAGATGCATATTTACCACTACTTATAACCCACTTTCCAACATTTGATGCTCAGCGGTGTGGGTGAGGACTTGTGTTTAAAAGTATACCTTTCAGTGAAGTGAATAACATTTTTAAAAATCCTCTAAATTGTCTTGGAACAAAACTTTTGAGTTTTGGATGTTTGGAATTTGGACTAAACTGATTTTTAATCCATTGTTTTGATTTTTCCAAAATTGTTATAAGTCTGATTGCTAGTTGTTCTGACCCCAAACTAGGGATACCATGGAGCTGGCTAAACCGACTAACCTCAGAATGGCTGAGCTAAGGGTTTTGTGTAAGGGTAGGGGGCTACCTGCTGCTCACAAGATTAGAAAGGCCGAGTCGGTTAGGTCCCTGAAGGGCTGGGCTGAGTTTTTGAGAACCCGGGTTTCCAATCAGCACCAGGTGGGTGACTGGAAGAAAGGAGGACAGGCCCCTCTCCAGGAGAAATCCCTGGGGAAAAAAGGTCAAAATCAGAAAGAGCCCTACAAAGACCCTGCCAAACATGAACAAGGAGTGGGGGCCCGAGCTACCTCAAATTCAAAGTGAGGTGTTATCAGGGAAAGCATGTTCTTTAATCCCTCCAGGGTGGGACAGTGCTTTGAATATAATCAGCCAGGGCACTTAAAGGGAGATGCTGTCTGCACAAAGAAGCCCCCCACTAGCGGGCCATCCCCAGGTAGGTGGAGAGTGGTGCCCCAGAGAGGGGTAGGCAAGTGGTAGAAGCAACCTTAGTGTCCCTGGGTGGCGTGAATATTGAAAACCTTTCTGCCTTACATTTAAACATGGACAAGTACAGGCAGTGGCCTAAAGTTAATGGGGCGGAGGTGGAGGCTATCAGAGACACATGCTGATGTAACTATGGTCTTGGATAAACTTGCCGCAGGAGAGGTTGCTACCTAGTGAGTTTCACCACTACTAAACTCTGTCCTGTGGCGGATTTGGAAAAGGGAGGTGTGACAGGCTGCATGAATGTAGCTGTGTCTACTGTGCTCCCAGTCCAGTGTTTACTGGGCAATTACCTCAAAGCATCTGATTGGTCAGAAGTGGAGAGGTGTCTCTATATGAAAATATTGGAGCTCCTTGAGTGGGGATGTGCTGTGACTAGCTCACAGATTATCTAAAAGGGAAAGGCTAGACACTTGGACACTGGAACAAGGGGCCAAGCATCCAAGGATAAGGGTACTGAGCTTGGGGAGCCAGCCCAGGGAACTCTAGATGTGCAGGAGGAATCTAACCCTGATGAGGAGGATCAGGCATCTGAGGGAGTGACTCTATCCCTGTCAAAGCTGTCACATTTGGCAAAACTGACAGGAGCAGGGGTTTAATAAGGGACAGAGACTGTCTCACCCTTGAGAGCTTGAGGTGGATTGCCTCTGAGCAGGAAGAAGGGGATAGCAGTAGGTTTCACAGAATCTACTGGAGAGATGGACTGCTTTATACCAAGGCCTGAAACCTCAAAGAAGGGGCCACCAGGAGGTTGGTGGTGTCTCAGAAGTAAAGAGTTCATCCTGCCCTCTGGTCATGATATTCCCTTGGCAGGACATTTGGGACAGACGAAGACTTTGAACCCGTTGGTGAACCATTTCTACTGGCCCACATGTCTGAAAAGGTGAAGAGTTTTGCAGCTCCTGTGTCACCTGTCAGGCCAGTGGCAAGGCACAGACAAGACAAAGGCTCCCCTAATACCACTGCCAGTGGTTGGGGTTCCTTTTGAAAGGATAGGGATGGACATAGTTGGTCCCCTGGACCCACCTACTGTATCAGGGAATTGGTATATCTTGGTGGTAGTGGATCATTCCACTCGGGACTCTGAGGCAATACCTCTTAAAACCATAGATGCTCTTGCAGTGACTAGAGCACTGCTTGTTGTGTTCACCAGAGTGGCTTTTCCGAAAGATGTGTGGTGTCTGATAGGGGAACAAACTTTCTGTCCAACTATTTGACTGCTATGTGAAAGGAGTGTGGTGTCAACTAAACGTTTACCACCCATATCACCCATGGAACAAATGGTCTTGTGAAGAGGTTTAACAAGACCCTGAAGGGCATGATCAATGGGTTGTCTGAGAAACTCAGGAGGAGATAGGATGTTCTCCTCCCAGCCTTACTGTCTGCCTACAGGGAGATTCCACACAAAGGGATTGGGTTCAGTTCTTTTGAGTGGTTGTTTGGACACCCTGTGAAGGGGCCATTGTGCCTGCTGGGAGCTTCTCTAGAAAAGCCTCTCAAAGAAGCAAAGGACAATGTGCTAGGCCTGAGTTCAAGAATGGTAGAGTACATATATAAGGCAAGCAGAAAACTGGAGGCTAGCTAGGACCTCATGAAGCACTGGTGTGATCAGAAGGCTACTGTGCCGGAGTATACTCCAGGACAGTTGGTGTGGATGCTGGAGCATGTGGCCCCCAGGGTGCTCCATGATAAGTGTAGTGGGCCCTATCCAATCATCAAAGAAGGGGGAGGTTACGTATCTGGTGGATCTTGACACCCCCAGGAACCATCATAGAGTCCTGCATGTGAACAAATTTAAAGCCCACCATGACAGGGCAGATATGACCATGTCACCGGTCACTGATGGATTGGAGGAGGAAACTGAACCAGTGCCTGACCTCCTCTCCAATAATGTGCAAGATGGGTCAGTGGAGGGTGATGTACACTCTCCCAAATTGACAGACCAGCACCACAGAGACTGCAAGCAGGTATTGGATTTAACTTCAGGCTATGAGCAGATCGCCCCCACTGGGTTGGAGCAGTTCAGTGCTGCTTAGCTGGATGATATAGATGTATACACTTCTACCTGGGGGGAATCACTTAAGCCACCTGAGGGAAGTGCTTCAGGCCATGCCCCAGGCAGGCTTGACTATTAAGGTAAGTAAGTGCCCAACAGGGGTGGGTTTTGTGTTGTACCTAGGCCACCTGGTAGGTGGAGGCCGTGATTGTTTGGACCCCAGTGTCAGAAGGCTTTTGGCACTCTGAAAGCTGCTACGTGTTCAGCACTTGTGCTACTTGTCCCTGACTATACAAAATAATTTGTGGTTCAGGCATGCTTCAGAACATGGGATTAGGGCAGTGTTGTCCCAGTTAAAAGAAGAGGGCCTTGATCAGCCACTTTCCGTTATTAGCAGACTTCTTCCCAGAGAGGAGAGGTGTAGTGCCATTGAGAGTGAGGCTTTCGCTGTGGTTTGGTCCCTGAAAAAGCTGAGACCATATTTGTTTGGGGCATACTTTTGTGTTCTAACTGACCACAGGCCTCTCAGATGCTTAATGCAGATGAGCTGGGAGAATTCCAAGCTGTTAAGGTAGTCTATTTCCCTGCAGGGAATGGACTTTATAGTTGAACACAGACCTGGGGTTGCCCATGCAAATGCTGCTGATGGACTGTCAAGGGTGTTCCACTTAGCTGATGAGGACTACCGGGGTGTAAGTTAGTAACCCATCACCTTGCGTTTTGGGGGAGGGGGATATGTTGCAAAGTCATCCTGTGCACCCCCTTGTTTTGCTGACTGGTAGGAGTGGTAACTGACTCTCTGTGGGCTCTGCTTAACCAGGGCCAGTGCGATGCTGAAAACCTACTTAGAATATATTGAAAACACCTACATACATTAGAGTACATTCTCTATGGGTTAGAGTACCCCTAGGATAGGCGTGACCTCCCCTATAATGCCCTAGTACTTAATAGTATACAAAAAGGGGGGTTCTCGTCCTCAGCAAACCAGGTATGGACGAATATTAAATAGTGCAAACAAGAAAGAGTACCTGATTGTGTGTTTTACGGCTATTTATTTGTGCGGAAAAAACAATGACCACTTGGTTCATATGCTTATGATATGTGAATTACATTTCTTTCATAATGAATTCAATTATGTTTCTTATAGACATTCATTTCATGTCTGAGATGCGATACATATTGGGTACAAAACGTGATTTTCATACATAAATAATGTGGATAAACAAACAGCACAGTGCAACAATATTTACAAAAACAGTGGTTAATGTACAAAATACTTGAAATTACACCAGCGATTAACAATTGTTATCAGTTCCCCGTTTTCCTATCTATAGGTTTTCTTTGAAGAAGGAACTGTGACCAAATGGGAAAAAAAAATTATTACTTCTCCGAGGGGTGCATAGTCGATCGCCCACCCTCACCGGAGAATGAGAATTAACCGTTGCCCTATGTGGGAAAGACAGATGAAAAATGGCCGACACGTTTCTAATCCCTGCGTGGATTCACGGGATTGTCATCAGGGCATAAAAGCACTGTGTAACCTAAAAGTAAGGATAAATAAAAATAATTATCATAAAAATGGGGCGTCTCCTCCTTTATACTAGTTTATAGTGTGCCCTTTTTTTTTATATTTAGGGTGTTGTACCTGAAGTTAGAAGTATCACTTCAAGAGCGGTGGATCAATTTAGATCGCGTCATAGGACCTAAAACAGTCAGGAAAATGCCTGTCATTTTAAGAGTTTGTTTCAAAAAAGTGCATGCTTTAAATGATTATGTGAAGAGACTTACACTGAGAGTCAACGGAGGGTACCAGGAAATTATTTATTGTAAATGATCGTCAACCGGCAAATAAGCAGTCAGGTTCAGAATTGCATCAACGGTCCCATTTTTCATTTATTACTGCCAGAACGAAAAGCGAAAAATAAATAAACAATTACTATGGCTACTTCAACAACGATATCTCTTTACTAAGAAGCTTTTTGATCACCAAAACTCACTTTGCGCGGATCTTATGGCGGCCTCCTATAGCGAGAGCGACTTCAATCAACAGTCGGATTCATCGTGTTTCTAGATGGAAAATGAAACGCGGTTACTACGTTTGTTCATTTCCGTCTACTTGCAATCTATTAAAACGGATTTTAATCTCAGCGATCACTTCCATTGAATATTGGCTTAAAGTTCCAACAGGAATTCTTCCTGCAGTTCGTTTACTTAACAAATGAGTGCCGGTGCCAAATGGAACTAAATCATGGTTACACCGGAAGTTTGTTAAGTCGCTTTGCTGATGTGTTCTGGGAATTGTAGTAACTGGGTTTGAAGTGGCGAAGTGACATCAATTTTAACGTTTCTTAATTTTGTGACGTTGTAAAAATTCTAAGCACTTGTTCTTAAGCCACAAATGTGACCAACAGCAACAATGCTTAAATGTACATTTCTGAACCTTTATGCAAACACCAATTGAGTGTAACCTCCTTAATAATAAATTCTGAAGAGAATAATTTAATTACAATGGCCCACGCTCTAGAGGTCAGTGAAAATGTGATTTAATGTGCATATTTTAATGTGGAAATATGGATTTTTATGATCAGTTATGTCCCCTATCTTGGACCCCAACGGTTTCATGTATAAATCACAAGTACATGTATGTTCCCTCCAGTTCCAGTTATGAAGACGCAAACACATGTGCGTCCACCGTCAACATGTCCTCTTTCAGATCCGCCATGAATGGGCCGGATATTCTATTCCTAAGTATGAAAGGCCACCGGCTTTATATGGTTCATTTATCCCATTTTACAGTCCAGGCGAGTAGGCCCTGATTCTGCCATTAAGCCTTTTCCTGCCTTCTGCCTCTGAAAGCTCCAGTCTGAGCTCGCATCTGTATCCATGAACTTTGTCCTACTCCCTGCGCGGCTAACGGTGCCTGACTCCAGCCTGTTGCCTGCCAAAAACTGTATTTCACCTTCGAGATTATCTGCTCCGCTCCCCATCCAATGCATTCCTGTCTAGTAGTTTAAGTAAACATTCTTCCAGCTACCGAGCAAAGGGCCCGGCTTCTCTGTCTTTATGCAAGTAATTCATAGCCCTGTTACTATGGAAGATTTCTGCCCTCGCATCTAGTGTAGACACTTAGACGCTTGTACACGCACTCACAGTCAGTATAGAATACATTTTGTTCGAAAGACCTTTCTTTTTGGATAACATAGTTCTTTAAACATAGGATGTTAGATATGATTTGGGATTAGGTTGACTTGACCCCCCAGACTTCTGTCTCCACATGTAGAGCTAAATGTCAAGTCCCCTTCACCCCCTAGTTGCACGTCAATCACACGTCATGCTGCTGTGCGCGCATCTCTGCCAAGTATTTCTGCTGACATTGCGAAATTCTTTCATGGTGCCACCTACTTGTGACATCATACCCAATGACGTTCTTTAAGTTACGCCTAGTTACACCCACTTTAGTTACGCATGTATGTTTTATCTTTGTTATCAATTGTTACGCCTCCTGCATCTGTTTCACTGTAATGCCTATTGTATAAAAATGATTACCTGTCAATAAAGTATGGTCCTTCACTTCCTGAACCTTCGTGGTGATGGAATATGGAGTCCATCAATTCGAATTGATTTTGGAATAAAGCCCGTTCCGAACCTCTAATACCACGGATTCTGCCTCTTATTTTTCTGAGCTATTATTATTAATTTTCCGCATCAAATTAAGTTCCGGTAATTAAATTATTTACCACATATATGGCGCCCGAACAGGGACACTTTCTCATCTCACGCGCCGGCGGTGCGTTGCAGGCCCGGTCTCCTGCCACAGCTGGACGGACAACAACGCGTACCCACAGGATTTCCTGTATCTCCCTCCTGCCGAGCGGGGGTAACTGAGGCTGCGATCAACACCCAGACGAGGCGGTGAGAAGTGCGAAGTATCCCGACCAGAGCCTAGCTGAGAGAGCAAGATCCGAGGTATACAGAGGCCCACCAGTTTCCGAGGTTCCGAAGCTTCGAGTCGAGTCCAGTCCGGTTCAAGTCCAGTCCAGTTCAGTTCCGAGGCCTTCCGTTCCGAGCTACCCGGTGAGTACCATTGTCGGGGAGGCATTCTGACGTGCACATAGTTTGTGCCGGTCAAGACGGGTTTGGGTACACAAATCCGGTCTGCACTGTTTCAGCAGTGTATCTGTACTGTTTAGCAGTATATCAAGTATGTCTAGTATATAATTCAGAATTATCTAGTTAGTACCGAGTATTATGCTTAGTGACTAGTTCCCTAAATGGCCATCATTGTTGTTCATTAAATGTTAAATGTTAAAATGTTTTAAATACGTTCTGCATATTGTGGTGTGAATGACTGTTCATTATTGTGTTTTGTTGTATTAAACGTGTTCAAAATTAGGTATCAGATCAGTTCTCAATATGCCGCTCTTTTCGAAATTAAGACAGATAAAAACTAGAAAAGGGGTACTCGAAGAAGCTATTCCCATTCCTCCTAGGGACACTCCAGGGTACTTCATGTATCATAAATATGGCCTAGACGCCATATTATTTCTTGATTTATGGGTAGACTACACCAAGGAATTACCAGAAAGTCAGAGGTGGCCCGCAGCTGGGACCTGGGATGCAGATTGCATCATGAAAGTAGAGGAAGAATTATGGAAAAAGAAAGCTAGACAGTCACAGAAAGATGCCATTGAATTATGGCGTAAAGAATCATATAGACGTACAGAAAAAGCGCTCAGACAGGAAGAGAAAAGTAAGGAGAATTCAAATAAAGTTCGAGAAAGTCTATTAATTGAAGAAGGTACTCGAGTAAAATCAGAACAAATAGACAGACAAAGAAATGCCCTTTTGAATGGTATGTATCCTCTTCTGGCCGAAGGGTTACCTAAGGCTACTCCGGAGATACCAAAAGACTTGCCACCCCCATTGTTTCCGATAAAAGTACATCCCAAAGGGCATCCCAGAACCGCAGAAGATGTTTTTCTTTCCTCTTATTTAGACGACGCAGCTCCCGAGTATGCTAATACTGCGCCACATAGACCGCCTGCCGAGGGGGTTCAACGCCAAGACCCTCCTCCGTCTGTACCTCCGCAACAGCAAACTCCGACACAAGTTCCGGCAAGCACATCTGTTTCTACATCTGTATCCACACCTATGGTTGCTATATCACGTTCAACGAATCCTTTCACAGCCAGCACCCCAGGTGGTGCTACCGGAGGTACATCAAACATTTTTTCCACGCCACCCAGAGTAAATAAACTTTCCTTTCAAAAATTAGCCCACCAACGTACGCCCAAACTAGTAACTCCCGACACGCTTTAGGAACTTTTAATAGATTGTAGATATGACCCTGTGCCCGGAAAAGGGGACGAAATGCTGCTGGCATCATTACGTATCCGACGAGCTGCAATATATTTAGGGAGGCTACCAGGAATGACTACACATTTAGAAAATATATATCACTTTGTCCAGTCAGGACGAGATTCTGAGAGTATTAACAGAGCCATGGAATACCAGAAAGTGGAGATACAGGGGGAACTGTTACGTTTCCTCATAAACTGTGTGATCAGAAATCAAGACCGACCAGGGGTAAATCCGGAAGAAATGCAAATTCTTACCACATGGAGTAGGAATATATCAGAGGGGAGACATGATAAACGATCATGTATAGTAGCTATGTGCCGCAAGATCCGCAAAGAAGTAGAACGAATACACGAAGAAAGATTAGCAGTAGACGAGCCTGAACAAACCGAGGAGGAGGAAGAATTAGAACTGCCCACAGGACAGTTAGAAACAATGGCCTATGTAGGTAGAGGAAGATCTTGCAATAATACTAGATGCTTTACTGATCCGATACGTCCGATACGTCCAGATAATAGCAGAAAATTCCAAACTCCTATAATAAATATAAGGTCCCCCGAACATTCGTTCCAAGCCGCTGACAAATTACTCCGAGAACGAAGGGGTTATCATATACTCGATTCTATGGACGAACAAGAATTAGCCAGGTCAGCCGTTCATTGGGTTGATAGTCCCGGAAAATATAGTGATGATACATTAGCGCACACGTTTTTGAACCTCGCCCCAGATGAACAGCGTTTAGCTGGTATCTATATGATTCAACAACTCCTTATATTATATAAAAGCCAACACTCCGATCCTGGCCCCTTACCTGATATATTGACTGAATTACTCACGAATAAATGGAGAGGTTCAGGTACTGAGTTAATTAGAGAAATACTAGAATCCAGAAAGCAGTACATTCTTTTTGTATGTCCCGAACATGTCTCACTGCCCATCAAGGAAAGAACGACGTATTATATGGATAGACAGAATCCCTTACGCGAAGTACACCCGATAAAAGGTGAGGACAATCAGTTTAAACGCGTATTTGTATATACACCTATATCTAAAATAGAACTATTAGAAATGAAGAAAGTGGTACCCAGTCATGACAAAGACCCAGCGGGTTTCCACCGTGAAATTAAAGACATGTTGCTCATGGGAGAGTATACCTATCCCGACATTATGACAATATTGAAGGTATTAATGCCTGCGGGCATTTACGAAAAACTCAAGGAAAAGGATTGGGAGGTGGGAGACCAAAAGATAGATTGGACAGCATTAGAAAACGAAGAAAAAGCTCGAGGTCCAGGTTCAGGGCTTGGGGAAAAGACCAAAACACTACCAGGTTTACTAGTACAGGTACTGCCACGTTTATTAACTACGAAAAAGGAAGACTGGGGTGCAATCTCAGCCTGTAAACAAAAACCAGATGAAGACACTAGTGATTTCTATTCCCGATTTGAAAAATGTTTTGGTATAAATAGTGGAATAAAAGCAAGTAGCGAATCGTATCCACATCTGTTTGTGACAAAATTAGTTGAAAATTCCTTGCCCCAAGTTAAGAATAGAGTATTGAAATTCGAGAGTACCTGGCAAGGTAACACTCCGTCACAAATGTTACAAATGCTACAGTACCATCACAATAGAATTAGAGAGGAACAAGAACATGAACAAAGACGCATGAAAGACACGAAAATTAAAATGTTAGTTTCCCAGACAGTTCCAGCTGACGGTCATAAAAAGGGTATGACACAGTCCAGTGTTTCAGCAGGTCCTGTAAAAGGGACATGCAACTATTGTAAACAGCCAGGTCATTATGTACACGATTGTCCAGTTTTAAAACATAATATCGCCATAGGTAATACAAAAGAAAGACCACGGCCACTTAGACAGGATCAGAACCAACAAGGAGCTCCGCAGCATGCACAGTCCATGCCAGCTCCGCAACAGTCTATGTCAGCTCCACCACCGCAGCCTATTGCTGCCACACAAACAACGACACAACAGATGTACCAGACCGCACAGTATGACTATCCTGATTATCAACGATACTCATGAAACAGCCTAGAGAGGGAAGTTGGCTTACCCCTTATTGAGGTCCCTGTAGATCAAGAAGGACCTTATGTACACAGTGAACTATTAGGCCAAGATAGAAAATTTTTACTTGATACAGGGGCAAGCCGAACAACAATAAAACGTAGTGAAGTTCCAGGGGCACCCCTCTCAGGCTCACAGAATATTTCCCTTGGCTTTTCAGGAAAACCTATCATTAACGAAGTATCACAGCCTCTTCCACTTACGATTGGTCCCTTGACACGAACTACAGATTTATTACTTACTAAATCATGTCCAGAAAACTTGTTAGGTATAAAAACATTGAAAGCTCTAGGAGCTATAATATGTTGTTCTCCGGAAGGAGTAAGATTGTTTTTACGTGATTTCAAAGGGCACTATGTGTCCCGAGACATGGATGACCGACTGCAGACTTTACCCACACATTTATGGGCACAAGGCCCTACAGATGTTGGTTGCATGAACATTACACCATATCGAGTCACACTAAAGGCAGGAGTGGTACTACCACGAATGCGACAATACAAGTTACCCCCAGATGCTGTAGTGGCTTTACTGCAAATCATTGACGAGCTTATTACCCAAGGAGTGGTTGTGGAAACCGACTCCAATGTATGTAATTCACCGATAATTCCGATTCTTAAACGAATTGATCCAAAAGCCCCGCCAGTATATCGATTGGTTATTGATCTGCGCGAATTAAATAAATGTATTGTACCACAATACCCCGTAGTCCCAGACATTTCTTCATTACTGACAGCCATTGATTCCGAAGCAACATTCTTTACTGTAATTGATCTCAAGAATGCCTTTTTCAGCGTCCCAATAGATCCGGAAAGCCAATACTTGTTCGGATTTAGTTTAAATGGACGAAGCTTTAAATTCACACGTACACCTCAAGGATTCACAGAAAGCCCCAGCATCTATAGCCAAGCACTGAAACGAGAACTTGACAGTATCCACATGCCAGTCAACACTGCCCTGCTTCAATATGTCGATGATCTGCTGATCACCGCTAGAAGCGAACCTGAATGTGAAAAAGCCTCACTGACGGTTTTACAATTTTTGGCCGAAAAGGGCCACAAGGTGTCCCCTTCTAAGCTGCAATTCTGTGTCCAGCGAGTTGTTTACCTTGGGCACTCGCTGTCCAAGGAGGGAAGGCAGCTTACACCAGATCGCATCCAGTTAATTGCTAACATGCCAATACCCAAGACACAAAAGGAGGTGCGGGCCTTCATAGGCCTCACTTCATATTGTAGGCAGTGGATCCCTCAGTATGCATTTCTAGCAAAACCACTCATTCAGTTGACAACACAGGAGGCAGCCACATCGACTGTCCTCCCTTGGACTCAGGAACATACACAAGCTTTTGAAAGCCTAAAGAAAGCTTTATGTCAAGCACCTGTTTTAGCAACACCATGTTACAATAAACAGTTTACACTCTTTGTTACAGAACGCGAAGGTACTGCCTTGTCAGTACTCACACAGGAACAAGCAGGATCACACAAACCATGTGCTTATTTTTCTAGTACATTAGATCCCGTAGCTCAGGCTCTGCCTGCGTGCCTGAAATCAGTGGCAGCGACAGCTTTAGCAATCCGACAAAGCGATGCCATAGTGTTAGGACACCAATTGACAGTACAAGTACCACAAGCAGTAGAGGTTCTCCTGAACCGCACACAAACACAACACTTGACTATAGCAAGACTCACTGGTTACGAATTAACATTGTTTCAGCCACACATAGAAATCAGACGTTGTAGTACATTGAATCCTGCCACACTGTTACCAGTAAACGGAACAGACCCACTAGCACATGATTGTATTGAAGTTATTACTATCACGACGAAACCTAGACAAGACTTGACAGACGTCCCATTGTCAGACCCAGACCTGACGTTGTATGTAGATGGTTCATGTATGAGAACAAATACAGGAGAGTTAGTGGCCGCTTACGCAGTCACAACAGACACTGAAGTCATTGAAACAAATCGCATAAATACCTTGTCCGCTCAAGCAGCAGAGCTTATCGCTCTGACACAAGCCTGTATTCAAGCCACAAATAAAAAAGTCAACATATACACTGATTCACGTTATGCATTCGGAGTTGTACATGACTTCGGCGTGCTGTGGCGAGAGAGAGGTTATTTAACTTCTCACGGTGCCCACATTCAGCACGGACCCCTCATTCATGCCTTATTAGATGCAATACATCTACCCACTGCAATATCAATTATGAAATGTAAAGCTCATACGAAAGTTACTGATATCATTTCCCAAGGCAATGATCTAGCTGACAGAACAGCTAAACAGACTGCTCAAACTCACACATCTGACATGACAAAGACAATAGTCCCGACACCAACACATTGCATGATGGTTAAGGATCCCGCTCTTGACGTAATGGACATACAGACACATGCTACACCAGATGAAATAAAGAAATGGACTGAATTAGGAGGGATCCAAACGGATCAAGGATGGATGACGAAGGAAAAATCTGTGTGGTTCCTTCCTGATTCGATGGTCCAAGTTATCATTAATACTGTACATAGTCCAGCGCACCTAGGAGAAAAAGCTATGCTAGACAGCATTCAACACATTTGGTTCAACAAACATTTACGAGCAGCAGCTAAACAAAAAGTTCGTACCTGTATGATCTGTTGTCAGTTTAACCCAGGTAAAAGCATTCCCGTAGAACAAGGTGGATTTCAGCCTCCTGATCACCCTTTTGAAGTCCTCCAGATGGATTATATCCAGATGGAACGATGTCGAGGATTCAAATATGTTCTCGTAGTTGTCTGTGCTCTTTCCCGTTGGACAGAGGCATACCCGGTTTCAGATTACACTGCCCCGACTACTGCCAAACAGTTGGTTCGAGAATTCTTCCCACGGTACGGTTTACCACGTGTTGTCTACTCAGATAACGGCCAGCCGTTCTCATCCGAACTAATGAAACACGTTTCACTTTTGTTAGGCTATCAGTGGAAATTTCACTGTGTCCGACACCCCGAGGCAGCAGGTCTCGTGGAACGACATAATCAAACCCTGAAAATTAGATTGTCCAAAATATGTAGAGAGAAAGGTGTCGACTGGGTAGTAGCCTTACCAGTTGCACTCTTTTACATGAGAATGGTAGCGCACTCTCGAACAGGGCTATCCCCTTATGAGGTGGTCTTTGGCAGACCACCAAATATTTGGGGGACGCCTATACCACACAAAATAACTGATGTTGACTGTAATATGCTGACAGATTACCTGGCTTCCTTGATGTCTGCACTACAATCTTGTCGTTCACAGGTAGCTGCAGCCTTTCCCGACAACACCGGGGTGAAACCCCATGACGTAGTTCCCGGGGACTTGGTGTTAGTGAGGAACTTTGATCGGAAGTCTCAGCTGGATCCTAGGTGGAAATCGCCTCAACTCGTACTGTTAACCACGAGGACAGCCGTGAAGATCGAAGGTCGCAAAGGCTGGATACATTCAAGTCATATCAAGAAATTTCATGGACTACAATCAGATGTAAACGATACACCTCGCGTGTCTTCACCGATTGACTCAAAGCTTCCTTTGGTTGAACTGAATGACCAGGAACAATATAAACTAAAACTAAGGTCTAACAAGTCAGACAATTTGATTGTTTAAGTCCTCTCCAAGGTGAATCGGTCGAATTTGTCTCTGACATGTATCCTCTAGACCTGAATAGGGAAAGAAACCGAAAAATGCGATTGAAACAACATGCGTACTGTAAATCACTGCGTAGTCATTGCACAGTGACGTTATTAATTTTGTTTTTCTTAAGTCTTTTAATAATCGCTGCAAGTATATTGTTGCACATATATTATCCTATTTCTAAACATGTTTACAATGTTACTGCCGAACATTCCTTTAGTGAATTACCCCCGCATGAGTTGTCCTATAGATTTGCGCTGCGCAATAACACTTTTATTAGTATGTTACATCATTCCCATCAGGTTAGCAATGCTACAAATTGTTGGATATGTGGCCGACTCCCTCCCTATCAGAACTATAAAGGAATTCTGCCTCTCTTTCCATATCCGTTCACACACAATGGCTCCTGTGGAGCATGGTTTAGTTTAATTAATTCCCTAGATTCGAATTCTGCAGTTGATCAAGACAACTGGGTATGGGGAAACCTGAACTTAGTTTTACTCAAAGTCTGTTACCCTAACAAGGAGGGACTTCCCAAAAGAACAGGAACTGATCTAGAAAATGAGGTATATGGATTAGGGAATTTCACGCTTAATTTCATGATCCTGAATGTTGAATCTGAAGCTGCACCAATTTTGCCCGCTATGTCAGTATTTCCAGTTAAAGGTGAATTATGTGTAAGAAAGAATGGTTCCATACATATGGGCCATAGTAGATGCACCACTGTAATAGAATTCAGTGATCAAGGCAAGTCTACATTTAGAGCTTCTCGCCATTCCTACTTCATATGTGGTCAGACTGCATATATACGTTTGCCTCTAGATTGGGATGGTACCTGCTACATCGGATTCCTTTTGCCACCTGTTTTCCTAGCTCCTCCTGATTATCACAGAAATACTCATTTAGTACACAATAGAGAACGGAGAGATCTCCCAATCGTCGATTACACTGAGACAGCATGGGAAAAATACACAGATTTCAATAAAGGTCTCTTTCCCTATATAGGTACAGTTACCAATAGTAAGCTGATACGTAGATTAACCAGAACCCTTGAAGCAGTAGTGAACGAAACTATTTCCGCCTTAGGCAATTTAACAGAAGAGCAGTCTGCTATGCGGATTGTTGTGCTTCAAAATCGTCTTGTCCTTGACGTCATCCTGGCCGATAGGGGCGGAGCTTGTAGGGTCATCGGATCAAGCTGTTGCATTTTCATACCAGAAAATTCGCCATCTGTATATAAAGCCATAACTCGCCTTCATAAGATTGTAAGCCAGATACACCAGAATCCAGGCACCTGGACTTGGTCCGGTTGGTTTTGGAGTGTATTGTCAACCTTTGGATGGAGGGTCCTATCCTTCCTAGGTATTGGCTTTCTCATATTATTCAGTTGCTGTTTATGCCTACAATGTGGACCAGCGATTTGTGGTCTGTGTGCCACATCGTGTATTCCACCATCAAGATTTCATTCATCCCGGAAGAAGAAAGAAGAACAAATGATGCTATATGAACAGATCAACGGATTGATGAAGATTGATATTTCTTAAGGGCAAGTAGGGGACAAGGAGGGAATGTGGAAATATGGATTTTTATGATCAGTTATGTCCCCTATCTTGGACCCCAACGGTTTCATGTATAAATCACAAGTACATGTATGTTCCCTCCAGTTCCAGTTATGAAGACGCAAACACATGTGCGTCCACCGTCAACATGTCCTCTTTCAGATCCGCCATGAATGGGCCGGATATTCTATTCCTAAGTATGAAAGGCCACCGGCTTTATATGGTTCATTTATCCCATTTTACAGTCCAGGCGAGTAGGCCCTGATTCTGCCATTAAGCCTTTTCCTGCCTTCTGCCTCTGAAAGCTCCAGTCTGAGCTCGCATCTGTATCCATGAACTTTGTCCTACTCCCTGCGCGGCTAACGGTGCCTGACTCCAGCCTGTTGCCTGCCAAAAACTGTATTTCACCTTCGAGATTATCTGCTCCGCTCCCCATCCAATGCATTCCTGTCTAGTAGTTTAAGTAAACATTCTTCCAGCTACCGAGCAAAGGGCCCGGCTTCTCTGTCTTTATGCAAGTAATTCATAGCCCTGTTACTATGGAAGATTTCTGCCCTCGCATCTAGTGTAGACACTTAGACGCTTGTACACGCACTCACAGTCAGTATAGAATAGATTTTGTTCGAAAGACCTTTCTTTTTGGATAACATAGTTCTTTAAACATAGGATGTTAGATATGATTTGGGATTAGGTTGACTTGACCCCCCAGACTTCTGTCTCCACATGTAGAGCTAAATGTCAAGTCCCCTTCACCCCCTAGTTGCACGTCAATCACACGTCATGCTGCTGCGCGCGCATCTCTGCCAAGTATTTCTGCTGACATTGCGAAATTCTTTCATGGTGCCACCTACTTGTGACATCATACCTAATGACGTTCTTTAAGTTACGCCTAGTTACACCCACTTTAGTTACGCATGTATGTTTTATCTTTGTTATCAATTGTTACGCCTCCTGCATCTGTTTCACTGTAATGCCTATTGTATAAAAATGATTACCT
Source organism: Triturus cristatus (assembly GCF_964204655.1). Lineage (NCBI taxonomy): Eukaryota > Metazoa > Chordata > Amphibia > Caudata > Salamandridae > Triturus > Triturus cristatus. Next base: position 254,134,141 of record NC_140585.1, on the reverse strand, counting down.
GTCAATAAAGTATGGTCCTTCACTTCCTGAACCTTCGTGGTGATGGAATATGGAGTCCATCAATTCGAATTGATTTTGGAATAAAGCCCGTTCCGAACCTCTAATACCACGGATTCTGCCTCTTATTTTTCTGAGCTATTATTATTAATTTTCCGCATCAAATTAAGTTCCGGTAATTAAATTATTTACCACAGGTGTACCAGTGTTTTTGTAAACAGAGGGCCCAGGGCAAAAGTCAAGGTTCTTATACCGACTCATTTAAACCATCCACCACACAGTTGTATTTCCTAATGAGGTAATGCTTCTTTTTTTCTTAGAAGTAAGTCAACATCTCCGCCTCTTGATGGAATTTTCAGTGCGGATAAAACTGTCCTAACAAAATCCTTTTCCGAATGCGGTTTCTCCACAAAGTGTTGAACCATTGGTGCTGTCAATATTCTTTGTTTGATTCTTGATCTATGTTGTATCATTCTCTGAATAATTTGTTGGGTGGTTTTGCCGACATATAGTTTGGGACATGGACATTTGATGGCACATTCGACGTTCTTGGTTCTACAATTAGTGAATTCATTGTGTGTCCATTTGATGCTATTGAACACAAAATCAGAACCCTCAACTGTATTGTCGCAAGCGGAACATGTGCCACATTTGTGATGACCAACAATTGGAGTTAAATTCCATAATGTTCGCAAGTCAGACTGTACTTTGTTCTTACGGATATCAGCACAAATGATTTGTTGTCCAATGCTTTTATTTCTTTTCATATCAAATAACGTTTTTCCAATCGGGCACGCAAGGCCTGTTAACAAATGCCAATTATTATGTTGGTCATCACAAATGTGGCACATGTTCCGCTTGCGACAATACAGTTAATGGTTCTGAATTTGTGTTCAATAGCATCAAATGGACACACAATGAATTCACTAATTGTAAAACCAAGAACGTCGTATATGCCATCAAATGCCCATGTCCCTACTATATTTCGGCAAAACCACTCAAAAAATTAATCAGAGAATGATACAACATAGATCAAGAATCAAACAAAGAATATTGACAGCACCAATGGTTCAACACTTCGTGGAGAAACAGCATTCGGAAAAGGATTTTGTTTGGACCGTTTTATCCGCACTGAAAATTCCATCAAGAGGCGGAGATGTTGACTTACTTCTAAGAAAAAAAGAAACATACCTCATTATGAAATGCAACTGTGTGGTGGATGGTTTAAATGAGTCGGTATAAGAACCTTGACTTTTGCCCTGGACCCTCTGTTTACAAAAACACTGGTACACACACAGTAAAATATGCACATTAAATCACATTTTCACTGACCTCTAGAGCGTGGGCCATAGTAATTAAATTATTCTCTTCAGAATTTATTATTAAGGAGGTTACACTCAATTGGTTTTTGCATAAAGTTTCGGAAATGTACATTTAAGCATTGTTGCTGTTGGTCACATTTGTGGGTTAAGAACAAGTGCTTAGAATCTTTACAACGTCACACAAATAAGAAACGTTAAAATTGATGTCACTTCGCCACTTCAAACCCAGTTACTACAATTCCCAGAACACATCAGCAAAGCGACTTAACAAACTTCGGTGTAACCATGATTTAGTTCCATTTGGCACCAGCACTCATTTGTTAAGTAAACGAACTGCGGGACGAATTCCTGTCGGAACTTTAAGCCAATATTCAAAGTAAGTGATCGCCGAGATTAAAATCAGTTTTAATAGATTGCAAGTAGGCGGAAATGAACAAACGCAGTAACCGCGTTTCATTTTCCATCTAGAAACATGATGAATCTGACTGTTGATTGAAGTCGCTCTCGCTATATGAGGCCACCATAAGATCCGTGCAAAGTGAGTTTTGGTGATCAAAAAGATTCTTAGTAAAGAGTTATCGTTGTTGAAGTAGCCACAGTAATTGTTTATTTATATTTCGCTTTTCGTTCTGGCAGTAATAAATGAAAAATGGATCCGTTGGTGCAATTCCGAACCTGATGGCTTATTTGCCGGTTGACGATCATTTACAATAAATAATTTCCTGGTACCCTCCGTTGACTCTCAATGTAAATCTCTTCACATAATCATTTAAAGCAGGCGCTTTATTGAAACAGAAACTCTTAAAATGACAGGCATTTTCCTGACTGTTTTAGGTCCTGTGACGCGATCTAAATTGATCCACCGCTCTTGAAGTGATCCTTCTAACTTCAGGTACAACACCCTAGATATAAAAAAAATGGCACGCAATAAACTAGTATAAAGGAGGAGACTCCCCATTTTTATGATAATTATTTTTATTTAATCTTACTTTTAGGTTACACCATGCTTTTATGCCCTGATGACTATCCCGTGAATCCACGCAGGGATTAGAAACGCGTCGGCCATTTCCATCTGTCTTTCCCACATAGGGCAACGGTTAATTCTCATTCTCCGGTGAGGGTGGGCAATCAATTATGCACCCCTCGGAGAAGTAATAATTTTTTTTTCCCATGTGATCACAGTTCTTTCTTCAAAAAAACCTATTGATAGGAAAACGGGGAACTGATAACAATTGTTAATCGCTGGTGTAATTTCAAGTATTTTGTACATTAACCACTGTTTTAGTAAATATTGTTGCACTGTGTTGTTTGTTGACCCACATTATTTATGTATGAAAATCACGTTTTGTACCCAATATGTATCGCATCTCAGGCATGAAGTGAATATCTATAAGAAACATGTTTGAATTCATTATGAAAGAAATGTAATTCACATATCACAAGCATATGAACCAAGTGGTCATTGTTTTTTCCGCACAAAATAAATAGCGGTAAAACACACAACCAGGTACTCTTTCTTGTTTGCACTAGTACATAATAGGGCAGGGGGGATCAAAACTACCTTCAAGTTCCTAGTATATACTAGGGCCTGGCAGTTTAGAGGCCAGCTGTCATTTCTGTACTTGCATGTGTGCACTACTGAGGCCTGAGGTCAGTTTAAAAGCATTCCTGTTAAGGGGACTGCATTTAAAATGCAAATTGTGCCCGAAACAGACTTTGGTGTTTGCAGGCACTTAAAAATTAATAAACTACAATGTTTTGGCATGTTATGTACCCCCAGGGTATCCCCTATATAATAAGTTCTATATGCCTTGGTTATAGAGAAATTGCATGTTTCATTCCCCACATTGTAAGAGAGCTTCCCAAAATCGACTTTTGTGCTAGGAGCACTGTGGAGTGAGGATCTGCAATATTTGTGCATATTCAGACCCCCTAAGGCCTCCCCTAGGTGTTCCCTGGGTGGGGGCCCTGTACAAATAGGCAGGGCCCTCATAAAAGATGTTTTTATAAGTCCTGGTGTTGGAGAATTGCCCAGTTTATTTTCCCCAGTGCAGCTTCCTGGCCACATATGTTGACATGGCAAGAAGTTATTAACTAATAATTCCCACAAGGAGAGTCATAGAAATAGCATTCAAGGACTTACTAGAATGCTATTGATAAATCCAACAATATGCTATTGTTTAATTTTTCCTAAAATGCACAGAATAGACGTTATAAGACTTTGTCTGTGAGCCAAAATTCAGCCTTCCAGTGCTCTGTCCTGATTGGCCAGGGTTAAGTGCATTAGCCAGGCTGCTTTGAAGAGGTGATGAGTAGTCCCTGCAGTTACGGAGCCATTGTGGGAGAAGAGAGTTATGTTACAAAGGAATGTCAGAGCCAGGTGTTGTACACAGTAATCTTCAATAGATGGAGGCGACGGGCAGGAGAAACCAGTTTCATTTAGGCCCTTAATCTTTGAACAAAGCCAGATGGAAGTTTAAGGAAGGAATGTGCTGATGTCAGGGGGAGGGGGAATATAGAGATGAGCCATCATGTATTTTGGTATAGTTATGTCTTAACTCTCTGTTGGGACTTCAGCCATATTGAATTTTGGAGAAATAGTGCTTTCAGGGAGACCATTGTGCCACACTTTGGAGGAAGTGATCATGCTCTGCTGTGTCCTCTTGCACCTCATTGGGCAGGAGTGCCTTCCTGTGTGACCCTCAAGAACACTGAATAAGTATCTGAGAGGGGGAGTGCCTCTCATCTCTGCTACTTGAAACGGCAATAAAGAATAGACGCCAAGCTGGAAACTTGATTTGCATCATCAGGCCCTGCATTCTGACTGGGAATTCAGGATTTTTGTTTTGGTGTCATTTTAAAGATTCAAATATTTCCTATTTGTATAAATTGGTGTAGATTTATATTGTCAGTTGTCTTAATTATTTACTGAATTTGTGTTTTAAATGCTTTATATACCTTTCTTTGAAGTTAAACCTTTCTCCTTTCAGCCAAGCTACCAAGGGTTGAGCAGGGGAATAAATTAGTAAGACCTATTCTGAGTCCTATATTGCGTTTGTGGTCTTATTGCCAGTGGTAGATGTATACTTATCACTACTAATAACCCACTTTCCAACGCTGACACAGGAAGGAAGGGGACACACAAATAATTTACCACATCAGCATTATTGCTAAGGCATCAATAGGGGAAGAATAGATGTCCCAACCAGATTTCTTCACACAGGAAGCTACAGAGGAAGTTCACCTGGCAGAAAAGGGTCAAGACCTATACTCTTTAAACATAAGAAATACTGCACTTTACAACTTATCATAAATATGAAAACGTGAAACAGCTACCTACGAATACTATAGTAAGTATTTTCATGTTCATATGAATCTGCCACACAGTACATGGGGTTTGTGGTGATTAGCATGCAATCAGTTCACTCACCTATCATCCTGAATCAAATTCCAAATTCTGCCTACCAGTGGTGGTAGAATACTTACATTTTCTCTCTATTTATTGACTGTTAATGGTGAAAGTCTTCCAGCAATGCTATCTTCAAAACAAGCAAGCTTTTCTTTTGCTGCAAAAATTGGGGTTGATTATCATTGTGACAATTACACGCTCACAGAACTTTCAACCCTTTTCTGAAGTGATTAACAGATGGTAAGAGCTAACAGATTGAAGAGGGAATGCTAGCTTTTCTGAAGAAAACTCTTTATTAGATAACAGACTGTGAGGAAGGTGATTTGTTTTTTAGGTCTCGCCTGCCAGCATCGCATGTGCTGTCGCTGCAGTGGGTTTTGTTTACTATAAAGGGCCTGGAGCCCACCCAGTGCTTACCATTGGTTGCCATCACTGTCATTCTTCTTTTCTGCCTCTTAATACGCCAACGCATGCAGAACGCCTCTTCCTATTTATTCTGTGGAGCATAGACCAAGCACAGATTGAATCATCTTAATTAGTGTTCGTTTGCTGCTCACACTGTGATTGAGGTACTATTTATTCCTCCTTTCCCCACTCACCTCTTCTCCATGTTGCTTCATCTCCCTTCCACCGGTTCTCCATGTTGCTTTTCATCCCTCGTCTGCCCCACCTCCACGTCTGAGAGTTATCATAGAGCCCCCTGATTTCCAACTCTGGCTTCTCTTTGGTTTAAACCTCTGACAGCATCTTCTGTACACCTCTTCTCACAATAAGGTGATGTTTACTTACTATAATTGCTTATCATGATTGAATACTGAGGAAGCCTGCTACTCCTGTTTGGAAAAGGCTTTTTAACATTTATAGCCCCACAACACTGCCACAACTTGGCTCCCCCTCCTTTATCCCCAAGCGGTTCAATATAGATTGCTCCCTTGCCCAATAGCTTCTCCTGGTCTAAAACGCATTTATTTGTAAACAAACTAGTACACTCAGAAGTGTTGTACATACTGGCAAGCTCTTGCATCGGATCAAAGGCATCAGGTATTTACATAGATTGTGACTGGGATAATTGATAATGTATTGTATTATAATTGCGTTTATATATTCTCAAGTCTTTGAAGTGCTATAGGGCAATAAGGTGGCACCTCAGGCAACTTTCCATCCCACACAATGCCACTCCATCCCAGGCAACAGTACCATTCCACACAGTGCCACTCCACTCTGAGGAAATTCGATTTTCGATCGTGATCAAATCGACCCGCCATTTTGTGCTCCGCCGCCATTTTGTGTTGCCCTCACTCAGGCATCACGTCGAACATAGTCTTTTATGCTTTTTCTGCAGCTTCGTGTCGAAATAAGCCTTCTGCCTCTATTTACAAAGCTGATGTTAGCACTGGCCGAGTACACTAATCCCCGTCTGGTTTTTCTAATCCCTGTCTCAACTATCTGTTGGTTCACACTATTCTCTTCTAACTTTATCTTATCGTCTGGCCTTCGCTGTCCTCTGCTAGTATTCTCTCGTTTCACACCTGTCCTCCAAAACACACAAATGTATCTCGTCACCTGCGAGTCGACCACAAACCTGTTAATGAATTAGTTCTTGGGGAGGGGTGACAAACACAGTTGGAGGAGAGGCTCTCCGAGTTACCCGGTACTTTGTTTTCCAACCTTTCCTATTGGTTCTGTTCTGTTTTTCAACCTTTCTTATTGGTTCTTTCTATATGTTTTAGGTGTGTTCTTGGTTAATGTATAATTCACATATGACCTATATAAGATTGTGCGCCACGGAGTGAAGTGGCAGTCTCCTGAGAACATACCGTGTGTACTTCTAGGATAACTGTACTAGCTGCAGCTAATAAAATCTGATCTTTTACGCCGACGGAGTGTCTCCGTGTCTCCGTTAGCTGAAGCAGGAGAACCCAGGAGATTAAGGCGTACCCTGCGCCGCCGGACCCAAAAGGTTCTGGTTCTTCAACTGGCGCCCAACGTGGGGCGGCTTCAGAGGTAGTGGTTCTGCCTGAAGGTCGTGAGGAACCCCGCAAGAAAATTCTGGAGGAATTGCGAGGCACGTTAAGTGACCCCTGTATGTCGAAAGTGGTCCGAAGGTCTTTTGCAGCGTGGTTACTCCTTCCTGACGGCTACTGACGACTGCTGCCCTGACTGCCGCCCTGCCTTGGCCCTCTTTCGATGATGTATGGTAAGGCGAGAGGATAGACGGGGCCTCTGTTGGCGTAAGTAGACATCCTTAGTTAAGTATTTGGTGGGTCGCGCCCACAATTTTGGTCCTTTGTTTTCTTGGTTCCTTAGTTCCTCTGGTTCTTAGATTTGACTATTGCAATAGCCAAAGCCGAGGGGTAAGTGCATTTGTGCTGCGTAAACTGAGTTTGCCCCCTTGATGTTTGTGAACAGTCCGGTGAAATCATGAGATGCCTGGTCTGACTAAGTTTGGAAAAATTTGTTGCTTTGGTTGTAATAAGGATTCCCGGCATGAGGACTCTTGTCCGATTCCTTCGGTTGGAACTCCCACTTATGAGCTCTATTCTAAACATGGTGTTGGCCCCATTGCCTTTAACGAGGTATGGATCCGATACACGAAGAATAATGGTGTTTAAAATGGCCAGAAAATGGTCGTTTTGAGCCTGACTTACTAGATAATTTGGAAGCAGTTTTATTCAAAATAAAAGCCCGGCCGGCAATGTTTGACACTCTCTGCCTTTGGCGTAAGGAAGCCAAACAGAAGAAAATTAAGCAAGAAAACGAGATAAAAAAGCACAAGGTATGACCATTATACAGGCTGCTCAACAGGTTAAAGATGATGAAGTCGATAATGCGATGGAAATTTCAGAGAGACAGCATCGTATGACAATAGATAAATGCTATCCTATGTTGCCAGCTTCCCCCTCTGATAAAAGAAAGGATTTAGAAGAGGATTCCTTGATGTCTCACCTATTGAGATTGCCTCCGCCCTATGCACAAGGTGCTAATGCACCCCCGTTGTTACAGCCTGTGCAGCCGCCAGTTGCGCCTCCGCCTGCTCCGGCTCTTCCACATTTGCGCCCTCAAGTATTGCCGCCTCTGCCGGCTTTGCCTTCGACTCCTTTGCCTTCGTCTTCTTTGCCTTCTGCTCCTACGGTAATTACCGATTGCTTTTCAGTTAGTTCGCCTAATACTTTGTCCCCTATTCTTATGTCCAATTCTCCATCTATGCGTAAACGACTTACAGAAACGGTCTCTGGTCTTTTATCACCTTTCTTTGAGGCATTAAATGTGTCTCCGGAATTTTCTCGAAGACAGTCTCGTAGTCAGTTCCCAGATTCCGAAGAACGAGAAATGTTGGACTCTCTTGCTCGTAAATGGATTGAAAACGGTCCTCGGTATAGTGTACCTGATATTATGCCTACCTTCTCACAGTGGAATGCGCCTACGCAGAGATATGTTTTCAATGCCATGTGCGATACTCTTATTAAAGGATGGGAGGATGGGGGGATATGGGTTCGGTTCCTCAGGGTCTGTTAGACATTCAGGCTAATTTTGATAAAGGTCTCATTGTGGGTTCTAAGGTTGAGGACACTGTAAAGACACTTGTTTCCTTTAGAACCTTATTTTCCTCACAGACTTTTCTAGATTCTGATCCTTCATTTAGGTTGACACTGAAAAATATCCAATGAGAGAGATTCCTCTGGTATGGAGAGAAGAGGTTCCAGCAGCAGGTAATGTTCCACTTATTCCTGCTCACTTCCAGCGAATATGGGTACATGTCCCCTGGAAAATATCTGAAGTTTTAGCCCTTAAACAGTCTCTACCGGATCCTCGTAAGAACCCTGCAGGTTATTATAAAGAATTGTCACAAACTGTAGAAGCCTGCATCATGAATTTAGCAGATATTGACATGTTGATGGGGAATGTAGTTCCACAAGCAGCATGGGCTAGGATTCGTAAAGAAAATCATGCCCAAGAATTGGGTGGAAATTGGGATGCTATCATCGCCGCAGATAGAAACCAAGTGGGTGGTGCACAGCCTGATGCTTTGATTTCAGAACTCCCTGGTAGGATTATTACATTAATGAAAACGATGATGCCTGCCTTGAGAGTTAACTGGGATAAACTAGCCGCGTGTAAACAGAAGAAAGATGAGTGTCTCCGATTTCTTTACTCGTTTTGAGGAGACATTCATTGATCACAGTGGTCAGGACATGACTACTGAAGGTGGACAGCGGTTATTTGTGGATAAGTTCGTATTTAATTTGCTTCCCGAGCTGTCGCATAAATTGAAAGACTCCGAAAGTTCATGGGCTGTTTCTTCTCCTGCCCAGATATTGGCTACTGCTCAATATTATGAAAATAGAGATAAAGAAGAAAGAGATAAGCAAGAGAAAAAGACTAAAGAATTAAAAACGAAGGTTCTCTTGCAACAGGCTTATCCACCTAGTCATGTTCAGCCTCAGTTTCAACAGCCTCCGCAGTTTCAGAGGGTGTATCAAAAGCCTGAGCCATATATTCCGCGACCTTTGTTAGGTCCTAATCAATGTGCCTATTGTAGAGGGGAAGGTCACTTCAAGAATAGTTGTCCGGTTTTATTGCAGCGAAATGGGACACCATCTGCTTCACGAGGTCGTGCTGGCCTCCAGTCAGCAAACAGAGGTAGAGGTCGAGGTATGTTGACCCAAGAACAGCGTTCTCCTCCTCCTTCTAATTCCGTGAATTACTTTGATCAGCAAAACGCTCGGTCTACAAAATATTACAATGAGGATTATTACATTGAAGACGGCAATGAAAGTCTTCATGCTAACTAGGACAGCCATGGACAAAGTAAGGGAGTTGTGTCGATTCCAGTAGATCAGAATGGACCTTATGTTAAAGCCACTACAATGGGTGTTTCAGAGCCATTTCTTTTAGATACTGGTGCGATGAGAAGTTCTATCATTCATTCAAAACTCCCTGGGGCACCTTTGTCTGGCTTAACGAATGTATCTGTAGGATTTTCTGGCGCCCCTGTTCGTAATCCGGTTTCTTGCCCTGTGCCCATTTCAATTGGTTCTTATGATTTGGAAGCTCCGCTTCTTATGACGAATGGTTGCGGTGAGAATCTGTTGGGTTTGGACTTATTGAAAAGAATGTATGCTACGATATATTGTTCTCCTTCTGGTGTACATCTTACTTTAGGTCAAAAATTAATTTCTCCAATGTATTTGTCCAAAGATCAGTTTCCACCTGAATTGCTTTCTCTTCCGGCAACGCTTTGGGCCACGGGTCTGAACGATGTGGGCTGTCTTGAGATTCCACCTTATGTTGTTACTCTCAAGCCTAATGTTGAATTGCCTCGTATTCCACAGTATAGAATTTCCACTGAAGGTGAAAAAAATGCTTTTGGAAATCATTCATGATTTGATTCAGAAGGGTGTGGTTGAAGAAACGAGAGGAAACATATGCAATAGTCCTATTCTTCCTGTTCTTAAACGCACTGATCCTTCTCAGCCTCCTGTATATCGTTTCGTAATTGATCTTAGGGAGGTAAACAAAATTGTTGTACCACAATTTCCTGTTGTCCCAGATATCACTGCTCTGTTGACAATGATACCTTCCACAGCGACTTGGTTTTCTGTTATCGATGTAAAGAATGCCTTCTTTAGTATTCCCATTGCAGAAGAAAGTAGAGATATTTTTGGCTTCTCTATTGGAGGCCGAAGCTTCCGGTTCAAGCGCGCACCTCAGGGCTATTGTGAAAGTCCCTCTATTTACAGTCAAGCTTTAAAATGCCATCTTGATACTTTTCATTTGCCGTCTGGTGCTGTTCTTATCCAGTACATGGACGACTTGTTAATCGCTGCTGATTCAGAAGATATTTGCAAAAAAACGTAACTGTTGCATTGTTACGCCATTTGTTTAATCTGAATCATAAGGTTTCATCTTCCAAACTACAATATGTTTGTCGAGAAGTTACCTACTTGGGTCATCTCCTATCAAAGGAGGGACGACGATTAACCCCAGAACGAATTCAGGCGATTGCACAAATGTCTGTGCCATCCACACAAAGGGAGGTACGTGCCTTCCTGGGCATTACTTCCTATTGTAGACAGTGGATCCCTAACTTCTCTCTGCTGGCCAAACCTCTGTTGGCACTTACTTTGAAAGATACACCTCAGCCCCTTCCATGGACTGACGAATGTCAGAAGAGTTTCACTGACTTACGTACTGCGCTAGGTTCTGCTCCTGTATTGGGTACTCCCGATTACAGTAAGCCATTCACGCTATATGTTCATGAAAAAGAAGGTTATGCGTTGTCAGTTTTAACGCAGCGTTTTGGAGACAAACAGCGACCATGTGCATATTTTTCAGCTACGTTAGATCCGGTAGCTAAAGCATTACCTAGTTGTCTTAAAGCGACAGCAGCAGCAGCAATTTCTATTCGGCAGTCTGCTGGAGTAGTGTTAGATAACACACTTATTGTTATGGTGCCGCATGCAGTGGATACCTTACTAAACCGAACGAAAACGCAGCATCTTACGAGTGCGCGTCTGTCTGGATATGAGTTGACACTTTTGGCCAGTCATGTTCACATCAAACGATGTAACACTTTAAATCCAGCTACTTTGTTGCCTCTTCCAGTAGATAAAAACGATGAAAAACAACATGATTGTTTCCTCCGTACTGAGGAAGAGACAAAAGGAAGAATTGACTTGAAAGATACGGCGCTAGAAAATCCAGATGGAATTCTATGGTTGGATGGTTCTTGCTTTAAGCTTCCTAATGGAGATACAGTTTCAGCCTATGCTGTTACTACTTTACATACAGTTGTGGAAACAGCTCGTATCAGACACAATTCAGCTCAAGCAGCAGAACTGATAGCTTTAACAAGAGCATGTGTGTTGTCAAAAGGAAAAAGAGTGAATGTGTATACTGACAGTCAGTACGCCTTTGGTGTGGCGTTCAATTTTGTGCGTCTTTGGAAAGAGAGGGGATTTCTTACTTCACATGGCACTAAAATACAACATGGTCAGCTGGTGACTGATCTTCTTGAGTCACTTTCTTTACCTGCTCAAATAGCAATTGTGAAGTGTAGTGCACACAAGAAGATTACAGATAATGTAGGTCGAGGAAATGCATTTGCAGATGAAGTAGCGAAAAAGACAGCAAGAGATGCTACAAGTCGAATGTATGTTGCGGGTCCTGCGAATTGGGTTAGAGAGAGAGGAATGTATGAGGATACAGTAGAAAGTGTAAGGTCGATTCAGGAAGAGGCTACAGAGAAAGAATTGAGCAAGTGGAAAGAAAGTACGGGAATGTTAGATGAGATGGGATGTTGGGTGGAATTATCTGAGCACCAACGTTGGCTGTTACCAGATGCCTATGTACTCCCAGTAGTTACCATGGCGCATGGTCCAGCCCAATTAAGTACGAAAGGTATATGCAAGCTTCTGGCTCCAGTGTGGCAAAATGAAGGAATCCCAAAGTGTGCAGACAATGTAGTAAAACATTGTATTATTTGTTTGATGTGCAATCCAGGAAAGGGAACCCCAACTCCAGCGGGTCACTTTGCTCCTCCGACATATCCATTTGAAGTGTTGCAGATCGATTACATTCATATGGAACGATGCAACAACCTCAAATATGTTCTGGTGGTAGTATGCACCTTCTCAAGGTGGATAGAAGCATTCCCTCTAAAAGACAATACAGCCTTATCCACAGCCAAAGTTCTACTAAAAGAATTTTTCCCTAGGTTTGGTTTGCCGTGCATTGTCTGGAGTGACAATGGGAGCGAATTTGTGGGTCAAGTCATGCAAAAATTTTGGGCGGGTCTTGGTATCAAGCAAAAGTTTCATGCGGCAAACCATCCACAATCAGCGGGTTTAGTAGAATGCTACAATGGAACTTTGAAGCTAAAACTAGCGAAAGTGCAGGCTAGTACAGGACTTAATTGGCCCGATGCTTTACCATTGGCTCTTCTATCCACCAGAACTGCTGTACACTCTCGTTTGGGACTTCGCCCTTATGAAGTGGTGTTTGGACACCCAGCTAATATATGGGGAGTCCCTCGCCCTAAGAAATACTCAGACTTGCCATATCCAATGTTGATTGACTACTTACATGACCTTACGACTAAATTGCGTGTTCTCCATCAACAGGTTCAGAGTGCTTTGCCGGAGGCTTCCACAGACCCAGGTCATTCCATCCGACCAGGAGACTGGATCTGCATAAAAAACTTCCAAAGGACGAAAAATTTGGAGCCCAGGTGGAGGGAGCCTCGGTTGGTTCTCCTCACGACGAGAACAGCAGTAAAGGTCGAAGGAAAGAAAAATTGGATTCACGGCGTGCATTGTAAGAAAGTGCCTTTGACCCTACCCTTTGATCAATGGATGCGTAAGGGCATTAGTGGCTCTGAGAGTGAGAAGGTTCCACGATTTGTACCTTTCAGTGATGCACTCCTGAATGGAACATTGTCTGAGAAAGAGGATGACGATATTCTTCAGGAAGCAATAACACCACATCGTCGCTTGAATACGACAAATCCGAGAACATTGTTCCGAGACCAAACTGTACCTGACAAAGAACACTATAACCTAAGACCTAGACTAAAGAACACTTAAGATTTTCTCTCTCCTATGTAGTATTCTATCCCGGTTGCAGGGTCACGGTAGGAGTCTTGATTGTGACCTGAGTAGTGGCAATAGGCCTGCAGGACTTGCAGTGTCATAGGACGGCAGATAATCATAATTAAGTGATTAAGGAAGATTGCTGTGAGCATCCATTAGAAAGATGGAAACTACATTAGGAAAAAGAGAGAGAAAGGATAAAATGAAGAAAGAATTCTGTAAATTATTGTACAATCGTTTTAGTATAACCTTGTGTATCATTGTATTATTGAGTATTCTTTTGGCGTGTATAAGTTGGATCATTTACGCTCTGCAGCAAAAAGTTGTCTCTCCTTCTACCTCTTTGTCTTCTTCTACTGTCTCTCCACATCTATTTTATACCCTTCCTCAGCATGAACTCATTAGAAGAACCGAGTATTACAACAATTCATTTGTCCAGTTACTACATCAACACCAATTAGTGATCAATACAACTGACTGTTGGGTGTGTGGACTTATGCCACATACCACAGAGAAAGGAATGCCGTATTTAGTTCTTCCGTTTTCTTATGAGGGTTCTGCTTGGGCTTATTTTGTTATCCTCTCCAATGCTTACCAAAGCAAATTTAGACGATCCGTTAGTTCATATATTGGTGGTCCGGATTTTAGTCATAGTTCACTGATAAAGGGAATGGTAGCTATGGCTAAAATCATGGAAAATAGTAAGATATCCGTTGACGAAAGAAAAGCGTACACCAATTGGAACGTCACCCATTATGTCACTAGCCTTAGTGATAAGGTTAAACAAGGAAAATCTCCACCGATTTGGACTATTCCTCATCAGGGAAATTTCTGTCTGCAAATTATTGGTCCGTCTGCTGACACCGTACAAAGAAATAACTGTTCCCACACATACGTCTACTCCTCTCAGAACTCTCCTCCTCTAGTACCATCTCAAGGCACGTATTTTATCTGCCACGATAGGGCTTACACGTAGTTGCCAACTGGTTTTTCTGGTACCTGTTGTATAGCTTTCCTTCTTCCCCCTACATACACTGCTTCTGCAAATCATCATCGAAACAGATATGGCAGAGGGATTATTGACTCTAAAGACACAGCAGGACAAGAGGGAGGAGATTTCCTCAAAGGAATTCTTCCTTTTTGGGGTCCGATGGCCAACAGCAGAAATATAAGGCAACTGGTTCGTGTCGTGGAAACCACTATAGACATCACTGTAGGAGCCTTAAGTAATATCACGGCAGAACTACAGGCAGATCGTCTTATGACGTTACAAAACCGAGTTGCCTTAGACTTTGTTCTTACGGATCGTGGTGGAGTGTGCAAATTGATCGGGTCAAGTTGCTGTATTTTCATATCTGATGACGCTCCGACAGTATACCAAGCTATCTCTAAGTTACATATAATCTCTGAGTCGATTCATCAGGACGAAGGAGATTGGTCATTATTGGAGTGGTTTTGGGGACTACTGTCCAAATGGGGTTGGAAGGTATTGACATTCCTTGGAGTAGTTTTGACCATCATTTTCTCTTGTTGCCTTTGTATGCACTGTGGTCCCGCCGTATGCGACCTGTGTGCTACTATGTGCATCCCTAAACCCAAACCACAAGTAACAGAGAATATTAGAATGATGTTACAGCAACAGCTCGATGACCTCATGGCCATCGACATTGACTCAGATTAACGTGAGTCTATGTATCTTGCCTGAGTTCTGGCAAAAGGAGGGTCTGAGGAAATTCAATTTTCGATCGTGATCGAATCAACCCGCCATTTTGTGCTCCGCCGCCATTTTGTGTTGCCCTCACTCAGGCATCACGGCGAACATAGTCTTTTCTGCTTTTTCTGCAGCTTCGTGTCGAAATAAGCCTTCTGCCTCTATTTACAAAGCTGATGTTAGCACTGGCCGAGTACACTAATCCCTGTCTGGTTTTTCTAATCCCTGTCTCAACTATCTGTTGGTTCACACTATTCTCTTCTAACTTTATCTTATCGTCTGGCCTTCGCAGGTCCTCTGCTAGTATTCTCTCGTTTCACAACTGTCCTCCAAAACACACAAACGTATCTCGTCACCTGCGAGTCGACCACAAACCTGTTAATGAATTAGTTCTTGGGGAGGGGTGACAAACACAGTTGGAGGAAAGGCTCTTCGAGTTACCCGATACTTTGTTTTCCAACCTTTCCTATTGGTTCTGTTCTGTTTTTCAACCTTCCTTTCTTATTGGTTCTTTCTATATGTTTTAGGTGTGTTCTTGGTTAATGTATATTTCACATATGACCTATATAAGATGGTGCGCCACGGAGTGAAGTGGCAGTCTCCTGAGAACATACCGTGTGTACTTCTAGGATAACTGTACTAGCTGCAGCTAATAAAATCTGATCTTTTACGCCGACGGAGTGTCCCCGTGTCTCCGTTAGCTGAAGCAGGAGAACCCAGGAGATTAAGGCGTACCCTGCGCCGCCGGACCCAAAAGGTTCTGGTTCTTCAACACAATGCCATCCCATACTGCAGTGACACTCTGCCACATTGTGCCATTCCATTCAATGGCACTTCATGCCACACAATACCACTGAACTCAGTGCCACTCCATTCTATGCCAGGCCACTACAATCCACGCCACACAATGCTACTCCACTCCTCGCAATGACACTTTATACCAGTTTTACTTCTCATCAAGCAGTGCCACTCCACATCACAGAATGCCATTCCTCTCCATGCCACAGTGCCCATCCATGCCACACAGTGACACCCCACACAATGCCACTCCACCCCACACAATGCCACTCCACCCCACACAAAGCCACTTCAATCTCGCAATGCCACTTCTTGCTAGTGTTACTCCTTACCACTCAGTGCTAATCCACAGAATGCCACACCTCTCCATGCCAAAGTGCCACTCCATGCTACACAGGGACACTCCACACAAAGCCACTCTACTCAGTGCTACATCACACAATGCCATTCCATTCCTTGTCATGCATTGCCGATCCACTCACCTCAGCTCCACTCACTTCAGGTCCACTCACTTCAACTCCACACAATTCCATTCCATACCACATACTGCCATTCCACTCAAGACAACACAATGCCACTTCACTCCTCGCAATACCACTTCATGCCACAGTTTCCCTCACCACACAGTGCCACTCGCACATTTCCACTCCACACAGTGCCCCTCCTCTACATGCCACAGTGCTACTCAATGCCACACAATGCCACTCCATCCTACACTGTGCCACTCCACTCAGTGCCACTCCCCTCAATGTCACTCCACTCAGTGCCACTCTACTCCACGCCACACAATGCCATTCCACTCCTTTCCATACAGTGCTGATCCACTCATTGCCACTCCACACCACACAATGCCACTCAACTCAGTGCAATTCTGCTCCATACAATGCCACTCAACTCACTACAATTTCACTCCATACAATTCTAGTCCACACCACACAATGCCACTCCACTCAACACAGTACCACTTCACACAACGCTACTACACACTACACAATGGCACTCTATATTATGCATTGCATTCTGCTCAATGTCACTCTACCACAAACAATGCCACTCCACTCCACTTCACTCCACAGTGCTTTTCCACGCCATCCAATACCACCCTCAATCCACAGAATTTCACTACACTCCTTACAGTGACACTACAAACCATGCAGTGCCACTCCATGCCACACAATGCCACTCTTCTTCACATAATGCCACTCCACACAGTGCCACTGAGTACCACTCCACTCAACACCACGTCACACTAAGCTCCACTTAATTCAATTCCACTCAATTCAATTCCACTCCAATCCACTCCACTCAATTCCACTTTACACACCGTGCCACTGTATGCCACACAATGATTGATACTCCTTTCCACTGTCATATAGTGCCTCTCCTCGTCACTCAATGCCACTCCACTCACTGCAACTCTATGCCACACACCATTTCATGCCACACATTTCCACTCCACCCAATGCCACTCCATTCCATGCCACACATTTTCACTCCACACAATACCATTCCACACCACACCATACAGTGTCATTTCAGTCCACACAATGCCACTCCACTTAATGCCTCTTCACTCAATGCCACTCCAAACATTGCCACTCACCACATGCCACTACACTACACACTCCTACACTTCATGCAGTGACACACCACACCACAGAATGCCACTCCTCTCCATGCCACAGTGCCACTCTATGCCTTAGTGCCACTCCTTGCCTCTCCATACCACACAATGCCACTCCACTCCATACTACACAATGCCACTCCACTCCATACCACACAATGCCTCTCCACTCAACACAACACAATACCACTTCACACAATGCCACTTCAATCCTCACAATGTCACTTCATATCTGTGTCACTCCTCACCACACAGTGCCACTCCTCACAGTGCCCCTCCACACCACACAATGCCCCCTCTCCATGCCTGCTACACAATGCCACTCCATGCCTGCAACACAGTGCCACTCCATGCTTGCTACTCAGTGCCACTCAATGCCACAACGTCGCACAAAGCAACTCCTCTAATTTCCACTCCACTCTACACAGTGCCGCTCCACGCCACACAGTGCCACTCTAATTCATACAATGCCACTCCTCTCAATACCACTCTACAGCATGCCACACAATGACACTCCGTTCCACTGTCATATAGTGCCACTCCTTATCACACAATGCCACTCCACTCATTGCAACTCCATGCCGTGCCACAGAATACCATTTCATGTCATCCAGTTCTACTCCACATAATGCTGTGCCACTCCACACAATGCCACACCACTCCACACGGTGCCACTCCACTCTAACACATTCCACTATACTACACACTGCTACACTTCATGCAGTGCCACTCCATGCCACACAATGCCACTCACCTCTGCACCATATGGTGCCTGTCCACGCCACACAAAACTTGTCCACGCCACACAGAGCCATGCCATAGTTTCACTCCACTCACTGACACTCAACTCCACACCTCACAATGTCACTCCACTCAACCTCATGTCACTATACTACACACTGCTACACTTTACGCAGTGCCACTCTGTTGCAAAGTCATTCTTGTGCCCTGCCCCCATCCATTTTTTGCTGGCTGGTACTAGCTGACTCTGACAGTCCCTGGGCTCTGCCTAACCTGGCTAACCTGGCCCAGGGCTATGCTGAAAGCACACTTATGATTGGCATGACCTCCCCTATAAGACCCTAGTACATAATAGGGAAGGCAATCAAAACTACCTTGAAGTCCTTAGTATATAATTAGGGGCTTGACAGTTTAGAGGCTAGCAGCCCTACCTGCACTTGCATGTGTGCAATGTTGAGGCCAGTTTACCAGCAGCCCTTTGTTGCAGGACTGCTTTTAAAATGTAAATTTTGCCCAAACTCGACTTTGGTGTTTGTTGTTTCAAGAGGAATAAAGAGTGGGCTCCCTGCGAGCTACAGGTTAACAGATCACCTGCACCAGCGTTGAAGCACCTTGTGGAATGCCACTTTACTCACTTCTACTCCACTGAATGCCACTCCACACTACCACTCCATGTTAAGCCACACAATGCCATGGTGTCACTTAACCATGCACAATACCACTTCACACAGTGCCACTCAGGGCCTGTCCAAGCCACACAATACCTCTCTATGCCACATGGTGCATATCCATGCCACACAGTGCGACTTCACGCCACATAGTGCCGCTCCACTCCACATAGTGCCGCTCCTCTCGCTGCCACTCCAAGCCACTCCTTGCCAATCAATGCCGTTCCACACCACTCCACCCAATTCCATTTCACTAGACACAATTAAATTCCATGCAATTCAATTTCTTTCCATGCCCCACACAGCCACTCCACTCTGTGCCACACCACTCTGTGCCACTCCACACCATGCAGTACAACTCCACACCACCCAGTGCCACTCCACAAAAAGCCACACCAGGCCACGTAATTTAACTTCACGCCACACAATCCCACTCCACTTCACTCAATGTCACTCCAAGCCAAATGGTGCCACCCCAAACAATGCCACTTTCCACACCACACAATGCCGCTCATACAAAACTGCTCTATGCCATGCAATGCCACTTCACACCACACAATCCCTCTTCAAGCCACACAATCCCGCTCAATACAAATTATCTGCAAACCATCCAACCCCATGCCACACATTTCCACTTCACAAAATGCCACTGCATGCAATACAAATCTGTTTCACACAATGCACTCCACATCACACAATGCCACTCCATGCCACACATTGCCACTCCACTATATGCAACACAATGCCACTCCACACAGTGGCACGCAACTTCATGCAACGCCACAACATGCAACACAATGCCACTGCACGCCACTCCATGCAATGCTACTCTGCTCCAAGCCCCTCCACTCTAAACAGTGCCCTTTGCTCCATGCAATTCCACTCCACAGCATGCAATGCCACACCATTCCACACATTGCCACTCCACAGTGTCACTTTACTCCCCACAGTGCCATTCCATGCCACACAAAGACACTCCACTCAATTCCACTCCAATCAATGCCTCTACACTCAGTGCATCTATATTCCACACAGTGCCACTCCATTCGAATCCATGTGAGTTAGACTTGGCATCTTTGGCGTGTTTTCCTCTGACTTTTTGCCTCTTCCTCCTGTATTTTTGATGCTGTGCTGTATTTTGTTTTTGCTGTCTTAGATGCTTTGGGCATGTTGCCACTGCAGATCAGTGTCATGGTGCAAGTGCTACCTGTGTAAATTGTCATTACAATTGGTTCTCCCTGAGTGGAATATTTGATTTACTAGTAAGTTTCTAGTAAAGTGCACAGAGTGTGCCAGGGCCTGTTACTCAAATGCTACTAGTGGGCCTGCAAAAAGAATAACTGATGGACAGAAAGCAGGACAATGACATACATTCACCCTAGTACAGAGATCTGGGCCTAAATCCATTGTTTTTTGCTCCCCATGCTATTCCAGTTTGAACCTAGCCAGATGCAAATCAGTCTTGACCCAGCGCCCAATGGGAACAGTCCATACTGAACTGCCAGGCAAGGTCCACTTTGGACTGGAAACAAGCATCCTAGGACCGGTTACAGGGTTTCACCTCACATCAACCAGGATAGCTTGACTCCAGTGGCATGAAGAGCACGGGAGCCATGTCTGGGCATACCCGTCCCACTCGGGGTGACAAATGTAAAAAGAACAACTAATGGACAGAATGCAGACCTGTGTCATACATTAACCCCAGTACAGAGATCTGGGCCTAAATCCATCTTTTTTTGCTCCCCTTACCATTCCAGTTTGAACCCAACCATATGCAAATCAGTCTTGACCCTGCGCCCAATGGGAACAGTTCATCCTCAACTGCCGCAGCCTGGGCCTGCAGCACTGATTGTGCCATCCACATGAGTAGCCCTGAAAAGGTATCACAGACCTGCCACTGCAGTGTCTGTGCACAGTTTTAAACTGCCATGTCGACTTGGCAAGTGCAACCACTTGCCAGGCCCTAACCTTCCTTTTACTTACATGTAAGGCACCCCTCTGGTAGGCCCAAGGTACCCCCATGGGTGGGGTGCAGTGTATGTGAAAGGTAGGACATGTACTGGTGTGTGTTACATGTCCTTATAGTGAAATACTGCCAATTTTGTTTTTCACTCTTGTAAGGCTGTCTGTCCCATATGATAACATGGAAGATACTTTGTGATATCTTACAAGTATAACGTCCCATTGGGACAAAATAGAGATATAAAGTTTAGGCTCCCTGAACTCAGAATTTACATCTTTTAGTAAAGATGGCTTTTAAATTGTGCGTTTGAAAAAGCCACTTTTAGAAAGTGGGCATTTTCTTGTTAAACCATTCTGTGTGTTTTGGCCGGTTTGTGGATTGACTGTCTGGTTTTAGAGTGAGAGGGGCATTGGATGTGCATTCACTGTAGACAGCCACTGGAGGGAGGGGGAGTGAGGTGTGCCTGGCCCTTCTTGGATGACTCAGCTGAGCTGAATTGACCTTGGATGCATTTAGATTAGTGGGAGGAGTTTTCCCTGCACCTGAATGGGGCCTGTCTCCCTTGCACAATGCTGTTGCCACCCCTTGTGGTCATACTGCACCAGTGAGGACAGAGCTGGTTTGGACTGTGCTCAGAGACCCTTGCTCAAAGAAGAACAAAGACAAAATGGGGTATAAGTAGTGGACCGTAAACCCCAGAACTTTAGATCACTTCTGGACTCAAAAGTTAGCTTTACCAATGAGAAGAGCTGGAGAGCTGTGAGGAGAAGTACTGCCCCAATGCTGTGTGGGGTTGGCCTGCAGGTGCTACTTCTGCCAAGGAAAGGACAAAGACTGGAACTTTGCTGAGAAACCTGCTTGAAGAAGTATCTCCAAGGGCTTGTGTGTGCTGGCCTCCCGTTCTGAGGTCTCGGGGACACAAAGACTTCACCCCCAGCTCCCCTGAACTCTACTGCGGAGAGTTCTGACCTGCCAGGAGGTGCCTGTTCCAGTTGTGGGCCTATGGAGGTTATTCATGCTGTAGGGAGCTGGAAGAAACCTAAGAGAAGCAAGAAAAACAATCTGACGGCATCGGCGGCCCCACGACCTGCATCAAGGCCAGGGGCACCACTCGCAAAGTGTATGACGCATCGCCTGGCCTGCACCGCAGCTCCGATGCCCCTCGACGCCTGCCGACACCTGCAGTTATCAGCCTTCCCAATGTCTGCGCTCGCACTGACTCCATCACCGCCAGCGCCTCCATCCAGTTAGCAAGGCGCTGATAACCACTGAGTGTGACTTCACGAACTTGCCAACTTTGCACCGCCTCAACAAAACTGACGTCTCACTGCCAACGCAACGGACTTCCCCTGTCCTGGATTCGACAGGTCGCCTCTTCACATATACAACACCTTTCCTCCCCTGTGGCAGCCAGAGAGCCGACCTCGTCGCCGATGCCTCACCTCCATGGTGTCGTGCATAGTCATAGACTTCGTTTGTCCAAGGAACTGTTTGTTTGGGGGTCTGTGTGACTCCCTGCCTGATGCGGCGCACCTCACAGTTGGCGCCGTACTTTGGATTTATTGCTGTCATAACGTCGTAATAGCCCCAGGTGTAGCTATTCATTTTCTACCAACTTTATTTTGGAAATAACTGTTTGAAGTGTTATTTAGTATATGTATGCTGGATTTTTGGTGTTTTGGTCTTGTTCAGTTTAGATAAAGATACTTTATTTTCCTAAACTGGTATGGTGTCCATTTGTGGTGTTTTCACTGTGTCACTCTGTGTTTTGAGTACAATTACTTTACACATTGCCTTTGGGATAAGCCTGACTGTTCATGTCAAGCTACCAAGGGGGTGAGCATGGGATATCTATAGTGTGTATCCCCCTTACCCTGACAAGAAGCAAGGGTGCCTATTTGGACTAAGAGGCATACCTTTGCCAATTAGAGACTCCCCAGTTCTAACAATGCCACATTGCGCATCTCCACTCACTACCACTCCATGCCACACAGTACCACTCCACTCGGTTCCACTCAATGCCTCTCCACGCCACTCCACACAATTCCATTTCACTTGATGCCCCACAAAGCCACCAAACTACACTCTGCTACACACAAAACCACTCAATGCACCCTCACTCCACACAATGCACCTCCACTCACTGCCACTTCACTCCACACAGTCTCACTCTACTCAGTGCCACCCCCACACAGTCACTTTATTCCACTCAATGCCAAGCCATTCCATGCCAGTGTCACTTTACTCCACCCAATGCCACTCTGCTTCACTCAATGCAACTCTGCTCCAAACAATACCACTCTACGCCACTCAATGCTGCTTTGAGCCACTCAATCCTTCTTTGACCCACTCAATGCTGCTTTGCGCCACTCAATGCCACTCAGTGCCACTCGACTGCTACACTCCACACAATACCACTCTATGCCACACAGTGACAGTCCATGCTACACCACTCAATGCCTCTCCATGCCTCACAATGCCTCTCCATGCCAGACTGTGCCACTCCACACTATGCCACTCCACGCCAGAAAGTGCCACTCCTTTCAACTACTCTCCATGCCACACAATGCCATTTCACTCAGTGCCACTCCTCCCAGTTCCACTCCACTCACATCCCCACACAATGCAACTCCACCACACTCACTGCTACTCAACTCAATTTTAATTGTACTTGTATAGTGCTTATTATACCCGACAAGGCATTGGAGAGCTTTGCTGCATGTCACTCCACTCAATGCTACTCCATGCCACACAATGCTACTCCACACGATGGTGTTGTACAGTGATGACTTTACCTCACACAATGCTATGCCACACAGTGCCATGCCACACAGTGTCACTTCACGCCACAGTCTCACTTTACCCCCACCTAATGCCACGTCACTCTACACTGTTCCATACCACACAATGCTGCTCAACTCCATGCCTCACAATACCACTCCACACAATACCACTCCACTCAGTGCCACTCCATGCCACTCCATGCCACGCAGTGCCACTTCACAACACACAATGTCACTCACCTCTATGCCGCACAATGCCACCCCGCTCAATACCACTCCACTCACTTCCACTCGGCTCATTCAATGCAGCGCCATGCCTCACAATGCCATTGATACAAAGTCCTCATGTGCCCTGGACACCCCCATGTTTTGCTGACTGGCACTGGTTGTAACTGACTCGGACTGTCACTTGGCTCAGCTTAACCAGTCCCAGGCCTTTGGTGGGAAAAAAAATCAACCACACAGCCTGAGGTGATTTTAAAAGCAGCCCTGTGTTGCAGTACTGCCTTTAAATGTAAATTGTGCCCAAACTTGCAAAGGACAGTGTGCTTGATCATGGAGCGAGAGCTGACTAAACTGACTAACCTCAGAGTGGTTAGCTTAGGGTTTTGTGTCGGGGTCGGATGCTACCAGCTGCTCACAAATTTAGAAAGGCAGAGTTGGTTAGGAACCACCACTGTCCCTTGTAGAGAGGCAACTTGAGGCCCAATTAGCTTTAATAGCGCTGGAGAGGAGGAAACTGGACCTAGTTAAGAAACAGTGTGAGGAGAAGAAGGCAAAAGGAAATGGTGGCAGTGATCATCATGAAGAGGTTGAGATGTCCAGGGGTGGTGGATTTGACCACAGGATTTCCAAGGGTATAGTACCCAGGTACACAGAGGGGGATGACCTGGGTAAATGGATGACTGCATTTGAAAGGGCCCTGGAGATGTGGGTGGTCTGCCCAAAGCATTGGGGTTCACTCTTGTGGTAACTGATTACATGTAGCTGGGAGGGATAGGCTCCTGATCCTGAAGGAGGATGATGCAAAACCCTACTCTTATATGAGGTAATGCTTAGTCAAGAAGTTTGGTCTCACTCCAAAGAAGTACATGGTGAAGTGCAGAGACACACAGAAAGTGAGGACCCGGTCCTGGATAGACTTTGTAGACATTCCAGTGAAGGCAGTATAAAGCTGGATTGTTGGTAACAAAGTAGACACATATGAGGGATTGTATGATTTGTTTTTGAAGGAACACATTTTGACTCCTTGTGCTGAAGAGAGACTGTGCCAGAAACTACTAGACTCTAAGCTGCCAGACCCCAGAGAGCAGGGGGAAGCAGCTGATGAGTAGGTGAGAAACCACTACAAAAGGGGAACCCCTAAGAAAATAGAGGTAGCGCAGCAGGGGATAAATCACAAGTAAATACAAAACGGTCTGCTATACCTATAATCTTTTAACTGTTGCATCTAAGTCAATTTTTGAAAAGAGAAGAACCACTCTATCTAGACCATGCATAAATCATGATGCAAAACAAATAAAGATGTTTATCCTTTTTTTTAATTTTCAAATTAATTGAAAGAAACTTACTTTATAAGTGCGCAAACTAATATTGCAAAGACAATTTAACGAACAAAGGACAAAATGGTCCTACAAATCAATGATGCCCATGCAAAACCTAAGATATAAAATTGTTCAGGACTCTCATTCATACTCAATCACACCATAATCACATATAAAACATACATCCTAAAGGGTAAAAAAATGAACAATTTAGAGGCCCAACGTGGTAGGCTAGTCTTATAAGGCGTGAAAACACACAAATAGTAAATTGAACATGAATATTATACAATCAAAAATATCCAAATATGGAAAGAAGAATGGAAAAAACAAGGGATTATTTTTTAAAGATTGTAGGGTCTTAATAAATCTGTGTGAAGAACTATTCAGTTCAAGACGCCGACGCGCGTTTCGGTGTGACACCCCCTTTCCTGGGGTAACACCTTCAGGGCATGAAATTATTCAGATGCGATTTCCATGGGACCTATCAGGTAATAGACACAAAATATAAACATAGTATACAAATTCTAAATTGTTACATTTAAGTATCTAACATTTTAGGCACTAAGACATATCAATCATCAAATTGAATGGGCACTGGTCTAGGCAATTGAGTGGTTGAGAACCGGATACATGGTTTATATTAGAACGTTGCACACATCGAACAGATAAATGAAAAGAATGAAAGATAAAACATAAAAGGTGGGGTTTGTAAAAGAAAGAATAAGAAGACAGTTTATGACAGGTGCCAAAGAGTAAATAAGGGTTGCTAATAACTTTCCTATTCCTAAACGAAAAAAGATAACTCAAAAATAAGGTACAGATACATGCTCACCAATAAACACAGGGAAAATGTCCTCAGGTTCAGTAGGACAAGTTCAGAATTTCTTGCTGGGGACGTGAGTAGCAATAGAATGAAGCTCGTCCTCTAAAGGAGTTGATGGATCTAAGAGCAAGTATGGGAGGAGATTTTGGTTTGGTTGTAGAGCATGTTTTAAACGGATACTGTATAACATAAGCCACAAAAAATGGGATAGATCTACCTGGGGTCAGCGAGTCAAAAAGTATCTTTAGTGGGTGCTCCTAGACAGGTAAGCTGGAATTCTGAGTCTAAAAAGAGAAGTACACACACTGTCGTTGAGCCGTTCTAAAAAAGACTCCAGATAGCGAACAATAAACTTAATTGTTGGGGTGAGCCACCTACTTGATGAATAGAGGAAAGGACTTGACTCCGCTGCTTAGACAAGACATAAAGACGACTTCGATGTAGTGGGGTGGATGATGAGTGGTATGGAAATTCCTCGAGGTCTGGGAGTCAAAAGACAATTGGTGTTAGAAAGAGATAGAAAAGAAAAACGTGGGTTTAGAAACACCTCTACTTGCACAATGCCGCCGGTTTAGCAAATCGCTCACCATAGAGAAATATCCTGACTCGATAGTTTGAAAGAAAATACCACGTTGCTCGGATTGGGTATGTGGATTGGACAATAACGCGGGCTTGCCGCGAATTCTAAAAGTAAACAAAAACAAAAGGTGTTGGCGTTTGCGGAAAGCGCGGGGGATTAGAAAGAGCTTCAACTAGCACAATTGCACCAATTTTTAAAGCCGCTTACCGTAGAAAAGTTTCTTGGCAAAGTGAACACCCGTCTAGACTCACTCGAGCAGCGCGGACAATTGAAGGCGCTCCTTCCTCAAAGAGGTCTCTCTACAAGGAAAAGGCCACGTAGCTCTGGTTGGACAGATGGGTTAGACAATAACACGGGCTTGCCGCGAGTTCTAAACGTAAACAGAAAAACAGATGATGTTAGCGCTTACGGAGAGCGCAGGGGATTGGGGAAAGCTTCAACCAGCACACTGCCACCGATTTTTAAGGCCGCTTACCGTGGAAACGTTTCTTAGCAAGGTGAACACTCGTCTAAACTCGCTCGGACAGCACGGACTGTTGAAGGTGCTCCTCCCTCAAAGGGACTCTCTCCAAGGAAAGAGAAACGAACAGTTTGAAGGTACTCAGCTGTTTAAGTACCATGAGGGGGAGTGCACAAACTACGTCAAACTGTGACATGTAAGAGGTGGCTATGGATTACACCAGAAACGTCGGAACGGATTTTTCAGAACTAGTAACAGGGGCTGGTCGCTAAGAAGTGCACTAACTGAACTATTATTGCGCAGAGGCCCAGAGTGGGACGTGTTGAGGCACACAATTTGTAAAAAAGAATTCAAAAAACCAAATAAATATAGCTCGAGTGAAAAATATATAAGAAAAATCCAAATGAAATTTGTTAGGGCCCTAAAACGTTACAAGAATATAGGGTTAATAGATCAAAGTGCGAAACAAATCTAGCGTGGGAGCTGCGATCACGGAAAGACAAAATGATGAAGGTACGTCTTCAAAAGGCAGGTAACTCGCTATGTCAAGAAGATTATATGATTGCGTTTTCCCAAGGTAATTCCTCGTTTAATCCCCGTGTTTTAGAGTCCAGAAGAAAAATCCAAAAAACTTCTCGCTTCATTCTATTGCTACTCACGTCCCCTGCAAGAAATTCTGAACTTGTCCTACTGAACCTGAGGACATTTTCCCTGTGTTTATTGGTGAGCATGTATCTGTACCTTATTTTTGAGTTATCTTTTTTCGTTTAGGAATAGGAAAGTTATTAGCAACCCTTATTTACTCTTTGGCACCTGTCATAAACTGTCTTCTTATTGTTTCTTTTACAAACCCCACCTTTTATATTTTATCTTTCATTCTTTTCATTTATCTGTTCGATGTGTGCAACGTTCTAATATAAACCATGTATCCGGTTCTCAACCACTCAATTGCCTAGACCAGTGCCCATTCAATTTGATGATTGATATGTCTTAGTGCCTAAAATGTTAGATACTTAAATGTAACAATTTAGAATTTGTATACTATGTTTATATTTTGTGTCTATTACCTGATAGGTCCCATGGAAATCGCATCTGAATAATTTCATGCCCTGAAGAAGGGGTTACCCCAGGAAAGGGGGTGTCACACCGAAACGCGCGTCGGCGTCTTGAACTGAATAGTTCTTCACACAGATTTATTAAGACCCTACAATCTTTAAAAAATAATCCCTTGTTTTTTCCATTCTTCTTTCCATATTTGGATATTTTTGATTGTATAATATTCATGTTCAATCTACTATTTGTGTGTTTTCACGCCTTATAAGACTAGCCTACCACGTTGGGCCTCTAAATTGTTCATTTTTTTACCCTTTAGGATGTATGTTTTATATGTGATTATGGTGTGATTGAGTATGAATGAGAGTCCTGAACAATTTTATATCTTAGGTTTTGCATGGGCATCATTGATTTGTAGGACCATTTTGTCCTTTGTTCGTTAAATTGTCTTTGCAATATTAATTTACGCACTTATAAAGTAAGTTTCTTTCAATTAATTTGAAAATTAAAAAAAAGGATAAACATCTTTATTTGTTTTGCATCATGATTTATGCATGGTCTAGATAGAGTGGTTCTTCTCTTTTCAAAAATTGACTTAGATGCAACAGTTAAAAGATTATAGGTATAGCAGACCGTTTTGATGAGTAGGTGAGAACCTGGGTTTCCAATCAGCACCAGGGGGGTAACCGGATTAAAGGAATATAGATCAATTCCCAAGGGAAAGCCCAAGGACAAGAAGGTCAAAAACAGAAGGAGTTGTGCAAAGACCCACAAACACCTGAACATAAGGGGGTATCCAACCCAAATTCAAAGGGAGGTGATATCAGGGAAAGAATGGTAGGCTCTTTGATCCCTCAAAGGTGAGTGAGGGCTCTGACTGTAATCAGCCAGGGCATAAGAAGGGAGATGCTGTCTACACCAAGAAACCCCCCACTAGTGGGCCATCCCCAGGGATTGCTAGTGTAGTGTAAGTGTGGGGGTGTAGAGTGACCCAGAGAGGAGTAGGCAAGTGATAGAGGCAGCCTTAGCGTACCTGGCTGAGGTGAATATTGCAACCCTGACGCCTTACCTCCAAACGTGGATAAGTACAGGTAGAGGCTCAAGTGAATGGGACTGAAGTTGAGGCTATTAGAGACACAGGGGCTGGTGTGACTATGGTCCTATATACCCTTTTGCCTCAAGAAAGCATGCTACCTGTTGAGTTTCACCAGGTGACCTATGCACACCGCAGTACCAAACTCCATCCTATGGCTAGTGTGGGTTTGGAATCTGGAGGTGTGACAGGCACTAAGAAAGTAGCTGTGTCTCCATCTACTCCCAGTCCAGTGCTTACTGAGCAATGATCTCAAAGCATAGAAGTAGTGCAAGGTATAAAGAGGGCTCCATAGGAAAATCTGGGAGCTCTCCGAGTGGGTATGTGGTGAGAACAGGTCACAGACTATCCAGAAGGCTAAGGCTGGGTGCCTGGACCCAGGAACAAAGGGCCAAGCATCCCAGGACAAGGGCACTGGGTCTATTAAGCCAGCCCTGGGAACTCCAGAGGGGGTAGTAGGATCTGACCTCTGAGGAAGGGACTCCATCCTTGCCAGATCTATCAGACCTGCCAGAACTGAGAGGAGCCAGTTGACCCTCCAGGGAGGAGTACAGTAAGGGATAGAGAGACTATTTGACCCATGAGAAATTGAGGCGGATTGTCTCCAAGAAGGAGGAAAGGGATGACAGTGGATTTCACAGAATCTTCTGGGAAGATGGACTGCTTTACACTGAGCCCAGAAGCCTCAAGGAAGGGGCCAGCAGGAGGTTGGTGGTGCACCAAACGTACAGAGTTCATCCTGACCTTGGGTCATGATATCCCCTTATCAGGTCATTTGGGACAGACTAAGACTTCGAATCTGTGGGTGTACCATTTCTACTGGCCCTATGTGTCTGAAAAGATAAAGGAGTTGTGCACCTCCTGTGGCACCTGTCAGGCCAGTGGCAAGGCAGTGGGCAAGTCAAAGGCTGCCTGGATGCCATTGTCAGTGGTTGGGACTCCCTTTGAGAGGGTGGAGATTGACATTGTTGGACCCCTGGACCCACCTACTGCATCTGGGAATAGGTATATCTTGGTTGTAGTGGACCCGGCCATGAGGTACTCTGAGGTAGGACAATAGCTGCTCCTGCAGTTGCTAGGGCAAGTGGGTTTTCCAAAACAGGTTGTTTAAAAAATGGCACAAACCTCCTGTCCAGCTATCTGAGAGCGATGTGGGATGAATGTGGTGTTAACTACAAGTTCATAACCCCATATCACCCCCAGGCTAATGGTCTGGTGCAGAGGTTCAACAAGACCCTGAAGGGCATGTTCAAGAGGTTGTCTGACAAACTCCGGAGGAGATGGGATGTTCTCCTTCCATGACTACTGATTCCCTACAGTGAAGTTCTACAAAATGGGGTTGGCTCCAGTCCCTTTGAGTTGTTGTTTGGACACCCTGTGAAAGGGCCATTGCGCCTACTGAGAGAGTCTTTGGAGTAGCCTCTCAAAGAAGCAATGGGCGATGTGTTTGATTATGTGCTAGGCCTAAGATCAAGAATGACAGAGTACATGTACAAGGCAGGACGGAAACTCAATTCTAGCCAGGAGCTCATGAAGCACTGGTATGATCAGAAGGCTACTATGCTTGAGTATACTCCAGGACAGTTGGAGTGGGTGTTGGAGCCTGTGGCTCCCAGGTCCCTATCCAATCGTTGAAAAGAAGGGGGAGGATACCTACCTGGTCGACCTTGACACCCCCAGGGACCCTTTATAGGGTTCTGCATATTAATAGATTGAAACCCCACCATGACAGGGCAGAAATTACAATTTTACTGGTCACAGATGAGGGCGTGGAGGAAGAGACTGAGCCAGTGACCAACCTCTTCTCAAACAATGTGCAAGATGGGTCAGTGGAGGGAGTGATGGTCTCTTCCACATTGACAGACCAGCAGCAAAGAGAGTGCAAGCAGGTGCTGAAACGGTTTGCTGGCCTGTTCTTTGACCCCAGGCATTACAGTGTGGTGTGGGCACCACATTGACAGCAGTTACAGCCCACCTGTCACAAATAAACTGTACAGGTTGTCTGACCATGTCCGAGCCAGCATTAAGGCTGAGGTAGCTAGGATGCTAGAGTTGGGGGTAATTGAGCCTTCTAACAGTCCGTGAGCCAGCCCAGTTGTGCTGGTGCACAAACCTAATGCTCGGGGGGACAAGGAGTTACATTTCTGTGTGGACTACAGAGGACTGAATGTAGTCACAAATACTGATGCTCACCCTATACCTAGAGTTGAGAAGCTAATTGACTGACATGTTAGGGGCTGCTAAGTACCTGAGTATATTTGATTTGACTTCAGGTTACTGGCAGATTGCCCTCACAGATGGAGTAAAGGAGAGGTCGGCTTTCTCTACACCAGAGGGATATTATCAGTTCAAAGTAATGCCCTTTGGCCTAAAGAACGCACCTGCCACCTTCTAGAGGTTGGTGATCAGGGTCCTTTCTGGGTAGGAGCTGTTTAGTGCAGCATATCTGGATGATATAGCTGTATACAGTTCTACCTGGGGGATCACTTAAGCCACCTGAGGGAACTGCTTCAAGCCATGCAGCAGGCAGGCCTGATTATTAAGTGCCAAATAGTGCAGTGCTCTGTGGTGTACCTGGGCCACCTTGTAGGTGGAGGCCATGTACAGCCGCTTCAGGCCAAAATGCAAACTATTTTGAATTGGACTGCTCCCTTTATCCAGACTCATGTCAGGGCATTCCTTGGGCTGACTGGGTACTATAGAAGGTTTGTTCAAATGCCTCTTCCCTCCTATAGAACCTCGCCAACTTAGGACTGAATCAATTAGTCACCGCACCCACGTACACAGTGGGGCACACTCTCCCATAGTCTTCACAGGAGGAAAGAGTGTCTCCTACAGCCACAGCATGGAACTCCTCTGGACACATCACGGCATCCACTTCTCCTTCAAAGAACCCACCATACACAAGCATGCCCACCGCCTCCCCCGCAGAAGCTGGAACAAATTCACCAAAGACTAGCTCACCTCGGCCCTCGTCCGCACCCTACCACCGACCATGTCAGATGCAAACACCGCAGCGGAATCTCCGCCGCTGGATCACGAACTGCGCCAACACACTTGCCCCCCGAAGAAAGCCACTGGAAGACACATCAAGAAAGCAAGCTGGTTCACCCCTGCAGTCCAAGAATCCAGATGCTTCTGCACTGAACTTGAAAAGACATGGAGGAACAACAAAACCCTGGAAACACACGCTGTCTACAAAGCAGCCATCACTGCACACCACCAACTCATCAAATCCACAAGGAGGAAATCCCTCCGAGACAGAATCCTCACCAACACACACAACACCAAAGAGCTCCTCTCCAACATCGAGGAATTCTCCAAACACTGCAGCGAAACAACAGACATCCCACCCTCCCAAGACCTCTGCAACAGACTCCGTACCTTCTTCCACCACAAGATTAAGATGATCTACGGCAACTTCGACAACCAAGACCACCTCACTGCTCCAGCTCCCTCCTCATGCGACGTCACCCAACAGAACCTGCTCAAATGGATCCTGCTCATGACAGAAGACACCTTGAAGACCATGGAAAGCATCCACTCTGCAGCACCATCTGACCCCTGCCCATACCAGATCTTCCACAGAGCTGCCTCTGCCAACGCACCCGAACTACGTTGGATGATCAACATCTCCTTCGAGACAGAAACCTAAAACGGCCACTGAAAACACGCCGAAGTCAACCCATTCCTGAAGAAACCCTCCACGGAGCTGAAGGACCTCAAGAACTTCAGGCCCATTTCCCCGTTTCCCTTCGCAGCCAAGGTCATCAAAAAGGCAGTCAACACCCAACTCAATCAATCAATCAAACAATCAATTTGTAAAGCGCGCTACTCACCCATAGGGTCTCAAGGCGCTGGGGGGAGGGGGATCTGCTACTGCTCGAAGAGCCAGGTCTTGAGCTGTTTCCTGAAGGAGAGATGGTTCTGGGTCAGTCGTAGGTGGGTGGAGAGGGAGTTCCATGTCTTGGCCGCCAGGTAGGAGAAGGATCTTCCTCCGGCGGTGGTCTTGCGGACGCGAGGGCGAGGGCGAGGCTGGCGGAGCGGAGGTGGCGGGTGGGTGTGTAGAATGTGAGGGGGTTGTTGAGGTATGTGGGTCCCATGTCGTGGAGAGCCTTGTGTGCGTGGGTGAGGAGTCTGAACGTGATCCTCTTGCTGATGGGGAGCCAGTGCAGGTCTCTCAGCTGGGGAGAGATGTGGCTGAAGCGGGGGGTGTCCAGGATACGTCGTGCAGAGGCGTTCTGTATGCACTGGAGTCTTTTCTGTAGTTTGGCTGTGGTTCCAGCGTAGAGGGTGTTTCCGTAGTCCAGTCGGCTGGTGACGAGGGCCTGGGTGACCGTCTTCCTGGTGTCGGTGGGGATCCACCGGAAGATCTTTCGGAGCATGCGCAGGGTGTTGAAGCAGGATGACGAGACGGCGTTGACTTGCTTGGTCATCGTGAGGGAGGAGTCCAGGATGAAGCCCAGGTTGTGAGCATGGTCCGTTGGCTTTGGAGCGGAGCCCAGGGCAGGGGGCCACCAGGAGTCGTCCCAGGCAGAGGGGGATGTTCCCAGGATGAGGACTTCCGTTTTATCTGAGTTCAGTTTCAGCCGGCTGAGCTTCATCCATTCCGCGACGTCTTTCATTCCTTCCTGGAGGTTGGCTCTGGCTGTGGCGGGGTCGTTGGTGAGGGAGAGGATCAGCTGGGTGTCGTCGGCGTAGGAGATGATGTTGAGGTTGTGTTGGCGTGCGATGGCTGCGAGGGGGCTCATGTAGACGTTGAAGAGGGTGGGGCTGAGCGAGGATCCTTGTGGGACGCCGCAGATGACTCCGGTGGCCACGGACCGGAACGGGGGGAGGTGGACTCTCTGGGTTCTGCCGGCGAGGAACGAGATGATCCATTCCAAGGCCTTTCCTTGGATTCCGATTTTGCTGAGGCGCTGTATCAGGGTGCGGTGGCATACGGTGTCAAAGGCTGCCGAGAGGTCCAGGAGGATGAGGGCAGCTGTTTCCCCGTTGTCGAGCAGGGACCTGATGTCGTCGATGGCTGCGATGAGGGCGGTCTCGGTGCTGTGGTTTGCTCGGAAGCCGGACTGCGAGGGGTCGAGGGATCCGTTGGCCTCGAGGAAGGCGGAGAGTTGTTTGTTGACGATCTTCTCGATGACCTTGGCCGGAAAGGGGAGGAGCGAGATGGGGCGGAAGTTCTTGAGGTCCGTGGGGTCTGCGGTGGGTTTCTTCAGGAGGGCGCTGAGCTCGGCGTGTTTCCAGCTCTCTGGGAAGGTGGCGGATGCGAAGGAGCTGTTGATGATGTTCTGGAGTTGGGGTGCGATGATGGAGTCGGCTTTGTTGAAGATGTGGTGTGGGCAGGGGTCGGTTGGGGAGCCGGAGTGGATGGTGTTCATCGTGTGGGTGGTATCTTCGGTGCTGACCATCGTCCAGGTGCGGAGGGTGGTGGTGGGGGGCGCCGGATCGGTGGTAGGGTGCGCGGTCTGTGCGCCGAAACTGTTGTGTATGTCGGCAATCTTGCGGTGAAAGAACGAGGCGAGTGAGTCGCAGAGGTCCTGTGAGGGTGTGATGTCGTTGTTGCAGGCGCTGGGGCTGGAGAGCTCTTTGACGATGCTGAAGAGTTCCTTGCTGTTGTGGGAGTTGTTGTCCAGTCGTTCTTTGAATGTGGTCCTTTTGGTGGTGCGAATCAGTTGGTGGTGTTTGCGGGTGGCGTTCTTGAGGGCTGTCATGTTTTCTGTAGTCGGTCGTGGCGCCAGGCTTTCCCGAGGGTACAGCAGGTTTTCTTGGAGTTTTTGAGGTCGTTGGTGAACCAGGAGGCTTTCTTGCTGCCGTGTCTGCTGGGGGGGGGTTCTTCAGTGGAGCGAGGTCATCGGCGCAGTTGGTGAGCCACTGTGTGAGGTTGCGGGCTGCTTCGTTGGGGTCCGTTGTGTTGGTGGGGGGGGTTCTGGATGAGGGAGGTGGTGAGCTGGTCGGCGGTGATCTTGCTCCAGCTTCTGTGGGGAACCTGTTGAGGGTGGTTGTGGGTCGTGGTTCTCCTGAAGTTCAAGTGAACGCAGCTGTGGTCTTTCCAGTGCAGTCCGGTGGAGTGGCTGAAGGAGATGTGCTTGCTGGAGGAGAAGATGGGGTCAAGCGTGTGGCCGGCGATGTGGGTGGGGGTGTTCACCAGTTGCTTGAGTCCGAGGTTGGCGAGGTTGTCCAGCAGGGTGGCGGTGTTGCTGTCATTGTTGTTCTCCAGGTGGAAGTTGAGGTCTCCTAGGAGGATGTAGTCTGAGGAGGTAAGGGCGTGCGGGCTGACGAAGTCTGCGATGGCTTCGCTGAATTGTGTGCGTGGTCCCGGGGGTCTGTAGACAAGGGTGCCTCTGAGGGTGGTCTTGGGGTCGGTGTGTATCTGGAAGTGAAGGTGTTCTGCGGCGGTAAGGGTGTCATCGGAGTTGGTCGTGATTCGGATGGTGTTTCTGTGGACAATGGCGATGCCTCCTCCGGCTTGGTTGACGCGGTCCTTCTGGGCGATCTTGCAGCCATCCGAGATGGCTATGGCGATGTCGGGAGCTGAGGAGGCGTTCATCCATGTTTCTGTGAGGGAGGCGACGTCTGGTGATGTTGTGTCGAGAAGGTTCCAGAGTTCGACGGCGTGCCTGTGGATGGAGCGGGTGTTGAGCAAGATGCACTTGAGGTGGTCGTTGCTGGAGCCTGGCTTGGTGGGTGCGGTGCAGGATCGGGTGCAGGTGAAGTTGCAGGTGTGGCAGGTGAATGCTCCGTGGGTGCGTTTCGGGTTGGCTTGGTAGCAGGCTGGCTGTCGGCCGGTGTTGAGTGCGCGGAGGGTGGCGGCGTCGTATCTCTGTCGGGTTGGCTGGCTCCGGCGGGGTCCAGGGGTTCTGGCGCTGGGCGCGGTGCAGGCGTGGGCGGGCATAGACGGGCTTGCCTTTGGCACGCCTTTGGCGCGCAATCGGCGCGCCCGCTGCGCTTGGCCGCTGCGCGTACGTGCGGTCCCCGCCATATATGGCGAAGTGGGAGGGAGGAGCAGCTGGGAGGCTGGAGCGGGGCGGCGAATGGGGAGCGGGTGCCAAGAGAAGGGGGCGGGCCGCAGGAGAGCAGTGGCGGGGAGCGGAAGGGGGGGTGTAAAGAGCGGGAAGACGGGGCAGGAGAGCGAGGGCAAGCCTGGGCAAGCCTGGGCAAGCCTGGAGAGCAGGGGCCTTAAGGAGAGGCGGCAGCAAGAGAGGCCAAGAAGGCAGCAGCAGCAGAATCTGGGCACACGGGGCCGTGCGGAGTGGAGTGACCGGGTCAAGGGCAACTAACAAACTTCATTGAAGCTAACAACGTCCTGGACATCTCCCAATCTGGATTCTGAAGCAACTACAGCACCTAGATCGCCTTACTAGCCGCCATCAACAACATCCGCTCCCTCCTTCACCAGGGCAAAATGCCAGCCCTCATCCTCCTGGACCTCTCAACTGTATTCAACACATTCTTCCCACGGACCCTAGCCACCAGACTTCACAACACCGGCATCCGCTGCAAGGGCCTTGACTGGGTACATTCCTTTTTCACCAGAAGAACTCAGCAGGTCAGACTCCCTCCCTACCTCTCGGAAGCGACAGAGACCAACTGTGGAGTGCCACAGGGCTCCTCCCTCAGCCCCACCCTCTTCAACGTCTACATGGCCCACCTCGCAGCCATCGTCAGGAACCATGGGCTCAACATAGTCTCTTACGCAGATGACACCCTTCACCAACAAACCCAACATCACCAAACACAACTTTCAAGAAGTGATGAAAGCCATCGCCACCTGGATGAACAGATGCCTGAAACTCAACTCATAAAAGATAGAATTCATCATCCTTGGCTCTACCTCCTCTGCATGGAACTACCCCTGGTGGCCTTCCGCCCTCGGAAATGCCCCCCCACTCCGACGGACCATGCACGAATCCTCAGCATCATACTAGACTCATCCGTCACAATGAACGGCCAGATTAACACCATATCCTCAACCTGCTTCAACACCCTCCGCATGCTCCGAAAGACTTTCAGATGGATCCCAACTGAATACAGAAAAACCGTCCTGCAAGCACTCATCCGCAGCAGACTGGACTACGGCAACACTCTACGCCGGAAGCAATAAGAAACTCCTTTGCAAGCTCCAGAATGCCGCAGTCAGACTGATCCTCGACATACCCCGTCACAGCTACATCACCCAACACCTGCGCAATCTCCACTGGCTTCCGGTCAAAAGAAGAATAACCTTCAAACTCCTCACCCACGTATACAAGGCCATTCACAACACCGGACCCGCATACCTGACAAGTTGCTTCTCCTTCCACGCACCCAAAAGACACCTCAGCTCAGTTCAGCTCCCTGGCTACTGTCCCTCATATCAAAAAGCCTAGAATGGGAGGAAAGTCCTTCTCCTACCTTGCAGCCAAAGCCTGGAACTCCCTAC
The DNA here is from genome assembly GCF_964204655.1 of Triturus cristatus. Classification (NCBI taxonomy): domain Eukaryota; kingdom Metazoa; phylum Chordata; class Amphibia; order Caudata; family Salamandridae; genus Triturus; species Triturus cristatus. The sequence continues at coordinate 254,096,559 of NC_140585.1, read as the reverse complement.
TCATCCACCTTCGGCAATCTCCCTCATTGCCTCTGGTCAGGAAGGACCTCTTTGAATCAACCCATCACTCTATGGAGCTGCCCCCCCCATATCCCTCCAGTGCCTTTAGACCCTCACAGGTGAGTAGTTGTGCTTCACCAACCCTTATTGATTGATTGTGACTCCCCTAACAGAACTGAATTCTTAGAAGAGGCACAAGAAAATGGATTGGACCCCAGAGTGTCGGAAGTCTTTTGACACTCTAAAAGCTATGTGTTCAGCACCAGTGTTACTGGCCCCTGACTACACAAAGGAATTTGTGGTTCAGACAGATGCTTCAGAACATGAGATCGGGGCAGTGTTGTCACAGGTGAATGAGGGGGGCCTTGATCATCCAGTTGCCTTCATTAGCAAGCGACTTCTTCCCAGAGAGAAGAGGTGGAGTGCCATTCAGAGAGAGGCTTTTTCTACGGTTTGGTCCTTGAAAAAGCTGAGACCATATCTGTTTAAAGACTCACTTTCGTGTTCAAACTGCCCAAAGGCCTCTCAGATGGCTCATGTAGAGGAGAGGGGAGAATCCCAAGCTATTGAGGTGGTACATTTCCCTACAGAGAATAGACTTTACAGTGGAAAACAGACCTGGGATTTCCCATGCCAATGCAGATGAACTTTCCAGGTTTTTCCACTTTACTGATGAGTACTACCAGGGTATATGTTAATAACCCATCTTCTTCTTTTGTTTGGCGGGGGGGGGGTTATGTTGCAAAGTCATCGTGTACCCTGGGTACCACCATTTTATGCTGACTGGGACTGGTGTTAACTAAATCGGACTGTTCATGAGCTCTGCTTAACCAGGCACAGGGCCAGTGCTATATATATCTACACACACACACACTCTTTTTCTCTCTCTCTCTTTTTCTCTCTCTCTCTTTCTTTCTCTCTTTCTCTCTCTCTTTCTCTCTCTCTTTCTCTCCCCCCTCCCCCCCCTTGTGATTGGCATGACCTACACTATAGTACATAATAGGGCAGGAGGATTAAAGCTACTTTTAAGTCCCTAGTATATAATAGATCAGGGCAGTTCAGAGGCCAGCAGCCCTTTCTGCACTTGCGTGTGTGCACTACTGAGAGCTTGAGGTAATTTTAAAAGCAGCCCTGTGTTGCAGGATTTCTTTTAGATGTAGATTGTGCCCAAAGTCGACTTTGGTGGCAGGTGCACTTAAAAAAGAAATTAACCTATAATAGTTTGACATATTAGGTACCCCTAGGTACCAGAGGTGGGGGGGAGGGGGTCAGGTACTTATAAGGAAGATACTAACTTTTTTTGTCCCTAGGGATAGAGAAATTGCACATTTCACTTCTTCCCCCATTGCAGTAAAGTGCTTCCCAAAATTGACTTTTGTGCTCAGAGTACTGTGGATTGAGGATCTACATTATTTTCGCATATTCAGAACCCCTAAAGTCTCCCCTAGGTGTCCAAGGGGGTGGGGCTTTATGTAGCTAAAAGCAAGGTCCTTATAAAAGATGTTTGATAGGCCCTGGTGTTGGGGAAATTGGACATTTAATTTTACCCCGTGTAGATCACCAGCTGCATCGGTTAACAATGCAATAGTTTAGGAACTCATAACTAACGCTAGCAGTTACAGAAAATATAATCCAAGGAGTTAGGAGGATGGTATTGATAAATTCAACAATATGCTATTGTTGATTGTATCCTGAAATGTACAGAATAGAAGTTGTGAGACTTTCTTGTCTGCAAGTCAAAATTCAGCCTTCCAGTGGTCTTCCCTGATTGGTCAGAATTAACAGGATTAACCAGGCTGCTTTGATGTGGTGATAAGTGGCACCCGTAGAGAAAGGCTAGCTAGTAAGAGAGGGTTCTGCTACACAGGAATGCCAGAGCATGGAGGAGTGGTCATAAACCATGCACTTCAAAGGAAGAATATGGCAAGCAGAAAAGGCCAGGTCCATCTACCCTCATCTCCTCTGAACCCAGCCAGATGGCAGGCTTAAGTAAGGATTTTGAAGATGTCAGGGGGAGGAGAGCTATGTAAATGAGCCATACTGGAGGTAGGTTTAACTAATTCTTGCTCCTCTGCTACTGAGATCTCAACCTTATTGAATTTTGCAGGAATAGTGCTCTCCATTATGCCACACTTTGGAGGAAGAGGTCATTCTCTGGTGTGTTGCCCTGCACCTCATTGGACAGGGGTACGCTTGACCCCAGAGCATATTGAATAAATGTCTGAGAGGCTGAGCCTCATAGCTCTGCTGCTTGAAACTAAAAAATGAAGGAAGACTCCCAAGCTGGAAACTTGATTTGCACCATGTGGCCCTGCATTTCGACTGACTGTGCAGGCTACATTATCTGGAACTACAGCCCTTTGGATGTACCTTGCACCAAGAGGAAAATAGAGTGAGCTCCCTGCAAGCTACAGGTTAACAGAGCTCACCTGCGTCAACTCCACCAATGTCCCTTGTACGGAGTGCATCCAGTGGACTTTTAAGCGTTTTGGACAGGTGCATTGTGGGAATTGTGGTCTCAAACTTTCAAGGATCATCTTGGAGCTTCCAGACCCTTGGATTGTGTTTTGGACCCCTTGTACCCTTGAGGAACTTCAGGAAGATGTTCGTTCCAGAAGTTTGGAGCAACTTTGAAGAAAAAGCTCTATAAGGCAGCTAAGTGCTACAAAGAGTTTATTCTTTAAAAAATCATATGTCCGGTTCCCTAAATTGAATTTTTTTCTTTTTGTTGTCATTTTAAGGCCAAAAACATTTCCTATTTTTTTATAAATTGGTGTTGGATTTTTATTGTGTGTTGTTTTAATTATTTACTGAATTTGTGTTTTTAAATGCTTTACATGCGTGTCTCCTAAGTTAAGCCTGCCTGCTCGCAGCCAAGATACCCAGGGTTGAGCATGGGAATAATTTATTGAGGCATGTATTGAGCTCTAGACTGTGTTAGTGGCCTTATTGCGAGTGGTAGATGCATATTTACCCCTACTAACCCACTTTCCAACAACCACTCTAAACAATGCCACACCATGCCACTTCCAAACACAATGCCACTCTGCTCAATGGCACTCCACTCAATGCCACCCTGCTCCCCTCAATGCTGCTCTGTGCCACTTAGTGCCGCTCTGCGCCACGCGATGCCACTCTGCACCACACAATGCGACTTAATTTTACGACACTCCATACAAAGCCACTCCACACAATACCACACAGTGCCAGTCCATGCCTCTCCTTGCTACTCCGCTCAATGCCACTCCATCGCATTCCTCTCAATGCTACTCCACACATTTCAACTCCACTCCACACCACTGAATTCCACTCCTACACACAGATTTCGGATCTTAAAGCAGTTGACCCTCAGAATATTACAAATACACTGAATAATGTTTTTTTTTAATTGAACAGGCACGTCAAGAACTAAATATTATATGCATAAACAAGGGTGCAGACCCACTCAAAAAGGCAGTTTCCCCCAAATAGATCATGAAATACAAAGTTGGGCATTGACAAAATACATATGCTTACATGGCATACGATCTGGCAGATAGACTAAAGGAGGTCAACACAGACACAAGATTTATACAAATTTACTTCAAACACTAGGACACGCAAGGCATGGAAGTGTTTGTGTGACGGAAAAAGCAAAATGCCAAAACAGTGCATTTTGGACTGTAATATGGGCTAGGTTTGTCGGCAAATTTCAATGTTTTTCTTTGTTGCTCTTTCTGCCTAATAACGCGTGAAAACGCCAGGAAGGGTCAATGGCTGTGATCTAGGATGCTTCTCCATGGGCAGCCAATAAGGGAGCCTTTCACATCCCACTGCAAAATCACCCAGGTTGTCAATGGAGCAACTGAAAAGTTTTGATATTTAGATCTCCATCCCGAATTCATGTGTCATGAACCAGGCAGGTTGTCCTACAGTACAGGATTTTTGCAAAGTGGAAACACTTTGACCACCGTTGCAGGTTCATCATGTCAACCATTTACACTCAACTCTCCAATGCGTATCTTATTTACAAATGTTATTTACTAACGTGTAAAAATCTGATGCCCATATGTATCATGGCAGCTATTGTTGGTGCCTGTAATAGAGAGAGGAAAGTCCATGATAACAATCTGTCAGTTAGATTTGGTCTACACCAGACATCACTATCTTACTGCAAGCAAGCACATGCGCTTTTTGATTATGTCCCTTTGCACTACCCTAGTGACAAATTCTACTGACACCAACAAGGTGTGTTCAGGTGCACAAACGAAGGGACTCTTTCCAAGGACGGGTTGAACATGGAACATTTGCACAGCAACATTTTGACACTTCCTCTACTGTTAATGTTTGATGACAGTCAAAACGTTACAACTACAGCACAATTTTGTTCAGTGCACAATATTGGGAATTTTCACATCCCAATCCCACATCACTTAAACACCTTAATTAATCAAATATGAAAACCTAAATCTGCTTGGAGAATGTTGTCATTAAATCATTAGAAAGTCATGCCGACCTACGGGTGCTTGCAACACAACAAAGTGGAAACACTATGCACTTTACTGTGGCACCAAAGTCAACCCTTTACACACCACAGTTCCTAAAGAATAATCACTGCCACATGGGTCATGTGTGTGCATTTGATGGTCACTGCAACTTACTTGCAGAACAGGGAATCCCAGTCTCTTTTCAGAGTCCCTGTGATCAGACATTGTGGAATGCTCGAAGGGATTGCTGGTACCACCTGTTGGATTTGAATGTGGATCACAGGAGGCTTATACAGATGCACTTGTAGTCAATTCTTTCATTTCTTTTTTCTCAGTCTAACCATGGAAGTTAGTGGTTTAAATTTGCCTAACCTCATTGTCAGGGAGTGCCATCTATTCACACCCATACTTCTCACGCTAGGTTAGGGCTATATAATGTTGCTGCAAAAGAGAACCAAATTATATGGCAACTGCGGCAATGAAAGGCAAATTATGCACCATTGTGCATTACATTCTGTAGAGATATTTCGCAGTTTATTTGACATTTTGAAACCTTGAGCTAAAATGTATTTAAAAATATTGATGCACATTCAGTGCATCAATATTATGTTATTTTCCAGCTTCTGTAGCACAGCGGTAGCTGAAGAAGTGTAGTGTTTCCTTGCATTTAACAGGAGAAATACATAAAACAAAGGAGGATTTGAGAAGTTAAAGTAAGGAATCAAGAAGAAGGAACATTGAGCTTATGCATTTATTTTAAGTAGATCTGGAATGTGTAGGTTTTTAATTATTTCCATAAGGCAAACAAATCACCATGTAATGTGAGAAAGGTGGTAAGAATTCCAGTGTCTGTTCTGGGAAAGGACTGCTTTGAGGCCACAAAAGAGTTCTTAAGATACTTGGAGTGACTATGTGCTTCGCAGAGCACGCTGACCATATAAGGCAAGGAGCTATGTGTAGAGAGGTGAGCCTTAATGGAAATCTTTGCGTCAAGCAACTGAGTCTGAATCATATTCTAACCTACCTCGGTACCTAGTGATGCTAGTTTAGTATTGGTGATATGAGATCAAATTGTCTTTTGCAGCGGGTGGTCACATTTTCTTTTCCAGTAGATTAAATGGACGGTGGCATGGAAGTCCTCCGTGATAGAAAAGCGATAGGGTTGAAAGACCTCAGAGAGAACCCTGCGTTGCTGAAGGCCAGTAGGGTGCTGAATAGGGCCTGCATTGCTTTTCTCATTTGATGGGATTCAGGAAGAGATGTTTTTTTCAATCCAAGTTGGTAGGGGTTTGCAGCATGACCCAATGTATTGATGTGTTGTCAAGTTGATTTATATTCCTTGGATTGGTTCTGTCTTTTGTGGGTTTAAAAGGAGGAGGTTTCTGACATACATTGATGTATCTTTTTGATGCATGTCTTCTGTGTGTGAGATCAGTTATGCAGGCCATTTTTAGGTAGAGCTGCATGTCATTATATTGATGAATGCAGACCACGGATTCATGTATCACACGTCAAAGGTGTTCCAATCTTCACAATATTGGTCACAATGTAAGATACATATAGAAAACCAGCTTAAAACCTGATCGTGCAGGTCCATTCCTTTTCCCAGCACTTCATAGCCTGTGGTGGTTCATTAATAAATGCTGCTGACGGATCCAATAATACAAGAAAGATTTGTCATTCATCATTGAGTACCCTGAGTCTATTCAGAGTGCTGAACCCTTCTTGGAAGCCAGACTGGTATGTGACAAGGAATTCATTGTCACTGATAATTTTTGGTAATTGTTTCAACAGCACTTAATGACTTTGCCATGTCATGGTAAGTTGGTGTTTAGTCTGTAGTTGACTAGTTCATGTGCTAGTTTAGGTTATTTTTAGACTTAGCTTGGTGTTAGTGTACAAGAAAGAAAGGATGATTTTCTGGATCCAACTGTCTTTTAAGAGGGAAAGGAGTCTTTGATAAAATGCCCAGGAATGAGGTCCTTAAAGTAGTCGGTTTTAAATGCCTTATTCTTTTACAAAGATCCTCTGAGGGTATAGTATATATTATACCAAGTAGTTGGTGAATGAGGCTGAAGATAGCTCACCGGATCAGAGCAGGGTTGGACTTTTTGATTTCATTTTGTCGGAGAAGGTCAAAAGTTCATTGAGAAAATGGTTAGAGGTTCACCATGATGACTTCCTCTTGGGGTCGGATTTCTCATGGATGTACCTGAACAAGGTAAAGTTGTCTTATTCGATGATTATTCTTGACTTTGGATCTTAGCATAGCCTTGTTTGTAAATGTTCCTTGTTGCTTTTAGTTTAGTTACAACGGTGCTTTTGAGGGTTTCGACTCTTTTTCTGTGCTTCGAAGGGGGGGGGCCTGAGGAAGAAAGATCATTTGTGAACCATGCATGGGTGGGTTTGGAGCAATTGCATATTAGTCTCACAGTCCAGTGACATCTGTTGCATCTTGGATGATCATATTGTAGTTACACACAACTGCGTTGATATCCCTGGACAGGTCAAGGCGTGAGAAGTGGGTTGGGATGAAATTAATCAGAGAATCCCTGATTCTTCCCTTGGATCGCGTCAAGATGGTAAACTATGAAGATTGGTATCAGATTTTATTATGAAAGGAATGGGCATGTGATCTGACCGCTCCACTTCAAAAGGACTCAGACAGGAGAGTCGAGTCTGATTTGAGCATGTGATGTAAAGTTTATGTCAAAATTAACATGGGCTATGTAATCGTCCTTCTAGGTTATGAAGCTGGTTTTAGACTTGGGCTGGGTGTATATAATGTGCATGTAGATTGTGGAAGTTGGTGAAATATGAATTTCCATGTTTACAGACTCAAAGGTCGTGTATCTGGTGACATGAGACTTTGCAGAGTCTTTGAAAATGATGGTGGACCAACCCTAGTGCTTCAGGCTTCTGCCCTCACCAATGAGCGAGTAACCTCCTGGGTGAAGTGGATCAGGAATCACCTCAGAGTACCTATTTGGGCAAGATCCTGTGATGCCTAGAGCAGTGGTTCTTAAACTTTTGACTCCTCCGGAACCCCAGTAAATCACAAGCGAAGTCAGCGACCCCAGCTTAAGCATGCATATACACAAAACTACAAAAACATCAACCAAATACACAAGTTATGAAATATTTCGATAATTCACAAACAAAAAATAAACAGAAATCGAAATGTTTGCAAGTCGGAGCTTTCCAAAATGTGCCTTTATTGATAAAAGGCAATGCTAAAAACTACTTTAGTATGTTGCTTCGTCTTTTTTGCACCTAATATATCTTCATTTTGTCAGCGCATGCTAAATCATCAATTGAGGCTATCAATTGTCCATATTGCGGTTTGCTGTACCTGCACTGCTCCCTCTAACCAAGCTAATAATGCCACCTTACCTGAAGCCTCCAATTTCAAATTCCTCACATTACATAGTGTTTTTACAATTTTCACTTTTGCTTTTTTGTGTGTTCATACTTTATTACTCTGCTAATAGTATTTGTCGAACTGGTTGCATAACCATAAGTAGCTATTGTTGACCCCATGGGGTCCACCAATCACAGGTTGTGAACAACTGGCTTAGGGTCTATGAGCCAGTGCCGGACTGGGAATACAGCACCGTATGGCACATTAATCACCGGCGTTATCTTGACACTTTTATTGTTTCCTGAAAACTACTGGATATACGAGGAGCTCTGCAGTGGGTGCTTTCAAAAATACTGCACTGCTCCAAAAAGGCCTCCCAGTAACAAAACCGTCCCTCACCCTTCCAGCCTCCCGGGAAAATGCCTGATGCCCAGTCTGGCCATGCTGTGAGCTTGTGCTCAATCTCGGTTAAAAGCTAGGCTTTGGTTTGCATGTGATGGCGATGAGATTCACACGTTTGGAGGATATGCTGTGGTGCATTCTGATACGCGGAGAAGGCTTAAAAGGAGGTAGCTGGATTGTTAAAATAAAACTCTTTGAGGGAGCGCAAATAAGTGCTCGATCAGACAGATGGATCGTGAAAGGTCATCGGGGCGAGATCTCTCGGTTCAGTATTTATACATTTTCCCATCATCCATCTGCACAGGAAGTGACATCACTGGTCTTCCTACCATCCATCTGCACAGAAAGAGACATCACTGCTTTCCCGCTCACCCTGCATTCCTCCCTCCTCCCTGAACCTATTTAAGGGTGGCTGCAGTGCAGAGTCTGAGCCCATCCGCACCCAGCACCAGGAACCCTTGTTCTCTCCCTACCCACTGATATCCTCTTGGGCTACTCCATGCTCTTAGCCCACTCTCTGAGCTGCTGCCAACACTCAAGTTGGAATGTGGGCACACCCTCTATGCTGGGATCACCATGCAACTTACTAACTCACTTTACAGATAGAACACAAGCTGTCAGCCTGGCATCTTACTGCTCAGAAGCCTGCAAACTCATCTCCGGATCACTGCATGTTGTCACTTGAGTAGCAAATCTCTGATGAGGTTGGTGCTCTAGACCAGTGGTTCTTTTGACTTTAGTGGACCCTCACTTAATCATTACTTGAATTCAGGGACAGACACTAAATCATTATTGAACTCCAGGGAACCCCCCTGATTCATTATTAGAATTAGGGGACCCCGGCCACAGCTATTTCGATGATTTGGTTCATCAATCAGCCCTACAAGAATCTCACACCCGAGTAACCAGCAAGTTGGACTATGGGAACACTCTCTACACTGGGATCACTAAGCAACTCACTAAAGCCCATCCAGAACTCGGAAGCCAAACTCATCCTCAACCTCCCACACAGAACTGGCATTACACCACACCTCAGGGAACAACACTGGCTCCCAATGCACAAACTTGCTCAATTCAAACTCCTCACACACACATTGAAGGCACTCCACAACTCAAGCCCCACCTACCAATAGTAACATCTCCTTCCACCAACCATCCAGACACTTCTGCTCTACAGGACTCTTACTCGCCAGCATCCTAAGCATACTCAGAACCAGATCAGGAGGACGAGCATACTTTTACATTGCTCCTCAAGCAAGGGACAACCTCCCTCTTCACATCTGAGCCTTCTCCTCTTTTCTTGAATTCTGCAAGAAGTGGGAGACTAGACTTTTCAATTAACGAACCTAATATAGGTAAGACTAGGCACACACATATGTGTTTAACAAATACACGTAACATATGAAAGAAAACATTAATTACATTAATACCACTGTCCAAATGCTTTTTGACTAGCAGAAGTGTAGGAAGGAGTCTGTGATGGGATCCTGCATGAACCACCTAGCTAATGGGATACACATTATGGACTCTAAGTGTAATCAAGTTGAAACTAGTATACACCATGAATTTGTGTAATTAGGCTATTCAGATTCATAGACAGAACATTAAGTAGTTTTGCACTCATGAAATAAAAAGAGGTGTATAGGCTGGAAACTGGCCTCTTCTATAGTGTATACTAAAGCAACATGAAAATTCCTTCAGTGACGCTGCTACAAATGTTGCTGGCATTTAGCGATGGATGGTACGTTTACCGAAACATATGATGTTGGAACTTGAGTTGCAAATCTTTGAGGAGGTTGGCCGTTCTAAACTAGTGGTTCTTTAACTTTTGACTTCTGTAGACTCTCCCCTAATCATTCCTCGAATTTGGGGCCCCCCACTGAATCATTATTGAAATCAGGGGACTCCCACTGAGTCCTTATTTGAATCTGGAGACTCTGTTCAAATCGAATTTGATGATTTGAACCGCAAAACAATACACAAAAATATGGAAAACATTCATGAAACTAATACACAAATGATGAAATATTTAATTTAATTCACAAACAAATATAAAGAAATACAGTTTTTAATTGTAAAGTTGTGAGTGTCTAAATTCAAAGTAGGCCAACCATGATCCATACTATTTTCGGTTTGATGCATTTGCACTGCTCCCAATCCGAGGATGCCATTTTGTATCACAGTTTCACATTCCTTCACATTTACAGCACGTTTTAAAATGCTCAGTTTTATATTTTGCTCCTTTATTTATATGCACTTTATTAATCTGGCAATCTCATTTAATTTTAATTTGTTGCGGGCCCCCCTGAATAGGCATAGCAGCCACTTGCTAAGAACCTCGGTTCTAAACCTTCCGGAAACGTTCGTGGAGGGCGGTCTTGAGAAACAAACTTTCACTTCCTCCAATGAGACTACGCTGCTAAGGAAGAGACCACTTGTCAGCTAAGTGGACTTTGAGCACTTTTTTGAAAAACACCCTTTTGCATTTCAAGAGTCAGGTGCGTTCCAGTGCCGTGGTTGCCCGCCGTGGCCTGTGCAGGTAAGAGTGGTGGGGTCAAGAGAGAGGGGGGATTTCGACGGACGTCGATGACGAGGGAAAATTAATTATTTATTTACTTTTCCCTCATGGTCGTCTGTCGAATCCCCCCCGAACCCGGCTCCACCACCCACCGCTCTTACCTACATGGGCCGCGGCTGGTGAGTGCACCTTAGGTCTGATCATTTTTAGGTCGAGCCTAGAGCAGTGCATGCGCGACTTTTAGTAAGGGGGTTTTCAAAGTACTACCCCACGCTTTGGCTGGCCTAGTGCTTGCGTTCACGTGAGCGTGCACGTGCGCAGCCACCATCTGTCTTTTCTCTGTCACGGGTAATTAAGTGCATCGCGATCACTTTAACTTTCGGCGCCCACACGGCCAATGCTTTTCGCGCGCGCTTGTTTATTTTAGAATTCTGTTACAGTCCTAGACCGGTTTTTATTTTACAGTTTTCTCCCTTCTCGGCCAATGCTTTTCACATGCGCTTGTTTTTTAATGCATCTAAAAAAATATTCAAATGCTCAATGGCATTGTAGGGACTGGTTACATTTTGCAGAACTCCACATAAATATGTTCACTGTTTTTTCAATATCATCAGATATTATAATAACCTATATAAAGAAAATATGCGTGTCTAACACATGCCTTAACTGTGCACGTTGTATACCATAACTGGTGAATTTCAATGGTTTTTTGCATTCGAATCAGAACCTTAACTCAATTTTTTTTTATTAATAAGAGAGGCTTTTTTTCCATTATCTGTTGCAAGCTGCACAGGGCCTTTGGCTGAACATAGCGGTGGTTTGTCACAGGGCCCTGCCTGCTGCCTTCACCCGATGCCCCCAGACTACGCTGGTGCCAATCACTAAATGCCGAACGCAGCAGGGATTATCCACAGGGCTTTGCCCAACCCACTCCAAGCAGCCTTCCCCCGACCCCAACTGTGCACGTCCTTTTGCTCTGTGCACTGCGGGTCCTTTCCTATTCTTTATTATTTTCGTTTTTCATTTTTTTCTTTAAATTATTTTAATATTTTGTGCAAAAAAATGAAAATATAATTAGCTTTATCACCTCCACAAACTGGTGCCTTTTTTAGAGGCTAAAAATGGCAATGGAATTGCGATTTTCTTAGAATGTTACCGTGGCAAACTTGTGCCCCATCCCCACCAGGTGCAGAGTGATACGTTTTCCACAGTGCGAAAGTCCGTTTTTATTGATTTATAAAGAAATAAATTTTAAAAAAGCACAATCACCTTGTTGAGGCAGGTTCAGTTGTGAAGCACCAACATTCTTATCTGCTGTGGTTTTTATGAAATCTTTGGACTGTTTCTACTTACACCAGACTCCGAACTAAGTAGTCACGGTGAGTAAATGAGTCCTGGAAACGCATCAACCAACCTGCTTGCTTTTTTGGGCTATCTATGACTGAAACTTGTGACCTCTCAGACTTCTCAATAAGTAGGGTGGTCTCCTTCGAGCACTTTACACATACTACGGTGGCAGTTTCTGAAATGAACCTTCCAGCCAACTAGGGTTACCTGGCCTGTTTTTAATTGTGGGGCCAGTATTATGTCCTAGCCGGGTCAAAAAATTTGAAAATCGCCTAAAGCCAGTATTTATTTCTCCCTTATAACTAAGTAAGTACTTCCCCTTATCAACGCATACCTTAAACAGTAAATATAAAAAAAGCCCTTCAAAATGTGTAATAGAGCTGCCTAATGATCCCTTCCTGATAAAGTAGAAAAAACAAATATAGAATGCCCATATTAACAAGCATTGGCATAGCCAATAGGTCTCGCCTTTCGGACCTTATAAGTATTTAGTTTTGCAGCACAATATCCTTGGTGCAACTACATCAGCTGTTGCATGGCTAAACCTTGTACCTTATAAGTGTTTAGCCATGCAACAGTTGATGTTGTTGCACCAAGGATATTGTGCTGCATAACTAAATACTTATAAGGTCCCAAAAGCGAGACCTATTGGCAATGCCAATGATTGTTTCTTTTGGAGGAGTTTTAGCTGAGGCGGTGAAAACTGTAGGTAGCAGGCCCAGAATAAAAGCAGCGCAGCAGACAAAATTAATGTGTCTTGCATAAAAGAACAGAAGCGCCTCTTTCTTAACATTCTCCGAGAGTGAAACCATTTATTCAAAATAAATAATGTTGCAATTAGCAGAAAATAAGCCAACATAAACATATTTCCTGTAATAAAAGATCTGAATCTTACATTTTGCAATCCCATTTCGATGTTCTTTCCACACTGTTTGAATTGTATTTAATTATGTAACGAAATGCCTGCATCAAACGCTTTCCCCCTGTCCACCAGTTTGAGTCATTAATATTACTTGGGCTAAATTGCCACCTTTTATGTACCTGTTTAATACGTCAATACAGCCATCAGCAGCTTAAGGGACCAATTAACCCTTTTCACAGTACCTGCCACTGAGTTATATCCCGGGGGTATCTCTTTATTTAAAGTAAATTGATCTTTCTGACTTCTACATATTATGCAAGGGAGGGTGGAATATGTGGTAAGTGTGGCAAATCTATATTTGTTCAGGCCTAGCTGGCAGTAGAAGCTAGTATTTCCAGAGGTTGAGCCGAGATTACTGGCCCTTTTCATGTCAATGAAACAATAGTTAACTTTTGCATTGAATCCATAATGCTATTTATTCACTATAAACGTCAGAAATGACTTCCTGCTCTGCTGTCCGTGGACAGCATCTGAATCGGTAATAGACACATGAATAGACACGCGAACACCTTCGTATGACGACGTTCTTTTGAAGTCGGATGCGTGCATGCACTGACAGACAATCATCACTGTAAACCTTCGAGTGAATATGATACTACTGCCCATTATACTGTTCTGAATCTCCAAGCCGCAAAACATTGGTCTAAGAAAACACGTTTAATTACAAATAGTGCAAGGACAAACAATTATCACGATAAACTTCTGATTGGACACAACTCTACTGTCCTGAATATTGCTTTAAATCAGCTGACCTAAACGTATTGGCTTGAGAAAAAACGAACTTGAACATATATTGTAAAGCCCTGACGAAGTCCGTCTGTGGACGAAACGCGTTGGCGGTTGCAAAAAAAAAGTTTTTAAAAGATTAAGAAAATCGAATAAAGGATAAAAACAAAATCATCTGATGACATCGATCTTTCTTTGAAAAACAGTCATATCAAATATTACTGTCTATGTATTATACATGATTAATTCTTTGTAAGTGTGCAGGGCTGTCTGTTTTTTTAGACACATGAATGTAGTAGCTTATCTATAATCACTGGTTTGCATTTTTATGGTATGATTTGAAAGCGCAACTGTTGCCAGACAATTATGTGAACATCACTATAGAGGGGCTTTGGCTCCACCCTCATTTTGGGAGCCGTGAATATATGTTTTGATTGGACAGAAGATGTGTGCTTCCAAAAAAAGGCCTTACCTTCAAACAGATGTGATCATTTTATTTATCCAGCTGCCTGAGCACTTGGGGGCAGCGAGAGACACACACACACACACACACACACACCCACACACACACACTCTATCTCTCTCTCTCTCTCTCTCTTGTGCTATTGAAGTGTCTTAGATAACTAGATCATTTATGGTGTTTTTATCTGGCAGCAGCACAGTTGGGAAGAGGACACTCATTAACCTACATGAGTGTTTAGTCTGGCTTGACAGTGCAACTGATAGCTGACCTTTTAACCTACACTATTATTATTTTACAGTTCATTGCTATCACACAAATACATATCCATTCTCACGTTATTTACTGGTATTTCTTCATATTACCAAACAACATTCCTTTAAAGCCAGACCTATTGGCATTGCCAATGCTTGTTTTTCTTTTGTAGTTTCACATGGGCTCATCACTTTGCCCGTGGCATGGATGGGAACACTGTAGTTGGAAACCTATGCACTCTGATTATTTCCTCGCAGTATAACAGTTCAAATACTTTTTTGAGCCCTTATGCGTTTTCACTCTCAGATCTCGGGTGCAAATCACAAATGGCCATGCATATGTGCCACTTAGAACCGTGTCTTCCTAGTAGGATGACGTTTGTGGTACCTCTCAGTATTTCCTGTTTAATCTACGTTTTCTATGGCTTTGCCATAGGTGCATTCAGCAGTGATGAATCAATATATCATCTTTTCTCAAGAATTGGTAATGCTTGAGTTTTCATTTAATTTCTGTATTCAAGCTTATTTGTTTATCATGCCCCACTTCCATTCCCTGATGATTTTAGTCCCCAAATGGTCCTTCATCAGGGGGTGTCCATTTCCTGTGACTCCTGCACATGTACATGTAATGACCGGCCAGAGGATGCGCCCCACGGTGTCAACCTGCTAGCCCCTGTATTGTCTTTCTTGCAATCTTAGTCTGATATGGTGGATCCTGCTTCTGTCTCCTCCACCCCTGTGATTGAGCCCGTATCCCTCCTCTGTTAGCTGCAGTCAGGGTAGCACCACCATCTGAGTGAGTGATGAGCCTGGCGCAGGAGGCAGAACTCAACTGTCCCCAGTCCACACCAGAGGCACAAAAAGAAGAGGAAGTGCAGGCCACTGCTGTGCTACCTATCCCTGGACACCATCTGTCCCAGCCCTGTTGTGAGAGCACCCACACATCGGAGGAATAACCTAACAAGGAGGACAGGGACATCCTAAGGATTTTGGAGGCTCTGGCCCAAACTTATTTTAGGGCCCCCTGTTAGGATAATCTTGGAATTTATGATCCTGTTTCAGCTCTTTCATGGCTCTTTGCCCAGGTCACCGACAGTGCACAGGCACACTGGTCCACAGTCTAAACATATGTGAGATCCTGTTTGAATCTAAAAGAAACTTTTTTATGGATGTTGCATGAAACATAAACATCACATTTGTCTACAAAATGTCTGTAATTGACTCGCACATTATTCACATGAAAAATAAATGAAAGGAGAATGCTATTTGCAACAATCTGTTTAAGAATTCTTCAAGCTCACCAGGGCAAGACCCTCTGCAGAACAGAGCTGGCTCTATGAGGGGCCACTGAAAGGCAGGGGCCCTGGGCCAGTACCCACTTTGCACTTCACTTAAAACATCTCTGAAAGAAGACCCTGCTGTCTGCTCTGCCAGGCCATTTTTACCAGTAGCAGGACTTGGCGACTGTTTTTCCAGCACAGCCATTGGATGACAGGATTCTGTCGCAGTACTGGTAGCTAATCTCCCCCAGACTCTCTCCGCAATGGATTCTACCCCAACTGTTTGGACTCCTCCGCAGTGGGAGTCACACCTGTCTGATCCTTCGTGCCTGGAACAACTGGAAAGAAGATGCCCCTGAAGCCCCAGTGGATCCGACCTTTAGGATTTTCCTTCTTTGTCCTTGACTCTATCCTCAAAATCCTTTCTGGAAGCTCTGACCATGAAGTTGAAGACCTGAGATGGGCGATGTCTGCGTCGCTTCTTCTGATAGGTCCCCCTCTCACAAGAGGGCTTAATTGTGAGAGCTGGACACTGACGAAGAGGCTAATGCCAGTTACCACAAGGACATCAATTACCCAAACGCTATCATTCGGTTATGATCAAGGGATTTGGGTTAGCTGTCTTTTGTGAGTCAATGTGTCAAAGAGGAAAAATATCCCATTTTGTAGTGAATTCACAAGCGATCATTTGCTTAGTACTGAATAGAACTTGTCAGCTGAGCTGATACCCTTTTTTGCATATTGATTTCATTATTAAAATTCAATGAAGACCACTCATGTAAGACATGTTGTGGAAAAGTAAAGTCACATCAGTGGTCTTAATAAAAAATGTTTTTTTGCCTTGAGCAGAGCAACAAAAGGACTCAAAGTTATTAAACCACCAACTTAGTGCCTAGGTAATTGCTGTTAGAACTAAATGAAACAGTCCACATATTTAAAACCAGTGTGTGGAGACATATTTTTCTTCCCATACATAAGTGGAGCAACCATGACTAATGACATAATTAACACTCTTTTTATGGTTTAATGAACTCCTTATAACAATTTTCAATCCACTTGCTTTAAAATTATGTAGGGTGATCCATTGATCTGTAGACATCATGGCCTTTCCCCCCTAGCGCTTTGGTTGGAGATTTAGCCAAGGCCGGGTATTAAATTAAGAAAGGAGATTCTGCAAGATTGTTTGCCCCTGGATTGCACACCTTATATCCCCTGGCTCAAGGGGATATCAGGGCCTCTTTTCAGAACCTAAGCACGGGTGATCTATTGAGGTCAACAGAAGGGATCTGTGAGGCCGATTATGCTTGGGTTAGAGAAAATGTTTTCAGGCAAAGGGTTATGAACAGAGAAGGGACCGCATTAGCAAGGCCCAGTGCCCCACGTCATATTATGTTGAAGACGGTGTCAGCTACTGAACCTTACCCTCTTTTTACAAATAACCAGTGTGATAGATTCCTGTTAACCAGGTTCTGATTGGATTCATTGCCCGTTTTGTTAGCATATCCCCAGGGAAAGTACCGGGGCCTAAATGTACATCCTACGGCTGCGACAAAAGGTCTCCGCAGGATACCCTACATTTGACCATGTTCTGCAATTTTCATGCGATGCCCCGGAAGGCATATCTAGTTCCTATCATGAAAGGGGCAAATTTCTTCCCAAGTTAGGCCGCCTCTCATGTATCTACAGATGCTCCCACGAGAAAAATATTTTTAGTGTACTTAGTTTCCTGAAGGTGGCTGTAAGGGTGAGGCTCTGGTGAGTTCCGAGTTGTTTATTAACGGCTGCCACGTACTGTATAAACCACCTTTGCACTTTCAGAACTGTACCTAGATTAGTTGATGTTTTATGTAACGTTTTATCTGCATTAATGCTGATTTTATTGGATGGTTGGTTTTATTGCACCAGCTTTTATGGTTTGTATTCACAAAACCGAAAAAAGCTAATTTGATTTTATTTGTTCTGTAGTTTTTCATCTCCTTCTTCGGGGTAGAAGCTGAAATATTCGATCTTGTATAAACGTTTATTCAGTCCTTCGCTCCACATGACGGTTTTTATGTTTGTCTTGTCTTTAAACTTTGGTCTTCTGCCCCCCCTCTAATGTTGTTGACATGTTTCGCCCTGATAAACATTTACAGACTTTCAACAGGACATGGACAGATGCAGCAAGCTGGGTCCTCCAAATGTGAAGATAATGGTATATGAAAGTGGAACACTCGTTGCCGGGTTGGATGTCTTTCCACTGTCTCCAGGCATGAAGCGACTCCTGTTTTTGTAGGTGTGCTCCTTTACTGCGACATGAAGATTGCCCCAGTTCATCTATTGAAAATCTCCGCCATCTTTTCTCTCCAAAGAGTTTCTTGTTCGTACTCGGTTTGTACTGTCCTGGTGAAAACAGCTAAATCCTCATCCTTTCTTGTACTGTCTCCCATCATTTCTCTTGATGCAAGTCTATGTGCTGAAATGCCATGTTGTGAAACTATCGAGACCAGTTCACTATCGACTTTACCACATGTGTAGGAAGGATAAAGGCATTGACATCTTCCAGACAGTTCAAGCACGGGTTATCTATCTCTTCTAATAACAAAGGGAATGGCCTTTCGTCTGCAATTCTCAAATCCACCCTTGCCCCACTTAAATTTGGGCCTCATTTTGTCCTGCAAACTAAGAGATTTGATCACATTAACCCATACCTCACTCCCCCGACTCCCCCTGAAGGATAGAACCATATTCAGAATTGTTTACATCATTTTGTAGGCTTTCATCTAATATCAGTGTCTCTTTTACAAGATGCTCTTTTTTGAAGAAAATTGATGTTCAACCGGGCGTAAGTCAAGTGTTACCCTGGCTATATGGCTGACAAGACTTGTTAAACTCTCAAACCAGTCTTTATCTGCCTTGTTTCCAGAACTGACTCTTGCCTACATGGCCCTCTCCTTCATTCCTCACTTTATGGACAGCCCTGAGCACCCATTATTTAAAATCACTCTTGGAGGAAGGCGAGGAGGTGGACAATTAACTGCTATGTTACTTTAATTGTCACTCTATCCTTTCTATGCTACCTGATCACTGAACCCTGCTCATGTATGCCCTTGTTATGCATTTGTTTTTCATTGGTTTATGAATAGCACTCCTTTTCCTTTGTGCTTAGGTAGTTGCATTAGCTATATACATATATGTATTTTACCTTACAATTGTTTTGAAGACAAATGGTGGTTGTTTACTTATAAGAGAAAATGTGTTTTTCTCGAAAATACAACATAGCGATTCCCCTGAAAGCGCTCAGTTGAAGGGTCATTGTAGTTACAGTCAAAAACCAAAAAACACTGAAATTCCCTAGTTACTGTGAGAAATAGAAACCTCTAATCAGCCCACCCAAATGTCCTGGTTATTACTCGCACATGATCTCACTAATGACATCACACATAATCACTGAGTGGTTCAGTGCCCTTTGGGTTCTAGGAATGGACTTTGATTGTGCCCAGCAGACTCCTGGTGCAGGCCTGGCCTTTGGTTAGGCTCTGTGTCAGCGCCCCCATCCAAAGACAAAACTAGCTGTGACTATTGAATGTGTAAATCTGCTCTGGGCAAGAGGCTTGGACTTCGGTTAGGTCGCACATGTAACACCCTTTTCTCCAGAACCCACACAAAACCCGATCTTTGGATGTGCCTTGCACTCTCTGGGAGCAGAGTCTGGCCCACAGCCAGGCCTTGCGCTTCCCTCAGACCTTCCACATTGATTTTCTGGCCAAAGGGCAAACCCTGAACTTAGAACCTGTCTCACTCCCAGGACCTGTACCCCTCTCCTCAGTCATCTGAGTGAGGGGATTATGCCCAGCTAACTGAGTGCAGAGGCTGCCCAAAGGTCACTTCACCTACCTCTAGATGTGTATGGCCTTCAGTTGTACCTCTCAAACTCTAAGCATCGTCATAACTCCGTGCCCTTACTCATTTGACACCGTCCTTGATTTTTCAAGATAACGAGGTTTTGAATATACTAATGTAGTGTTAGTGAAGTCATTGATGGTGAAGGTGATGTAATGACACACAAGAAAGGTGATGAGAGGCTGCCTACATTGTCTCACCACTGGTCATAGCCCGGTGTAGCAATCCAATCCATTGTTCAAATCAGTCTTGACCCTGCTCCTCATGGGACCAGTCCAGCCCAAACTGCCAAACCAGGTCCTCCCTGAACCGGAACACATGCAACCCAGGACCGGTTTTGACCTAGTTATGGGTCCATTGGCCAGGCACAGCTTGGTTCCAGTGACACAGCAAACATAGGACCCACGTCCAGGCAAACCCATGCCACTTAAAGCAGTACATAAACATACAAAAGGTGATGAGAGGCTGCCTACATTGTCTGACCACTGGCACTAGCTTGGAGTAGCACTCCAATCCATTGTTTTTTTGCTCACCATGCCACCTCAGTTTGGACCCAACCAGATGCAAATCAGTCTTGACCCTGTTCCTCATGGGAACAGTCCAGCTCGAATTGCCCAGCTAGGTCCTCCCTGAACCAGAACATGTATAACTCAGGACTGGTTTCTACCTAGTTATGGGCTCAGCAGTCGTGTACTGCTTGGCTCCAGTGACTTAGTTAACGCGGGACCCACTTCTGGGCATACCCATGCCACTTAGGGAGGTTTAGCACGAGCTACTTAGCATCTTTTGCTAAAAGGTACTTGGTCCTCAAAAATGCCCATGTACTCAAGCTCGTTTACATTAAATACCTCTCTTCCACCTTGCTACTCAGGTTCTATGTGGTCGAAGGTGTTCTCATTTATCGGTGTGTTGGTGCTCTCTACTTACCCCAAGCGCTACATATATGTCTTGTTTCTATACGTTTCATTAGTTTCTGCCTTTTACCATTGCTGTATCTCAGTTTTTTAATTTTTATGCTTTTCCTATTGACTCTGCACATCTGTTGTCTGTTTGGAATGACGGACTATCCTTATTTTATATTCAGATTGGTTTTTAAGAATGTTTTTTCGCAGACTGTTCATTATATAATTTTTTTCTATAGTTCTCTACGCTAATGTTTGAAAAGTTTGTTGTGTTTTACATTTTAATTTAGTGAGAGGACTGCTACTTCTTACAACACCAGTAAGATCACCAGTGGGGTATGGATTCCAGACTTCATACACATTCCTCTAAAATGAATAACACTTAAAATATGTGAGTGTGGGACTCCTATTCATCAGGGAATCTCAGCCAGGTGGGAAGGAGGTGGAGCAAGGACCAAGAATAACAATATAAAGGGAATTTTCCCCACTTAAATAATCTATCTCGGACCATGAAGATATTAGTTGAAAAAGTTCATACTGTATCTTATAACTCAATTCACTATACTAGGCCACAATTTACCATGCATTGCTGAGATGGCTGTGTAATATGGGATAAACTGGGTCGAATCCCAGTGGAAGTACTCTGCATTTCATCCTTTCAAGTATACTAAAATGAGTACCATCCAGTTGGGTAATAATTAACACGGGTTATCAGCTTCTAGAGACTATACATAAATGTAGTAATTATTATCAAGCCAGATGTCATTGTGCTGTATTAAATACCCAGCCATTGAACCATACAAGTTTACTTTTATGAACCGCTTAGAAAACGACTTTCTACCTTTTGAAATAGGAGATAAAATATCAGGTGTGAGTATGGTGGAAACAAATATCAGTAATTACCATGCATACCAGACGCATGTTTTACAAAACGTTTTACATCATGGTTCTTTACCATGGCTCTTTACCATGGACTGGCCATTATAATGATGCATATTTGTGTGCAGGGAAACAGATCGAAACTCTGCTTTCTGCAAGCCGGAGCTCTTTGACAGCTCCCACTTGCAGAAGCCAGAGTTATATTTGCTTTTTCTTGGTGGGAGCTGTCAACTCCCACCAAGCAAAAGCAAACAGCTACCTCCTGATGGTTGGCATCTTGTGAGGCTGCAGGAGCTGGCCCTGGGGGATTGGGCCCCCCAGGACCTTCCATGGCTCCCCAACTTTGGCTGCGCGGCCCCCCTCCATTGTACTAGTTGACCCCAGTGAAGTGGTGGTCCCAAGGGCTGTGGGGTGGGGTCGTGCCCCTCCTTTAATTTGAATGAATCGCCTCAGGAGGTGGAGGTCCGCAGGGCCGCAGGGGCTGTGCTGCCCCCCACAAAACTTTAGCGTCATTTACCCCAGGGAGGTGGCAGTCCCTGGGGTGCAGGCGGGCCTTCCCGCATACATATTTTTAAGTGACCTGGGGAGGTGGTGGTCCCCAGGGTGCAGGGGTGTACCGTGCAAGCACCACCTGCATACATTAAAAGCAGTGCCCTAGTGAGGTGGGGATTCCCGGGGCTTTTATAACCCCTAAGAGGGGGGCCAGTGCGCCCCCTCCTTTTTATAATTCCTCATGCTCCTGGGACCTGGCCCACCTGAGGCTAAACATTACAGAAGCGCGAGAGCCTTTGCTTATTTTCTTTTACATTTTCGGCAGGAGCCGTGGACCCAGCACAACTTCCACTTATTAAAAAACACCTTAAAAATGCTTTTTTGCAGGAGGCATGGGGCAGTCAGGGTATTCCTTTTTTTTTTCTTACTGGATTTTTTGGGGGGACTCGGCTGAAGCCAAGTCCCAAGATGGCTGCCAGCACTTCCTGGTTGAAGTGTTGGCAGCCAATTAGAAGCCTTCGCGTCCTTGTGTATACAAATTAGGATTTTCATTAATACCTCAAGAATTACTGAACGGATTTACACTAATTTACAAAAAGGTCTCTTTCTGGACCAAAAGCTACCTTTCTGCCAAGTTTGGTGTCATTGCGTCCAGTGGTTTGGGCTGTAGTCGTGTCTAAAAAACCTATTGAAAAAATGCCATGTGAAAAATTGGTCCCCCCCCCTTTTTCTCAGCCCCCACTTCATGAATCACCCCGAAACTTTCAAAACACAAGCTAAACCGACTATCGTACTAGTTTTTAAAAGGTCATGAAGGTCTGTTAAACGGCACCAGAAAACAAAAAATGCTTTTCCTATGGGCCGCCAGTGTGTATATATATATATATATATATATATATATATATATATATATATATATAGCATTTGCAGAGCGCGGAAACCGTGTGTTGCCATTTCGATTCGCGGGTAGTAAGCCTGCTTTGTTCTTGTTCATCCCTAGGGGGACGTGGCGTTTTTCATGTTTTGGAGAAGACCGGTTAACTGCGCTCTCCCGGGGCAGCAACGAGTCCAGCAGTGACTACCGAGCGATTACCTTAATATCTTTAGGTATTGGCAAAGGTTATTCATATCAGACTCTGCTAAGGTACACAGATAAGACTGATAGATTACGAATGTAACATCAGTGTACCATACCATGATAGCGGATGTCTGGATTGGCAGCAATTGAAATCTAGAAACGCGCTCTGTCTTTCAGGCACACGTACAACACTAATTCGAACATTGTGTACGTAGTGTCTTTAACCAAGGCAAAGGGAACTTCTCACTATATGAGAAGGGGAGAACCGGCACTAGGCACCATAAGAACTGGGCCAAGTAATAGCACATAATGGAGGAGGAAGCGGAAAGAAGAGCAGCGGCTCTTACTTTATTCAGTAGGAAACCAGGAGTAATTAACAAACAATTGAATCAAGTAGACCCTACAATACAACCCCTAGATGATAAAATAAGAAAACTGGAGAAACTAAAACGGACTGAGATATCCAAGTGGTGGGAAGCTACCTCACTACAGAGTTATGTAGATCAAGCAATGGCACCAAGAGTGTTAAGAATTTTCATTACTCCCACCTATGAAACCCCTAATCCGAAAATGTTGGAGGATTGGTCGCAACATTCAGCATCTAGCTCAAGAGGGATGATGGAAATACTTATCAAATATGCCTGGCAAGATAGGGAAGAATTATTGAAACAGATCAATATTATCATTATTGAATTACAACAAATGTTAGACACAGCAGCTCTCAAGAAGTTATTAGACCCCATGAAAGAACGACTTACCAAACATGAGGAAGAAATCAAGGCAAGAAAACCAAGGAAAATGAACAGGGATTATTCTGACTATGAAAGCGGCAGAATATTGACATTCAGCA
The DNA here is from genome assembly GCF_964204655.1 of Triturus cristatus. Lineage (NCBI taxonomy): Eukaryota > Metazoa > Chordata > Amphibia > Caudata > Salamandridae > Triturus > Triturus cristatus. Next base: position 254,072,740 of record NC_140585.1, on the reverse strand, counting down.
AAAAGTATGATCATTTATATAAAACACAAGACGCCACCAAGTTAACACCCTCTGTGAATGATAATATCGCAATAACTGACAACTCTACTATTAGTGATACTGAATCGGGTGAGGAACGTAACTTGAGGCCAATCAATTTTTTAGAGGAGTTTTGGGTCCTGCAGAAGGATCGACAATCAACGAGAGACAACAAACCATCTACAACACAAGGACGTGGACGGGGAAGAGGCAGGGAAAACGTCATAACAGAAAGAAGAGACTTAGACAACGCTGGCAACACAGGCAGAGGAGGGGGCGCAGTGGGAAATCGTCGAACACGCTCCAACAAAAACTACTAATGGACATTGAAACGGTAAACAAAACAGTGGTGAATTTGTCTAAAAGACTTATGAATGATGTAGAAAAACGTACCTTATGCCTAGGTCTCTATTTCTGTCCTTCTTCCTCTTTTAGGTATACAGACACCAGAATTGATCTTTTTAAATATGTAAGGAAACTCAAACTCAAAACATGGCATATGCTGAAAAGATTAGGTCAACATCAACCTAGTAATAACATGAATAATACAACTGATAACAATCTTATGATTAGTGATATTGATACTCTCATTACTCTGGCCGAATTGGCCCAAGTAAGAGAAAGTAATAGTGAGGAATCTAATATCACACAGACCCTTGAGAACATGGAATTGGAGCAGGGGGCTGCAGTACACACTCATTTTAGGGCTAAATCCACCTTCATACCCCTTCTCCCGCATGATAATATTGACTCGTTTCAGGATTGCATCATAAAATCTTTGATGAACCTTAGACTCAATGCTCGTAAACGCCCTCATGATACCCAGAATAATCTTTCTTTCGTTCAGAGACAATCACTGAAAACGTTAGCTGAAGATAACAGTATCGTGATCCACCCAGCTGATAAGGGGGGTAATGTGGTGATACTCGATAGGGAAGATTATATCAATGACGCCTTACGTCAATTGGACGAAAGGAATTTCTATATACATGTCACTATAGATGTGTATAATCTCAGTATCATTGACATCTGGGAGAAATTGACTACATGGAAAGATAAAGGTCTCCTTGAGTGGGAAGAATTTTGCTATCTGAAGAAGGATCATCCTAGGCTTCCAATTTTGTATCGCCTTCCCAAACTACATAAGGATAAGATCAAACCTCCGGGACGCCCCATTGTTTCGTCAATTGGGTGTGTCACCGAACATATTTCCAAATATGTAGATCACTTTTTGAGAGAGTATGTCATCCAACTACCCAGTTACCTAAGGGACACAAAAGATTTTCTTTCTAAGATAGAGAATCTTGAATGCATATCCAACTATTTTTTTATTGTTCTTGACGTACGATCACTTTACACGATAATTGACCATCAACAAGGACTGGAAGCTTGTGATCACTTCTTGAAGCACAGATCCTTAAAATATCGTGAGCATAGTCAGATGATATTTGAACTTACTGATTTTTGTCTGAAAAACAACATCTTGTCCTTTAATGGTGCCCTCTACAGGCAAGTGAAGGGTACTGCGATGGGTTCTTGCTTTGCTCCCAGTTTCGCTAATCTTTTTATGGGATACTGGGAGCAAGAAATCTTTGCAAGTATCTCCCTTCGTGAGGATCTCCAGAAAGTCATCATATGGCGACGCTATATCGATGACTTATTTATTGTCTGGAGTGGTTTTAAGGAAGAGGCAGAGGTCTTCATTGAAAAATTGAACACTAACAAGTATAACATTCTACTTTCAGGTAACATACATGCGAGTCAAGCTGAGTATCTGGATGTTGGTTTGGAGATCAAACAGAACAAACTGTGTACATCATTGTTTCGCAAAAAAAACAGCGGGCAACAGTATCCTACATGCCCTCAGCAGCCACCCAGAAGCTCTGAAATGGAGCATTCCATATGGGGAGCTGTTGAGGGCTAAAAGGAACTGTAATAACCCTGAGGCTTTCTCTAATGAACGAGAAGATATTATCAACAGGTTTCGCAGTAGAGGCTACCCTAATTGGGTTCTCAAAAAAGCGAGAGAACGGGTGGATGGGGTACTGAGAACTGACACCTTGAAAGACAAACCTATTCTAGAGGAAGATGAGGACAAGGCAGGTACACGGATGATCTTAACCTATAACTCTGAGGCACAGAGAATCAAACGTATACTTAACAAACATTGGAGCATTTTGAAATCAGATGGAGTTTTGGGAACATCTTTACCTGATCGCCCCACTATCACTTATAGAAGAGATAGAAATATTCGCGATATGGTGGTTAAACACAACATTACCCAGTATCGTACCAATACAGGGCATGGCCTCGTGGGATTTTTTCCATGCGGTCATTACAAAGCATGTCGATACAGTACATTTAAGGGAACTCTAGAATACAATGGTATTTCTAAAAAGCTCACGCAGTTTTTGACTTGTAGCACGAATTTTGTAATTTATGCTGTTGAATGTACATGCAAATTGTGGTACATTGGCAGTACGACTTGTCCTGCCAAAAAGAGGATTTTAGAACATCTCAGAACAATAACAAATAATGAACCAAAGTACCCTGTTGCTCGGCATTTTAATGAACACCATTTTGCAAATGTCTCCGATTTGAGTTACATGATTTTAGAACACATCCCTAGGAATCCCAGAGGGGGTGATTGGGTTCTGGCTTTGAGACAACGTGAATCCAGATATATCATTGAATTTCTCACCAAGAGCCCAGGAGGGTTGAACATGGATGAGGAGCTGTCCATTCACTTGAAAGGATGACCAGTAATCTCCGGATAATGAATTAATTTTTGCCGCTGCTTTTATATTTTTGTATTGGTATTAATGTCTCTTTAGATTAAGTGTACATTAATGTGAATAGTGTATATTGTAGTATACGTTTTCTTTCCTTATGAAATTTTATTACTCTGTTCTGTGCTTACGAATGTTGAAATATTTGATTCTAATGGAATGTTTTGTATGTTTCTAACAGGAGTGAAGGAAGGAGCCCTTGCACTGGCACACACCAACACGGGCATCCTACCCTTTCCTCCGAATTTGTTCCTCACTTCCACACATGGTATTGGTATTTTATTTTATTTTTGATCTTCTCCTTCTGTCAATTTGAGATTGGATAAGTTTACAGATCAGACTTGGATAGTTTACTGTGCATTTGGACATTTATTGCAGTATGTGATGTATATTTATATATGAGAATATCAAGAGGTATTTTAAATGAATTCGTAAGAAATTGATTGTGTCTGGACTATCTTATATATTAACAGAAATTTGAACATCCTGTTATGTTATATTGTGTATTTTACATTGTGGAATATCATTGTGCTCAATGAATGCGCGTGCATCGAGACAGTTGTCTTTTATATTTTCAGGCATTTATCCTGGGTTTGTTGCGCGTGTTCATAGGTAACCTGATTGTGCAGATTTTACTGCGATGCACTCCACAATGCTAATATTAGCGCTTGAAATTTCCAATAAAATATTGGGCATTATGCGAACTGATTTACATAACTACATGTGATTTATGAAACGATATCAGTGTTTGGTCTGTTACACAATTCTGGATTTACGAACTGCTTCATGAGATTATGTGATGAATACAAAATGAGACGTCAATTGTTAATAGGAATGTGTCATTAATAGTATCACCTTCGAATCGTAATACACTGTTGGAAATAACGATCATGCCTTAAATGCAAAATTGTTTTGGTTGGATGTATTAGATCCTTTGACCGTTCAAAGATGGCGACCATGTAAAGAGATAGCTTTTGGACGTGTAGTCCTTTGTTTATTTCATTGACATTAGGTTCACGTGCAATGTTATTTAAATGTTTGGTGTTGAGTGTTCACTTTACACGTGATCAAGGCTTTTGCTGAAACGCGTAGTGTAAATAAATATTTGGACCCGTATACATGGTGGCCATGCCTCTTTTCCTGAGAGCATACTTTATTGCACTGAATTTGGGACATATATATATATATATATATGTATATAGATATATATATTGCCAACTGGCGGTCGCCAGTAGGTAGTTATAGTTAGGACCTATTATCCATAGGAAATCCGCAACATTCTATTTGGAATAACTTTGGCGCCGGTTGACGAATCCTCGCGAAATTTTCAAAACTCGTGGCCCGCTCCGGTCCGCTCCTATCCTGAAAGTCTCGGGGTGATTCATCAAGTGGGGGCTGAGAAAAAAGGGGGGGTCCCAAAACATGTTTTCCCCATGCAATTTTCCATAGGGACCTTTAGTCGCAGCTACAGCCCGAACTGCTGAATAGAATTACACCAAATTTGGTAAAAAGGTAGCCCTTGGTTCAGAGTTGTGCCTTTTGGTTAAATGGTGTAAATCCGTTCAGTAGTTCCTGAGAAAATCAAAAGTAAAATCACATATATATCTGGGCGGAGCCTAACCACACATCTCATTGTGAGATCTGATTGGCTGTCAACACTTCATCCAAGAAGTGTTGGCAGCCATCTTGGGACCATTATACATGATAGCACCTCATTAAAAAGCATTGCAGTTAATAGAAGGTTTTATGACTTTAGTTACATTATAAATCATTTGTTGATGGTACCATACTCATTTTAGGAATTGTGATGTGTTCTAAGGTGATTTTACCACGTGAAAAAGCCTTCTGCTGGGATATCATGAATCCTGTTTGAGAGAAAACTATTTTCTCATGCTTTTCCCAAAGAGGTTTGGAAGGTGATCTATAAGCTAAACTGAGAGCATATTTTCTGTACATTCACATTATCTTTCTCAGTCATGTGAGAATGATGTCTAACATTCTCAGTAAAACATGTAAATCCAACAAGGGCAGAGACTGTCAGTTGATTCCTTTGTGTTCTACTGCAGCTTCCCAGAGTGTTCTAAAGAACAACCAGAGCGCTAACAGTCCTACTTATGACAAACGTATGGCACACCTGAAGCCATCTTGATTGGAATAAAGTGGTAACTCTTAAAACATTTAATTTAAAAAGGCACAAAATGAGGGGGTTCCTTTTGCCATAGAAAGTATGATTAGTGCTGCAGAAAGAAAAATTAGGGCACATTTTGAGTGACTTTTCAAATCCTCTTCTATTTCATAAATAAATTCTGACATGCAGACTGAAACATGCACTTTGAATACCAGCAGCAGACTCCCTGGTGAGCAGGAGCTTTACTACAGTGATCTAATGAGCAACTAGAGTGCTAACATTCAGAATTTATGGCAAATGTGTGACACATCTGAATGCCTTCTTGATGGAACCAAAGTAAACAAGCATTGAAAATGCAATAGGTCTCGCCCTCGTTTAAGTTAAAGCAATTCTGTTTGTAATTAGGTGGCTTTTTAGCTTTGATTTTATTAGTGTTTTTCAAACTTACATGTACATAACATGCATATGTATGCATATATGTATATGTATGCATGCATTTATAATTGTATTTATATAGATATGCAGATTATATATATATATATGTGTATATATATATATATATAAATATATATATATATATGCATATATCCAAATATAGGTGTATTTCTTCTACAAAATAAACATCCAGCACTCCGAAGTAAAAACTGGGCACTCGGTCTTTATTTTGATGAACGAGGTGTAACATCAACGCGTTTCAGCAGACTCACGCTGCCTTGTTCACGATGTTTGTGCACCATTTTATATATATATATGTGCATATGTGTGCGTGTAGAGAGAGGTAGAGGTGTAGAGGTAGAGCAGTAGAGAGAGGTAGAGAGTGAGTAATAGAGAGTAGAGAGTGAGTAATAGAGAGTAGAGAGTGAGTAGTAGAGAGTAGTAGAGAGTGAGTAGTATAGAGTGAGTAGCAGAGAGAGAGCAGTAGAGAGTGGGTAGAGAGTGAGTAGAGAGTTAGTAGTAGAAATTGAGTAGTAGAGAGTGAGTAGTAAAGAGTGAGTTGTAGAGAGTAGTAGAGTGAGTAGTAGAGAGTAGTAGAGAGTGAGTAGTAGAGAGTGAGTAGTAGATAGTAGAGAGTGAGTAGTAGAGAGTAGTACAGAGTGAGTAGTAGAGAGTAGTAGAGTAGTAGCGAGTGAGTAGTAGAGAGTAGTAGCGAGTGAGTAGTAGCTAGTGAGTAGTAGAGAGTGAGTAGTAGAGAGAGAGTAGTAGAGCGAGTAGTAGATAGTAGAGAGCAGTAGAGAGTGAGTAGTAGAGAGTGAGTAGTAGAGAGTGAGTAGTAGAGAGTGAGTAGTAGAGAGTAGTAGAGAGAGAGTAGTAGTAGAGAGTGAGTAGTAGGGTAGGAGAGAGTAGTCAGTCAGTGTCAGTCAGTCAGTGTCAGTCAGTCAGTGTCAGTCAATCAGTGTCAGTCAGTCAGTGTCAGTCAGTCAGTGTCAGTCAGTGTCTGTCGGTGTCAGTCAATCAGTGTCAGTCAGTGTCAATCAGTCAGTCAGTGTCATTCAGAGTCAGCTAGAGCAGCTCTGCTGACCTGGTTCTCTGACTCTAAAGCAGCTCTGCTGACCTGGTTCTCTCCCTCTAAAGCAGCTCTGCTGACCTGGTGTCTCTGGCTCTAAAGCAGTTCTGCTGATATGGTTCTCTCCCTCTAGAGCAGCTCTACTGACCTGGTTTCTCTGGCTCTACAGCAGCTCTGCTGACCTGGTTCTCTGGCTCTAAAACAGCTCTGCTGACCTGGTTCTATGGCTCTAAAGCAGCTCTGCTGACCTGGTTCTCTGGCTCTGAAGCAGCTCTGCTGGCCTGGTTCTCTGGCTCTAAAGCAGCTCTACTGACCTGGTTCTCTCCCTCTAAAGCAGCTCTGCTGATCTGGTTTCTTTGGCTCTACAGCAGCTCTGCTGACCTGGTTCTCTGGCTCTAGAGCAGCTCTGCTGACCTAGTTCTTAGGCTCTAGAGCAGCTCTGCTGGCCTGGTTCTCTGGCTCTACAACAGCTCTGCTGACCTGGTTCTCTGGCTCTAAAGCAGCTCTACTGACCTGGTTCTCTGGCTCTAGAGCAGCTCTGCTGACCTGGTCCCTTGGCTCTAAAGCAGCTCTTCTGACCTGATTCTCTCCCTCTAAAGCAGCTCTACTGACCTGTTTTCTCTGGCTCTACAGCAGCTCTGCTGACCTGGTTCTCTGGCTCTACAACAGCTCTGCTGACCTGGTTCTCTTGCTCTAAAGCAGCTCTGCTGACCCGGTTCTCTGGCTCTAGAGCAGCTCTGCTGACCTGGTTCTTAGGCTCTAGAGCAGCTCTGCTGACCTGGTTCTCTGGCTCTAAAGCAGCTCTGCTGACCCGGTTCTCTGGCTCTAGAGCAGCTCTGCTGACCTGGTTCTTAGGCTCTAGAGCAGCTCTGCTGACCTTGTTCTCTGGCTCTAAAGCAGCTCTGCTGACCTGGTTCTATGGCTCTAGAGCAGCTCTGCTGACCTGGTTCTCTGGCTCTAAAGCAGCTCTGCCGACCTGGTTCTCTCCCACTAAATCAGCTCTGCTGACCTGGTTCTCTGCCTCTAGAGCAGCTCTGCTGACCTGGTTCTATAGCTCTAAAGCAGCTCTGCTGACCTGGTTCTCTAGAGCAGCTCTGCAGACCTGGTTCTCTGGCTCTAAAGCGGCTCTGCTGACCTGGTTTTCTCCCTCTAAAGCAGCTCTGCTGACCTGGTTTCTCTGGCTCTAAAGTAGCTCTGCTGACCTGGTTCTCTGCCTCTAGAGCAGCTCTGCTGACCTAGTTCTCTGGCTCTAAAGCAGCTCTGCTGACCTGTTTCTATGGCTCTGAAGCAGCTCTGCTGACCTGGTTTTCTAGAGCAGCTCTGCTGACCTGGTTCTCTGGCTCTAAAGCAGCTCTGCTGACCTGGTTCTCTGCCTCTAGAGCAGCTCTGCTGACCTTGTTCTCTGGCTCTAAAGCAGCTCTGGTTCTATGGCTCTGAAGCAGCTCTGCTGACCTGGTTCTCTGGCTCTACAGCAGCTCTGCTGACCTGGTTCTCTGGCTCTAAAGCAGCTCTGCTGACCTGGTTCTCTCCCTCTAAAGAGCTCTGCTGACCTGGTTCTCTGGCTTTAAAGCAGTTTTGCTGACCTGGTTCTCTGCCTCTAGAGCAGCTCTGCCGACCTGGTTCTATGGCTCTAAAGCAGCTCAGCTGACCTGGTTCTCTCCCTCTAAAGCAGCTCTGCTGACCTGGTTTCTCTGGGCCTACAGCAGCTCTGCTGACCTGGTTCCCGGCCTCTAGAGCAGCTCTGCTGACCTGGGTCTCTGGTTCTAGAGCAGCTCTGCTGACCTGCTTCTTAGGCTCTAGAGCAGCTCTGCTGACCTGGTTCTCTGGCTCTAAAGCAGCTCTACTGACCTGGTTCTCTCCCTCTAAAGCAGCTCTGCAGACCTGGTTTCTTTGGCTCTACAGCAGCTCTGCTGACCTGGTTCTCTGGCTCTAGAGCAGCTCTGCTGACCTAGTTCTTAGGCTCTAGAGCAGCTCTGCTGGCCAGGTTCTCTGGCTCTACAACAGCTGTGCTGACCTGGTTCTCTGGCTCTAAAGCAGCTCTGCTGACCCGGTTCTATGGCTCTAAAGCAGTTCAGCTGACCTGGTTCTCTGGCTCTAGAGCAGCTCTGCTGACCTGGTCCCTTGGCTCTAAAGCAGCTCTTCTGACCTGATTCTCTCCCTCTAAAGAAGCTCTACTGACCTGTTTTCTCTGGCTCTACAGCAGCTCTGCTGACCTGGTTCTCTGGCTCTACAGCAGCTCTGCTGACCTGGTTCTCTTGCTCTAAAGCAGCTCTGCTGACCCGGTTCTCTGGCTCTAGAGCAGCTCTGCTGACCTGGTTCTTAGGCTCTAGAGCAGCTCTGCTGACCTGGTTCTCTGGCTCTAAAGCAGCTCTGCTGACCCGGTTCTCTGGCTCTAGAGCAGCTCTGCTGACCTGGTTCTTAGGCTCTAGAGCAGCTCTGCTGACCTTGTTCTCTGGCTCTAAAGCAGCTCTGCTGACCTGGTTCTATGGCTCTAGAGCAGCTCTGCTGACCTGGTTCTCTGCCTCTAGAGCAGCTCTGCTGACCTGGTTCTATAGCTCTAAAGCAGCTCTGCTGACCTGGTTCTCTAGAGCAGCTCTGCTGACCTGGTTCTCTGGCTCTAAAGCGGCTCTGCTGACCTGGTTCTCTCCCTCTAAAGCAGCTCTGCTGACCTGGTTTCTCTGGCTCTAAAGCAGCTCTGCTGACCTGGTTCTCTGCCTCCAGAGCAGCTCTGCTGACCTGGTTCTCTGGCTCTAAAGCAGCTCTGCTGACCTGTTTCTATGGCTCTGAAGCAGCTCTGCTGACCTGGTTCTCTAGAGCAGCTCTGCTGACCTGTTTCTCTGGCTCTAAAGCAGCTCTGCTGACCTGGTTCTCTCCCTCTAGAGCAGCTCTGCTGACCTTGTTCTCTGGCTCTAAAGCAGCTCTGGTTCTATGGCTCTGAAGCAGCTCTGCTGACCTGGTTCTCTGGCTCTAGAGCAGCTCTGCTGACCTGGTTCTCTGGCTCTAAAGCAGCTCTGCTGACCTGGTTCTCTCCCTCTAAAGAGCTCTGCTGACCTGGTTCTCTGGCTTTAAAGCAGTTCTGCTGACCTGGTTCTCTCCCTCTAAAGCAGCTCTGCTGACCTGGTTTCTCTGGCCCTACAGCAGCTCTGCTGACCTGGTTCCCGGCCTCTAGAGCAGCTCTGCTGACCTGGGTCTCTGGTTCTAGAGCAGCTCTGCTGACCTGCTTCTTAGGCTCTAGAGCAGCTCTATTGACCTGGTTCTCTGGCTGTACAATGGCTCTGCTGACCTGGTTTCTCTGGCTCTACAGCAGCTCTGCTGACCTGGTTCTCTGCACTCACAATGCACGCACCCGACTTCGCAAAAATATATTGAAAAATAATATGTTTATTATATAGTACAAATGTATTATTTTTATGAGTATCTTAGATAATCTCTTGCCCTAATATGTATAGTAAAGACACATTTTTTGCGAGGAACCTTGCACCCGGCGCGCCCCAGCACATATATGACGTCACGCGGGACCCGCCACTGCGCAAGCATCTCGTACCGTAATGCGCATCTGTCGCAAATGCGCGGGAGCAGGAGTCGCGGACTGGTCGCATACCAATCGCGCACATCATGTAATATTAAATTTATATGATGTAACTGATAAACACGCAGCCGTCGCTCACCGTACGTGGATCCTTCATGACTTTTCTAAAATGGCGGCTAGAATCCGCGCACCCACCGTGATGTGTACACTTTGAGTGCGCGAAAAGTTGGAATTAATAAAAAAAAAAGAAAATAATATAAATATATTAATATAAAAAATGAAAACAAAAAAATATCAATATTTCAGTTTTAATTAATTTTGTTGTTGTTGCATTTTTCAGATAAATGTTATTTAATGAATAAAATATTGATAAATAAACAGTTAATACACTCTAGAAAATCAGTACAAAAATAGGTATAACTACTATCACACTTAAAAATTTGCATTTAAAAAACCTTTGAAATTAACTGAAAAAAAACATAGATTTCAGAGAAGTTATAGTTAGAAATTAGCATTTAAAAAACCTTAGAAATTCACAGAAAAAAAACATAGGTTTCAGGGGTGTTGTAGTTAGCTGGCCATTTCACTCGTACAAAACCATAGAAATTCCTCCGTTATAGTTAGTTCTGCTAACTATAACTCGCGCGCCCGCAATCCACTGCTGATAATGTCACATATTGCATCATTCACGACATGGTCAGTGACATCAATGATGACATCACTGATGACATCTCAAATGACATCACTGATGACATTACTGATGACATCATCCACGTGACAATCTGATACACCTCATCATACACTAGCATAACCTTTCATCACTCACTGTAAAATACAGAGTACCATATTTGAAACCATTGACACACCAATACCAGTTACTACATACCCACTCACTGATTCCTACGTCTACACACACAACTACCCATTCAACAACAGAATAATTTATACATGCAGTCACTAATTAATAGAACACTATCAAATGCATTTGTACACATATATAGACATTGACACATCAGCAGTCATCTTAGTTGGTTATGCAGTCATCCTACTAACGCATGAAAAAAAATGAATCACACTTACATTTACTCACTTACACAATTATCCAACAACACCTCATTTATTCAAACACATAGTAACTCATAGTTAATATGTTAAAAAATCATCATTACAATTATACACTCATTCATATAGTTACTCTCACAATCACTGACTCTTACACATACTTATTTATATACACCAACTCTCACATACAATGCCTTTTATTTTTTTACTTTGTTGAAGATGTACAACTAAAACATATATTCGCTCACCAACACACAAATAAATACAGTCACCTAAACAACTGTTTCCACATGTACTCTTAAACCTATACACCTAGTCAATCAACCATTCACACATCTATGCATAGAGTTACACACACCCCATCCAACCACACACACACACACACTCAGTGTCCCATACAAATACTCACCCAACTAATCAATAACTAATATACACACTCATGTAGTTAGTGACCAAGTGATGCAGCATGATATACAACAACAAAGACAGTGATGCACACATTCACATATTTTAGTTACTAATCCATGTATTAAGTGAGACACTTTTAATTACTCACTTAAACAGTCAGACAGCTTCTAAATCCTCCATCCAGACAGTTATATATCCACTCAATCTTCAATACAGATTGGTATATATATAATACATATTTAAATTTCAAACTAAACCACATTCACTGGATGATGTCATCAGTGATGTCACTGACCATGTCATGAATGATGCAATATGTGACATCATCAGCAGTGCATTGCGGGCGCGCGAGTTATAGTTAGCAGAACTAACTATAACAGAGTAATTTCTATGGTTTTGTACAAGTGAAATGGCCAGCTAACTATAACACCCCTGAAACCTATGTTTTTTTCTATGAATATATATATATATATATATATATATATATATATATATTAAAAAAAAAAAAAAAAAAAAAAAAAAAATATATATATATATATATATATATATATATATATATATATATATATATCCCAGGATATTTTGCTCTCGCTTGCTCAAAGCGGAGCACACTTTGCTTTTTACACCCAGGGAGCTGCTGACATGCAGCTCCCTGGGTGTAAAAAGCAAGGCCAGTTCCTGCATGAGGCGGGAGCCGGCTGTGACCGCGGGGGACTTCAGGCTCCCCTGCGGTCCCCAAAGAAGAGGCCTGGCCCAGGGGATGATTTCGGCATTTTTTTAATTAGACATTTAAAAATGGGTCAGACCCCGGGGGAGGGGGGTCCCAGGAGCCCTAAATGGTCAAGGGAAGGGGGGGGCCATGTGCCCCCTTCCTAAAAAATAAATTTTTAAAAAGCTGGCAACTTGCACGGGGCCCCACCCCCTTTCTCCACTACTATGCAAATGCGCCTGCTGAGGGTCCTTAGGTACCAACTAGCCCTCCTGTTAACTCCAGTAAGCCCCACACAGTGGGATTGCTGAGAGGTGGTCAGAGGCCACGCCCCCTTTCTCCACCACTCTGCAAATGCACTGCTGGTTGGGGGATGACATCACCTTACTTCCTGAGCGCCTCAGGACTAAAGTGGATTTCTCCCCCAAGCAGCAGTGCACTAGGAGGATTGTTTGCCGAGTGGTGGAAAAAGGGGGGTAGAAGCAGTGCATTGTGGGAGCGCGAGTTATAGTTAGCTCAGCTAAGTAGAACTGCTTTGTTTTTGTACGAGTGAAATGTCCGCCTAACAATAACGTCTCTGTAACCTTTGTTTTTTCAGTGAATATATATATATATATATATATATATATATATATATATATATATATATATATATTGTTTTGGGGGTGCATCCCTCGTTGTTTTTAAATAATTGTAATACATTTTCTGTTTTTTTCAAATCTATTTCCTAACTATAACGTCCCTGTAACCGTTGGTTTTTTCTGTGAATATATATATATTCACTGAAAAAACCATAGGTTTCACACACGTTATAGTTACGAATTAGCATTTAAAAAACCTTGCAAATTCACTTAAAAAACCATAGGTTTCACACATGTTATAGTTAGCTGGACATTTCACTCGTAAAAAACCAATGAAATTCCCCCGTTATAGTTACTGCAGGCAACTATAACTCACGCGACCGCAATCCTCTGCTGATGACGTCAGATATTACATCACTGTATTTAGACACTTATTTACCCATGTCTTCTTCCATTAATCTTTAGCTATAAATATATTACAAATATTTATTTTTCATAAAGACACATATGTCATCACCTCGCGATTTAAAAAAAAAAAAAGAAAATTGTTTTTTTCTCCCTTGGGGGCCCTTCTGTGACCCCCTGACCAAGGCTAGGGGGTCAGGAACTGTCCACTCTGCCCCCTTTTCACGTTCTCCACCTTTTTTTTTCACCCCCTCAGACTGCGAGAGACAAAATGGCGGCCGACACTTCCTGGTTTCGACCGATTCGAATGTTTACCGACATCTAACAACCAATCAGAATTGCGCTCGCGCACGGCAGGGTGCGCGCACAGTGCGCGCACGGTGCGCGCGTATAGATATTGATATGCTTTTAAATGCTATTTTCTCAGGAAATACTGAACAGATTTACACCAGACCTGCAAAAGGCACTTCCTTGACCTTATGGCTACCTCTCTGCCAAATTTCACGTAATTCTGTTCAGCCGTTCGGGCTGTAGCTGCGACTAAAGGTCCTATGGAAAAATGCATGGGGAAAACACGTTTTGGGACCCCCCCTTTTTCTCGGCCCCCGCTTGACGAATCACCCCGAGACTTTCAGGGTAGGAGCTGAGCGGAGCGCCCCATTAGTTTTGAAAATTTCGCGAGGATTCGTCAACCGGCGCCAAAGTTATTCAAAATAGAATTTTGAGATTTCCTATGGAAACTAGGTTGTAACTATAACTATCTACTGGCGACCGCCAGTAGATAATATATATATATATATATATATATATATATATATATATATATATATATATTGTTTTGGGGGTGCATCCCTCGTTATTTTTAAATAATTGTAATACATTTTCTGTTTTGTGTGGTAAAATGCATCTGGGTAACATAGAAAAAAACACAGGCCTGCGTGGTAACGTCATGCATGGTAATATCCTGAGGGGTACACACCTTGTGGTAAAGGCAGTGTACCTGTGAAAAAATTACTTTCCTTGAACACACTACTTCGCTGTACTTTCCGCTGAAAAATATCCCAATAAGTTATCTTTCAAATAAAAGTATTTCTACAAAGACACAACTATCAGCTGCTCAATTTAGTTGATGGAGGGATTCTGAGCTATCTTTGATACGGCGCCTTAACTCAAAGCATCCAGGCTGATTCTGCCTCTGTGTCGGTATGTAAAATGTAATTTGTGAACATGATTTTTGAATACCATTATGCTAATATGAAACTGAATCTGAGCTACACTGAGTGGAACCTGCCTTACCAATTAATCTTGTACATAAATCATCCCCAGCAGCGTGTAGCAATTATTGTAAAATGTATAAATGCCAGAACATCATTTAACTTTCTGTTTAGGTTTCCTCAAGGATATTTCTAACATGAGCTCTGAAAGACACAATTCCTGTTGTCACATTAAACCTCCAGCACGGGGCTGGGCAGCGCCCACCTCTCGTATCACATTCAATGAGTCACAAAGTAATAGACTATTTTTCATTCGTGTAAATAACTCTTATAGCATTCCAATGATAAGTATGGCCGTCGCAAGGGGCAACATAAAAAAAAGACTAGAGAGGGGTCCCCATCCTGCTTGTGACCTGATCCCCATAAACGTTTCTGACAAGCCTTACAATGAGCAACAAATATTTAAATGTAAATATTATATGTTTCGAATTTGCCCCATTTTTCCAGTTCTGGTATTCAACACCTTATGCTTAATTTTAAAGACTTATATACGTAAACCATTGTTAATTAACTCAATAATGTGACATAAGTAGATGCGGCTGCCAGTATCCTTCACTATGAATAGTTGTGGTAATCAATGAATTTGTTCATAGAATAGTCAATATGGCTGGTCCATAGGATGAATTATGGATAGGTTCTCAGAACAGTCCTGAAACGAAATCATTAATCATTGGCTCTTTTCAAGGTATAAAATAAGCGTGAGTACCCACTTATAGGGCACTGAAAATATGTATATTTACATGGCATCGTACACTAAATACTTATTTTTGAGCATTAATGATGTAGATTTCATAGGCTTTATTATTGTATTATCAACATTACTCACAAGTATTTCTTTCAAATGTTTGACATTAAGTCACATTTATCGGGTTTCTTGGAAACTCAAATGGCATACTTGCCTCAGAGGGCGCTTTCTATGGTGCTCAGACTACCTTGTAGCAAAGAACTCCAGGAATCGGGCTTTAAATGTAGTACTGTATTCTTTACAGCCCCAGTCCTTCTCGGACAGCTTCCACCAAACTGTCCTATCTTAGAACCTTAAATAAATATTCTACCCAAAGTGTTTTAGAACAACTAGACAAAATAAATTGAATTGAGTTCACATTACAACACATCTTCCCCACTAATGACCTATATACTAACTTAATAGAGTATGATGCAAAACAATTCTTTTATCAACAGCTAGTTGCACATATCTTCAAATCTCTTTGGTTTGTTTATCACTCTACCAGACGTAAACCTATGCTCATATGCAGATTTATTTGAACTTCCAATTAGTAGAGTTATCTCATGGAATGTGAGATATTTATTACTTCATCACCTACATTGATGTTAACTACTTCATTGTTACCCTTCCAATCGTAGTTTTGTGCTTCCACCATTCCCTAACGCATTTTACTTTTACACTTGAACAACCTGCTCAGATAACACACTTTCCCATCACTCAACAAAGCTGAATTGCAAAAGAATTTGCACACTTTTAAAGTTCTAGAAAATCTACTTTCTCTTTTGCACACTGTTAGAAATGGAGTCTCTAGTTGGCAGAGGAATGCACCCTGCTGTCCAAGTAAGGACCACGACTCTAGTCAGGGTAAGTCAGATACGCACTAAAAGATAACCTGTGCTCACCCTCTGGTAGCTTGGCGCAGAGCAGTCAGGTTTATCAAAAGAGGCAATGTTTAAAGTATTTGTGCAACACACACACATTAACACTATGAAAACACGCAGTGACAATGAAAACAGTAGAAAAATAGACAATCATTTTATAAATAAATCAAGACCAAAATGACAAAAAATACAATAAGAATAAGTTGAGTTCTGAACCTTTAAAGAATAAAAAGAGTTCTAGTGGTTAGAAGCAATAAGTGCAGATGGGAGATATCTGGTCACGCTGGACCGGGGTAAAGTCAACAGTTCAAGCCGACCCTGATGGAACGCAGGCCGGGGATTGGAGCCACGCAGGCCGGGGGAAAAGAGTACCTTGATCCTGGTCACAACAGCAAGATGTGGGGTGCAGACGAGCGATGCGTCTATGTCAAGCCCGCAGTTGAGGTGATGTGTCGATTTTCTACATGCAGTGGTGGCGATGCATTAGGTCTGTTGAGCGAAGGCAGGTTGCGAGTGCAGCAGTTGAAGGCAATGCACAGGATTAATTCACACTGGAGGGGCGATGTGTTAATTAGTGGCTGTGATGCATTGGTTCTGAAGCAGGCGGTTCCCAGTGTGACATTCTGATTCTACTCCCACAGCAGTGTCAATGCACCGGGCAGGAGATGTTTCAATTCCTCTTGTGCAAGTATCTGGTTTCACTTTCAGAGAACTGAGCACAGGAGCATGGGTTGAGACTTTGTTAGCCCTGAGTCTCAAGCAACAGGAGGCAAACCAACAAGCCTTTGGAGGTCACTTATTCCAGCTCTCCTCAGAAGGGTCAGAGAGCAACAGTGCAACACAAGTGAAAAGCGGGCCTTCCAGGTCAGTAGGCCAGCAAAATGTAATTCTTTGATAAAGCACAGCAGTTCTTCTGATAAAGTCCAGTTGTTAGTCCAGAAGTGTCTGATTTGGTTGGTTCAAAACCCTAGAACTTATATCCAGTGGTGCCTCTGAAGTGGGAGTGACTTCAAAAAGGGTCTTTGAAGGGAACATAAGCCCTTTCTTCACAGCCCTGGCTCCAGACTATCAGTAGGGGGTAATCAGCCCTTTGTGTGGGGACAGGGCACTGCCTATTCAGTTGTGTCAGCCCCTCCTTCTCTTTCAGCACAGGAAGAGCCATCAGAATGCAGATGAGTACTCAGATACACCTAACCTTCCTGTGTTTGTGGCTGTCTAGAGGGAATGAACAAAGTGTAGCTGTCACCCACCCCAGACGTATATTGGAGACAGCCTGCAGGCACGCGGAGCTGTAAAAGCAGAGAAATGTACACTTTCTCAAAGTGGCATTTCTAAAATAGAAATTAAATCCAACTTTACCAGTAAAGAGGATTCATCATTACCATTCCAAATATATAAAACATTACCCCGCTACTCCTTTCTAACCGGGAATTACATCTTAAAGTGTATTAAGGGATTCCCAGTGCCAACCTATGATAGGAGTAGGCCTCACAGAAGTGAAAATAAATGTACGGGTTTTTCACTACCAGGACATGCAAAACATAAAAGTACATGCCCTAGCTTTTACTTACACAGCACCCTGCCCTGTGGCTATGGGCTACCTAGGGCCTCCCTTAGGGTTGACTTATGTTTAATAAAAGGGGAGTTTAATTCTTGGCAACGGGTTTTAAATGCCAAGTCAAAGTGAAAGTGAAACTGCACACACAGGCTCTGCAGAGGCAGGGCTGAGACAGGTTTGAAAGGTTACCTGTGCGGGAGGCACAACCAGTGCTGCATACCCACTAGTGCAAAAACAACAATTGATGGACAGGATGCAGAACAATTTCATACATTCACCCCAGTACAGAGATCTAGGCCTAAATCCATCGTTTTTTTGCTCACCATGCCATTCCAGTTTGGACCCAGTCATATCCAAATCAGTCTTGACTCTGTGCCCAATGGGACCAGTCCAGCCCGAACTGCGAAGCCAGGCCCTCCCTGGACTGGAAACAAGCATCCTAGGACTGGTTTCAGGGTTTTACCCCTCATCAGCCAGAATAGCTTGACTCCAGAGCATGGAGAGCACGGGACCCACGTCTAGGCATACCCGACCCACTTGGGGTGAGAAATGCAAAAACAACAATTGATGCACAGAATGCAGAACAATGTCATACATTCACCCCAACACAGAGATCTGGGCCTAAATCCATCATCTCCTTGTGTTTGCTTTGCATACCCACTAGTATAATTTAATTTACATGCCCTCGGTATATGGTATACTACTTACAATCTAATAGAATTTAATCTAGTAGATTTGTAGAGCACACGGCTACCCGGAGGCTCCTGTCACGACTCGCACCCTGCATTCCTGTGGCCACAACCAGGGGGCTGAATTGTGGGGCTCTCCAATGTTCTAATAAGCTTTCAAACCCTCCCCTTCATGCATATACTGACTTCCAGTCATTTTGATTCTACTTGCAAATTGCCATCCATTCCCAATCCATGCCGTGTTTTGTGAAAGCCAGCCTGGTCATGCTTGAAGCCTGCCTGCTCATGTTTGACACTCTACCTAGAATTCCCTGCTCACTGCTTCGTCTCCACCCTTGCAGGCCAAGGATTGGTGGAGGAATTCAGCTCACCTGTGGCTGGCTGCTACTAGCTGCTCACACCTGATGCCTGTGAATATGTGAACTCTTTTACCCCCAGCTCCCTTCAGGCCAAGATTGGTCATAGTAGCTGTGTACTGGGGAGACCCACCCTTGTTTCCAGAACTTCTGTTATCCTTGTTTCGAGAATTCCTGAGCTATAGCTATTCTTTGTGCCCGAATCAGCACTGGCAGTAGTGCTATCTTGTTTCCTGAGTTCCTGAGCTATAGTCATTCTTTGTTCCTGTTTCTGAGCTGCAGCTATTTCTTGTTCCTGATTTGCACTGCTTGCAGTGCCCTCTTGACTCCTTGTTTCCTGAGCTGTAGCTATTTCCTGTTTCCTAGAACTAGCACTGCTTGCAGTGCTACCTTGACTCCTGAGCTATTGTAATTCCCTGTTCCTGAACAAGCACTGCCTGCAGTGCTACCTTGGCTCTTGAGCTTTTGCTCAATTCTTGTTCCTGCTCCTGCACAGCCTTCAGCGCTACTGTGTTTTCTTGACTCCTGATATAGCCCATTTCTAGTATACCCTTGTAGCCTCTCCTTCTGTGTATCCTTTTCCAGTCCCTACTTATCTTTCCATTTCCTTGGTTCCAGTTCCTAGTTTGCTGTCTTTCTATTCCTGCTGTCTTGCTTCTGTTACCTTGGATGTTTGTTACCTGCTTTCTGCCAAGTGTGCCCAGTGCTTTCCTTCTTTTCCTGTTAAGCACTCCTCCTTGCTAGCTCCTTGTCTATTGTGCTTGTGTTTAGTTCTACCCCTTTGCTGTTACTGCCTTGTTTGTTCCTATTTGATTGCCAGGATCTGTGGGCACAGCTGACAACCTAGGTGGTGTTTCTTGTTCACTGTGAGTTTTGTCTTTGAGTTACTTTTATAACATCACCATAGATATCAGCTCCACAGACCCTGCCTTTGCATGCATATCCTATGTGTGGGTATTTGCAGTCAGTATCTGTAACAGCAATTGTGGGTGAGAAACGTACTGAGCTTTAGTCTTATCATGTGCAATGCCTGAGTGCTTTACCCCACATTCCCTTTATTGTTATTGTTGTGTTTGTGTGTGTATATATATATATGTATATATATATATATATATATATATATATATGTCTTGCTCGTCCGTTCAGATGTAGTTATTCTGAATGCTAAATCGCCTCATGAGTGCCTGTTCTTTCTGAGTCTTAGGCATCTTGTTGCTTTGTGCAGGCTCCCCCTTTGGATCCCTTTTCTCCTCTGACTTCCTGTGTGATCCTGGGCAGCCTTGTAGTCCTCTTCCTGTGTACGTTTTCTACCCAGTTCCCAGTCCTTACCCAAGTCCCCGACTATGTCCCAGACAGTCCCAGACAGCTCCCAGCGCTGTAAACTAAATATGCCAATTGTGTATATACCAATGTTAAGCACAGGCTTTTTTAGCGCTGGTCAGAAGTGGTAAAGTTCTCAGAGTCCTAAGGCCAACAAAAAGAATCAGCAAAAGAGGAGGTAAGCAGGCAAAAAGTTTTGGGGGTGACCATCCTGAGAATGAGAGGTCTAACACACACTTGCCTTTCTCTCTTAACCTTCACTCAATGACCAATCCCAACTGGAATGCCATTTTTTTTTTCCAATTTCTGGAGATCGTTCTACTTGTTTTACTGTAGGCACACAAGCCAAATCTTTACTGATGGGTTCACGCCTCCTCATTAGAACAAAAGGACTCTGATCAGAAATACTGCTAGAAGGGATTCTATGTCACCAAATCATCTTCATAACCTAATATTCCAATTTTAACTCGCGGCTCATGGCAAGTTATATGGTACTTTTAAATACTTGGTTAACGCGATCAACTAAACCATTCCCTTCTGAATGATCTACTGAGGGGATTTTTTGAATAATGCAATTCTCTTTCATAAAATTTCCAAAATTATTTGAAACAAATTAAGGTCCATTATCAAATATGATGTATTCCGGTAACCCATCTCTCATGAATATTTTGTCCAAAAATGCACAATACTTTCACTATCTACCTTTCTCACAATTTAAATTTCTGGCCACTTTAAAAAATCATCCAGTACCATTATGATGTATTTGCTCTTATTAACTTCATCATTTATCGGACTCATTACATTAATATCATGTTTTCCCCATTACATATTTGGACATGAAATGGACGACAGATGGAGATAAAAAGTCTTCTGGCACTTGTCACCTTCCAAAATATACATTCATTCTTATCCAGGACTCTCTTCTCAGGCCAATCATTTCTCACAAAGGTTAAAGACTCCTTGTGTACTTTTGTCTCTGATGGTATGTCCTTTCCACTCATTGATATCAATACCATTCACACCATCACCAAATAGTTGAACAACACACCTTTAAGCCAGAAACTGCTCACTGTTGTCTTTTAAGGGTAATGACATCCGATTTAAGAAATCAGCAACTCTGTTCCTAATGCTAGGAATGTAAAGTACATCACAATTAAAAACAAACATTTGACAGACATTATTGCTAACCTTGGCGAAAAATGTGGTAAACCAGTTGAAGTGAATAACTTTGTTAAAGGTTTGTGATCAGATCTCAATTGTAAGTGATAACTCCACACATACTGACAACAATAATTTAGACCCCAAACACACACTAAACTCTCTTTCAATTACATTATCTGTTCAGCTGGAGGTAATGCTTGTGAAGAAAATGCTACTATCCACTCATCATAATTTTTATCACATTGAGATAATAATGTACTTAATCACTTTTTATTTGCATCAGTTATCCTAAACATTTTACAAGCTGGATCAAGCCCTTTAAAAAAATTGCCAAGTACTAATTTCTTCTTTTAGTCTTGTACACGTCTTCTGACATTCCATAGTCCAAATAAATGTCACTATACCTTTCAGAAATTGACATGCATTTTTTCAGAAAGATATTGAAACAAATTTTGAGTAAAACTTTACTAAACCAGGAAATGCTTTCACGTGCTTTCTTCCATTGGCAGCAGAAGGATTCTGAAAGGTACTCACCATAATTTGCTTGGGTTTAATACCCTTGTCACCTATTATGCGCCCAAGAGAAGTCCCTTCTTTCTTGGCAAATTTATATTTATCATATCCATCTGTTAAACCTTTAATCTCTAAAATTCTCAAAAATAAATCGTCAGCTTTAACCACTTACCTGCTTCGCCTCGTCTTTACAAGTGGCGACAACAGACTTAGAAGTCACCCTGATACATTTTCTTCACAGTACAGGTGCGGTGCTGTTTTCTGGATCCTGCATGATTTATATTCATTTTCCCACGCATTTCTCTGGTACTGTTTTCTTCAAACGTCCCTACTTATGGTATCCTCTTTGTCTCCAACGTTTGATGTGGAATTCCGACTGTTTCTGGACGTGTTGGTGTGGAATTCCTTGATTTCTGGATCTTCAACGGCCGACCCCTTTACTTTCTGCAGAGCCGCCTGCCGGTCTTCACTCCTCCAGATCCTCTCCTGTTGTGATGATGTATGCTCATACACGTCAACACTGACGCTTCCTGGTTCCAAACTCTCCGTTGAGAGCTGTCCCTAACCGACGTCTGGTGGCCATTTTTCTTCAACATGTTCACCCAACACCAGTTTCCATGGTAACTGTGTTGCTGTCAACGCTGCCGGCCTCTTGCTGTGTGTTTCTCATTCGGCACTTTCATGCAAGCACGCAGCGTTTATCTCTTCACAGCGTGTTATACCGGTGACACGCACACCTTGCTGCAAGTAACTTCTATCTTAACAGCGTGTCAACGGTGACATACACACCTCTCTGTGCATTCACAGCTGTTTACCCTCATAGCTATGTTCCTCAAAGGCGCATTGTGACAGTCACACGCTTACCTGATTGTTTACCTTTCTGATTTGTATATGTAAAGTGTGTCCCTTCTAAGCACATTGCCACGGTGACATGCACACTTGCTCTGTTTTCAACTGTATTGTAATATATATTTTTTTTACAATGGTGACATGCACATCTCTCATAGCGCATCTTCATAACTTAAGGATTACATCTTAAGTGTGTTACAGTGGTGATACACACACCTCAGGTACTGTACTTTGCACTGTTTTGTTTTCTTTAACGAGCAAGCTTGGTAACAAACATTTTGTGTTTGCTTTATTGCATCATGATATTATATGTGTTCATAGTTGTAGCACTGTGTTAACGTTTTCATATTTACTGTACCTTTGACCTACTATTTGGTTAACTTTTTGTCCTTTATTGTGACAGTATGCAATTTGATCCTCCTAGTAAGTTTTTACAAAACAAAGGTGAGCCACCTATTCCATGGACTAGGTGGAAAGAAGAGTTTATTACGTACCCTAAAGCTCTTGATGGAGAAAGGATGTCAGTGAAAAGGAAAAAAAACGTTTTTCTCCATTGTTTGGGTTCGGAAGGGCAAGTTGTAAATAGGACTTTGCCTCCTGTCAGATCTGGTGGGGATTACAATGCCTATGATGAAGCGTTGTTGCGTATTGAGAATCATTTTAAGCCAACCACTAGTGTTGCTCTTAATAGATTCAAATGTTATACTAGAGTTCAAGAAGAGGGGGGGAGCTTTGATGAGTTTCTTACAGCTTTGCGTGCTTTGTCCATTAATTGTAATTTTAGTATGATTACCGACAAAATGATAAGAGACCAGATTATAGTACATGTCATGAGTAAAAAAGTACAAGAACAGTTATGGATAAAGGGTGATCCTGATTTGGAAGCTGCCATTAGTACTGTGAAAGCTTTAGAGCAATCAGAAAAGTGGATGAAGTCTCTTAACAAGGATGTTAGAACCCCTGTATTGGGAGATGTAAATAGTGTCACTCCAGGTCCTTCTAGAAATGTTTTTGGCAACAAGAATAATAATTCCAAGGGTTTCCATTGTTTTAGGTGTGGTAATCCTGGTCATGTTGCTTCATTTCCACATTTCCCTGCGATTGGCAGGGAGTGTAGTAAGTGTGGAGGTCTAGGACACTTCTTCAAAGTGTGCAAGGACACTAAAAAGAGTTTTACTAGTAATTCCTCCAAAGGGAAGGTGTTGCGTGTGTCTAGTGAGACTTCGGTTGAGAATGTTACACAGTGGGATCCCAAAATTGGTATAGCTGTTTCTATTCGCAATGTTCACGTTGAATCTCTTATGTCCAACATTGGTTCTCCTAAGTGTTTGTTGCACATGTTGGGCAAAGAATTGGAGCTTATGGCAGATTCTGGCTTGTCTTGGACCATCATCACCAAAGAGTATTGCATTCAGTGCTTTGGTGATTTAATTCATTTGGATTCCCTCACGGAGTCCGATATTGTTGTGGAGAGTTTTGATGTGTCTAAAATTGATATCTTTGGGTTTGAAGAGCTTGATATTGAATTTAAGGAACGGTCAGCCCGCATCAAGTTGTATGTGGCTGTTAAAGGCGTCAATGTGTTGGGATGGCGAGATCAAGCCAAACTGGGTATCATTTCGAACCCCAGGAGTAAAAAACCTGTGTCTGTTGTTGCAGATTCTTTTCTCATTGTTGATTTTCCCAAGCTTTATCCAAATGTTTTTTCAGAAAAGCTTGGAAAGTTGGTTGGTTTCAGCCATACAATTAAAGTCAAAGAAGGTGCTGTGTCAGTCAAACAAAAGCTTAGAGGGGTGCCCATTATTGTAAGGTAAGAATTGAAGAATATGTTAGATGAGATGGTTCAAGTAGGCATCATCGAAGAGGTTGAGTCTTCGGTGTGGGTTTCCCCCATTGTTTTAGCCCGGAAACCTGATAAAAGTTTGAGACTCTGTGTGGACTTAAGAGCACTTAATGTGAACTTTGTCATCGATTTTCATCCTCTTCCCAACATCAATGAGATGGTATGTATGTTGGAAGGAGCTCACATTTTCTTGACACTGGATCTCCGATCAGCGTATCATCAAATTGAATCTACAGAAGATTCCAGAAAATGTACTGCCTTCATAACACAGCATGGCCTTTTGGTTTAGCCTCTGCGGCGTCAGTGTTTCAGAGAGCCATGTACCATATCTTTAAAGATCTGAGTGTTTTTGTTAAATGTTTTCAAGATGACATTCTTTTTTTTTCATAGGACAATGGAGAGAATTTAAGTCATGTCAAAATTGTGTGCGATAGACTAGAAAATTTGGGTTTGACACTTAAGGATGGGAAGAGCAAATTGTTTTGTGAATCTGTCGAGTACTTGGTCATACTTTGTCGGGGGATGGGGTCGTGCCCAAAAAATCCTTGGTTGATGCTATCGTCAAGGCACCATCACCTGACGATAAAGAAAAGCTTTTGTCCTTTGCAGGTTTGTGTGAATACTACAGCAAATCTATACCTAATTTTACCACCAAAAT
The DNA here is from genome assembly GCF_964204655.1 of Triturus cristatus. Classification (NCBI taxonomy): domain Eukaryota; kingdom Metazoa; phylum Chordata; class Amphibia; order Caudata; family Salamandridae; genus Triturus; species Triturus cristatus. The sequence continues at coordinate 254,047,778 of NC_140585.1, read as the reverse complement.
GGAGCCTCTCAGAGATATGACGAGGAAAAACTCTGAAAGACAAGAATCAGCTTTTCAGTTGATTAAGAGGGAGATTATGGAACCCACACTTTAAAATATTATAGTTTGAACAAATTGTGTGTGATCACTGTTGATGCGAGTTTATACAGTTGGGTGCTGTGTTGAGTCAAAAGTGAGGCAGAAATGAGTGGTGTGTAGCGTTTGCTTCCAGAAGCCTCTCGGAAACTGAAAGAAGGTATGTCGTTATTGAGAGAGAACTTTTAGCATGCATTTGGGCTATAGAACACTTCAGGAATTGTCTGGGGTAACAGGTTCTTACTTAGAACTGATCATAAACCTCTTGTTGGGATTTTATACCCTGGGGGAGGCTGGAACTCCACTGCATGTATTGCCTGTCTTTCTTCTAGACTTCAGGAATACAACTTTGAGGTTGAGTTTGTTCCTGGTAAATGTAATGTTACAGCTGATTGCTTGTTGAGGTATTCCTGCTCTGATAGCTCTAACGTTCACATTGAACATGACTTTGATATGATCGCTTCTGTCAAGGATTTTGTCTCCTCTGAGTTTTCAGGTGTATCCGAAGTTGAATGGAGAAAAGAAATGGATAATTATGCTGTTTGCTAATTGATTTTGCAGTATTTGAGAATGGGATGGCTCCAAGCCCAGATGTGCCTCTTCGGAGTTGGGTCCTTTCTGACAGGTTGCTGAGGAAATTGAGGAAGAGGGAGGCTTACTGTTTAAGGGTGGTAAGATTGTTCCCCCTGTGGTCATGCAGGATAAGATTTTACAGCTTGCCCATGCGGGGCATTTGGGTATGTCTTCCATGAAGCGCCTCATAAGGGCCAATTTTAATCGGGTTCTTAAAGAGGTGATTGAGACAGTCAGTAAGTCAAGTGAGTCTTGGAAGAGATTGTGGATGTACGTTATTACTCCTCACTCGGTTACAGGTGTGAGTCATTTTAAGCTTTGAAAAGGTATAGATCCTGTCTCTGATATTTGTCCGTGGTGGATAAGGAAATCCAGCAAGGAGAGTGATGAGATTGATTTGCATGTCATTGCTGGTAGGGTGAGAGAGAGAAGCAGAAGATGATGAAGGAGGTCTTTGATGGAAAATGGAAGGTAAGGGTTCCTGATTTTGTTGTTGGGAATTTGGTTAGGATCAAGAAACCCGGTTTCTTGGTCAAAGGAAGTTCCAGGTTTGGCCATCCTATTAAAGTGGTGAAGGTTTGCAAGAATAGTGTGGTTACACAGGATGGTAAAATGTGGAATGTAAGAAGAGTTGTCAAGTGCAGGTCCTGTGAAGATACCAAGTTTACTGTTCCTAAAACCCCATTGGGCAGTTGTCCTGAGTTGGGTGAGGATTTGTCTGTTTCTTCAAGAGTAAAAGTAAACAGTAGAACCAAGTGTGTGCCAGCGAGATATTGATCTTAGCTGGGGCATCTTTTAGTATTTTTTTTTTTTTTAACTATGTTGTTGACTTTGTTTTCTCTTGTATTATGGGGTGAGATGTGTTACATCTTTCTCTTACTCTGTTGTGCCTTCCTGTATCACATTTAGAATTCATGGAGCCTGCTTGTTTATCCTACCGTTTGGTGTTCTGGAATCACTCAATGACAGTTACCTTTTTGCCTTCTCCCTGGATGGACGTACTGTGCATCCAGGGAGAATCATCAGCTTCAACCACTTACCTGCTTCGCTTCGTCTTTACACTTGTCTCAATCTCATACCATGTTAACTTCTTGGTTTTCCTGTAATAAGTGTGTTGTCCTGGAAAAACATTAGCCCATTTATACCTTCAATCAAATTATTCATAAGTCTCTGAAATGTAGCAGTGGCTGATGGTGGCCCAAAAGGTTATTAAATCGAGATTTAGTGGTACTTGGTGATACGCTGACTTTAAATCTAAAGTCAGGAACCAATGTACATCCTTTGTGGTGGAAAACATTCAATTAATTCTGGGCAGTGGCTACTGATCAATAAGTACTTTTTGATTTAATTCTCTAAAATCTACACCTAATCTAATCTTTCCATTGGAATGCCATATCACCACTAGTTGACCATTTTCAACCAGAATTCTTTAGCTTTTGCAAAATCTCTTCTCTAATTGAGAAATGGAACACGTCTCACTTTATGTACACACTGTTTTGCTGTAGATTTCAATTCAATTTTATGACTAAAGTCATGCAGTAAACCCACCTTTCCTAAGAATACTTCAGAAACTCATCAAATAACTTTTCTTTGATATTATCAACATTAATTACTGTCAATACCAATTCTAGATTGTTGGGGTCCAAAATTATTCCCAATTCACCATAATCTACCCAACCAAAAACTGAAGGTCCTTTCTTTGATACATATAGTTTGCACTCAGCTCTTTGTCTTTAAATACAAATACCAATAGTCTAAACCCCAGTAGATCAATACTCTAACCTGTTTAGATTTTCCCTTTCATATCAGGTTGTTCCAACTGTTACCCCATAACCTCTACAAAGATGGTGGTCTCAAATCTGCAACTACATGTACCTTCCCTCGCTTGTCGCAAGAGGTGACTGAGCGGCTAGAACAAGTCAAATCGGGCTCCCAGTTGGATCCCTGCCCCCTCAAGGTGTTAAAAACTGGCTGGGAAATCATTATTCCTCACCTTACTGCTGTTTTGAGTGCTGCTATTTCAGAGGGCCAGTATCCCACTTTATGGAAGACGGCAGTGGTGAGCCCACTCTTGATGAAACCCTCTCTGGACCCTGGAGAAATGAAGAATTATCGCCCGATTTCTCTACTCCCTGTTCCAGCTAAGATTCTGGAAGCCTACCTAAACTCTCACTTCAGTGCCTATCTAAAAGATTACCACCTGCTTGATGGTTCACAACATGGATTTAGAAGCCACCATTGTACGGAAACAGCATTTACGGCTGTATTTAACAACATCCGTATTCAAGTGGACGCAGGGCATACCACCTTGCTGGTTCTACTTGACCTCACCGCAGCCTTCGATACCCTGTCCTCACGGAGGCTGGTGGAACGTCTCAGAGACATAGGGGTCGGGGGCTCGGCCCTGGGGCTTCTTGCCTCCTTTCTTAGTGAACGAGCACAGATGGTGAAATTTGGCCAATTCGACTCAGCCTCTAAACCCCTGTTGTGTGGTGTCCCTCAGGGCTCCTCCGTGAGCCCAACACTTTTTTAATATCTATGTTTCCCCACTTGCTAAAGTTGTGAGATCCTATGGACTAGAGGCGTTGTCCTATGCTGACGACACCCAAATAATGGTGTCCATCTCTCACAGTCTCAGGGACCCCTCCCTCAACTTCAGGAACTGTATGCAGGCAGTCTTGTCTTGGATGGTGGAAAACCTTTTGAAATTGAATGATGAGAAGACTGAGGTCCTGATTTTTGGCAGTAAACAGGAGATCTGGTCTAGTGACTGGTGGCCGGACGCGCTCGGCGTCTGTCCCTGCCCAGTATCCCATGGGAAAAACCTTGGGGTCATTGTGGATAATTCACTCTCCCTTAATTTGCAGGTCAGCAGGACAGTGTCCACATGTTTCAGGATCATTAGGATCCTCAGAAAAATCTCCTATTTCCTCTACATTGATGCTCGTAAGCAGGCTGTTATTCCCTTGGTAACGTCCAGATTGGACTATTGTAATGCCCTCTATTTGGGCATTGATAAAGGTCTAGTGCAACGTCTGCGGATGGTGCAAATTCTGCGGCCAGACTGGTGATGAACCTACCAAAATTTAATTCAGTCACAGCCTACATTAAGCTGCTGCACTGGCTACCTTTAGACCGTAGGATCCTCTTCAAAACAATGTGCCTGACACATGATGGCTATTATGGCTCAGGCCCAGAGGGGATTAAGGCCATTGTCCATCGATATGTTCCTAGCAGGCTGCTCGGGTCCTCAGATAAGAATCTGTTAATTGTACCGAGGTTTAAGAAGGTAAAATGGGAAGGCAGAGCTTTTTCCACTCTGGCTGCCAAACTGTGGAACACCCTTCTGGAAGTCAGGTGTCCCCCACACTCTTCCGCAAAGCCTTAAAGCCTTGGCTATTCGCACAGACTTCGGTATGAGCATGTCTTTCTGTCTGCACCCTTATGTCCGCAAAAAGCGCCTTGACGCCCTTGGGCTAAATTCGCGCTCTACAAGTTCAATATTCATTCATTCATCCATTACACCTCCAATGCTCAATTCATATACGTGTTTTTTTCCTTACAGCATTTTCCACGCCTAGAACATCATACTCAAAAACACACAACTTGCATCTGTAACTTCTTGCTGATCAAAACCTGAGTTATCCTCTTCCTGGATAAATTTTACTTTATTATCTTTTCTCTTCCTACACACCCTGGCATAATGACCCAAAACACCAGAAACTGAACATTTTTTATTTCTGGCAGGTCACTTCTTCTAAAATGCCAAATGTTCCAAGCTACAACATCTACAGCACTTTCGTACTTCTGGTGAACCAAACTTTTCATCCACCTTACCTTTTCCGTTACCATCATTTGTATTGTGTATAACATCTGTAGGATAATTACTCTTAGATTTTTTAGCTATGTTGACTATTTTAACTTGTTCATCAATAATAGCTTTTGCACATTCTGCTTTTTTACCAGTGCTTTTAGATTTAATAGTGGAGCTTCTCCATCGATCCACAATCTATCCTGTCTGTTTGGGTTGCAACTATGCATTAGGATTTGGTCACGTATTTACTCCTCCAGCAGTACTGCACCACAACAAGTAATGACCAGATTTTTAAGTGCAGACACATACTCATCCACACTTTCAGTTTTTCCTTGTTTTCTTTTTTTTTAACCTTTTATTTAGTAGTTTTCACATGTATAACAGCATGACAGCTTACGATCCATGCACATTAGAGTTACATTTGTCGTACATTGTACACTCCAATACTACTCCTCCGCATTAATACACATGATGGTGTTATCTTATCAGATACGTAGGCATAGTACATTACATATTCAAATCTTAGGTAGTGATGGCACATGTGGAACATTGACGGTACAGTATAGAACATTCACGGCAACAGCCCACCCTTTTCTTTTTTTTTTCCCTCTTTCCCCCTCTCAGTCTATTTTTTCTAAGCAGCAGTGGCAATAGGTATCATCTCCCCAGGAGTCCCGCACCAAAGTAAGTAGCATGGCGCAGTTTTGCGGCAAACAAGTGGTAAAACTTTGTGTTCCAGCAAGCCATACTTACACTGCAATCAGGTATCATGTCTCAGGGGAGGTGTTGCTGGCTCATCTGCGTCACGACTGAGTGCATATGTCTGAAGCGGTCCCCATATATCCTTCGGCCGAGAGGACCGGGGGAGCCTCTCAGCATAAGCGGTCAGTTGTTCCTGGCAAGAGAGTAAGTCTGTTAACCAGTCCTTGAACTTCTGGGCTCGTCCCCTTCCCCACCTGAAGGCCACCCATCGCTTGGCCAGTAGTAGTGAAATGGCAACCAATTTCCGATAGGATTTGGGTACCTGCACTGTATAACCCAGTAGTGCCACCAAGGGAGTCCCTTCCATCGTGCTATTTGTCAATGCCTCGAGCGCCCCAAATACTTGTCCCCAAAACTCCTGTACTTTCGGACAGTCCCATGCCAAATGTAGGAATCCCGCTCCTACCCTTCCGCACCTCTCGCAGCTATCATTGTCTGTTAATTTGAATCTATATTTTTTGACAGGCGTGTAATACAGGCGATGAAGAAATTTGTAGTGTAGAACCCGTAATCTACAACTAGCAGAGACTTGTGAAGTTTGGAGGCAACAAAACATCCATTGTTCATCCGTTACCTCCCTCCCCATGTCTTCACTCCATTGCATGCGAGCTGGACTACTACCATTTGCCAGCTGCATACGTATGCATCGGTACAGTCCTGATACCAAGTGCTTCCCATCTTTAGTACCTAGTAGCTGGTGTAGCGGGGCGAATATTGTGGGTTCCCTCGGGAAGTCAGGAAGAATCACCCGGAGCCCTTGCCGCAAGCGTATATACACAAACACATCTAGGGGTGAGGGTTGCGTACCCTGAAAGAAGTGGTCTGAGGAACGAAATAACCCTTCATTAAAGAGGTCCCCCCAAGTGATAACTTGAATACGTTGACACAGCGCATGAAAGCCCCGCTCTTGTAGTAGTGGCATGCATGGATGATATGAGAGAGGGAGCTGTGGAGCAGATAAAAAGGAAGAATTAAGTAGGCCTGAAATCCGGTTCCAAGCGTCAACCGTGCTTGTGACCGTGGTAGGCGGAGTCGCCCGAGATCTGACTGGACCATGTATAATACCATTCAACGGTATTGGATCAGCGAGCCAATTCCCCGTAGCTACCTGCGGCATATATTTAGGGGGTTTGATCCAATAGTAGGCATAATATGCCTGCGCACTGAGATAATATAGTTCGAAATCGGGGATATCAAACACGCCCTGAGCATACGGTCTTGTCAGCACTGACCATCGGAGCCTCGGCTGTTTTCCTCCCCACAACAGCCTAGTGAGCTCAGCACGCAATGCTTTGAAAAAAAAGGGCCAGGGTTATAAGGGATATTTAAGAAAATATAAAGAAACTGCGGGAGAATTACCATTTTTATTAGTGATGCCCGACCAGCAAACGATAGAGGCAAGGAAATCCACTGTGTGATATTATCGGTAAGCCGGGTAATAGCCATGCCATAATTAAGCCGTAGGGTGTGTTCCCTGTCTCTAGTCAATTGTATTCCCAGATAGCGAAAAATCTGAGTCACACCATTCAAGCGGAAAATCAAGCGCAGACCGCAGGCGTAAGAGGAAACACCTGAGACTTCCCCCAATTGATAGTAACTCCGGATAATCTGCCAAACACTATGAACTCCCGCAGCAATGGGTTGATATTCTGCTGCGGGTCCCTGACATATAGGGTCACGTCGTCTGCGTATAATGAAATCAAAATTTGCCGTAAGCAACAGCGAAACGCCTTATCTTGATGATGCTGGCGCAGTCTAGAGGCTAAAGGCTTAAACGCTATTGCGAAAAGGAGTGGAGAGAGCGGACAGCCCTGCTGCGTGCCTCTCGAGATGGAAAACCCTGGGGAGACATGGCCATTAATCACCACCCTTGCAATGGGTTGTTGGTACAGTAAGCTGATCCGGGATATGAATAACGAAGGAAAACCCATTCGCCGCAGCACACCAAAAAGGTAATCCCACTCCACTGAATCAAATGCCTTTGTGGCATCCAAGAAGACTGCAGCCAGCGGGAACTCAGGTGCCACGTTCTCAAGCAATGAAAACAGGGTGCGGAGGTTATGTGTGGTAGCTCGCCCAGGAACAAAGCCCGACTGATCCGGGAGGATAAGCTTATCCATTAAAAGGGTAAGCCTATTAGCAAGGACTTTAGCCAATATTTTCATGTCACAATTTATCAGTGACAAAGGCCTGTAGGAGTCGCAGGAACCAGCATCTTTGCCGGGCTTCAAGAGGGATGTGACCATCGCCTCCCTCATCGAGGGGGGGAGTGCACCCACCTCCAAGGATTCCTCATATACTTCTTTAAGAACAGGTGCCATAATATCAATATAGCTCTTCTAAAATTCCGCGGGAAGGCCGTCCAGTCCCGGTGCCTTTCCGTTTTGCAGCTGCATTATTGTCTCCCTAATTTCATCCAATTCAAACGGCAAGCACAAAAATCCCCTCTGAGTATCACTAAGCCATCCAAGCACCACGTCCCACAGAAAACTGTACAGTTCTACTTGCTCCGACCGCTGCATTGTATATAGCGTTTTATAATGTTCTATAAAGGTGTCTAGTCTAGTGGCTGTATCTCGCTGCACTGTCCCGTCTGATCCCGTGATTTCTAGTATCTGAGTAGAAAAACGAGGCCGTCGAGTTACTTCAGCCAAGGCCCTACCTGGTCTCTCCCCTTCCCCGTACCTGCGAGCCATCCAATACCGTCCTCTGAATTTTACCTCCCTCGCCGCTGTTTCTTCATACTCTGTCAGTTTCCCTCTGAATTCCTGGTGCACCTGTCCCGTTTCCCCCCCGATTCATCCGTATCTCAAGTCCCTTCAACTCCCGCTCCAACCTCCCGAGCGTTCTCTGGATATCTCGCAGCACTCCAAAACTCTTGGAGATACAGAACCCTCTAATAGTAGCTTTGAACGCCTCCCATATCACTTCCACGCTGTCCACAGATCCTTTGTTCCTCAGGAAGATGTCCTTTATCTGCTCCCCGAGTTCATGTTGAAACACCATATCTAGCAAAGCAGTGGGCTGTAACCTCCAAGTAGGCCGCGGCGTGTCGTATCCCGGAGGCATGAGCACAAGCTTCACCGGACAATGGTCAGAAAACTTTCTGGCAAGGTGTCCCACATTCTGAATTGACGAACCTAACCCCCTTGAAAGCAAGACATAGTCTATGCGAGCCTATATCCCTGTGTGTGATGTGAAGTGAGTCCCTTCCTTACCCTGGGAATGCGTATAGCGCCAACTATCTAGGAGCCCTCCTTCTTCTATTATTCCCTGTAATGCCCCTTGAGAGTTGTTATAAGGAGACGCAGCAGCATTAGATCTATCCATAGCTGGATTTAGGGCCACATTAAAATCACCTCCCCATATTATATGAGTAGATCCTACGTTCATGATTTTCCCCCATATATTCCTAAAAAACTCTGGTGCGTCTATGTTCGGCCCATAACAATTAGCTATTGTGAACGAGTCTCTGTCCAGTCACCCCCATGCTATCACGTATCGTCCCTGGGGATCCACCAACGACCCTGCCAACACGAAAGGTGTCTGTTTTTTCATTATTATAGCTGTGCCTCTGGCATATGTGGAGTAAGAGGAAAAAATTCTGCTACTCGCCCATCTACTAGCAAACGTGGTTTGGGATTCTGGGCCAATATGCGTCTCCTGCAACAAAGCTATATTTATCTGTTGCCTGTCTAGGTACGCTAATATCTGTCTGCACATTCTCGGGTTTCTCAAACCTCTGACATTCCAAGATATCACCTTTAACAGGGACTTATCTTCCATGACCATCATAACAGCTCTCCCTATCCCTACCCTGCCATTGCGGGGTTACACAAATTGGTGTTTGCTGACTTAAAGAGGTACAATTCCAGATAAAGAATCGCCTGTCACACTTTACATGGTGAGTAATAACCCCCGTCCCTACCACCCCCTCCCACTGCAGCATCCCAATCATGCCAGTCGCCTGTATCCCTCCCCCCTCCCCAATACTCAGTAACGAATACCTTGCAGCCATCTTATGCATTTGAATGACAATTAAAACCTGAAAAAACATAGATTAATAACAAACCAAAAACACCCCTAAATGAACTTTGGGGATCATCCGTATGGGGATAGTTCGCTCGGCGGCCCACAGGTACCTCTCGCCGCGCCAAGATGCCCGCAGTGTTACTCAGGCCCCCTGGCAAGCGTCAAGGGTGTCCAAGCGTAGGTGGTCATTATGTCCCATACGAGGAGCACGTCTCCTCCTTATTATCTCCTGTCCCTTGTCTTTAGGGGCTTCTCTTGTATGTGCCCATCTTACAAGGGCCCTGTTGCTCTTGTTGCACTGGACGTGTGGGAGCAACCTCTCATCACCCCCTTCTACACCTACTATGCTTCGTCCGACGAATGCGCCCTCGGAGAGCCTTCCGGCACGCGGTCTGCATTCCTGCGCTTCTTGAGCTGTTTGAGGAATGCTTCAACCTGTTGAGGCTGCGTATAGATTGTTTGTTCCCCTTGATGCGTGATCCGTAGGCGCGCCGGATACAGCAAAGCGTAATCAATTTGTGCCTGCCGTAACTTTTGCTTGACAGGGAGAAATTTGCGCCGTTCCTCCTGGACATGAGCGGTGAAATCAGGATACATGGTGAAGGGCACCCCCTCGAAGTGGAGCTGTTTTTTCTCTCTTGCCACCTTTAAAGCCACGTCTCTATCCCTATAGTTCAATAAGCGCGCAATGATCAGTCGGGGCTCACTTCCTGGAGGTGGTTTCGGCCCTAGAGAGCGATGAGCCCTTTCAACAATGAAGTGAGGAGAGAGTAATTCCATCCCTACCACTTCTTTCAGCAATCTTTCTATGTACGCCTCCATTCTGCCTGTGTTGGCGCTCTCCGGTATGCCTAGGACGCGTATGTTGTTCCGCCTTCTTCTCGCCTCCATGTCCTCGCTCTTTGCAGCTATGATCTTGAGCAACTTATCCATTTGGTTGACCGTAGCCTGCATGTGGGGCGTAGTGTCCTCTGTCTCTGATATTCGCTGCTCCGCTTCTTTTATACGGTCCTCATGCCCATCGATTTTATGAACTATTGAATCCATGCGCGTGGTCAGCGTATCCATTTTATCTGCGATGGTCACAAAGCCTTGACGCACCTCCAAGAGAAGGGACTTCATATCATCGCCTGAGGAGGATTGGCGTTCCATCTGTGACCCTCCGGCACCACTCTCTAACTCTGCCGGCTGTTGCCGCAAATTCTTCTTTGCGTCGAAGTTAAGTCGCGATTGGCACGCATCAGGCTTATCCATCGCACAGCGCACAGTGGAGCCCCAGCTACAGTGTGCAAGACAAAACTCGCGGCAGTTCACCAAGAATGTCGTCAATCGCCCGATCCACAGCTGGAAGCCGTCCCGTACCGCGTGTACCACCCTCAGCTATGCGGCGCCTTCACCCGTGTACCGCCACAGGTCACCAGGAAGTGTCCACCTCTTCAACAGCACCCGGCCCCTGCCGCTTCGAAGTCCATTCCCTGTCAAGTTGTGGGGGCAGTATGTAAGTCTCTTCCAGCCCAGGCCCGCCAGTTACACAGGATGCCTCAGTGCCAGACCATCTGTGCAGTGCACTCCACACAGGACCCACTGGTTATGTGGCGCCTGTTTATTTTAGGTTTTCCTTCCTTAGTGCTTTATCATCTCCCAGGCGCTGCACTCTGCCTCAGCTCACCTATGCCGACCTCACGCCCACCCCAGGCGTCTAGCGCCGCATTCTTTCACAAAGGCAGCCTGATCTCCGCAGCGTCTTCACAGCCGCTCCGTCATGCATGCAGCCCCCTTGCCCCCTGCTCTAGTACCCCTTCCCGGTGCACCCAGAGCCGCTCCAGGCAACCACTACCTCCGTCTCGTCAGCGGTGCCTCCGATCAGGTCACAGCCTCTGCACTCCGGTGCCCGCCGCTCCGCGTCCGTTTCCAATGCGGGCGGTCGGCCTTCAGACCACATGGGCGCCGCGGTACTTGCGTGGGCGCTCTGTCCTCTCCTGAGTTCCAGGGCGCATCCGCTCACGGCTCGGTCGGCTCCTCTGTGAGCCTGCAGCAGCCGCGCAACGTCTCCGCTCTCCTTGAAACTTAGGAGATGTGTTCCACATGTGTTGCGCTTCTCTATACGCCAGGATTTTAAAGTTGATTCCTCGCTGGGGCAGGATAATTGTAGGATCACAACGCCAGACAGCGGGAGCCTCACACGGTGGCGGCCATTCCGCTTGTGCGCCACCTAGCGCCCCACCTTTTTCCTTGTTTTCTTTGGAAAAATGTATACCTATCTACGGTCATGCACACAACAGGTGAAAAATGTGCCTCTAAATCTTCCAATGCATGCATCTCCCACTCCATCTTGTCTAACTTTCTTTTCATTTTTATTGTATGTTTTTAACCCTGCTGGACTTAAACAGTTTAATAAAATCTTCTTTGTTTTTCCAAGTATATAGTCATCCTCATCGAATGTTGAAATACATTTGTATTCCTTCCACTCTTGCCACCACATTGAAGGCTCCCCTCTGGCAGGTACGAATGCTTGAGGAGCTGTCAGATTCAAGGAGTTCAAGTCAGACATATTTGTGGCTGTAAAAAAATGTGCTGCATAAATCAGTTATTGAAATGAAACTAGTTGTGTAATTTTCTTTTTGTTTTTAAATCTTGTCCAACCAGGTTCCTATGGTATATGGATGAAAAATTGGATAGATTTAAGTCTATTCAGCGTTGGAACTGAGACTTATGTTAACTCAACTACATGCATCATGGGCTATCAATCCTTCTGCTTTTCCACTCGTCACCAAATCTGTAGCAAAGAACTCCAGGAATCCGACTTTAAATGTCGAAGTGCTGTATTTATTACAGCCCCAGGCACATACATACATTCAGATCCTCCTTTACGGATAGCTTCCACCAAACAGTTCTTTCTCAGAACTTTACGTAAACATTCTACCCAAAGTGTTCCAGAACAAGTAGACGTAAAAACCATTGAGTTCACATTACAACATATCTCAAATGAAACTAGGGGGGCCCTGGTTTGTATCTGTTTGAGTTGAGGAGAGTGGGTGCAGCTCTTCACAGATTAATTGTATAATAGTGCAAGTGAAACCTACCAAACTAAGCTATTCCATTTACATTATGCTGGCAGTGCCTCCACTGTCAAAATGGACACAAAAAAAAAGATGCGTTTTATTTGAGACATTTCAGAAGTTCCTGCAGAAATATATGTATCTGAAACCTGGCAGCTAACAACAATACCTATAGATCTAAACCATAGAGCAGTCCAGTTACACTGGCCTCAGCAATGATGGACGAAACATTCCTTTGATCTGACATGGCCTCCATTTTGTGATTTCTGACTTTCTTGATATTTGTCCTGTTCAGAGATCCATGGGAGATGTTCTGTGGGTTAGATCTGGCATCCTTGGCATGGTTTCACCTGTCTTTTTGCCTCTACCTCTTGTATTTCTGATGTTATGCTGTACTCCGTTTTTGCTGTTTTATGTACTATGGGCACTTTACCACTGCTGATCAGTGCTAAGAAGCAAGTGCTCCCTGTGTAAATTGTGAATCTGATTGGTTCTCCATGATTGGCATATCTGATTTACTGGTAAGTCCCTAGTAATGTGCACTATGGGTCCCGAGGGCCTGTGAATCAAATCCTACTAGTGGGCCTGCAGCAGGGACGAGGGTGGTTTGGCTGTGCACTCTTTAAAGTGTGCATGTCTTTTTGGCGATCCGTCTTATGAGGACCAGCCACACATGCATACTTTAAACATCTCTAACCCAGCTGTCTTAAGACAGCTGGGTTATAGGAAGTGCAGGCCTCTAGAGAGGCCTCTGCGGAAGAAGTGTTACGGGCCAGAGGATGTCATGCTCATGTAAGGAAAGTGTTTTTTTAAAATATATTATTTGCTTGCACTTTTTAAATATATATTATTTGTGCAACTGCCCACCGTAGATGCCAACCGCCACTGGCCGCTGCAGTGTCTGTGAGTGCAATTTTAAATTGCCATGTCGACCTGCAAGTGCACTCATTTGCCAGGCCCTAACCTTCCCTGTTACTACATGTAAGGCACCCCTGAGCAGCAACGGCAGGTAAGTGTGGTGGGGACGGGGTGGGGCAGGGTGGGAGGGGGTGAAGTCAACAGATGATGGAATAGGTAAAATTGAATAAATAAATAAATAAAACCTTTTCCTTCGTGGGTCGAGTACCCTCACCCCCACCCCACCCCACCCTGCCCCGCTCCACAGCGCTTACCTGCACTGGCCGCAACTGCCTCTAAGTTAGGCCCAGGGTACCCCCATGGGAAGAGTGCAGTGTAAGTGAAAGGTAGGACATGTACTGCTGTCCTTTACATGTCCTGATAGTGAAATACTGCCAATTTTTCATTTTATTATTGCAAGGACTAGCTCTCCCATAGGCTTTCAATGGAGCTGACATTTTACTGCTGCAACCTTCAATTGGAACAGCTAAAACAGGGCCGGCTTTTGCGCTGGTGGGGCTCTGTGCGACAGTGTTTGTTGGTGCCCCCCCCAATGACCACCTCCGCCACGGATTCCCTCACTACCACCATTTGACAATGCCCCCCAAGTCTCCGTAACCACTCTCTCTTAGGTTCATTTAGTTTAATAGCTTCACTCATACCATTTTAAGATGTCAGAACACTTTACATCATACCCGCATTGCACAGAGACAATCGTCGCTGTGCAAATCAGTATGTAGGAAAGGCTACGTAAGACAGAGGCCTACAAGGAGTAGGAGTCACATGTCATCGTTACTGGTAGGCAGTATAGTTTAAGAGTCCTTGGACTGGAAAAGCACAAATTCAGAATTTAAAATGTAACAACATTGTTAGGAGGGTTCTTTAATGTTAAGAATTGATTTCTCCCCAAATTAATACCTTTTGCACAATTAGGACAACAAAAGACTAGGCAAAAAATATATAGCTCTAATTTTTTCCTTGCACTTTACATGCAGCAGGCACATTAACCTTCTGCACTATGATGATTCAAAACTTTTACTAGACAAAACTCCGGCCTTTCACCAGGAAGAACATTAGTCACCGGAGTTGTCATTTGTCTGGAATCTGCTGAGTCAATGTCCGAAGCATCAGGTGCTTTTGAAAGATGAACATGGCGCCCCCAGCCCAAGTCAGCGCCCGGTGCGGTGGCACCGATCGCACCACCCTAAAGCTGGCCCTGAGCTAGAAATTTGGAGTTTGGGCTCTCCGAGCTCAGAATTTAAAAACACATCTTTTAAGGAAGGTGGTTTTTAAATTGTGTATTGAGAATGCTACTTTCTAAAAGAAACAATTGATGGACGGAATGCTGCACAATGCAAACATTCACCCCAGACACAAGTATCTGGGTTTAATCCATCATTCTTTTGCTCAGTTGGCATTTTCTTGTTTAACCATCCTGTGCCTGCCCGTGGAATCAACATCTGGTTTAGACTGACAGTGGCCAGTTTGTGCATTCACTCTAGAGTCACACAAAGGGAGTAGAGGTGTGCCCTGCTTATCCTGAGGACCTATTACCAGGCTGATGAGCCTTCCTAGGCTAGAGTGGCGGGGGAGTTGTCACTGACACCTGCCCTCGCACAATGCTGTCTCCAACCCCCTGAAGTGTGTCAGGAGCAAAGTCCAGGCAGGGCAAGAACTTGTGCAATACCAAGACAATCCTTTGAAAATTGCCAACTTCAAAGGGAAAAAGGGGTATTAGTATTGGGCCTAAAACCCCAGACTTTCAGAACACTTCTAGTTCAAGAGGAGACGCTGCCAAAGAGAAGAACTGAAGAGCTGTAAGGAGGTGTACTGCCCCTTTGCTGTGTGTTGTTTTGCCGGGTTGGCCTGCAGTTGCTGCTTCTGCTTTGGAGAGGAAAAGAACTGATGAAAAAAACCAATGAAATTCCCCCGTTATAGTTAGTGCAGGCAACTATAACTCACGCGACCGCAATCCTCTGCTGATGCTAATACTGTATTTAGACACTTATTTGCCTATGTCTTCTTCCATTAAATTTTAGCTATACATATATTACACATTTTTTTTTTCATAAAGACACATATGTCATCAGCAGAGGATTGCGGTCGCGTGAGTTATAGTTGCCTGCACTAACTATAACAGGGGAATTTCATTGGTTTTTTTATCAGTAAAATGTCCAGCTAACTATAACATGTGTGAAACCTATGGTTTTTTCAGTGAATTTGCAAGGTTTTTTAAATGCTAATTCCTAACTATAACGTGTGTGAAACCTATGGTTTTTTCAGTGAATTTGTACGTTTTTTTAAATGCTAAGTTACTTTACGCCATTCGTGGCATGCGCGCCCACTTAACGCAGTTCGTTCCGTGCGCGCCCACTTTACACAGTTAGTGCCGTGGATGGGCCATGTACGCTCAATGCGCTTCGCGCACCGTGCGCACGTGGTGGACATATTATGCGCTTTGTTGTGAAAGATAAACATTTATATTCGGTTTAAATCAGGTATTATATGCCATGCACAAATGGTGCCCTTCGGGCAACATTTGCACACGGGGTGGGGAGAGTGTGGATTTTTTTTTTTTTTTTTAATTTTTTTGCCGTACGCACACGGTAAGCGTAATCGGCGAATTTTCGTAAAGAAATAAAAATGAATTTTTGGCCTTGGGGGTTCTTTGGGGACACATTTAGCAAGCCTAGGTGGTTGGGAGCTGTCTAAACAGTCCCTTTACATGTTTATTCTCTTTGTTTTTCATCCCCCCTCAGAGTCCGAGAGAGAAAATGGCAGCCGCCGCTTCCTGGTTTCGACCGATTCGAATGTTTACTAAGATCTAACAGCCAATCAGAATCGCGCTCGCGCACGTCACCGTACGCGTACGGTAAGCGCACCGTAAGCGCACCGTAAGCTGGCTCAGATATATATATTGGTTTAAAGGCTATTTTCTCAGAATCTACTGAACAGATTTACACCAAACCTACAAAAGGCACTTCCTTGACCTGTAGACTACCTCTCTGCCAAATTTCAAGGAACTCTGTTCAGCCGTTCGGGCTGTAGCTGTGTCTAAAGGTCCTATGGAAAAATGCATGGGAAAAATGTGTTTTGGGACCCCCCTTTTATCTCAGCCCCCGCTTGACGAATCCCCCCGAGACTTTCAGGGTAGGAGCGGAGCGTAGCGCCCCACCTATTTTGAAAATTTCGCGAGGATTCGTCGACCGGCGCCAAAGTTATTCAAAATAGAATGTTGCAGTTTTCCTATGGAAACAGGGTCCTAACTATAACTACCTACTGGCGACCGCCAGTAGGTAATATATATATATATATAATATATATATATATATATATATATATAACCTAGTCGCCAGTAGGTAGTTATAGTTAGGACCTAGTTACTATAGGAAAATGGCAACATTCTATTCGCAATAACGTTGGCACCGATTGATGAATCTTCGTGAAATTTTCAAAACTAATTCTTTGTTGAGATCAGCTCCTATGTTGAAAGTTTGGGGGTGATTTGTCAAGGGGGGCCGAGAAAAAAGGGGGTCCCAAAATGTGTTTTTTAAATGTTAATTTCCATAGGAAACTTTAGACAAGGCTACAGGTCGAACGGGTGAACGGAATTAGCCCAAATTTGGCAGGGAGAAGGGTCTTGGTCTAGAAACCATGCTTTTGTTTATTTGGTGTAAATCTGTTCACTAGTTTTTGAGAAATATCGAAATTTACAGATATCGATATTTGGGAATTATGCCATCTGAGTGGCTGAGGCGTTACGAGCTGGCTGCTGATTGGCTGCGAGCGCTGCGAGCGTTTGCAACTAGGAAGTGTTGGCTGCCATTTTGTGATTCCGTTGAAGCAAGTAAGGGGGAAAAAGGGCAAACAATGTGGGAAAGAGGAGGGTAGGAGCACTGTAACCTCTGTGGGGTGTTTAGGGTGTGCTATAGAGGGGGTGCAAAGCGAACTACTCATACCTACCAGTCTGAAAGTGCTGGGTACGGAAATTAAGTGAGGTATTGCATAGTCTGATGCTGCTAAGGTGAGCTGCTGCGGGAGTCGGGATAAAAGCGTGAGCCTAAACTGTGTGTCTTATGGTGTGAAGTCATGTGCCCTGGCCACTGCAGTACAGTTGTGGAAGTAGTGTCAGCATGTGTTTATACCTACTAGGATGAACTACTGACCCGTAGTGGTGTGAAACTCCTGGGTATGGAAAATATGTGAGGTATTATCTAGAGTCTCATGGAAGGAGGAAGTGTTGGCTGCCATTTTGTGATTCTGTTGAAGCGAGTAAGGGGGAAAAAGGGCAGAAAATGTGGGAAAGAGGAGGGTAGGAGCACTGTAACGTCTGTGGGTTGTTTAGGGTGTGCTATAGAGAGGGTGCGAAGTTAACTACTCATACCTACCAGTCTGAAAGTGCTAGGTACGGAAATTAAGTGAGGTATTGCGTAGTCTGATGCTGCTAAGGTGAGCTGCTGCGGGAGTCGGGATGAAAGCGTGAGCCTAAACTGTGTGTCTTATGGTGTGAAGTCATGTGCCCTGGCCACTGCAGCACACCTGTGGAAGTAGTGTCAGCATGTGTTTAACCTACTAGGACGAACTACTGACTCCTACTGGTTTGAAAGTCCTGGGGTACGGAAAATATGTGAGGTATTGTCTAGAGCCTCATGGTGCTAAGCTGAGGTGCTGCCAGAGTCGGGGATGAAAGCGTGAGTCCAAACTGTGTGTCATATGCTGTGAAGTCATGTGCTCTGGCCGCTGTGTCACATCTGTCAAGTAGTGTCAGCATGTAGTTATACCTACTCGGAGGAACTTTTGTTTTGAACATTGTAACTTGTGTATGGTGCTTAGGGGGTGTTATACAGGGAGTGCGAAGGTAAATTTGCGCTTATCAAATCAATACAGTATTTGTAAAGCGCAAACTACTCACCTCTATGGGTCTGAAGGCCGTCGAGGCCGGCGTGGAAAGTATGTGAGCTATTGCCCAGAGTCCCATGGTGCTGAGCTGAGGTGTCCAAAGGTGTCCTTCATAAGCATTTCCAAACCTACTCCAGTCAATGTGCCTAGGTCATTTCCACCACAATGCACAATCATGAGGTCAGGGTGTGGAAGATGCAAAGAGGTTTTAACCAAAGGTAGCAATTGGTGCAACTTCAATCTTCTCTGTGTAAACCATTTAATGTCCACATTTTGTAAACCTAGGTCTAAGTCAATACATCTGTGTTCTGCATACCTCTTGCACCTGAAAATATAGCTATGTCCTACGATCCACACTAGCATTTTGAAGGTATGATTGGAAGGTATGGAAAGATGTCTGTAGCTCATGCAGTTCCTTGGTAGAATAAGAGATACGTTTAAAGATGGGGACGTTTTTTTTTTTTGCCATACAACACGATACGTGATTGGGAGTAGAAAAGCATTCTTTTTTAAAAGTAGGGTGCACATTCGCTTTGTGGAAAAGCATCTTTGTGATTGGTTAAGAAAAAGCAGTTTCAACGTGGAGTACATATCATAGGATAAAATTTGCTCAACTGAACCACAGCTGCTACTTGCATTTGGAAGGCACTGTTCGAACTTAAAACAATCGTGAACTTTTAACCTGCACGTGCCGTTAAATGTTCGAAAAAATGTTGCAAAAAAATATTGTTAAGTTTAAAACAATTGATGCACTTTTAACCTGCACGTGTTGTAGTATGTTCTAGAAAGTGTGTTGATAGAATACGTTGCACTTCTGACTTCTATTACAAAAACGGTTTACATGGAAAATTAAAAAGAAACCAATAGAGAGATGTTTTGAAACGTAAAAGAATCAAGGAACTATTCAAATTTGTTCTTTACATGTGTTTATGTGTGGAGCGACAAAATTATAGACACAATAGCACCAGGAAGAGGAAGAAGCAGAGAGTGGGGGGACAGGGAAGATGGGCAGAATGCCACACATGCACAATTAAGTACAGCACAAGTATAGACAAACAATGGCCAAAATGAAACACACCAACAAGGAGCACAAGTCACACAACCCGCCAACCTCACACCACTGAACGAGCATAGAAGTGAAAACCACGCTGCATTCATGCAGGATGTGTACAAAGGCCGTTCGTTGGTGTTGTGGGATGTCTGCGACCGTGGTTATCATGGATGAGATGCCCAGCACATGGCACAAGGGCGTGTTCACTGTGTGTTACATTTCCAAGCAGCTGCTTCTCCCTCCCACGAGCCCCCACACTTTTCTACAGTGCGCTGTTGTATCTCGTGCACTCGTACGGCACACCATTGTAATGCCTATTCGCGCATGTCCTGCTACATTCAAACTACACCATCACAGTGCCATTTGGAGGTGGTGCATGGCACTTTACAACATTGAGTGCTGCAGCCTTTGTGGCAGGCCACACCAGAACACAGACACACTTACTGCACTTCCTGTACACGGACATGTCCGAGACACCCTGTTCCCCTTGCCGGATAGGCATACCCCTGCGCTGACCTATGTACTCCGGACCAGCACATGCCGGTTGTGCATGCAGGAGGATGCGTGCATAGCTACATGTCCAGGCTCACTGCAAACGCTGAGGTGACAGCACACTGTGATGTTGCAGGGCTCGTGCCTATCATGCTAAGAGAATGACACAGGGACACACTTGCTCAGATGCGGGTTTGGGGGCGTTGGCGGTCCTGGAGTTGTTGCGATGAGTCTTGTGGCCCTCATGGGTATCCCTGCATCATGCTCATTGATTCTATGGCACCTGTGGGTGTTCTGGTGTGGCTCTTGGCTGTGTTCCGTTTCATGGTGCAGGTAGTCGTCCTGCTTAACGCCAGCAGAAAGCAGGTGTAAAATACCTGGTGCTAACGTGGCTTATCGCCGGAATTTGTATCGCATTGCAGTTGGTGTGAAAGTTGTGATCTGATTTTTTTCGTGTGCAGAACGATATACAAACTGAGCAGTGTATTTCGTCAAGACCCAGCACTTGACACACAATTCCCAATCAATATAAATACAATGAGAGTTCGTAATAGATTTTGTGTGTACACTGTAAGTGCAGCCACTACCTCAGTGCAATTCAATACAGGATTTTTGTATTTTGAATAAATCGCAAAGGTGCACCTCGTGTCTTTTTATATGGGAACGGCTAGTCTGCATTTCATTATCAGCACTTTAATGGAAGTAAAGTTTAGATAAATCTAACACACTATTCAGAAGTTGGTATAAACTGCAGACATCACCAGTATTCCCATGATAAGTGCCCCAAAATTTAACACCATGGTGGACTCCATCAAATAACAGTAATAAGAACAAGAAAGAGTCACACAGCAGTGAAGAGAACAACCAAAAACGTTAATTTTTTTTAACTTTAATTTTTTTATAAATATATATGTAAACGATAAACGAAAAACTATTTGCAAAATTAATTTCTTATTAACATATATATAAATGATAAACTAATAAACAAAATGTAACAAAAATAATAGAAAACAAGAAGGCGGAACACTCCTGTGGGGACCATGGATGACGACAGAGACTGGAAAATAAAGCACAAAATAAGGACGTGTGTAATGGGCATATCAAAGGCGAGAGGCATAGAAAAACAGAGAAGGAAAAAAAAGCCAGAGAGAAAAAGAGAGGGAAAGAGAGAAAGGGAGAAGGAAGAGAGAGAGATAGAAGGAAAAGAAGGAAGGAAGAGACAGAGAGAGATAGAAGGATGAGAGAGAGAGTTTTCTCGCTTGTTCCGGGTCCCCGGCCTAAGCACGCTATGCCGTTCTCCATCTCTGCAGCTTTGATCAATGTGCGCTCCTTGAAAAAACATCATTATGAGGTGTTTGAGCTTCTCACTGATCGTCCGGTGGACCTTTTGTTCCTTACTGAAACATGGCTAGATGTTACTTCTGACCCGTTTGCCACTTTGGCCATCCCTTTGGGATATAAAATTGCCAGGGCAGATCGCCTGGAGGGGAGGGGTGGCAGAGTGGTGATTATATTTAGAGAGAAGTGGGATTTTATTAGGGGTGATACTCATGCTTGGGGGGAGGGAGAGGCACTGGACTTCAGCATCAGGTTCTCTCCCCATTCTCTGCTGGGTGGTACTCTGATCTATCGCCCCCCTGGTCCTGCTCATTCTATTTTGCAGTCTTGGGGTGATGCGTTGACCACTAGGGCTCTTCGCTTCTCGCAGTTTTTGTTTTTAGGGGATCTGAATATCCACCTTGATCAGGTGGCGTGTAGGGATGTCATTGCCCTGGGGGATATTTTTCAGCTTGCTCAATTGTCGCAATGGGTTGTCCATCGAACTCATCATCAGGGCGGTCATATCCTTGACCCTATCTGCTCTAATTTCAGCATTTCGGTGGAGGACCCTCTGCTTCTTGCGTGGTCTGACCATTTTATCACCTTCTTTTCCTGGAAGCTAGCCCCGAACTGTGGGCGGGATCTTTCTCACGGAAACCAGCTTTTAAAAAGGTGGATCCCGCTACTTTGGCGGGGGTACTGGCGGCCTCAAGACTGGCCCTTACTCCCGATCTTGAGGGGAGTCTTGTGGGCTTTACGAATTGGTTAGTCGAATCTATGTCTCTGCTTGCTACTCCCACTTCTTCTAGATTTTCGATAGCCTCGCCGTCGAATCCCTGGTTTTCATCTGATTTGCGCCTGCTTAAACAGGAATGCAAAAAGCTTGAATGGATTTGGCGCCGCAGTGGCTATTGTCCCTCAGCCAAGGCCGCCCTTAGGGCAGACAAAAAATCTACTATTCGGCCATTTTTCATTCCAAAAAACATTATTTTACAGCCCGTATTGAGCAGGCCCGTAACAACGTTAAGGAGATTTTTCATATAGTTCAGAGTTTTACGTCTCCTTTAGCTCAAACCTGTATTCGCCCGGCCACGGCTGGTTGGTGCGATACTTTATCTAGTTTTTTCCTAGATAAAATCTGTCTGATTCAGAAGACCTTCGCTTCGTGCGCGGATTCTCCTGTGGTTGAGGGGCCGGTTATGCCACCGCAGGGTGCCTTAAAGCACGTATTGTCAGCTTTTGCCCCTGTGGATCTGGTCAGTTCTCTGAAAATCCTCAAGGGCTTGAAGTCCGGTTCTCCCACGGATCCCTGCACGGCGAGACTGTTGGCAGCAGTAGCGGAGATCATTAACCCTGAGGTTAACGCTATTATTAACGCCTCCCTTGGTGAGTCTCGGGTTCCGTTGGAGTGGAAACAGGCCAAAATTCTTCCTTTGTTGAAGAAGCCTACTCTTGATCCCCTGATTCCTGGGAATTATTGCCCAATTTCTCTTCTTCCCAGCTTAGCCAAAGTCTGCGAGAAGGTGGTTACAGGCAACTCACTGAGTTTGTGGAAATATCTGATGCCTTGCATCCAGCGCAGTCTGGTTTTCGGGCTTCCTACAGCACGGAGACAGCGCTGGTTGAGATCTCTGAAGCTATTCGGGATTGCTTAGACGCTGGTGGCAGAGCAGCTCTGGTTATGCTCGATCTGTCGGCTGCGTTCGACATGGTGCCGCACTCCAAGCTGCTTACCCGCCTCATGGAGATTGGGGTCTCTGGGTTGGCTTTAGCCTGGCTGAGGTCTTTCTTGGAGGGGCGGGTCCAACAGGTTAGGCTACCACCAGCGGCCTCCTCTTTGCAGGAGGTTACTACAGGTGTTCCTCAGGGGTCTTCCCTTAGCCCCCTTCTTTTTAACATCTATATATTACTCCTTTGGTCTTTTTGGCCGAGGAGCTGGGGGCTAAGGTGATAGCATATGCGGATGACACCCAGCTCCTCTTTACATGGGGCAAGGGTGAAGATTCAGTATTGCCTGTTCAGAGGTGCTTGTCTTCGGTATTTGGGTGGCCTGCCAGAGCTCAACTCAAGTGTAACGAAGACAAATCTGAGATCCTTCTTTACGGCAATTTTCCCCTGGACTTTAGAAGTAGGATCTGGCCTCCTGGTTTTCCCCTTCCTTCATCTAATGGGAAATCCGCAAAAAATCTAGGAGTCTGGTTTGAGGACAATCTCTCCTTTTCTGTCCAGGTAAATACGATCTCAGGTTGCTGTGTTGGTCTTCTTAAGACACTCAGGAGTTTTCTCCCTCTCCTCCCAAGGTCTGCCAAAGAAACGGTTATTCGGGCGTTAGTTTTGTCCCGTTTGGACTATGTTAATGCCCTGTATGTTGGCATCCCTGGCTACTCTATGAATAAACTGCAGGTAGATACAGAATGCGGCCGCTAGGCTGCTTCTTGGAATCGCCAGAAGAAGCATTGTGCGTGTTCATCTTCGCGCTCTGCATTGGCTGCCCGTGGCGGAGAGGGTCAAATTTAAATCTTTGGTAATTGCTCATAGTGCCCTTTACGAGCTGGGTCTCATCTATCTGCAGAAATGGTTCTCTTTCTATGTCCCGTCTAGATTGCTGTGGTCATCAGCTCTTCTGTTGGCTACAGTGCCGCGTTTCTCCCGCTCCAAACTGGGGGGCGGCTCTCTTGCTGTTAAAGCCTCTCAGGCTTGGAATGCTCTTCCATTTCTCCTGCGCAATACTCAAGACCCGCTCCTGTTCAAGAAATTATTAAAAACTCACTTGTTTCCGTAATTTACTGGCTTTTGTTGATTCTCCTCTTGGCTCCGCGCTGGAACACTCTTTGGAGTAGCTATTGCGCGCTATAAAAGGACTTAACATAACATAACATAACAGAGAGAGAGAGAGAGACACTGCCGCCTCTGCGCATCCATGAGCAAATAATTCCCTAGTGCCACCGGAGTGTGAAGCAGTGGGCACTCCACATGCCCATCAAAAATCATCCCAGATATGTCTCAGAGCCCTAAGTAATGAATGACGGAGACCACATCAGGTGCTTGGCGGATCGCACAGATGTCGCTGAGTCCTGAGTCATGAATGAGACCACATCATCTTCTCCAAGGCCCGGCATTTCTCACACATGTTGCTGAGTCATCAATAGCGGAGACCACATCAGCTTTTGGGGCAGCTAAGCCTGTGGAAGTTAAGTTCGTGCCACGTGGTGGTAGGCCCCTGATGGCCCTATGAGCTTCGGGTGGCACTAACCCTGTGCATCTGAAGTCCGTGCCAAGCGGGTGGTAGGCCCCTGATGGCTATACAGATCAGGTGGCGACTAACCTTCTGTGCAACTTTTCAAAGACTCTTTATGGTTGAGACACGTGAAGCATCCGCCATCTAGTCAGCACCGGCAATGAAGGATGTGACTTTGTCGATCTATTATATTTGCGTGGTCACATGGCCTGTGACGCATGTGCCGGATGGGTGTGGTGTGTGTGCAAACCTGCCCTGAGGGAGTGGCCGTGAGATGGTGAGAACTAGATCACTGACCTGCACACCAACAGCGAGTACGCCTGCGACAGGTAGCTATGTGGGGCCAACGTCGGAACATAATCGCAGTGGCGTGGCGTGGCGTACGACGGAACAGGGCAGGGATAGCTACAATAACGCGGACGTCTCATAGTACTGCGTCTGTGAGTCGAGCGGACGGGCCGCAGCTGGCCCTCTGTGAGCCTGGGTGCGAACTGTTTATAACTCACACTACATAAGCATTGAAAAACCATTTTGTGATTCAGTCCGTCAATTGGCATTTGTCCGATGCATTTGTGAAAACATATCGGAGTTCTTTCTGTGATAGATACCCCTTTGACGCTGCCTCTTCCCACATCAGCAGGTAATGCACCCTCTTCCCACATTACCATCAAACCCCCAACAACCTTCTTGGGCCTGGAAGGGTCCCTGTGCGGTTGGACAAAGAAGAATCTTAGTCATGTATAGATTTTCATATAATAACATTTATTTAAAGAAAAGAACAACAAATAAGACTGAAGGGAGTCTGGTGCTGTGGGTGCTGCCACGAAGTTGGGGTCACTGCCATTCAGGACTCAGGACACAGTTACACATGTGGGATCGGCTTGTGTTAAAGAGGGTTAGTGGGACTATGTGTCGCTGGCCTTGCATATCGAAATATGCGTCACTGATCGAAGGGAGTGTGGTGCTGTGGTTGGTGACACGGACTTGGGGTCACTACCATTCAGGACTCATGACACAGTTACACATGTGGGATCAGCTTGTGTTAAAGATGGTTAGTGTCAGCAGAATTATTGAGACTGTATGAGCCTGTGTTGATGCTTGGTGTGGACGGGCCACACTGGGAGCAATGTATCTTGGCTACTGGACTGCGTCATGTGGAATCAGCACTCTATCTGAATTGTGAGGCCTGCTGATCATGGTGTAGGCCAGAGGTAGCGGTGAGCAAGGGCCCACAGCCATGTGCATATGTTGGTGGCCTCACCGGCCTGCGTAGTGCAGGTTCAGTGGCACCACTTGTCGCCAGCCTTCAATATGAAAATACTCCTCACTAATCGAAGGGAGTGTGGTGGTGTGGTCGCTGCCATGATGTTTTGGGACACTGCATATGGAAATATGTCTAACTGATCAAAGAGAGTTTGAGCTGTGGTGGCTGCCATTGACTTGGGGTCACTGCCATTCAGGACATGTGGGATCAGCTTGTGTTAAAGAGGGTTAGTGGGACTACGTGTCGCCGGCCTTGCATATGGAAATATGTCTAAGTGATCAAAGAGTATGCTGCTGTGGTCGCTGCCACGGACTTGGGGTCACTGCCATTCAGGACTCAGGACACAGTTACACATGTGGGATCGGCTTCTGTTAAAGAGGGTTAGTGGGACTACGTGTCGCCGACCTTGCATATCAAAATATGCCTCACTGATCGAGGGGAGTCTGGTGCTGTGGTCGCTGCCTTGGACTTGGGGTCACTGCCATTCAGGACTCAGGACACAGTTACACACGTGGGATCGGCTTGTGTTGGACAGTGTTAGTTGGCACCACGTGTCCAAAATTCAAATTGTGAGGTCTGCTGCCCACAGTGTAGACTGCTGAGTGTTCATTTGTACTTGAAAATTAATTTGGTCATTGTACTAAAGCTATAACTGATATAAAAAAAATTCAATTTTCATTGTGAGCCCTACTGAGTGCAGTCTAGGCGTATGATGAAAAGATGAAATGAGTATAGAATACATTGACGAAGTGTTGTATTTTCTGAGTACAATCTTGTTAGAAATTAGCATTTAAAGTTGGAATTGCGAGCTGTACTGCCTGTAGTGTAGACTGCTATTCCATGTTAGTTTGCATTTGAAGATTAATTTGGTCATTGTAGTAAAGCTATAACTGATATAAAAAAAATATATTCTTGAAGCGAGGATACTAAAAGGATAATATGTAGGGTGTAAGACTGTGATAGTTAGTTGCCTACTGGAGTCTGTAGTTGCATATGGAAATATCCCTCATTGATCAAATGGAGTGTGGTGCTGTGGTCGCTGCCACGGACTTGGGGTGACTGCCATTCAGGACTCAGGACACAGTTACACACGTGGAATCGTCTTGTGTTGAACAGAGTTATTGGCACCACGTGTCGCCGCCATTGCTTATGGAAATATGCCTAACTAATCAGAGGGAGTATGCTGCTGTGGTCGCAGCCATGGTCTTGGGGTCACTGCCATTCAGGACTCAGGACACAGTTACACACGTGGAATCGGCCTGTGTTGAACAGAGTTATTGGCACCACGTGTCACCACCGTGATCGAAGGGAGTCTGGTGCTGTGGTTGTCTCACGGAGTTAGGGTCACTACCATTCAGGACATAGGACACAGTTCCACATGTGGGATCGGCTTGTGTTGGCACCATTTGTCGTTGGTCTTCCACTGTGTAGGCCAGAGGTAGCGGTGAGCAAGGGCCCAGAGCCACGTGCAAAGGTTGGTGGCCCCACCGGCCTGCGTAGTGCAGGTTCAGTGGCACCATGTTTCACCGGCCTTCCATATGGAAATACCCCTCAGTGATCGAAGGGAGTCTGGTGCTGTGGTCGCTGCAATTCAGGAGTCAGGACACACTTACACATGTGGGATCGGCTTGTGTGGCAGACGGTTAGTGGTACCATTTGTCGCCGGTCGCCCACAGTGTAGGGCAGAGGTAGCGGTGAGCTAGGGTTCACAGCCATGTGCATACGTTGGTGACCCAAACAAACCTTGCGTAGTACAGGTTCAGTGGCACCACGTGTCACCGGTCTTCCATGTGGAAATACCCCTAGGTGTTGCTGTAGTCGCTGACATTGAGGACTCAGGACGCACTTACACATGTGGGATCGGCTTGTGTTGAACAGGGTTAGTTGGCACCACATGTCGCCGGTCTTCCACAGTGTAGGCTGGAGGCAGCGGTCAGCAAAGGCCCACAGGCAGGTGACATTGACTTGAGCTGCACAGATTGGGAGCATGTGGTCTTCTTAACCCATTATACTGTCTTACACAATTTGCGTTGCTACTAATCTTGAATTGTGAACCGTGTAACCCCAGTGTAGGGCAGAGGCAGTGGTCAGGATGGGTGCACAGCTACATGACGATGATTTATGGTGCAGTGAGTTAGTAGCACCTGAAGCACACAGCGTGTGCGCTCCGTGCGATGATGCGTGGTCTGGGCAGGTCGCACTGGAAACAAAGTGTCTTGAGAACTGGACTGCGACATCTGCAATCGCCACTGCATCTGAATTGTGAGCGCTGCTGTCGCAGTGTAGATCGAAGGCAATAGTTGGTACAGACAGAAGTCTGCAGTGCTGAGCAGCTGGGTTCACAAGGGGCAAGTGTCGAGGAGGCCCGCGGTTATGGCGGCAGCCACGTGCCAGGGTGAGGGCTGCAGCTGTGACAGACTCGTTGGCCTTCCCTCAAGTGAACCACGCCTAGGGCCTGGCCTATTTACTCATAGTGCTACGCTGGAGTGGCGTACGTTGGAGCAGCCCATTACGCTTCCGCTTCCAGGGGGGGACAACACAGCTACATGACTGAGATCTTCCCCACTGCCTAAGGTAACATGGTTGTGTCCACTGTGCACTACACTACAAGTATCAACAGTATATCTCCACATGGAGAGGTTTGTGCTTTGCATAGTGAGGTCTGTGCAGCACATCAGTGTTACACTTGGCATTGTGTGCTTCACTGTTGAAGGGTGACTTGCCTCCTTCATATATAGTTGGTTGCCACATCTCCCAACATTCAGCTATTGTGTGGCTAAGGGGCATGGTGTTTTGGGAAGGTCCGTTGTCCTGTTTTGCGCTGCCTTGGTGGTAGTAGGGGGGTGGTGCAGGTGGAGGTTCTGGTGGTGGTGGCGCTGGGTGTTATGGTTTTGTTGCGTGTCGGACCTGTATGATCAGTAGCTCTATCACGTGTTGGTCTTTAGATGTGGCTGTGAGTTGAGTCCAATTCACGGAGTAGATAGTTGACCTCCTTACACCAGTTAAAGGTTGATGTTAATTTGTTGCTGCTAACTCGGCTTATCGCCTGCTTTTTGGATCGCATTGCAGATTTGGCTGGTCGTTGAAAATACGGGGAAGTGGCGTTTTCGTGTTTTTTTGCACGGGAATGCCTACTTTGCATTTCATTACCGTTAGTTGTGGCTCTCGTTTGTGGCGATTTTGTTGGTGTAAGGTATTGATGGGAGAGTGGTGAGATTTGCAGTTTTCACCAGGTTGAGAATGGGTTGATAATTAAAAAACACAAAAAAAAGATAGGTTTAATGAACATTATAATTAGAAATTAGCATTTAAAAAACCTTTGAAATTCACAGAAAAAAACATAGGTTTCTGGCAGGTTATAGTCAGAAATTAGCATTTAAAAAACCTTTGAAATTCACAGAAAAAAACATAGGTTTCAGGCACGTTATAGTTAGAAATTAGCATTTAAAAAACCTTAGAAATTCACAGAAAAAACCATAGGTTTCAGGGACGTTATAGTTAGGAATTAGCATTTAAAAAACCTTTGAAATTCACTGAAAAAAACATAGGTTTCAGGGATGTTATAGTTAGTCGGAAATTTCACTCATAGAAAACCATAGAAATTCCCCTGTTATAGTTAGTTGAACTAACTATAACTCGCGCCCCCGCAATGTACTGCTGATGACGTCACATATTACATCATTCATGACATGGTCAGTGACATCACATGCTTGATTTATTGACGTCAACAGACGCGTTTCAGCAGACTTGCTTTTTTCAATGTTGGTTGCATCAATGCAGGACACATGACCGAGTTTTTAAATGCATTCTGGTAGTTTCCTGTTGGACAGCTGCTTAAATAAGCACAGATAGACAGTTCACATTATTAATCAGCATGCATAATTCTCTTTGCTCGTGAGAGTTTCAGTCTTCTGGTAAGTTTTTTCATTTTAGTAATTTATGAGCACAACACCTTTGGAGAAATCGTCATGTCTTATATACATACCCACTGGCGGTCACTAGTAGGTAGTTATAGTTAGGACCTATTATCCATAGGAAATCCGCAACATTCTATTTGGAATAACTTTGGTGCCGATTGACGAATCTTCGCGAAATTTTTAAAACTCGTGGCCCGCGCCAGTCAGCTCCTATCCTGAAAGTCTTGAGGTGATTCATCAAGCGGAGGCCAAAAGAAAAGGGGGTCCCAAAACGTGTTTTCCCCATGCAATTTTCCATAGGGACCTTTAGTCGCGGCTACAGCCCGAACTGCTGAACGGAATTGCACCATATCTGGGCGGAACCTAACCACACATCTCATCGTGAGATCTGATTGGCTGTCAGCACTTCATCCAAGAAGTGTTGGCAGCCATCTTGGGACCACTATACATGATAGCACCTCATTAAAAAGCATTGCAGTTAATAGAAGGTTTTAAGACTTTAGTTACATTATAAATCATTTGTTGATTGTACCATACTCATTTTAGGAATTGTGGTGTGTTCTAAGGTGATTTTACCATGTGAAAAAGCCTTCTGCTGGGATATCATGAATCATGGAAGGTGATCTATAAGCTAAACTGAAAGCATATTTTCGGTAAATTCACATTATCTTTCTCAGTCATGTGAGAATAAAGTCTGACATTCTCAGCAAAACATGTACATCCAATGACAGAATGTCCCAGAGTGTTCTAAAGAACAACTAGAGCACTAACAGTCTTACTTATGACAAAAGTATGGCACACCTGAAGCCATCTTGATTGGAATGAAGTGGTAACATTTAAAACATTTAATTTGCAAAGGAACAAAAGGAGGGGGTTCATTTTGCCATAGAAATCATGATTAATGCTGCAGAAAGAAAAATTAGGGCACATTTTGACTTGCAGACTGAAACATGCACTTTGAATATCAGCAGCAGACTTCCCTGGTGAGCAGTAGCTTAACTACAGTGATCTAATGAGCAACTAGAGTGCTACCATTCAGAATTTATGGCAAATGTGTATTACAGCTGAATGCCATCTTGATGGAACCACAGTAAACAAGCATTGCAAATGCAATAGGTCTTGCTCTTGTTTAAGTTAAAGCAATTCTGTTTTTTAGTTAGGTGGCTTTTTAGCTTTGCCTGTCTTAGTGTTTTTCAAACTTTCATGTACATAACATGCATATGTATGTGTATATGGATATGCATGCATGCATTTATTTTGTATTTATATAGATAAGCGGATTATATATATGTATGTATATATATGTATATATATATATATGTATATATATATATAAATGCATATACATGCATATATATGTGCATATGTGTGTGTGTAGAGAGAGGTAGAGAAGTATAGGTGTAGAGGTAGAGAGATAGAGAGGTAGAGAGTAGTAGAGAGAGAGGTAGAGAGTAGTAGAGAGAGAGAGGCAGAGTGAGGTAGAGAGGTAGAGAGTAGAGAGTGAGTAATAGAGAGTAGAGAGTGAGTAGTAGAAAGTAGCAGAGAGTGAGTAGTAGAGAGTAGTAGAGTGAGTAGTAGAGAGTAGTAGAATGAGTAGTAGAGAGTTAGTAGAGAGTAGTAGAGAGTGAGTAGTAGAGTGAGTAGTAGAGAGTAGTAGAGAGCAGTAGAGAGTAGTAGAGAGTGAGTAGTAGAAAGTAGTAGAGAGTGAGTAGTAGAGAGTTAGTAGAGATTGTGTAGCAGAGAGAGAGTAGTAGAGAGTAGTAGAGAGTGAGTAGTAGTGAGTAGTGCTACTGGGCGTTGAGCGTGGGTTTAGTGTCCTGAGGCGGAAAGCCGGGACTTTTAATTTCAATAATTTGCACGTTTCACCAGCGCTTTCTTAAACATTTGTTTTAATTACTATATTGCACTGTATCATATTTGCTGCTGATCTGCTGCCGGCGCAAATAATAGAACGATATAGAGGTCGCCGTTTTTAATCAATTTTAAGGGTAGAATTGTAGTGCCTACATAACATTGTACTCACCGCTTGATGTGACTCGGATCAGCCCCGTCGCAGCCGAGTAAGTGCTGCCGGGATCAACGCCATCTTGGGTGAGGGCTGGAGCAGGGCGAGCAGGCGAGTGTTGAGCCCCTCCCACCCTCCCGCCCCTCGTCATTACAAAAAGATCCGTAAGCTTCCCCTCAGTGATTGCTACTGGGCGTTGAGCGTGGGTTTAGTGTCCTGAGGCGGAAAGCCGGGACTTTTAATTTCAATAATTTGCACGTTTCGCCAGCGCTTTCTTAAACATTTGTTTTAATTACTATATTGCACTGTATCATATTTGCTGCTGATCTGCTGCCGGCGCAAATAATAGAACGATATAGAGGTCGCCGTTTTTAATCAATTTTAAGGGTAGAATTGTAGTGCCTACATAACATTGTACTCACCGCTTGATGTGACTCGGATCAGCCCCGTCGCAGCCGAGTAAGTGCTGCCGGGATCGACGCCATCTTGGGTGAGGGCTGGAGCAGGGCGAGCAGGCGAGTGTTGAGCCCCTCCCACCCTCCCGCCCCTCGTCATTACAAAAAGATCTGTAAGCTTCCCCTCAGTGATTGCTACTGGGCGTTGAGCGTGGGTTTAGTGTCCTGAGGCGGAAAGCCGGGACTTTTAATTTCAATAATTTGCACGTTTCGCCAGCGCTTTCTTAAACATTTGTTTTAATTACTATATTGCACTGTATCATATTTGCTGCTGATCTGCTGCCGGCGCAAATAATAGAACGATATAGAGGTCACCGTTTTTAATCAATTTTAAGGGTAGAATTGTAGTGCCTACATAACATTGTACTCACCGCTTGATGTGACTCGGATCAGCCCCGTCGCAGCCGAGTAAGTGCTGCCGGGATCGACGCCATCTTGGGTGAGGGCTGGAGCAGGTCGAGCAGGCGAGTGTTGAGCCCCTCCCACCCTCCCGCCCCTCGTCATTACAAAATGGAGCCACCACACCGGAAGCGCAGCGGACGGGCGCAGCGGGCGCGCCTAAGGCAAGCCCGTCTGCGCCCGTCCGCGACAGGCCGGGACCCGGGGCCATAATCCCTGTCCCTTTTCCCGGCCTTCTACGGCCATTGAGCAAATGCCTTATCTCCTATTCAGGGAATGAGCTAAGAAACCTGAATACTGCGGACTCTCACACCCAAGCATTATGTGCTAAACTGGAACCCTCATGCTACACGGGACCAGTTAGCTGTGGGAACTGTCACTGGTTGAGCAACCCCGGGCATGGCCCCTTCAATCCCGGCACCGCAGAAATAACGTTAAAATGCATTTATCTCAACGTTAGGTCCCTCCCCAAACATGCAACGGAAGTATGGGACATTTTGGAAAATGACCAACCAGACCTAGCCTTCATCACGGAGACCTGGCTAGATAACCATAACACTCCGGATATTGCCATGGCCCTTCCAGAGAATTATAAAATTCTTAATCTGAATAGGAAGAAAAAGAAGGGAGGAGGGGTTGCAGTGCTGTTTAAAGACACATTTTCTTGCAAACAAGAAGCAATCACTCAGGCTAGTACCCACGAGGTTATGGCATTTTCCCTATCCTCCAACACCACCATCCTACTCGGGGGAGCTGTTATTTATAATCCCCCGGGCTGTACCTCTGAATTTAATACTCATCTCTTGGCTCAGGTTATGCCAATCTGTCTCCAGAATAAAAACATACTACTCGTAGGGGATTTCAATATCCACTACGATGATAGCAATAATCCTCTCACTAAACAACTAATGGAAAACATGGAGATACTGCAGTTATCGCAGAGAATTGACCAACCAACTCATCAGGCCGGTCATATTCTCGACCTGATTTTTTCCAATATTAACCCTATTTCCATCTCAGGGATAAAACCAGTGCTTTGGACAGATCATTCTTTGGTCGAATTCGATATAAAACTATCAGTCAAAAACACTAAGCCCTCTTATCAAATAGCAACTCATAAAAGAAGTTATGCTAACTTCAAGGCCGAAACCTTTATGGAACACTTTGTACATCACCCTATAGGGGAAACAAGTGTCGACGAAGCAACGGATAGATTGCAGGACCACATCGCAATGGCTCTTGAGCATTGCTCTCGACAGCGTCGGAATCCTAAACCCAGCCGTACTAAGTCAGAAAAATGGTACGGCCAGGAATTAAAGATACTTAAAAGGAAATGCACCAAGCTTGAGCATAAATGGAGGCTAACAAAATCTCAAGAGAATAGGTCAATGTATAAAAAAGCACTGTCGCACTATACCTCAGCCATCAGGAAGGCAAAAAAGGACTACTTCTCCCATAGGATTCTAGAGAATAAAGACTCCTCCAAAGAGCTCTTTAAAATAGTTAAGGAGCTATGTAGCCCGTCTAGTCTATCATCTGATTTGATTCCTTCACAAATTAGTTGCGATAAAATGAGCAGCTTCTTCTGTGAAAAGATAGACAAGATCTATTCTTCCTTCTCTAATTCGGAAGCGGGACCCCTCATAGATCATGAGCCACCCACTCCCCAAGTCCTTTGCACTAGCTTTGGGCCATTTTCCGAAGAGGAAGTGGGCAAAACAATGCTAGAAATTACATCCGGCTCTCCCTTGGACCCGTGCCCCCATCATATTTTCCGACAAATTATTCCCTTCATTTGCCCTGCAGTAACTCAAGTTTTGAATCACTCGTTAGAAGTAGCAGAATTTCCATGCAGTTGGAAGAATGCCATAGTCACCCCCCTTTTAAAAAAAGCAGGCCTAGATATTAACAATCCGGCCAATTATAGACCTATCTCCCAGCTTCCCTACTTGTCGAAAGTCTTGGAGAAACTGGTCAATAGAAAACTGATCAGTTTTCTCGAGACTAATAATTTACTAGACAGCACGCAAACAGGTTTTAGGGCCAACAATAGTACGGAAACAACTCTCCTGGCCGTGCTTGACAACATCAGAATGCTTGTGGACCAGGGGAAAACAGTTGCCCTAATCCTGTTGGACCTCTCGGCGGCATTCGATACCGTCCCACACAAATTGCTCCTGGAGACACTAGCCACCAGAGGCATTAGGGACAGAGCATTGGGATGGCTGCGGTCCTTCCTATCGGAAAGATCCCAATCGGTGCATTTGGGCAAGTTCTCATCCCCCCCCCGGACCATCAAATATGGGGTCCCGCAGGGGGCTTCGCTAAGCCCTACTCTGTTTAACGTTTTTGTGTCTTCCCTGGCCGGAATTGGCAGAAAATGGGGTGTGGAAATTTGCTCCTATGCGGATGACACCCAACTTACGGTAGTCCTGGATGAGAAGACCAATTCCAAGGACAGACTTAGGAGCTGCCTCTCTGATTTGGCTGAATGGATGCATAAACACTACCTCAAGCTGAATGCAGACAAATCAGAGATATTGCTGTTTGGAGGCCACACACAAATGTGGAACGACACCTGGTGGCCTGAAGCATTGGGCATCCCCCCCGCCCCTACATTAACAGCAAGGAACCTGGGGATAACGATCGACACATCCCTTTCCATGAAAGCTCATGTAGCCGCTATATGCGGCAAAGGCTTTGCGATTCTGAAGATGCTCAAAAGAGTCTTTCCTTGGATTCCATTAGAATGCAGAAGGATCCTAATTCAGTCTCTCTTGATGAGCAGGCTGGATTATGGAAACTCTCTGTTCGTTGGCATGGCGGAGTACCTTTTCACCAAGCTACAAACACTTCAGAACGCAGCAGCCAAGGCTATCTGTATGAAAAGGAAATTTGACTCGGCCACAAACTGTCTGCGGGATCTGCACTGGCTTCCGATGAAGCAAAGAGCAACTTTTAAAATGCTGTGCATTACTCATAGAGCACTTCATGAGACAGGCCCTCTTATCCTTAGAAACAGGATCCGGTTCTACATTCCCACTAGACACCTCCGTTCACAAATCGCGGCGCTGGCCAGCATACCCCGGGTAAAGAAAGCCAGAATGGGTGAACGAGCCTTTTCCTACGTTGCCGCAAGGAAGTGGAATGAACTTCCCGTGGCCCTTCGACTTACAGAGGATCACCTGGCGTTCAGGAAACAACTAAAAACTTTCCTTTTCCCTGACTATGACTAAAGACACCTACCTTTCCCACTGCATCCTTACTGTAGCAATCGCAGCACCGTGATATCCCTCGGGATGATTGTTAGCGCTTTATAAGTAACCTAAATAAAGAGAGTGAGTAGTAGAGTGAGTAGTAGAGAGTAGGAGAGAGCGAGTAGTAGAGAGTGTGTAGTAGAAAGTGAGTAGTAGAGAGTGAGTAGTAGAGAGAGTAGTAGAGAGAGTAGTAGAGAGTGAGAAGTTGAGAGAATAGTAGAGAGTAGTAGAGTTGTAGAGAGTGAGTAATAGAGTGAGTAGTAGAGAGTAGTTGAGAGCGAGTAGTAGAGAGTGAGTAGTGGAGAGTGTGCAGTAGAGAACGAGTAGTAGAGAGTAGTAGAGAGTGAGTAGTAGAGAGAGAGTAGTAGAGAGTGAGTTGTAGAGAGTAGTAGAGTGAGTAGTAGAGAGTGAGTAGTAGAGAGAGAGTCGTAGAAATGGAGAGTAGTAGAGAGTGAGTGGTAGAGAGTAGTAGAGTGAGTAGTAGAGAGTAGGAGAGAGTGAGTAGTAGAGAGAATAGTAGAGAGTAGTAGAGTAGTAGAGAGGGAGTAGAAGAGAGTAGTAGAGAGAGTAGTAGAGAGTGAGTGGTAGAGTAGTTGAGAGTAGTAGAGAGAGAGTAGTAGAGAGTGAGTAGTAGAGTGAGTAGTAGAGCGAGAGTAGTAGAGAGTGAGTAGTAGAGAGTGAGTAATAGAGAGTAGTGGAGTAGTAGAGTGTGAGCAGTAGAGAGTGAGTAGTAGAGTGAGTAGTAGAGAATAGGAGAGAGCGAGTAGTAGAGAGCAAGTAGTAGAGAGTGTGTAGTAGAAAGTTAGTAGTAGAGAGTGAGTAGTAGAGAGAGTAGTAGAGAGAGTAGTAGAGAGAGTAGTAGAGAGTGAGAAGTTGAGAGAATAGTAGAGAGTAGTATAGTTGTAGAGAGTGAGTAATAGAGTGAGTAGTAGAGAGTAGTTGAGAGCGAGTAGTAGAGAGTGAGTAGAGGAGAGTGAGCAGTAGAGAGTAGTAGAGAGAGAATAGTAGAGAGTGAGTTGTAGAGAGTAGTAGAGTGAGTAGTAGAGAGAGAGTAGTAGAGAGTGAGTAGTAGAGTAGTAGAGAGTGAGTGGTAGAGAGTAGTAGAGAGTAGTAGAGTGAGTAGTAGAGAGTAGTAGAGAGTGAGTGGTAGAGAGAGTAGTAGAGAGTAGTAGAGTAGTAGAGAGTGAGTCAAAGAGAGTAGTAGAGTGAGTAGTAGAGAGAGAGTAGTAGAGAGTGAGTAGTAGAGTAGTAGAGAGTAGTAGTGAGTGAGTAGTAGAGAGTAGTAGCGAGTGAGTAGTAGAGAAGTAGTAGAGAGAGAATAGTAGAAAGTAGTAGAGAGTGAGTAGCAGAGAGTGAGTAGTAGAGAGAGAGTAGTAGAGAGTGAGTAGTAGAGTAGTAGAGAGTAGTCAGTCAATGTCAGTCAGTCAGTGTCAGTCAATCAGTGTCACTGTCAGTCAATCAGTGTCAGTCAGTCAGTCAGTGTCAGTCAGTCAGTGTCAGTCATTGTCAGGCAGTCAGTGTCAGTCAATCAGTGTCTGTCAGTGGCAGTGTCAATCAGTGGCAGTCAGTGTCTGTCAGTCAGTGTCAGCTAGAGCAGCTCTGCTGACCTGATTCTCTGGCTCTACAGCAGGTCTGCTGACCTGGTTCTCTGGCTCTAGAGCAGCTCTGCTGACCTAGTTCTTAGGCTACAGAGCAGCTCTGCTGATCTGGTTCTCTGGCTCTACAACAGCTCTGCTGACCTGGTTCTCTGGCTCTAAAGCAGCTCTGCTGACCCGGTTCTATGGCTCAAAAGCAGTTCTGCTGACATGGTTCTCTGGCTCTAGAGCAGCTCTGCTGACCTGGTTCTCTCCCTCTAGAGCAGCTCTGCTGACCTAATTATCTCCCTCTAAAGCAGCTCTACTGACCTGGTTTCTCTGGCTCTACAGCAGCTCTGCGACCTGGTTCTCTTGCTCTAGAGCATCTCTGCTGACCTGGTTCTTAGGCTCTAGAGCAGCTCTGCTGATCTGGTTCTCTGGCTCTAAAGCAGCTCTGCTAACCTGGTTCTATGGCTCTAAAGCAGATCTGCTGACATGGTTCTCTGGCTCTAAAGCAGCTCTGCTGGCCTGGTTCTCTTGCTCTAAAGCAGCTCTGCTGACTTGGTTCTCTCCCTCTAAAGCAGCTCTGATGACGTGGTTCTCTGGCTCTAGAGCAGCTCTGCTGACCTGGTTCTCTGGCTCTAAAGCAGTTCTGCTGACCTGGTTCTCTCCCTCTAAAGCAGCTCTGCTGACCTGGTTTCTCTGGCTCTACAGCAGCTCTGCTGAACTGGTTCTCAGCCTCTAGAGCAGCTCTGCTGACCTGGGTCTCTGGCTCTAGAGCAGCTCTGCTGACCTGGGTCTCTGGTTCTATAGCAGCTCTGCTGACCTGCTTCTTAGGCTCTAGAGCAGCTCTGCTGACCTGGTTCTCTGGCTCTACAACGTCTCTGCTGACCTGGTTTCTCTGGCTCTACAGCACCTCTGCTGACCTGGTTCTCTGCACTCACGATGCATGCACCCGACTTTGCGAAAATATATTTGAAAATAATATAAGTTTATTATAAGTACAAATATGTTATTTTTATGACTATCTTAGATAATCTCTTGGCCTAATACGTATATTAAAGACACATACATATAATTTTGGAACATCAAATTCTTTAGCGGGAGTCACGCACCCCAGCACGTATATGACGTCACACGGGACCCGCCATCGCGCAAACATCTCGTACCGTAATGCGAATGTGTCGCGAATGTGCGGAACAGGAGTCGCGGACTGGTCGCATACCAATCGCGCACATCACGTAATATTAAATGTATATGATGTAACTGAAAAACACGGAGCCATCGCACACCGTACACGGATCCTTCGTGACTTTTCTAAAATAGCGGCTAGAATCCGCGCACCCACCGTGATGTGTATGCTTTGAGAGTGCGACTCCATAAACATTTTGGAAAATTTTAGTTTTTAAAGAAAATAATATAAATATAATAAATAAAAAATGAAAACAAAAATTAATCAATATTTCAGTTTGAATTTTTTTTTTTTTTTTTGCAATTTTCAGAAAAATATATAATGTTATTTAATTAATAAAATATTTATAAATAAACAGTTAAACTGTAGAAAATCAGTACAAAAAATTAGGTATAACTACTATCACACTTAAAAATTAGCATTTAAAAAACCTTTAAAATTAACTGGAAAAAACCATAGGTTTCAGAGACGTTATAGTTAGAAATTAGCATTTATAAAAGCTTTGAAATTCACTGAAAAAACCATAGGTTTCAGAGACGTTATAGTTAGAAATTAGCATTTAAAAAACCTTAGAAATTCACAGAAAAAAAACATAGGTTTCAGGGGTGTTATAGTTAGCTGGCCATTTCACTCATACAAAACCATAGAAATTCCTCCGTTATAGTTAGTTCACTGATGACATCATCCACGTGAAAATCTGATACACCTCATCATACACTAGTAAAATCTTTCATCACTCACTGTAAAATACAGAGTACCATATTTGAAACCATTGACACACCAATACCAGTTACTACATACCCACTCACTGATTCCTAAGTCTACACACACAACTACCCATTCAACAACAGAATCATTTATACATGCATTCACTAATTAATAGAACACTATCAAATGCACTTATACACATATATAGACATTGACACATCAGCAGTCATCTTAGTCAGTTATGCAGTCATCCTACTCACTCATGAAAATAATTAATCACACTTACATTTACTCACTTACACAATTATCCAACAACACCTCATTTATTCAAACACATAGTAACTCATAGTTAATTTGTTAAAAAATCACCATTACAATTATACACTCATTCATATAGTTACTCTCACAATCACTGACTCTTACACATACTTATTTATATACACCAACTCTCACATACAATGCCTTTTACTTTATTAATTTGTTGAAGATTTACAACTCAAACATATATTCGCTCACCAACACACAAATAAATACACTCAGTCACCCAAACAACTGTTTCCACATGCACTCTTAAACCTATACACCTAGTCAATCAACCATTCACACATCTATGCATAGAGTTACACACACCCCATCCAACCACACACAAACTCAGTGTCCCATACAAATACTCACCCAACTAATCATTAACTAATATACACACTCATGAAGTTAGTGACCAACTTGTGCAGCATGTTATACAACAACAGAGACAGTGATGCACACATTCACATAGTTTAGTTACTAATCCATGTATTAAGTGAGACACTTGTAATTACTCACTTAAACAGACAGTCAGACAGCTACTAAATCCTCCATCCAGACAGTAATATATCCACTCAATCTTCAATACAGATTGGTATATATATAATACATATTTAAATTTAAAACTAAACCACATTCACTGGATGATGTCATCAGTGATGTCATCAGTGATGTCATCAGAGATGTCACTGACCATGTCATGAATGATGTAATATGTGATATCATCAGCAGTGCATTGCGGGCGCGCGAGTTATAGTTAGCAGAACTAACTATAACGGAGGAATTTCTATGGTTTTGTATGAGTGAAATGGCCAGCTAACTATAACACCCCTGAAACCTATGTTTTTTTCTTCGATATATATATATATATATATATATATATATATATATATGTGTGTGTAGAGTTTGTATCCACCAGCACACAAAGAGATATGGCTGCACTCCTTGGTGAGTTTCTAAAGTTTTTATTTAGTGCTCAAGGGTGACTGTTGACGCGCTTCATTGCTCCCGGCAACCTTGTTCATGACAGGATTTGCCATCTTGTGTGCAATTAAATAATAAATAAATAAATATAAAAAACAGCTTGAGGATATGGGGAAATTACATCAAAATATTTTTGAAACGAGTTGATAATATACCTGCAATAAAACCATCAGTCTTGTATACAATTATAATGATATAGTACAGTAATCTCTTTCATTTAATAACATAGATAAATAAAATACTCTGTATTGATTATCAAAAGAAAGACTTGCTGTATAGTACATCTTGTAATTAACGAGACTGTAATAAATATCCATTCTATATCTAAAAAGGTAGACCAAATATTCAAACATGCACTTGGTGCAAATCAGCTCCATATTACAATATTGAAATTTCTTAAGCGACAAGTGCCTAACAACTCTGTTGTAAGTGATTACCCCTCTCACCTCTAAAAAGTGCTCAGTGCTATACAAATGTGTATAATTAAATAAGAATATTCAAAAACGAGAACAGGTTTCACAACTATTCAATATAGAGTGAATATATGTCTCATAAAAAAAGGCTAAAATATCATATCATAGCCCGGTTTTACATACCTGCATATATCGAACAAGTTGATTCTAA
This sequence comes from Triturus cristatus, assembly GCF_964204655.1. NCBI lineage: Eukaryota > Metazoa > Chordata > Amphibia > Caudata > Salamandridae > Triturus > Triturus cristatus. The sequence goes on along the minus strand of NC_140585.1, from coordinate 254,006,884 downwards.
GCTTAGTAGCGATTTTCCAATTGGCAAGTAAATATATCATCTCTTGTTTTCACATTCCAACATAATGCTGGTTATAAAGCAAAAATAATAAACCTAGTAACCCCAAGAGCAGAACAAGAGAATTAGATACGCTAATATCCTCTAATATATCAGCCTGGCTGATGAGTGGTGTTACCCAGAAACCGGTCCTGGGATGTTTGCTTCTGGTCCAGGGAAGACCTGGCTTGGCAGTTTGGTCTGGTCTATTCCCATGAGGAACGGGGTCAAGACTGATTTGCATATAGCTGGGTCTTAACTAGGGTGGCGAAGTGAGCTAAAGAAGGATAATAGATTCAACCCAGATCTAATAGTGACTGGGGGTGAGTGTTTGAAAAGTTTCAGTGCTACGTCCATCATCTCTTTGTGTTTGCTTTGTTCGCGCTAAGTTGGCAGGTATGCCCGGACGTGGGTCCCTTGCTCACTTTGTCACTGGATTCAAGCTAGCCTGGCTGATGAGGGGTGTTACTATGAAACCGGTCCCAGTATGCTTGTTTCTGGTTCAGGGAATACCTGGCTTGGCAGTTTGGGTTGGACTGTTCCCATGAGAAACAGGGTCAAAATTGAGGTGGCAAAGTGAGCCAAAGAACGATGATGGATTCAACCCTGATCTAATAGTTACTGGCGGTGAGTGTCTGAAAAGCTTCAGCGCTCTGTCCATCAACCCTTTGTGTTTGATATGCTGTACACTCCCACTCACCGTACTCATTGGTGTGATGACGGTGATGTGGCACTTTACTTAAATTTGCTCCCCTGGGGCCTAGAGTATTTGTTCAGCTGACAATCTGACAGCCCTGAGGCCTGTGAGGTCATTAGCTCAACAAAGACACTGCATCCACGAGCAGTCTCCACCCCCTGTTGACTTAGGGGTAAAGTTAGCCTTGGGCGTTTGTCTCAAACCCTTTAGTACTAGACCTCCATATCAATCAGGGAATGGAGAGCATGATCACCACACTCTTTTCCAACTCATCCTGTGATGAGTTGCTAAAGGGTATGGCAGAGGCTGCAGGTGGGAAGCCAACCAATCGAGTCTGCGCAGTTTGTCAATAGGACTTTTAGAGACAACCTGCGCAGGTGTCTGCTTCCTGCCCTGCAGCTAAAGCTGGACGCCATTTCAGCTTCGGTGCATCCTCAGATTTCCTGCCAGCATGCAGACTCGTGGGGATGGTGGAACGAAGGACAGGTTATTGCACACTGGAGGTGTGTGTCTTTATGTGAAAGACTCAGCAATGCCGACTCTCCTGGCTTGAAGCTGCCATCCATGTCACCAGGTGAGGTAACAAAAATGCCAGCTGGGCCAGGGCCATTTGGTTCATTGCAGTTATTTTAGGCCAGTTAAAATTGTTGTCCGTTTTGTTGCTTGGGTAATTACCTCCTTCATGCTAATTGGAGGGTTTGAAAGACAGCGGCTATTTTTATTGGGCTATCTATGTGGGGCTTGCAGAGAGGCTTGAGAAGTTTCTATATTAAACTCTACAAAAGAAATAAGGTCAGTTAGCCTGATAGCATCAATACATGACTTCGATTCACTTGGATAAATATTTGTGATGTTCCAAAAAGCGGAATAATTTATTGCGCTGGTGACCTCTCTAATCAAAAAATCAGTCGTAGAGTGGATCACTGGTCCTGGGAAACCAGGGTATTGCATGGTTAGTACTTTGTACTATTTAAGAAACCCTCATTCACGTTTAGTTCGGGATCGAGATTAGCGGTATATCTTGATTCTCCGCTAGATGTGGTATCTAACGTGATCGCATAATCATTGGGTTAATCCAATGCTTCCTCCACCCGGAGGCTTTTACCACTGGTAATCACAGTAGTGATCGTGAATCAAAAAGAGTGAAGTGATTGTGGTGAGGAAAAAAGGTTGTTTAAAAATCTCGTAAAGCCAGTAGATTTCTTTATTGGTACTGGATTCGGGATGAGTTTAAAAAGAGTATTCTAGTTGTGCACGTATCCTGACTTATTATGGTCAAGTGCACTTTTTAAAAGTTGTGTCCAAAAAAGGTCGACATGTTTCAGCCCTCGTCAGCCCCTAGGGGTCAAGTGGGCTTTCTTCAGGACCTGGTGCAAAACAGAGTAGACCTCTCTAATCAGCAAAGAGTTGAAATGGAGGCGGTTGGTAAATTGGAAAAGGTTTCCACATACAGGCGGAGCTCAAGGTTCAACCTGTGGGTACCTCTAGCCGCTTTGCATCGAGACACATTATGTAAGCAAAATAATTGTGCTGCACTACATTTCAAGCAGCAGGATATGGGATGACGTTCATCTCCCTCTGATGGAGCAATGCAATGAGTAAACTGTTTATTTCTATCTGTAGCTCAGCCTTCTGTGTAAGTCCTTGGATGTCTGTGGTTCGGAACGTGACATCAGCAGCCGTTATTCTAAGTGGACACATGTTGATGTCACTTATCTATTTTCTTGTAGCCTCAAAGCCTGCGCCTGAACGCTGTGCAATATGTGCATGTACCTGGGCGAGGCCAAGTTCGGCATTTTATTTTGCGTTTGAACAATAGTCAGTGTTTGTCCCATTTTGTTTTCAATCTCTCTGACTCTGACTTTACAGTAATATCCGATTGAAAAGAAAACTTCAATTTCATCTCCCAGCTGGGGATGATTGGATATTCATAAGGCTTCTAGAAAGACTTCTGATTTGTGTAGTTGATGTTCTTTATTGACTTTTCAAATAGTTTACTTTTGTCTTCTCCGAGAGCAGCTTGGCGCGCCTCAGCCTCCTGCCGCTGCCTTCTTGCATGCTGTGTGCGCTTTCTGCGTGGGCAGAGCCGCACACATTTGTTTGTGGATGCAAGTTGTGTGTGTGCATGTTAAAATAAAAAGGACATGATTTTATTTAGGTCTGCTTGCTGCATTTTATAAGTGCTGCACAGTCGACATACATGCTTCCACTGTACACTGTCTAACTGCAAGTTTTGGGCATGCTGTGTGTCTTCATGCCCTTCTTGTTCAGCACCATGTGACCAGTATTAGCTTGTAGAGGGTTTTTAGAGTATATATTGTGACTACTGTTTGTGCTAAGAATAATATTGGTTTATTTAGTCCACATGAGTGCACACAAAACACTGTATAAGGTAATTATGGGTGTGACCTGTGCAAGAGTACAGTATGTGTGCATATTATTAATTTACAGTTATTATAATGCCATACCTGTATATTGTATAGGGTTTGCACAGTCTGTATGGAGTACTGTGCATGCACATTGTGTTTGCCCAGTTTATGTGTACATTGTCTGTACAGTATACTGTGAATACATGTCAATGTTGATAATGTTTGCAGTTCATATTGTATATGGGGCTAAGAATACAGTGTAAGCACTCTCCAACAAGCTGCATCATTTTATCTCATTTTTGTTAAATAACATTTGCACAGAAAATGTTGACTAACTTCCCAGAAAATGTCATGCCCCTCTAACGTGACCCCTCTTTCCCCCACCCCGGGCCAAGCCCAGCCCCACCACTCTCAAACTTCAGCAACCGCCCCTGTCAAAAAATTTTATAGATGTCAAGGTTATTGAAGTTGTGAATGTTTCTAAATGGATCAGGGCTATCGTGATTGCAAAAATATAGAATAGGGCGTCATGATATAAGCTGAATTAAGGCACTTAAATAAATACATTGTCATTGAGTGCCACCCTTTAACCAAGATTCAGGAGTTGTTCCCCACTACAGGTAATGTTAAGTTCTTTAGTAAGATTGACCTATCGGCTGCATACCATCAAGTGCCATTAGAAAATAATACTCGGCGGCTCACCACATTTATAACACCATTTGGAGCATTTAAATATTCAAGGGTGCCATCCGGGTTAGCTTCAGCAATAAGCGTATTTAAAAAAGTGATGATCATTTGTTTAAGGATGAAAATGGAGTTGTGGCCTTCCAGGAAGACTTGCTTAACTTTGCTAAAATGGTGAGGGAGCATAATACGATCTTGGATAAAGTATTTCCAATTGATAAAGAACGCGGCATGACAATTTCATTGGAAAAATGCAAGCTCTTCACGGAAGCTGTAAATTATTTAGGCCACAGGGTTTCTTCCAGGGGTATTGAGCCCTAAGCCGACCTCTGGAACCCCTTAATCCCAAGGATAAGGACGAGCTGCGATCATTCATAGGCCTTAGCGATGATTATTCCAGATGAGTCCAGATTAGGGATATGCCACTAGAATGTAACCACTTAAAAAAATACTAAGAAAAAATGAAACGTTTGTGTGGGGTGGTAGAGAGGAGGACATCATCCAAGATATAAAACAAAGTTTAGTGAAGGTCCCAGCTTTAAAGACCTTCGTTAGTGGATTGAAATGTATAGTCACTGTGGATGCCAGGGCAGTAGGACGTGGAGCAGTATTGTCTTAAGGCCAATGGGATGGAACACACTGTCACATTTGCATCCAGAACTTTGATGGATGCAGAGAAAAAGTACAGAACTATCTAAAGAGAGATGTTAGCCTGTGCCTGGGCTATTGACAAGTTTCAAAACATATTTGTGACCCGCATTGAGCAGCCGGGCTGGAGAAACCCAACAGACTCCCTGGTCTGTGCATGGTGTCTTTCCTGCCTGCACAGACCAATCTCTGTGCTGCTGGTACCAGGCAGATAGAGGAGAGGTGGCACAACTAGACGCAACGCTGGAGGTGGCCGGCATGAAATGGTACATTTTTTCAATTAAATATTGTATTTTTACCCCACCTGCGCGAACCTACCCGCCTCACCATCCTTTGTTTATGGCGGCCGCTGCTGCCTGCACTTCACTAATATGGTGACACGGGCACAGACGGGATAGCCCGTCTGTGCCCGTCCGTGCCAGGACGGAGCAGGACGGAGCTTAGGACCGCAGTCATGGCAGCTCAAAACCCTAACAAACTTGTTTATAATGGTGAGTTTTTATTGACACTAAGAGATCACGCTAGATCACTCTGTCCCCCGGTGGCCATTTTCGAGAGCATATCTACCCATTGCCATCGCTGCACTACACTGCACTGCAATCCCCTTAATTCAGTGGAAACTACTAACACCCCTATTATTTTTGCCTTGTTAAATTGTAGATCCCTTCCGCAGCATTCAATAGAAATAAACCTGATTCTAGAGGAAAGAGCCCCAGACATACTCTTCCTAACCGAGACGTGGCTCACTGAATCATCTGACCCGGATATTGTTCAGGCCCTCCCTCCCAATTACTCTATTATTAGATTAGATCGCCAGACAGGACGTGGAGGAGGTGTGGCAATTATCCATAAGAATATATTTAGTTGCAGAACTCAAGACAGCCCTCTCACAGACTGCGAGAGCCTCGGCTTTTCCATCTCCATTTCGCCCACGAGTACTTTCTCAGGGATCTTGGTCTATAGACCCCCGGGTGACCATCACAGCTTCTGTCACAATCTTCTTGACAAAATCTCTCTCTCTATTAGCAGCTCGTCTAATTTTTCCATTCTGGGCGATCTTAATATTCATCTGGATGAAACAGATACAGCTGCGACTCAATGCCTGCTGGATACCTTGGGATTAGTCCACCTTGACCAAATAGTGACCTCCCCTACAGATACAGCAGGTCATTTGTTGGACCACTGTTTCACTAATCTCAAGAATATAGTGTGTGATCCTCCCCATTTCATCCCATGGTCAGATCACGCCCTACTTTCTTTTGCTTGGTCTCCTGACACGCAGAACCATAAAGTTAGACTTCCAAAGAAAGTAGGCCGAGTCTGGTCCAGACTATCGGTCAGCGACTGGGAAGCTGCCCTTAGGAGATGTCCACCATCCCTTTTTGAGGATCCTGTGGCTGCCAATGAAGCCTTTGATCACTGGCTGAACTACACTCTAAATACCATCCTGCCTAAAAATGAAATGCGACAGCGTGAAGGCCATAGCAAACATCCATGGTATACTGATACTCTCAAACAACATAAACAGTCTTGCAAACGGGCAGAGAGGAAATGGAGGAAAGTCTTTTCTCCCGTTGCTAAAATGGAATATAAAATAGCCCTCAGGTCTTATAAAAAATTACTCAAACTCACTCAAGCAGAATACTATCAAATAAAAATTTCAGAGGCAGAGAATTCCACCAGAGAGATCTTCAAGGTCTTTCAATCACTGGTTGCTACTCCTAGGCCCATCAATCCGCCACCTGACTTGCATAAACATTGTGAGGCGTTAGCCAACTTCTTTGCGACAAAAGTGTCTAACATCTACACTAGTTTTCCAGCAATCCCTCCTACGCCTGATAAATTGGACAATGTTACCGAAAGCTCGGAGTTGGTTGCTCCTAAGTCAGGCGATGATCTCATGGCCTTCCAGCTATTAGATCTTGTCACGGTGGAACGTCTTCTTACCAACTTAAAATCGGGCTCGCCTAAGGACATCGCTCCTCCGGCTGTACTCAAACTTGTCTCTAAAACAGTCTGCCCTATCATAATGCAGAAAGAGGCGTGGGTGGTGCACTGCATAAGCTAGGTGAAAGGTATTTTCGTTCAATAAGGTCTGGGTGCGCAATCAGGGTGGTGTTATCCGTCCTAACACCATCAATGAATAGCTGAGTAGTGTCTTGCAGAGATCTGCAAGTACATCCCCTGGGTAGGCACTCCAATGGGTAATCAAACTAAGTTGATTCATACAAAAGTGAATCCTTTTGAGATGCGTGTTTTTAAATGCTTTTATTCAGCAAATTAGTTCAATTCGATATTGTTTGGCATATCAAATGTTCATTTGTAATCCATACTAGCAGATCTATGAATCTTGATCTCCTATGCATTTCGGGCTGGGACGCCCTTGGTCACGGAGCACTGTTGAGGAAGGGAGGGAGGGATGAGTCAGTGAGGGTATACCGCCTGGATTTACACGTGCTTAATGTGACTAAGTGCAACAATAACTAAAACGGGTGTGTTTGCTAACGTTTTAGTGACTGAGTGAAGGTACTGGGTAGTGCAATGGAAATTACTGCGTGTGTTGGTTGAATGCGCGCTGCGCAATGACATGCTGGGTTCTGTAGCGCTGTGGGCGAAGGACACTTACTTCATAGATACCGGTGGCAAAGCGTGCCGTCCATTGCTTAGTCGGGGGGTCTGCGTGTGGTACGGGCGGGTGCTCGTTATGTTTAAACACTCGGTGATGTGACGTGAAGAAACGTAAACATAAACAAAGGACTACTCGGAAGTATGCACGGTGGCGGCCATCTTAGAATGTGGGGAGATAGAGTACAGGTAATGCAAACTGGGGAGAATGCAGAGAGACAATGTCAAAAAACAGAAGTAGTATTACATGAATAAACAGTAACATAATAAGCAATGCATCATATTAGTATTACAGGTAACAACTATACTCAATACGGTCATTAAGACCATGCGGCTTCAGAGTCTGTAACAGATAAATCCATTCAAGTTCTCTTTTTAACAAGAGTTTATGATTGTCAATCCCTTCTCGTTTGGTGAGGGTTTCAAGTACTATGAATTTTAATTGGGCGATGGAATGCCGAGCCTCAGCAAAATGCATGGCGATGTTGGATTTCTCAACTTTCAGCCTGATGTTAGATTTATGCTCGTTGAGGCGAGTTTTAATTTTCCGTTCGGTTTTACCGATGTACAGCTTTCCACAGGGACATTTCAAAGCATATATCAAATTCATCGAGTCACAGGTAGCATCAACTTGAAGTTTAATGTTGTGACCTTTCATTGGGTGCTGGATACTGTTGCCTTTGATGACACTATTGCAGTGATTGCAATTGAAGCAAGGTATGGTGCCACGGTGTTGTGTGTGGGTTTCAGTGGGTTTAGACAAAATTTCCTTGAAATTTCTGCTTCTTGTGTGTGCAAAAATTGGTGGTTTCTCAAAAATGCCCTTGAAGTCGGGTTCACTTTGTAAGATGGGCCAGTGCTTCCGTATAATCTTCTTGTATGTAGGGCTGGCTGTGGAGTATTTGGATACTATCACCATACGTTGTTCTTGCACTCTATTGCTTTTCAAAAGGCTATCTTCTCTGGTGATGAGAGCAACTCTAGATTGTGCTTCATTCAGAGTATGTTCAGGATATCCTCTAGCACGGAATCGTTCACGCATCTCATTAATGCGCATGATGTAAGTCTGTTCGTCTGAAACGATGCGTTTAACACGCAACATTTGCGAATATGGCAGGTGTTGCTTCAGGGACCCTTGGTGGAAGCTGGAAAAATGTAAGGTATTGTTTCTGTCTGTGTTTTTTCTGTGTAAATCGGTAATGAATCCCTCTGGTGTGATCTTGATATTGACGTCAAGGAAGGAGATATCTGTGTCACTTATGTGCCATGTTAGTTTTATTCTTGGATCTTTGCTGTTGATTTCTGTTAACAGATCCTGAAGAGACTCTTTGGTGTTGGACCACATGAAAAACAGGTCATCTATATATCTGACGTACATTTTGGCATGATCTTTGAACTTAGAGTTGGTATATATGTACTGTTTTTCAAAGTTCTCCATGTTAACAGAAATCAACAGCAAAGATCCAAGAATGAAACTAACATGGCACATAAGTGACACAGATATCTCCTTCCTTGACGTCAATATCAAGATCACAGTTGCTCTCATCACCAGAGAAGATAGCCTTTTGAAAAGCAATAGAGTGCAAGAACAACGTATGGTGATAGTATCCAAATACTCCACAGCCAGCCCTACATACAAGAAGATTATACGGAAGCACTGGCCCATCTTACAAAGTGAACCCGACTTCAAGGGCATTTTTGAGAAACCACCAATTTTTGCACACACAAGAAGCAGAAATTTCAAGGAAATTTTGTCTAAACCCACTGAAACCCACACACAACACCGTGGCACCATACCTTGCTTCAATTGCAATCACTGCAATAGTGTCATCAAAGGCAACAGTATCCAGCACCCAATGAAAGGTCACAACATTAAACTTCAAGTTGATGCTACCTGTGAATTTGATATATGCTTTGAAATGTCCCTGTGGAAAGCTGTACATCGGTAAAACCGAACGGAAAATTAAAACTCGCCTCAACGAGCATAAATCTAACATCAGGCTGAAAGTTGAGAAATCCAACATCGCCATGCATTTTGCTGAGGCTCGGCATTCCATCGCCCAATTAAAATTCATAGTACTTGAAACCCTCACCAAACGAGAAGGGATTGACAATCATAAACTCTTGTTAAAAAGAGAACTTGAATGGATTTATCTGTTACAGACTCTGAAGCCGCATGGTCTTAATGACCGTATTGAGTATAGTTGTTACCTGTAATACTAATATGATGCATTGCTTATTATGTTACTGTTTATTCATGTAATACTACTTCTGTTTTTTGACATTGTCTCTCTGCATTCTCCCCAGTTTGCATTACCTGTACTCTATCTCCCCACATTCTAAGATGGCCGCCACCGTGCATACTTCCGAGTAGTCCTTTGTTTATGTTTACGTTTCTTCACGTCACATCACCGAGTGTTTAAACATAACGAGCACCCGCCCGTACCACACGCAGACCCCCCGACTAAGCAATGGACGGCACGCTTTGCCACCGGTATCTATGAAGTAAGTGTCCTTCGCCCACAGCGCTACAGAACCCAGCATGTCATTGCGCAGCGCGCATTCAACCAACACACGCAGTAATTTCCATTGCACTACCCAGTACCTTCACTCAGTCACTAAAACGTTAGCAAACACACCCGTTTTAGTTATTGTTGCACTTAGTCACATTAAGCACGTGTAAATCCAGGCGGTATACCCTCACTGACTCATCCCTCCCTCCCTTCCTCAACAGTGCTCCGTGACCAAGGGCGTCCCAGCCCGAAATGCATAGGAGATCAAGATTCATAGATCTGCTAGTATGGATTACAAATGAACATTTGATATGCCAAACAATATCGAATTGAACTAATTTGCTGAATAAAAGCATTTAAAAACACGCATCTCAAAAGGATTCACTTTTGTATGAATCAACTTAGTTTGATTACCCATTGGAGTGCCTACCCAGGGGATGTACTTGCAGATCTCTGCAAGACACTACTCAGCTATCATAATGCAGGTCATTAATTCATCTTTGACCTCAGGAGTGGTTCCCCCGAATTGGAAGAGAGCAAAGGTACGCGCTTTATTAAAAAAACCTAAGCTGGACCCAGAAGACCTGACCAATTATAGACCTATTTCGTTGTTACTCAGTCTCAGCAAAATAGCTGAAAAGCACGTCAACCATGTCCTCTCTTCTTTTGTTGAATCCTCGGGCGCCCTTCATTCTTCTCAGACTGGTTTCAGACCTAAGCAAGGTACCGAAACAGCGCTGGTGGCGGTAGTCGAGGCTACCAGGAGGATTGTGGATGCTGGAGGCTGCGCTGCGGTGGTCCTATTGGACCTCAGCGCAGCTTTCGATACGGTAAATCACTCTCTCCTGCTACACCGGCTGCGTCTTGCTGGGATATCAGGATTGGCTCTCAAATGGCTGCACTCCTTTTTATCCGACAGGTATTTCTCTGTCTTTGAGGACGAGGTGTCATCAAACCAGTTGCATCTGAGCCACGGCGTTCCCCAGGGATCATCCCTCAGCCCTACACTCTTTAACATTTATATGAGACCGTTGGCTGATGTGGTGCTCCCTTGGGGAATTCAGCTTGTCACATACGCCGATGACACGCAGCTGGTGGTTTCTTCGGCAAGGGACAATAATCTACATCATGGGCTCAACAATCTCACCCCTTGTCTCTCCAGTGTCCTGGAATGGATGACTTCCTCTTGCCTAAAATTAAATGGAGCCAAAACAGATATCATGCTGTTGGGCTTCAAAGCTCCGATAAACCTTGATCCCTGGTGGCCCAGCTGTCTCGAAACCCCCCCCAAACCTAAGACCAAAATAAAAAGTTTAGGGGTTTGGATGGATGACACTCTAAACTTCCAACATCAGGCCAACAAGGTAGCGGCAACCTGCTATGGTCTCATGAGATCGCTAAAAAAAGTCCTTGACCTTCTTCCCTTTGAAGCAAGACGCATTCTGGTCCAGTCGTTAATTCTCTCAAGACTGGACTATGCTAATGCTATATATCTGGGGACATCGGCAGCCACTTTAAAAACTTTGCAAGGTGTTCAGAACTGCGCAGCACGTCTGCTCATGAAGATCCCCAAACGCTGCTCAGCAAAATCTTCAATTCGTACTCTTCATTGGCTCCCAATTCAGGAGAGGATCACATTTAAGGCTCTGTGTTTGGCTCATAAGTCCATTCATAATATGGGCCCCTCTATTCTGAACCCTTGGTTTCAGCGCCATAAATCAATAAGATCCCTCAGATCCAATCACCGTAATCTTCTCGTGGTGCCCAGGGTGAGGCTCGCCCGGATGGGCGGCCGGCTTCTCTCTGTACAAGCGGCTAACCTCTGGAATAAGCTCCCCGATAACATCAGGCATGAATCAAACATTACCATCTTCAGGAAGCAACTAAAAACTTTCTTGTTTAAGTAGGTCTATTTTCATCCTCTAGGTCTTACAGCGCTGGGATGCCCATGGTTAGCCATGCGCTATATAAGAAAGTATTAATTCATTCATTCATTCATATGAGTGTGTGAAATGTCCATTGGGCATATTGTATGTGGATTACATGGTGAAAACTCTTGGTCACTAAGATATAGGAGTAATGATCCCCTGTCTAGGAGGTCTGTAAGGTAAACAGGAGACCTTCTGACAAGGACCTATGTTGCCTTCTTCCCAAGGTGAATGTGGAGCCATTTGCTCAGGCTGATGGACTATATACTGGCTTCATTTTTTAGACTGTCAAGATGACTTTGTCCATAATGTCACAAATGTAATCAACAAACTATTTACCCATTTCTTTTTAGGTCTGGTTACAGCCCTCTTTAGTTTACCTTATCAACACCAAACCCGTACACAGATAGGGGCTTTGTTTCAGTCCCTTCCAGCCATTGGTTTGTATGGGTCAACCCCTTCCAGCCATTAGTTTGTATTGGTCCGCCCCTTCCAGCCATTGGTTTGTATCGATCCGCCCCTTCTAGCCATTTGCTTGGATGGGTCAACCCCTTCAAAGAAAATGTTATTCACACTTTGGATCAGGCCACATGAGTACTTTATTCTCACCTGTTGTTCTTGGGTGTGTTAGTCCTCCTACCTAAAGAGTCCTTCACATTACAGCATATGGGCATTGAAGAAAAGCATCCATGCACTGCAATGCAGGCATACTTATGCTCCTGACAGTGTGTCCACACTCCTGTTGATGCTGCCGCAATGGTGATTTTGCACTGAAATGTGCCTTTTTCTCAAATTATGTTTTTGCACCTAAATGTGCTTCCACGTATCTGTTGAATTTAAACCAGTGATGATTTAACATCAAAATATACTTTGGCACCTAGATGTATTTTCCAATTAAAAGCGTTTTTACACTTAAGGTGATGTTACGCTGAGGATCCTTTGGCACCTAAAAGTGATTTGAACCAAAAAGGGATTTTGCACCTAAATGTGTTTTTTGACTCCTACAAATATTTTCACATTTCTGATGCTCTTGCACCAGCAGTGACGTTGCCACATATTTTTGCTTTGCACCAAATTAGATTTGCGATCCTAAGTGTTGCTTCACTCCTGCTGCTATTGCAGCAATGATTGGTTTTAATTTTAAATGTGATACCACAATCCTTTGCTTCAAGGTTCAAGTGCGATTTTCCATCTAAAAGTATTTTTTGACCATAAAAGTAATTGCAAACAAATTCGATTTTAAACATAAATGTGGCTGGTGATCCTAAATGTTTTCCATACTTAAGCAGATGTAGCCTCACGGGTGATTTTGTACATCAATGGGTGATCAACCTAAAGTAGCATTAAGGTGATACCCCATGATTGAGTAGTAAGGCTGCCCGATAATGATTCTGCTCCTGAAGTTCAATAGCCTACATGTTATTTTGTGGTATTTAATTTTACCCATGCAACCTAAAACAAAGAGAGCTCATAACAGATCAGACCTCCGGATGTGAATAACTCCTCAGAGGTCTTATTCACACTGGCTTATTAAGGATTACCCTCAGCCTCGACCGAGAATCTGGAAACCTTCATCAACAACAAATAATTGGACTCAAACTTGGCTCCATTAAAATTAACCTATACTTTTTTAATCTAAGGGCATTCCCTGCTGGAATAACATAACTATGCTTTTTCTTCTTAGTCCCACAAGATACAAAACTGTTTTATCAGGAATCCGATAGAGGGTATATACCTAAAACATTCTAGCTAGGTAAGAGAATTTCCCACCTACTATTAGATACCAAGCAAACAATCTTGAGGCTATGGGGCAAAGCTGTCATCCCCACAAGAGAGCTCTGGGAACAAAGGATATCGCAGATGATAGCCCATGACAAAATTGCATAGGATTTGAAGGAAAAATAAAATACATTTGTGGAACTGTGGGACTCGGCCCTTGGGTATTTTAAGAAAGGCAATAGAGGATTAATGTGCCTGACAAGATTGTTGGCCCTAGGGCTCCTGGACAGGTCTCTATGCGACTCTGATTAGAACGCTATGTTTTTGATGGTCTCATGTGATTCTTCATAGCAAACTGCATAGTGGGAGTTGACCCAAGGGATAGAAGACAGAGAGGCTGGCGGGGCTGGGTACTGTTCTGTTTTGTAGTGGAAATGCCCGCTTAAGCAATGTATGTTATAAAACTCAATAAAAATGATTGAAACTTAAACACTTCTACCCTGGTTAGGGATAGCAACACTGTGCTTGAACAACATCTCTAATGACTATGCCACCATTGGCTCCCCCTCTTCCACGCCTCCATTTCCCCATTAGCCCTCAAAACCCTTTGGATAACGAAACTCGGTGGCTTAATACCATTATAAATCAAGATATTCAGAACAGTAACCTGGAACAAAGCTGATCATATGCTGACACAGACCAAAGTAACCTACTGCCCACCCCAGAGCCACAACTGCCCTTTAATACAGCCTCACTCCATCAACAAACGCCTCAGTGTAGTCTACACCCAAAAAACACAGCATGCAAACTGGCTCTTCACAGAGGCACTTGACCACCCATGGGCATGATTCACATGAGGTACTCACCTCATACATCATTAAATACACTACTGTCAAGAGCACAAACCTCTTATCCACTTCCACAATGATCTGCCTGACATCAAGCTGTGGCTGCATCACCTGCATAAGTTGATTAAAATGTCTGCAAACACTCTCCATCTTTCTGCCACAAGAACTCTCCTCCCGGGGACTAAAAGCCTAACCTCTGCGTGGTATATCTCACTTGACATGCCTACTTCTGAGGAGCCCAACACGCACACAAATCCCAAGGCTTTGGATCATTACTCCACTCACATTCTCTCTAATGTACCACACACCTGAATATTCTGTGATCACAAATCGCGCGACACATCCTATTTTCACAATCTCCAAAGACGTAACGTAAACAATCAAAGATCAATTTACCCAAGCAACCTGAGAAGAACTGCATCCTCTGAACCTAGTAACCCATCTCTGCATATAACAGCAAAGTTGCCCTCCCCTGAAGAACTCTACAGCTGTGATCTCTAATGCAACTTCCATATCTCTTCTTTTCCAAAACTTCGGCCATGATGCTGTTGCACTTATGGAAAACCTGGTTCTGCTCCTTCTCCACATCACTGTACCATTACAATACAAAATCTTCTACCTCCATTAAAAAACTAGTGAAAAGTTGCTTTTTAAAGAAAGGAGAGTCCACCATTTTGTGTTGTACCCCCGCCACTGTTAAACACCACCATCCATTGGCACGCTAAATGTGGAATGATTTATGTACCCAGTGACGTAGGGCTGGGCCCTATTAATTATTTTGGACTGTAGGGCACGGATATGCGTCATGCGACTGTTTTCTTCGAAACATCTACCGCGCATCACTATATTCTCAGTACCAGCCTCCTCTCTGCCCTTCTTTTTGTTAGACTGAAGGCAATGATAATACTGGGAGGCAATAATAAAAAAATGACAGCATGAAATTTAATGATGAATTGTATTCTTGTCCCGCGTTCCACATTTGCTTATCAGGGGCCATGTTGTTGGCTTCATTATTTAAATGCTGGCTGGCAGCCGCGCGCCCGCTCTCCTTTTACATGCACATATTTTAAAAACAGCCACACACAGGGGTGGCACTGAGAGGGGCAATGCAATTTGTGATCATAATGGAGTGGAATAATTCGGTTATAAAAATGAAAATACAGTCCAAATTAGTATTCGGTCTGGAGCTGCGGCTTCGCTTTACTGGAAGAGGATTAGTCCCTGTCCAATTTTGAAAAGATAGACCTGGCATCTTGGCTGCTATTGTGGGCGCCTAAGAGCGTGTTTTGGGGGTAGTACAGCAATAAATGAGGCGCGTGTCATTTTAAATCTAGCTATACAGGGCTATGGAGAGGAGCTGAGTGCATGGATTGTGTGTATAATGGCCTGGTTAGAACCTGCAATTGTGACGTGTGCATTGTCTGCACAGCCCTGCACAACTGGTATGGGCACGTTCAATATTTTTTGGGGTAACTGGTACTTCAGCACCGTGCCTGCTGCAGTCCTCCTCAGCCTGCAGGGCACGGACAGTATTGTTGTGAGGCAGTTGCGACTGTATGTTCTCATCACCATTGTACCCACTCTGGTGTGCTGCAGTGTTACCTAATCAGACAGTGTATTGCTGCCCATGCACATGCATGCACAGGAACATTTGTGCACGGGATTAGGATTCCACTGTAACATATGTTGTCTTCCTTACCCAGTATAGTTAGACCAAGTGACATGATTTTTATTGCACTATGTCATTTGATTATTTAATGGAGTATTCAAGTTCAGGAGTGTTTCTGTTTTGAGTGCTTATATCTGATTGACAGGTGTTTGTAAATGGGAATGCATCAAATGACTAGCAAAGCATAGAACGGATTGAGTTTAGCCAGCGGTGACTCCTCCGCAGGAGGAATATCGCCCCACTGCCTGGCTCAGAGCCTGCAAATGAAAAATAAAACTATGTTCTAGTGCCAGGAAGTGGACAGGAGGTGCGATGCGATGCAGGCTGTCTGTGGCAGCTTCAGGTAAGTTCTTTTTTTATATACATCATTACTAAAATCCCCCCGCGCGCTCCCTCTCCTGCGTTCTCTCCACTCGCCAGATCACCCTTTGTTTGTGGTGGCCGCCACTGTTGAGCTTTGTACAAACTTCCTTGGGCAAGGAGCTGACTCGGGATAGTTGTAGTAGGTATCAGGTGAGTAAGAAATCAGATTGTCTAACGAGGGAGGGCGAGCTTCGAAAATGGCCTTGAATGAGGAAAATAAGGGTGGCTTATATGTGGCAAGTAAGTTTGAGTGGAGCGGTCCTGGAAGACAGAGGGTCGTATGAAGTTCCATGCGGGTACGAGGGCGCTCAGCAGACGCCATGGATCGTTTTGAAGAGCATGCTTAGATGTTTTTATGGGATCATATTTTAGCAAACAGGCAGCTGACGTAGTGTCAGTAAGTAGAGATGTATGTGAGTCCAGGAAGGTAAAAAATTGTCCTAGAGGTAAAGTTTTTTTTCACAGAATGATATAGGAGTAATCTTACCAGGAAGCTGTCCCTGTCCTTCCGTTTTTTCTCCTTGGCAATGTATTTTTAAGGGGTTTGGTGGTGTGGAATGGGGGGGAGCCGATTACATTTGCAGATGTTAACGATGTGAACTCTGGCTGTGCCAACTGAAGTCTTCAAAACACGTTTCAGTAGCATGCTAAATTAGAAAAAATGCACCAGGAGGCTCTGGCTAAAGGAAAGGGTATCACCATGGCAGCGAAGGAGGTGGCCGAAGCAGCCGATATGGATGCAGGGAAATCAATGTTTTTTTTCTAAAGAAGTGATGAGGCTGAAGGTGAGAGGAAAATCATGGGAAGGCAAGAAAGATTTGTCTGTGGTCCATGTAGAATGATAGTGCGCTGAAAAGAGTGTGTATGGAAATGCGCTATTTATAAAAATTTGACGGTGGTGGATAAATTGTAAATGAAAGTTATAACTATGACTTCAGAATTTCTACAGTTTATCTAATTTAGGTTTGGAATGCACAGGCAAGAAAAAGTTTTCCCAACGATAACTAAGTTTTAACCTTTTCATTGAATCTCAATGTGTATTTAATTTGTTTTAAAGAAAAATGTGTTTCACATTGTAGAATTCAGTGTCGTTGAGTGCAGTGTCATTATGTGGAGTGCAGTGGAAGAGAGTGTTTTAAAGTCTATTGTCGTAGAGTATCGTAGGGTGGAATAGAGTTGAGTAGAGCAAAGTGGAGTGGTGTAACTTATAATGTAGTAAAGTGTTATATAGTGACAAGGTGTCTTCTGTAATGGAGTAGAGTGTTTTGCAGTAAAGTAGAGTGTCATAGAATGGCATAGAGTGTGGTGCAGGGTTGTAGAGTGGAGCTCCATACAGTGGAGTGTCGGACAGTGGAGTGACGTAGAGTGGAATATGGTAGTATAGTGGGATAAAGTGTAAAGGAGTATAGTCGAGTAGAGTACACTGTAGTAGGGTAGCATACAGTTGAGTAAAGTGTCATAAATTGGAGTACTGTGTTGTACAGTAGAGTGTAGTGGCGTAACGAACAGGCTTGGAAAGTGTTGGAGACTATGGCATACAGTGTAGTAAAGTGGAGTGCTGTGTCATAGAGTAGAGTGAAGTAAAGTGGTGTGCAGTGGCATACATAGAGTTCCGATTTTAGAAAGAAAGGGACCCCTACTGAAAACAATGAATCTTGCTAGCTGTAGGGAAAAATACCATATGGGGTAAGAAGAAAGCTAAGCACAAGATCTATTTTGTTTAAATACTACTAATCATCAGGCCTAAATCTATATACAAAGAAAGGTGCATGTGAAATTGACATGTACATATGACTGGAAATAATTCTTTTTATTACAAAATAGATTTTTTTATTTTTTCCTTTTTATGTTATATTTTTCTCTTGTTCCTTTATCTTTTTGTACTTTTGATATTTTTGATGATTGTTGTTTCACACAAATAATACAATATTTACATTACATAGACACAAACACATATGTACAAAAACACAAAACTATTTTTCAAAAGACAATAAATAACAGTGCTATACAACAGAATCAAAATGTTTTTATATAACAATAAGAGAGGGAATTGGTATCTTGACAAATAATTCGCAGGGCTGGCGGTCGATGGGAACACGCCGCTCGATTCGGCATATTAGCCTTCGTCAGGAGAACCGCCTCACTTTCTCTATAACAAAGTGCAGAATGGAGACAATATAAAGCATAAAAAAGCACTCTAGGCCTGGAACTTTAATCATGATACAATAATGAGCCCTATGTGCTTCATTTACTTTGATGTCTATGCCAATGTTGACATTCTGCTTAATAAATCCATAGTAGAATAGAGGGTAAGAACGCACTATCTTTGTTCCGTGAAGCTAATACCCAAGAACTCCTCTAAGAGAAGAAAGGAACATGACCTTGTGACTGCTTGAATAGAAAAGAAGATGGAGAATAGATATAGTTGCCGGTGCAGAGAGATAGTGTTTGAGAAAAATAGGTGCGCTTTTTAGGAGCAAGTCTTTTATATAGCGACTCTCTTTAGCCTTTTCATGATTATTTGGACCCAGTATGTCAAGATTGTTGTTAGTTAAAAGGTACTTCATAGACATGGTATATACCTATGATCCTGGGCCGAGGCAATGATATCCGCTTTAAGTTAACAAAGATTATTAATCTTTGCTTGTGAAGACATCACATAAATTCTGTGTTTTCTGTAATGATATGTAACAAGAGGACAAGGTACTGGTTATGTCCATCCATTGCTTAATTCAGATAGTGATATGTTAAAAAGACATATAACATGAATTACATGGTATGTACCTTCTTGCAGGGTTCTACTACTGGATGTCCAAGTTGGGTATTAAAATGGTTTAAGCCTCATAGAGAATTCACAATCTGTGAAAACAAATTTATTTATTTAATCAATGGTTTATTCTTTAAGTAGAACAGAAGGACTACTTATTTTTCCTATTTTTTTCCTGATTTTTTAGTTAATTAAGAGAAAGTGATTCTGTTCTAGCCAACCATACAGAAAAGAAGGTTGTGGTGCAAAGTTGTGATACTTACAATGGATGTAGATAATGATGTTCATCCATATTTAAGACTTCATTAAAATATGGAAAAATAAAGAATTTCACAGAAGAGGCGACTGACGTATGGTACTGCAAAAAGTAAAGGATATATTTGTAGGTTTTTAATCAGATATCTGCAAATGATGTCCCTTATTTACTTTATTCTATATCTACTACGGTTTTGCTTGGTGTTTATTGGGTGTAGCCACACCGTCAGTGTAGATTTTTGGAATTAGGTCAATAATTTGTAATCCCCTTCCAGGGGTCTTTATGTGAAAGTATAGATACATGTAGATGTAAAATAAACCACATTGAGCGCCCTAATATTCTCCAATTGTATCAGCAACCCAATCTTATATTGCTTATTCGATTGGGATGACAGAACATGATGGTATTGGTATTAGTAAAATTCGGTGCCCATCATTATTTATCATATATATAAAATGATATAGCCGTAATATAGACGGAATCTACCAGGTGTGTATACGTATCGATATCAATATGATTATCCCTTGTATAGATAGACTAAGGAGTACCAGGAACTTATGTTAATTCTGTAACGAAAAGGCAGCTCATTTTCTGTACTTATTGTTCTGTTTCGAAAGAATATGATCGTGATGTCAGCGAAAATTATCGGTTATGCACAAGTGCTAATGGTAGTATAGGTTACCCGTATCGGTAGACTAAAGATTGCAAGGAGCTTCTATTAATCCGACATAAAACGGGCAACATATTTAGTCCTCACCAATATGAACCTATGGGTTTTTCTGGTTTTACTCATGTACCGTCTAGGCAGGACTTAAGACTTATTATAAAATGTAGGCAACCTCCCCCACATTTTCTTAGTGTGGGATATAAGCTTCTGATTTTAGTATGGAGATCACAGCATCACTCACCGTAATTTTGGCAAAAAAACGGCACAAATGGGTAAACGGCAGCGAGATATGCCCGTAAGTCGTAAGACTTTTTATAACCGATTATCGTATCTGGATAGCGTCTGACGTCATCAAAAATGGGCTGATACTAGATCTAGAAACTGCCCTGCTGGAGCCTGCATATTGAGATAGAAAGGGGACTAAAGTGCAGCTTAACAACGGCATCCATTTTGAAGTGGATAATTCACGTCTGTGTTACTTTTAATGAATTGGTATTGAGATTGTGGCCTATGTATGCTACGGTCACTTTCAATTATAAATATAGTCTGCTTACATAGCATTACTTTGGAGAATATTGTTTTCAGGGTCTAATGAAGAAGTTTTTTGATTGAACTATCTCCTGGCACGGTAGTCCATTAGGGGTAATACGTGTCAGGAAAACAGTAAGAGTGGAATATTATTTAGCAGGTTCACCAAGTATATGGTGTATTACTGATTATATTTGATTACTTGGGCCCATGGTATATCCTGATTCAATCCTTTCTTAAAGGTATCTAACATAAATATCCAATATACCTCGTGTTTTTTCCTAGTAGGTTCACTGCTTTGATTATGTTTGGGAGAGATTGTTTCAAGGATAAACCATTTAATGTTATCTTCAGTGTGGTTTAATGTTACATAGTGATCCACTATCGGCGCTGAAATCTTTTTAGTGCGAATCGCTGAGCGATGCTCAGTGAGTCGTATGTTGAGGCTGCGTGCTATTTTACCTATATACCCCAATCCACATGAGTAAAAGGTAAATCAAATTTTTGGTTTTACAATTGGTCATGTTTTTCAGCTTTACAGTTTAACCGTTCAGTTGTATTGTGTCACTTTCTATTGCCAGGGGGCAGATTTTACAAGTACCGCATCTAACGTTTCCTACCACTGCTGAAGTCCCCACAATACTTCTCTGTACTGGTAGTTTTATTTGGGATAGCCGTGATCTTACAATTAGATCTTTAAGATTTTTATTCTTGCGGTAGGCAAATAAAGGCTTTGGTATTTTCTCTTTGGTTTCTTTGTCGACATTAAGAATGTGCCAATTTGAAGAGATGATTTGTCTTATTTGATCATTCATCATTGAATGTCTAGTGACAAATACTAGTGCGGTGGTATTATGTTTGTTGATATTGGTCAGTAAGTGTTGTCTGTCATAAAACCTCGCTCTCTTATTCGAGTATTTCACCAGTTTTCGTGGGTATCCTCGAGCTAGAAATTTTTCTCTCATGTCTGAAGCTCTCAAGTCAACGTTAGTGATGGTGGTACAGTTTCTGCGTAAATGCAGAAACTGACCAAAGGGGATCCTATTTTTCTGTGACATGGGGTGGAAACTGTCATAGTGTAAGAGCTTGTTACGCGCCGTGGGCTTAGTAAACAGGTCAACAGCCAGTTTTCCTGCAACATGTTTGATAATAATGTCCAGAAATTCTATCTGGTTATTATTTACCACAGATGTAAAATGTAAATTTTTATCACACAGATTTAACCATATGAAAAACTCATTTAGATATGAAAACTCCTAAACATATGGGAACCCACCGACCAAAATACATATCACACACAGTAGGCCACTCTTGGTCTGATGGTGGAAAAGAGGAACATTACGCAGTTATGGGGAGCAGCACAACCACCCACAATTGCAGCCTGGAAAAAAGACCTAGATTGGTGCATGCACAGAGAAAAGACAGTATATGTGTCCCGGGGTTGCCCCAAAAAGTGGTCACGTGTATGGAGTCCTTGGAACTCTTACCGAGGGGAGATATGCCGCCCACCGCACAGGATTGAACACGAAGATGCCCCTACTCCGTTATCTTCCTTACGTATACTATGTGGTAATGAATGGCTACTGATTGTCTCCACAGCATGTGATTATGATGAATCCTCTGTAAAGTATGTTTTCATGTCGATGATTGTTAAATAAAAAGAAATATATAAAAAAAACTAATTTAGATTCTCCTCAGTATCTGACCAAATGAAAAAGATATCGTCTATGAAGCGCGACCATTTCCAGATGGATTCGAAAAAGGGTGCCACCTCATTGTAGATATGTATATATTCAAATTTGGTCATATAAATATTCACCACTGTTGGTGCACAGGATGCGCCCATGCATACATCCTTTATTTGTTGGAATAGCTGGCTGTTGAACTCAAAGATATTGTCATCAAGAACTTCTTTGAGGAACTTGATGATGAAGCTTTCATTGAAGTCGATGGTCATGGTTTGAATAAACCATTCCACTGCTTGCAATGGCCCTTGAATGGGGATGTTGCTATAAAGACTTTCTATATCAAGGGTTACTAGCCATTGTTGTTGTGGATTAAAGGGAACCTCCTCAATAAGGTTTATGATATGTCGCGTATCTTGGACATATGCCGGAGTTTTGTTGATGTGAGGGCGTAGGATGGCATCCAGGTATTTAGACAATAGCTTTGTGACAGACCCTATCGTCGTGACGATGGGTCTGTATGGTAGATCCATCTCATTTTTGTGTATTTTGGGTACACCATACAGGCATGCCATCCTTGGATTCTGTACATTAAGATAGGCAAATTCCTTATCGCAAATGTCACCATTTCTGAGTGCTTTGCTCGTAATGCGCTGAATTTTTGATTTTATTTTGTCCGTTGGATTCCTAGTGATTTTAGCATAGAAATTGGTATCTTTTAACATGTCCTCTATTTTTGACACATAACTGGTGGTATTCATAATTACGATACCCCCACCTTTATCACAGCTTTTGATGGTAATAGCAGAGTTGTTTTTCAAATTTAATAGAGCCTGATATTCCTCTGGTTGGATATTGTAAGGAGTTCTTTGTACATATTTGGTGGCCGCAGTCATTTTTTGATATACCATCTGTTCAAATACAATAGCCTCTGGAGGTTCTTGATCAACAGTGGGCGTAAAGTTTGATTTAGGCATTAGGCCCGATTTGCTGATTTGTGTCGTAGGTGCATTGTGTTTTGCAAAGAACAGGTTTAATCAAATCTTTCTAAAAAATGTTGTTAAGTCACTGAACAGTTCAAATTTGCTCAAGCCAGAATGTGTAACAAATGTGAGCCTTTACGTAACAAGGAATGGGTGGCAGGTGTCAAATCTGAGGTGGTTCAATTGAATCCTGGGATTTCTTTTACTCTCTCCAGTATTGGGCGTTGCGCGTTGCTAGAAATTGGTTCTAATTTGTCTGATGATTTCCCTGGTAACATGGTTGATATTAAGGCCACCAGTTGCCTCTCCTTTGATTGCGCCTCCCTAGAAAAGACTGTGGCACTTGGTAGGGTCTAGATGTATACCGACCATTTCTATTTTCAAACTGATTAGGTGCACTGTCATTATCTGAATCTGACGTCTCTGAAAATGTTGTTACTTTTCTATTATATCATCTGTAATCTTGTTGTTCTTGTTGGCCACCTTCCTGTTGTGTGTAATAATGTTCTGATAAATATGGGTACGTATTTTCTCTATTAGAGAAACAGATGTCTTTTTTTTAGTTTGTCGGTTTTCCTTTTGTGAAGATATTCCGTATATGAGTTTATTTCTTGATCTACAGATGGATCCCCACCAGAACCAGAAGAACGGTCATCCAGGCCCTCGTCACCAGCAATCTGGACTATTTCAACGCCCTCTACGCAGGAACCATGGCCAAACTCCAGAAGAGACTCCAAAGCATACAGAACGCCTCCACGTGCCGCGTCCTCGACATTCCCCGCCACAGTCACATCACCGCCCACCTTAGGAACCTGCACTGGCTCCCCGTCAACAAGAGGATCACCTTCAAGCAACTCATCCACGCTCACACGGTACTCCACAACACCGGACCAGCATAACTCAACAACCGACTTGCCTTCTACACCCCAAACCGCCATCTCCGCTCCGCCAACCTCGCCCTCGCCACCGTCCCACTCATCTGCAGAACAACTGCCGGTGGCAGATCTTTCTCCCACCTCGCCGCCAAGACATGGAACACCCTCCCCACCCACCTACGACAGACCCAAGACCTGCTGACCTTCAGGAGACTCCTAAAGACCTGGCTGTTTGATCAGTAGCTGCTCCCCCCCCCCCTCTCAGCACCTTGAGACCCTCACAGGTGTGTAGCGTGCTCTACAAATTGATTGATTGATGTTTTTTGGCTTCATCTACAACTGTGTTGTTTTTGATTTTGTTTTCTAGTTCTAGGATTTCAGAGATGAATACTTGTAGCATTTTTTGGGCCGTTTCAACGATCAACATCATTAAATCACACGAACATCGGTTCGCAATCATCTACCATTTTTCAAGAAATGCTTTTAGTTGGACAAATAGTCCCGGGATGTTTTTAACTCTCAATCCTTGGGGGATTACACCTGCCCTTAAATATTCCAGCATGTATTGACCATGCAGTTCTATCCTTTTGGTCTTTTTCTTTAAAGCCAGGAGTTTGTTGAAATCCTCATTTTTATCAGGATTGGCATAGATTGCTGGCCAAATGATCTTGTACTCCCCACCATTGATGCAAAGTCATCATCAGCAAAGCCAAATGTCATAAGATTGGCCATTACGTTTTATTAGCCCAATAGATGGTACTAAATGTTAGATGGTAAACAACATTTTAGTTGTAAAGGGATGTCAATAAGAATATCAGTACACTATAACATGAGGGACAGAAGAAAAGGAAACTTAAGAAAGCAATATAAAGTGCAAAGATAATAAGAGTTAGTTGGGTAGCTCCAACAAGTGCTATTAATAGTGTGGTCCACTGGGAACAAAGGCCCAGACAATTTCTTTTTTAAATACTGGACATGCCTAGACCAGATATCCCCTCACAGACAGGCTGCGAGAATTATAA
The DNA here is from genome assembly GCF_964204655.1 of Triturus cristatus. Lineage (NCBI taxonomy): Eukaryota > Metazoa > Chordata > Amphibia > Caudata > Salamandridae > Triturus > Triturus cristatus. The sequence goes on along the minus strand of NC_140585.1, from coordinate 253,982,002 downwards.
GTCCATCTATGCAATGGATAATCATATTGATATCGGTACGTATACACACCTGGTAGATTCTGTCTATATTACAGCTATATCATTTTCTATATATGATAAACAATGATGGGCACTGAATTTTACTAATACCAATACCATCATGTTCTGTCATCCCAATCAAATAAGCAGTATAAGATTGGGTTGCCGATACAATCGGAGAATATGAGGGCACTCAATGTGGTTTATTTTACATCAACATGTATCTATACTTTCAGATAAAGACCGGTGGAAGGGGAATACAAATTATTGACCTAATTCCAAAATTCTACACTGACGGTGTGGCTACACCCAATAAACACCAAGTAAGTAAAACCGTAGTAGATATAGAATGAAGTAAATAAGGGACCTCATTTGCAGATATCTGATTAAAAACCTACAAATATATCCTTTACTCTTTGCAGTACCATACATCAGTCACCTCTTCTGTGAAAACCATTTTTTCATATTTTAATTAAGTCTTAAATATGGATGAACATCATTATCTACATCCATTGTAAGTATCACAACTCTGCACCACAACCTTCTTCTCTGCATGGTTGGCTAGAACAGAATCACTTTCTCTTAATTAACTAAAAAATCAGGAAAAAATAGGAAAAATAAGTAGTCCTTCTGTTCTACTTAAAGAATAAACCAGTGATTAAATAAGGATTTTTTTTTCACAGATTGTGAATTCTCTATGAGGCTTAAACCATTTTAATACCCAAATTGGACATCCAGTAGTAGTCCCCTGCAAGAAGGTACATACCATGTAACTCATGTCATATGTCTTTTCAACATATCACTATCTGAATTAAACAATGGATGGACATAACCAGTACATTGTCCTCTTCTTACATATCATTACAGAAAACACAGAATTTTTGTGACATCTTCACAAGCTTACTTAAAGCGGATATCATTGCCTTGGCCCAGGATCACAGGTATATACCATGTCTCCGAAGTACCTTTTAACTAACAACAATCTTGGCATACTGGGTCCAAATAATCATGAAAAGACTAAAGATAGTCGCTATATAAAAGACTTGCTCCTTTCTCTCTCTTTTTTAACTAATATAAGAATCCCTAAAGCATACCTATTTCTCTCGAGCACTATCTCTCTACACAGGCAACTATATCTATTCTCCGTCTTCTTTTCTATTCAGGGAGTCATAAGGTCATGTATTCCTTTCTTCTCTGTGAGGATTTCTTGGGTGTTAGCTTCACGGAACAAAGAAAGTGCGTTCTTACACTCTATTCTACTATGGATTTATTAAGAAGAATGTGTGTTCTTTTGGCAACATTGGCATAGACATCAAAGTAAATGAAGCACATAGTGCTCATTATTGTATCATGATTAAAGTTCCAGGCCTAGAGTGCTTTTGTATACGCCGAAACGCGTGTCGTGGTCCCATCGACCGCGAGCCTTTGAATTACTTGTCAAGAAACCCAATTCCGGAGGAGGAGCCTAGCACGCATCCACGATGGTCGCGTGAGCACAGGGCTCCCCGGACCCTCGCTGCTCCTCGGAACTTATCCTGACTTTATCCTGACTTGGTTGACGGATTCTGGAAGATGAACGTTGGCTGAACCCTAAACACTTTTCAGAAACCAAATCGGACCTGGGAGACCTGATCTATGGTGGTTTGAACTTTTGAGGCCCAACTGATGGCTGTGCCCGGTGCGAAGGTGAACTGTGGAGCCGGGGCATAGTTGAACAACAACGGCATCGGGGCTGTGCCAGCGGCCGTCTCATCACTTTCGGTTTCACTTTTGGATCTCTGAGTGGCTGGACAGTGGAGTTGCTTTGTGCGGCTGGGTTTTTACTCGGCCTTCGCTTCGTGCCTTTGCCTCCGCCTGAACCCAGTGTGCCCATTGACTTTGATCCTCTCGCACCGCCACATTGCGGTCCCTGGTACGGCTCGTGTCGGCTTCGCCCGTGCCACTTTGACGCTTGCTCGGTGGTCCCCTTCGGCGAGCGTGGTTCCACATGGGAGGCAGAGGGGATCCCGAGAGGCGTAAGACCAAGACATCCCTACGTGGGGGACCGGTCCAGACCAACAACATGGACCGCTACACTCAGGGTAAAGGGTCCCCTGGGACGGCCAGTGTTCTCCCAGATGACGCTGGGGGTGTTCCGTCCGCCCCTCCGGATTTGTCCCTGCAGGACATCATGGGCGCCATTAATGGCATCAAGGAGACCATCGCTCAGCAGTACGAGGCCTTGGCCCGTAAAATCGACACGGTGGCCATTGATGTTACGCTAATTCGGGCGGATCTCTCTAAGACCAATGAGAGGGTCCAGTCGCTGGATTTGTGGACGTCCACCCTTGGTACGGATGTGTCGGACCTGCAGACTGCTCTCGGCGACCTCAAGTCGACCAACGACCTGATGGCCCGGCGGCTGGAGGACTTCGAGGGACGGGCTCGACGCAATAACATCCGCGTCATAGGTGTTCCGGAGACCTCCGACAATCGCCCGGTGGATCTTATGGTTGAGGAACTCATCCTCAAACAGCTTGCCCCCGCTGGCCTGAGTAAGTTCTTTGCCGTGGAGCGGGCCCATCGAGTCCCAGGCGGTCGGCCGCGACCGGGAGCTCCCCCGAGGCCTATTGTCGCAAAACTTTTTCACTACAGAGACCGAGATGCTATTCTGCAGGCCTCACGGGTACATGGCCCGGTCCGATATGAGAACTCATCCGTTAACTTTTTCCCGGACTTCACCCAACTGGTCCAGAAACAGCGGATGGGTTTCCAGGGGGTGAAGCGCCGTCTCCGGGACCTGGGTCTTAAGTACTCAATGCTTTTTCCTGCTAAGCTCCGAGTGGAATACGAAGACCGGACTACCCTTTTTGACTGTCCTGCGACTGTGAGTGACTGGCTGGATTCTCTGCCGGACCGGGGTGACCGGCCTGGGCCTTCTGGTGGTGCCGAGGGTGGCGGGCCTCTTTCGGAGTGACTTTTGGTCCTTGACTTTGACATTTTGTTTTGTTCGGCTGGGTTCTACTTCTTTTGTACATTTTGTTTAATTATGATCTATGTTGGGGGCGGGCAGGGACGGGTCCCTTTCCTCCTCCGGGGTCTTTTCGTAGAATGGGGTTTGTATGGCGACAGGCACACTGCAAGTTGGGGTGGTTTTCTGGACCGCAGGGGTGCAGGGTGGGGGGAGTTGAATTTGGGGGGGGGGGTTGGTGGGTGGGAGGGGTTGTTCGGATTTGTGTTTTTTGTTTTCAAGGCGAGGTATTGGCTCTGTTTCAGTTTCAGGTGTCGCGCTATTTGCTGGGGGACCTTTGATCTACTGGAGGGGATGGGGGGGGACGGGTTGAGGCTGATGTCTTGGAACGTCAACGGATTGGGGGATCGTATCAAACGGGGTGTTGTGCTGCAGTATTTGCGTCGTTTGACTCCTGATGTGGTATTCTTACAGGAGACGCATCTGGTTGGTAATGTTTGTCACGCCATGAACAGGGGGGGGATACCGACTCGTGGCCCATTCCGGTTTCACCACTGGCTCCAGAGGGGTGGGCATTCTCCTACGATCTTCACTTCCGCTAGAGATCGCCAGGGTTGTCCTAGACGATAGAGGGCGCTATGTGGCTCTGATTGGGAGGTGGGAGGGACAGTCCCTTTCCTTGGTTTCGGTTTATGTTCCCCCGGGCCTCCGGAACTCCACTTTCTCAGACTTGGGTCGTATGCTGCTTGAGCTTCCTGACAGTCTTTTGCTTATGGGTGGGGCTTTTAATTCGGTTGTTTCGGGTGATTTGGATCGCCACCCGCCCAGGGCCCTCCCTGCTGCCCAGGCGTGGCTCGGCGGACTCTTGGATACCTTCGGTCTGGTGGATTGTTGGAGGTTAATGCATCCGACACAGTGTCAGTACACATTTCACTCTGGGGCCCATGGGAGTCTCTCCAGATTGGATTATTTTCTTATGCCCGCGGCCCAGACTGCCCGGATTCGAGAGGTCAAGCACTTGGCCCGGGGTATTTCTGATCATTCCCCACTGTGGATGCTTTTCGACACCGGGATGCGGTCCGCTGGGCGGATCGCCCCTATTAACCCTTGGTACTTGCGAGACCCCAAGATTCGTGATAGCTTTGTTAAGTCGATTGATCAGTATTTTCTCGAGAATGAGGGGTCGGTGTTGTCCTCAGTGTCCCTGTGGGAAGCCTTCAAAACAGTGCTCCGCGGGCATGCCCTATCCCAGATAGTGGAGGCTAAGAGGGTTAAGAATGAGGCGGTGGTGAAGCTGGAGACTGAAATATCGGGGCTGGAGGCAGCTTTGGAGACGGGTGTCACTCAGGATGGGCTTCATGCCCTCAGCTTGAAGCAGTTTGAATATAAGTCTCTTGTCACTGACGCTGCCAAGAGCATGTATAGGGAGCAACAGGGTAGGTTGTATGATGCTGGGGACAAGGCGGGTAAACTGATTGCTTGGTTGGATAAGAAGGAGAGAGTGAATCGTGTGGTCCCGGAGCTTCGGGTTTCGGATGGAGTGTGTGTGACTGACCCTGGTGAGATTGTGGAGTGTTTTGCTGACCACCTCCGGGCGGTGTACTCCCCGGTGTCTGATAGAGATGAGGATGACTCTCGTCGAGGACCGTGAGCAGATGGATGCCTCCCTGTCTGTCGCCGAGATTGCTACCGCGATTCGTTCCCTTCGCTCGGGCAAGGCTATGGGCCCCAACGGACTGCCGATTGAACTGTATAAACTACGCCCGGATAAAATCGCGCCCTTCCTCCGTCGTATGTTTCTGGAGTCGCTCGAGCGGGGTTCCCTTCCCGACGACCAGCGTCTGACTACTATAGTTGTTATTCCCAAGGACGGTAAGCCACGAGACCGCTGTGCCTCATACAGGCCTATTTCCCTACTAAATGCCGAACCGAAAATCCTTGCCAAGGTTCTCGCTAATCGCTTGCTGGGAGTTATCTGTGATTTGATACATCCGGATCAATGCGGCTTTATCCCTCATCGTAATACCGCTCTCAACTTGCGGCGTCTACATGGCGTCCTCGCTAGGGCGGAGTACTTCTCTGAACCGGCCATATTGGTTTCCTTAGACGCCACGATGGCCTTTGATACCATCGAGTGGCCATTCCTTTGGGCCGTATTGGCGAAGTTTGGCTTTGGGGAGGGATTTATTGGTTGGGTGAAGCTCCTCTATGCTGGTCCAATGGCTCAGGTGGTTGTCAATGGGCGGGTTTCTCGGCCCTTCGCGCTCGGGATGGGTACTAGGCAGGGGTGCCCGTTGTCCCCTCTGCTCTTTGCTCTCGCCTTGGAACCGCTCGCTGCCTGGCTCCGCTGGGAGCCCTCGATCAGAGGGATCCGGTGGGCCCCGGGCTTCGAGGATCGGGTCTCGTTGTACGCGGATGATATTCTTCTGTACCTCACCTCGCCGCGGAAGTCGCTCAATGTGCTTTTTGATGTCCTTACTTCCTTCGGGAGAAATTCGGGTTTGATAATTAACTGGTCCAAATCTTGCGTGTATCCTATCTCCGGTGGCCTTCCTCTCTTGCCGCCTCGGCTTCCGATCCAAACATCTCAATCCGGCTTTAAATACTTGGGGGTATACGTTTCGTTGGATCCGGCGGTCCGCTATGAGCAGAATCTCCTGTCTCCCCTCCGGCGTTTGAGGGCGGACACGGCTCGGTGGTGTAAGTTGCCCTTGTCTCCACTTGGTCGCGCAGCACTGTTTAAAATGATGTCCCTTCCCAGATTTCTTTACGCTCTCCAGAACTCCTTCGATATCATTCCGGCGGCCTACTTTAGGGAAGTGGAGAGTTTGCAGAGGAAACTGGTTTGGGACGGTCGTGCGCGTATCGCTTTGGCAAAGCTGACTCTTCCCTGGTATGACGGGGGCATCGCGCTTCCTGACATTAGAAGGTACTATTGGGCCTCCCAGCTGTCTGCCATTAACCATGCTACGTACGCTCCTGGCTCGAACCCGGCATATGAGATGGATAAATTCCTGCTTCCCGGCGGTAACTATAACAGAGCGCTTTACTCTCGATCTGCCGGAAGGACCCTCACGGGCCCTACTAGGATTGCGTTACGTGTGTGGAAGGCGGCGAATGTAGCCGTGGGCTGGAGTGAGCGGTTAACGTGTGCTACTCCTCTATTCGCCTCAGAGCGCTTGGGAAGCCTCTGGACAACGAAAGGCTTTGAGCACTGGGATACGATCGGCATTAGCAGAGTGGGGGACCTATGGGTTAAAGGCGCGGTTAAATCCTTTGCGGCGCTTCAGAGCAAGTACGAGCTTAGTGAAAGGGAGTTCTTCCGCTATGCCCAGGTTCGGCACGCCCTACTCTCGGTCTTTGGGTAGGGGACCACGGTCCCTGTTTCTTCGCCTCTCGAGGACCGTATACTCGACGGACACGTCCCCGACAGTACTATCTCCCTGATTTATAAAAAACTAATAAATAATCGGGCTGATCTCTTGGTGCGTCTTCGGGAGGCATGGACGGGAGATGGGGTGGAGTTGGACGACGAGGACTGGCAGTCTGCGCTGTCATCCCCTAAGGAGGTTGCCATCCCGGCCCGTCTCCGTCTGGTTCAGCTTAAGATTCTCCATTGTGTCTATGTGACGGGTCCCCGTTTGGTCTCGATGGGGTTTTCTGACGACGGGCTCTGTAAGCGTGGCTGCGGGCTCAGTGCCACCTTTCTCCACATCCTCTGGGAGTGCCGCGAGGTGGCGGAATATTGGCGCCAGGTGCATGATGTTATGAAACGAGTCACTGGGGTCGCTCTGCTGCCGGAGGTGCGCCGATGTGTTCTGAATGTGTGGGAGCCCAATGACTATAATGCGGCCCAGGCTCGGTGGGCGGCCCTTGGGAACATGATCGCAAAGAGAGATATTGCGCAGCTTTGGGGTTCCCAACGGCCTCCCACCGTGTCCGTATGGAAGGAGAACATGGACTGGTGCATGTTCAGGGAGAAGACGGTGTATGTGGCTCGTGGTAAACCGGGGGCGTGGGGTAGAATCTGGGGTCAGTGGAATGTGTATCGAGGGACTATCTGTTCTCCCCCCCTGGTGGATACGTCTGAGGTTGCCTTGTCCCCCTGATCCTTGAGGGTTCCTTGCTTACTTTGTTCATCTGAGTATAGATTTGGTTTTCCCGTAGCCCCCCCTCCCTCTCAGACCCCCCTTTTATTGACCACCCTAGGGTGGTCCTATGTGGAGTTCCTCTGCTATGGTTAGACGCCTTTTCAATGTTTTTCGCCTTGCTTTTTGTTTTTCTTTACTTTGGTTGATAGTTATGTAAAAAGGGTGTATCCTGACTTCCTTTATGTGCAGCCTGATCTCCTGTCATTTAGCGGAGCCCCAGCGGGCCAGTCATTGTTTTTTGAACTGCTTGATCATTTCTACATACTAGCGGCCGGCCCAGGAGGTTGTAGGCCCGTGCTTGTACCCTTTTTCTCTGCACAATAAAATTTTTATAAAATAAAAAAACAAACAAAAAAAAAAAAAACCACAATTCCCTCTCTTATTTTTATATAAAAACATTTTGATTCTGTTGTATAGCACTGTTATTTATTGTCTTTTGAAAAATTGTTTGGTGATTTTGTACATATGTGTTTGTGTCGATGTAATGTAAATATTGTATTATTTGTGTGAAACAAACATCAAAAAAATCAAAAGTACAAAAAGATAAAGGAACAAGAGAAAAATATAATGTAAAAAGGAAAAACTAAAAAAAGAATTGTTTCCAGTCATATGTAGATGTCTATTTCACATGCACCTTTCCTTGTATATAGATTTAGGCCTGATGACTAGTAGTATTTAAACAAAATAGATCTTGTACTTAGCTTTCTTCTTACCCCTTATGATACAAAGAGTTACGTACAGTATTGTATAGTGGATCAGAGTGTCGTAGAGCAGCATAGAGTGGAATAGAGTGCTGTGCAATGGCATACAGTACAGTAAAGTGGAGTGTAGCGGTATAGACTGAGCAAAGTGTCATAGAGGGGCATACAGTGTTGTAGAGTGTAGTTGCATAGAGTACAGTAGTGTGTCAAACAGAGAAGCTGCGTAAAGTGGATTGTTGTACAGTAGCATTGAGTGAGGGAAAGGTTCGTACAATAGAGTTGAGTGGAGTGGTGTAACATAGTGTGGGGTAAAGTATAAAAGTATATATTGGCATGTCGTAGAGTAAATTGGAGTGGTGTAGCATAGGTAGTAAACTGTTATATATTGGAGTGTGGTCTCGTACAGTAGAGTAGATTGGTGAGGCGTAGGGTATAGAGAGGAGTATAGAGTTAGACAGTGGAGTGCACAGGGATAGAGTGGAGTTGAGTGTCCTAAAGTGCCATAATTTGTAGTAGACTTTCATGGAGTGGAGTTATATAGAGTGGAGGAGAGTGTTGTAGAGTGGAGTGGAGTGGAGTGGAGAACACTATAGTGGCATAGAGTGAATTACCTTACAGTGCGGTACAATGTAGTGGAATAGCGTACAGTCGAATACCATACAGCGGAATGTATAGGAGTGCAGTGGCACAGAGTAGAAAAGCATAGAGTGGAGTGGTGTACAGTACAATGAAGTGGTGTTCAGTGGAGTAGGGTATAGTGGATTAGCATAAAGTGGAGCACTGTACACTAAAGCGGCATAGCGTAGAGTCGAGGAAACTGGGCTAAACGGGAGTGGCGTCACATACAGTGGAGTGGAGCACTGTGTTGTACAGTACTGGAAACTCTCATAGAGTGTTGTACAATAGAGTGTACAAGCATAGAGGCAAGTACAAATTTGGACAGTGGAGGGTATAGGGATAGAGTGGAGTGCAATCTAGTACAGTGACATAGAGTGTAGTAGAGTTTTATAGCACGTACAGTGGAATAGCTTAGACTGGAGTGGCGTTGAGTGGAATGTGTACAGTGGAGTGGCATTAAGTGAAATAGTGTATAGTGTAGTAGCGTAGAAGGGAGTGGCATAGACTAGAGTGGCGTACAGTGGAATGGGTTAAAGTGTAATAGCATACAGTGGAATGGCATTCAGTGTAGTGACATCCAATGGAATAGTGGAGAATGGAGTTGTGTACTGCGGAGTGGGGTAGAGTGGAATATCATAAAGTAGAGTGGCAAAGATTGAACTTGAGTACAGAGGAGTGGCGCACAGTACAATTGCGTCGAGGTGAAGTTCCAAACAGTTGAGTGGAATACAGTGTAGTAGCATAGACTGGAGTGCAGTACAGTGGAGTTGGGTTGAGTGGAATAGCATACAGCGGAGTGGCGTAGAGTGTTGTGGCGTCCAAAGGATTAGCATACAGTAGAGTGGCGTTCAGGGAGTCGCGTCCAAAAGAATGGAGTGGTGTGGAGTGGCATACACAGGAGTATTATAGATAGAAGTAGCATACAGTGGAGTTGTGTGTAGTAAAATATCATACAGTGGAGTGTTAGACCGTGGAATAGCATAGACTGGAGTGATGTACAGTGGAATAGCATAGAGTGGAGTGATGTACAGTGGAGTAGCATACACTGAAGTGGCGTAGAGTGGAGTTGAGTACAGTGTAATAGAGTAGAGCGTTGTGCAGTGGTGTTGTGCACAGTATAAGGATATAGTAGAGTATCATACAGTGGAGTGGCAAACAGTGGAGTAGTGTAGACATGAGTGAGCATGCAGTGAAGTTGGGTAGAGTGTAATAGCATAGAGTGGAGTGGAGTGGTGTAGATTTGTGTCTCATACAGTGGAGAGGCATAGACTTGAGTAGCATACGGTGGAGTGGCATGAAATGGAGCGCCATGGAGTGGTGTACACTGGAGTGGCCTATACTGGAAATACCATAGATTAGAGTGGTGTATAGTGTAGTGGAGTACAGTGGAGTGGCGTATGGATATATGTAAAAGTTTGAAGCAATGTAGATTATGGTGTGCAGAGTAATGCAAAACAGGAAATTGTGCTGCCTTGCGTTTCTTAAGATATGCCAATCAATGCAGGGCCACACTTGGAGGCCTTGCTTTGCTTTGTACATCTGAATAAAAGTATTGTGTTGCCCCTGGGAGTGTGTGACGCATGGGTATTGCCATAAAATAATATTACGGAGTACTCTGCTTGGATCTAGCAAGTACCATATTTTTTTTTATTAAAGATGTCTTTTTAAAACTTTCTTTTAATTTGCTCAATAGTGTTTAGGTATTTCCACAGTACTTTGTATACTTTTTACAGAATTAAATATGATAAAAATTGTAAATACACTATATTTGTCCAATGTACTCTATTACAGTGTCTTTAAATGTTCAGGATGTTTAATATTTTTTTTATTAAGTATGGCAGCATATCCTTGGTAGCACCTTGGTACTCTGTAACATTTTTTTTTAAATCTGAATAAATGTATATTTTTTTTCCTAACCTATTAGCACTTTACTAAAGTTGTAATAGGGAGGAAAAAAATCGAATACTTACCTATATCTAAGGCGCAAAACCTGAACACTAGCAAAGTGGCCTTAAAACAACATTTGTGCCTTAAACTTTTGTAAAGGCAGTCATTATCCAATCAGGTAATGACTTGTCATTGCCATGTACTGTGGTAGTTTTGCGAAATTCTGTGAAATTAAATGAAAGTACTGCGATCACACATATCACTAAGTTTAAATGCCTTGTATCTGAAAAATACTTACCCTACTTACCTTAAGGATCATCTGTGCATCATAATGTATAACCTGCCAAATTTCATGTAAATCCGCTCAGCCGTTTTCGTGCTACATCGAATACAATAGTCTATGGAAAATGCATTGGTGTAAAAATGTGTTTTAGGACCCCCCTGCTTTTATCTTTGCACTCCCTTAACGATTCACTACAAAATTCACATCACAAAATGTAGAAAATGCTATAGGTCTGGAAAGTTTTGTGGTGATTTGTCAAATGGGAGGAAAGTTATTTGAGAGCAAATATCCGAGGAATTGCTATCTCTGGGAATCCTAACTATAACTACAGAGTGGCAATCCGATTTAATGTGACTTCTTTATTTTTAACTATTGTATTTGTGACGTATTTGTTTATTGCTTTACATAATCATTTGGCCATAGATGTCTTTTAGTTGTTCATGTAGTAATTCTGAAACTTATCATATGCTGGCTAGTTTATTTTTTGGGTTTCCTTGCTACTTTTAGTAGTATTGTGCTACATATGACTACCAAAGTGAATGAACATCAGTCGTTGTTATAATTAGATTCTTTTTTTTTCCCTCGTGGCCAATTATCATTTCCTCCATATAGTAATTTGTTTAGCTCACTTTTCAATTTTGTGGCACAGGTGTAAATAAGGAAGATGGTTTTTGTATGGCTTGTTGGGTACAGCTTTATTTTGTGTGCCAGAGAGCATTCAAAGAAAACTGATGTAGATTAAGACGCATCCCATTTGCTATGTATTTGTTTTTGGTTTCCATTAGCATGTGGCCATAAATGGGTCTTTCAGTTATTCATGTAGTAAATCTGAAACTTTAGATATGCAGTCTACTTTTATTTTTGGGGCTTCCTTGCTACTTTCAGTAGTATTGTGCTATAAATATCGCTAAAGGTTTGGCCCTTATAACTTCAGAACATCACTTGCAATAGCAAAAAGGATCACCTACATAGTCTAATGCACATTCCTGTGAAATTTCTGCCGCTATGTCTAATACAAAAATTTTATGAAAAATGCACTGGGGTCAAAACCTAATTTCGGACACCCTTTTTTCTATGCACCCCTTTGTCCAAGCACCACAAAACTTTCCATCATCTGGCACAGTAGAAGGAAGAATAGGTCTGGAGGGTTTTGTGTAGATTTGTGTAATGGGCACAAAGTTATTCAGGGTGAAAAATCTGTGGAATTCTTATCTCTGGTAACCCTAACTATAACTACCGAGTGGCTACAGGCGAAATCTGCACTAAAGTACAGTTTCACCCCACCTGGGCCTAGAGGGTCAAGAGACATATATGGTATACTTTGCAAGCAATCATGCAAGTATTTCATATCTAAACTCCTTCTGACAATGTATGAATTGTCATATTTCCCTGGCCCAGCTCATAATCATTTTCTGGCCTTTGTCCCCCTACTGGGCGACACACCTTGAATGGGACAGCCAAGGCCTCCAGAGAAAAAGGAGGGCCCCACGTAGGAGTGGATTGCTTTCAAAGTTTTGGTGGGAAAGGGTCGGGCAGTAATCAGCTCAAGGTATTCAGTATGGAGGAAGGTATGGCATAGATGGTCTATCACTAATGTTAATTTTTTTACCCCTTTATCGTCAGCTAGACTGTTACCTTCTATCTTCCAAGATCAAATCACATTTCGGTGGAGGCATCACGGTATTATCATTTTGGGCGATTTAGCACATGAGGGCACCATGGCGTCTTTTCTTTTACTAAAAAATAAGTTTAGTCTGGATACGCATGAATTCTTTAAGTACCTGCAGCTTCGGAGTTATTTAGTTAAACTTTCACATAATACCCCCACTTTGTTTGTTAAGCATAACCTTATGGATATGATCTTGAAGAACTCGCGAATTGGGCCGCTCTATCAAAATCTATTATTATGCCTCCCCGATGATCTCCTATTCTATAATTTCAAATGGGAAACTAAGTTAGGTAAGGCTAGTATAGATATTACTCATACATTAGAGCGATCTAGCACAGTCTTAATTTCAGGGAGCTTACGATCCCAAAGCTACATAGCTCTATTTGACCTTTACTATACCCCAGCTAAAATATCTAAATGGGGAGGTAGGGGCCTGCATAGTTGCCCGAGATGTGGTTTAGTAGCAGCTAATGACGTACATATGTTTTTTACTTGCTCTAAATTGGCTCAGTTTCTTCAAGATGTTCAGGCATTTATGAATACAAGTCTTAAAATTCCAGTGGAGTTATCTCCGGAACTAGTAATATTAGGATGTGAGACAGATTCTTTTTTTTTAAGAGCGAGTTATATCACAGCTCTAATATTTATTGCTATGTCTGTTACACGACTGTGCATCACATCGGAATGGGTTAGCCCTACCCCCCCCTACTTTTCTGAATTGGAGAGCAAGGATTCTAGCTCTCCATAATCTGGAATCAGCTGTGTTTATGAGGGGTGGTAGGAGGAGACGCGAAAGGGGGGCACAAATTTGGGCTTCAGTTACGCAATGGTTGAATAGTTGATGCAAGATATTTAGCTTTGCTATTGGGTAATTGCATTTTATTCTTTTATTCTCTCCCCTTTTTCTTTTTTTTCATGGATATATTGGCACGCCGTGTCTTATCCACACTGTTCATTTCTCTCTTCCACAAAGTCGTCAGTTGTGCTCTTTGATATGTATAATTTTTAATGATACCTATTATGTATGAATATAGTATGAATTACAGTATTATTTTCAAGCTGATTAATAAAAAAAAGGAAAAAAATAAGGGAAAGGGTCGGGCAGCTGTATCTTGTAGGGGTGGAGCTAAAGCTCTCAGGGGAGCTCTTTCGACAAGCAGCTTGAAATCATCATATTGGATGTCCTAGAATGCTCTGCAGGATTGTTGGGGATGAGGTGGAGTAATGATGTGGCATCCTAGGATTTCGCCATGGGTGCCTGGCTTCTAGAACTTTCCACCGAAGAAGAAGCCACCTGATGCCTCTGCCAGGCTGGGCCGAAGGGCTTTATCTCCAGTTGACCTCAAGGACTAGGATCGACCTCTCCAGGGTAAGTGGCATTAGCCCACTTACACCCCCTGAGGAACAATTGGGGTAGTGGATCCCCTAGTGGAACTTGGATGTTTACCCTGAGATTTCTGGCAGCTGGGTGTTCCTCATTAGGAAGGTTATCCCAACTCTACTGACACACAGGTGCCTGGCAAGACATCCAAATCCATGATGCCGGAGGGGCTGCACATGATGCCCTTACAAGCAGGAGAGTACCAGAAGCCAGACAGAGGACAGATTGGGTTCAGTGTCTGGAGAAACCATGCTCCATACAAAAAGCACCCCTTTGTAACCCAGGGGGTCTGAAGAAACTGATGCTGGTGGCTAGGGCTGGGCACCAAGAGCAAAATGAGCCCAACATTTTTCAGATTGGCCCAACACGGCCAGATATACAGTCTGGTCTTCGGAAGGACTGAGTGGCAAACAAAGTGCAGGTGTTGTGCACTACATCTTTAAACCCCCTACCCCTCTCCAGCCCCAATGCCCCTGAGGAAGGCCAAGACCCTGGGAGTTAGTGCAACCTCATTTTTTAAATATAATTGAATTGGAAGGGAGGGAGTTCATTGGACCACCTCCCCAGTGCCACTTTTGGCTCCAGGGACCGGGCCCCTGAGGGCCCAACACAATACAAGAGTGTAAGGGGGACCCCATTCCCTGGGATAGAGGAAAGAATTCTGGGTATGTTGCCTGCCTCACAATGTGTCAGGAGGTTCACTGTGCGCTGCCACACTGCCTTCAACCTGGAGCCATGTTTCTCCTGCCTGTGGGTGGTAGTCGGGAATTGCTGGCTCCTGCATGAGTTGGGAGCAAAACAGTGTGTGGCCAGCTCTGGCACCTGCCCAGGAAGGTGCATGGGAAGCTGGCAGATACTGCATGGCATTTTGAGGCTCTACCTGCAGCCCCCAACAAAAAGTGGCAGCATATGGGTGCTCGATTGGGCCCAGGCACCAGGTATTTATAAAAAGAAAAAGGAATAAACTGGCATGAACTTCATTCTCACCTTAAGCCTCTCTGCCCGAAGTGGAAAGTCACTTATCAAACATGCATGAATCAGGTGAAGGAACAGGCCATAAGCCCCAGCGAGGGTACTAGGAGAGGAAGGAGAGTAGAAGGTTATGCATTGTGATGTAGTGTTGTTAACTGAGGTGTATCTTTAACTCTTTTCTAAATTAGAGCAGTGTTGTGGCAGTAGTGATGGATACAGGGATGCTGGTCCAGAGCCTGGGTGCTTAGATGGAAAGGGATTATTGTCTTGCTTTCTAATTTTTTACACTTAGTCGGTTGGTGTCCTGGTTGTGGGGTACACTGAGAGTCACCAGAACACTTCAAAGGGCAAAAACAGGAGGGCAAAATAATTATTGTATACCTACTGTCTGGTTGGTGGAAATCTTTATCTACTAGACGTCTGTCTCTTGGTTTATTGTGGGTACAGTGACTGCCCCAAACTCGATTTTAGTGTTAGATGTGAGAGGGTATTAGCATTACCATTGTACAATTCTCACACACATGTTTAGCCCTCAGCAGTCAGGTTTAGTGTGGCCGAAGACTTTCATCATGTTGAAAATGCCCAAAGTGAATAGGGTTGTGTCCGGGAACTTTTAACCCAATGGTTAAGGCGTGCCCAGGTGTCATTCCCACCCACTAGCTCATGCAACACATAAATGTGGCATCTCCATGCACCCACTTCAGAACACTCATGGGCCTAAGGAACATCAGAAGATGACTGAGCCTGCTATCTGCGGCCATCAGTGAGTGCAAGGGTGCCTGTTTCTCTATCTATTTAGAAGTAGATGCCAAAGTTCATAAGTCTGACGTCCTGGTAAATATACAGGGACACAACAAGCTACAAGAGGCCTTTGCCTGCAGCTGTCTAGCTGACCAGTGGCAACTGAACCTGGGCTGGACCATGATGTTTGGCCTCTGCTTGACGCCCTGTGAGTCTCTACGTGCCACCTGTTGGACTGGGCCCTCACATGTTAAAACTGTGCTACACATGATTGATACTTTTAGTTTACTTATAAGTTCCTACTAAATGGTACTACATGTACCCAGGGCCTGTAAATGCTACTTGTGGGCAGAAACCCTTATTGTGCCACCTACTAAAGTAGCACTGTAAATCCTGTCTCATGCCTGCCCTGTCACTGCAGCCTGCAGTGCAGTTTCAAACTGTCATTTTCACATGGCAAAATAAACCTTTTGCCAGGCCTAAACCTTCCTTTTTAATACTTGTAAGTCATACCAAAGCTAGGCCCTAGCCATCATAAGACAGGGTGAGAATTTTAAAAATAGGGCATATGTACTTAAATTGCACATGTCCTGACAGTGAAAATTCCTAAAGTCGTTTTTGCTCTTATAAGGCTATCTTTCACATACACTGGGTTACTTTATCACACTTAATAAGTGATAACTTCAGTTTGGGACCAGATAGAGAATGAATTGTAATTTAAAATCCTCTTTAATGGTAAAATCAGATTTTAAGCTACTATTATGAAAATTACAGTTTTTGAAATTTGGCAATTTGTGGCCTAAACCAAATGTGCCGTTCTACAGTGTCCAGGGTCACATGACTGTGAATGGCTCTCCTATGGTGTTAGTGTATTCCTTCGAGACATGGTGACAAAAGGGTATTAGGTGTAGGACAGGGTGTTTTTCTCCTTGGCAGGATGCCCTGGGGGAGTTGTACTATGCCCTTCCTGAGCTTCAAAGGGTAACCTAAAGACTTGCCCATCCCTTCCTGACTTCTAAGGTCTGCCTACCACTAACAAATGCAGCTCAAACCTATGCCTGCTTGCCCTTTGTTACTCTATACAATTTGGAACCAAACCCAGGAAAGGGGAAGGTGAGATTAAGGGGACATCCCACACCCCCAGGCTGAAACTGGGGATAAGCGTGGCACTTTAGAACCTCTTATCAAAATGCTTCTGGACCAGTGGGAGATTCAGAAAAAGTACTATTCTGCTGTCTAAAGAAGGAAAATTGAACCAGCTGACCTCAAACCTAGGCTCCCCAGACGTGACTCCGAGGTCAGTTGGCTGACCCGCTGTTTAAACTACAAGACATAACAAGCTTCCAGAGGCCTTTCCTGCTCTCCAGCTGACCAGACCCAACTGGAACTGACCTGGTCCCATTTGCTAGTCTCCGTAGGAGTGATTCCTGACCCCCCAAATTCTATCCTCAAGGCTCTGGATCCTTCGCTGGGGTCAGAGCGCATTTTCCTTGCACATCTGGTGGTTCTATCAAATTTGACGCGAGCAAACGCAAAGCCGCAAGCTTCCCCTCAAAAGCTTTACTAGAACTGACACAGAGCTACTCGAACTCCAGACCTTGTAACAAGAACAGAAGGTCCAACTCCCAGCAGGTGGAGCTCAGTCCTGTAGACAGCCTGTGCTCCATCACGGTCAGCCTGTTCTTGTGACTTTGTCCCAGTCCAGCGTAACCAGTTACTACTGATTGACAAAAATCTGTTTTGATGTCATTTTATGTATGAAAACTCTCTATTTATCTAAATTGGTTTGAAATTTTTACTATGTTGTGTTTTCTGTGTTTTCACTTTATTACTGATTGAATGCTGCTTAAATACTTTACGCATTGCCTCTAAGTTAATCCTGGTTGTTTTGAGCCAAGCTACCCGAGGGCTAAGCGCAGGTTTATTGAGTGACTTTTGTGTTTCACCCTGTAAGGACTGCGTTTGTTACTTGAGGGGGGGCTCTCATTCCCTTCAACTAATAACCCAATTTCTTTTACCTCACCTGAGGTCCTCGTGTGGCTTTAGAAGTGTTTAGAAAGACTGTAGTCAAAGGTAAAAAATGTGACCAGGACGAACATCGTTGGTTTGTCCAATCTGCATACATTAAGATAAGTTTCTTTTTTTTTTGTTTAAATGTCTTTATTGCATTTCAACATTAAACACAATAGGCCAGTAGGTGCCTTACATTCATCGGAGTGCAATCCGGTTTCAAGTCCATATGTCTGCCTCGCAAAATTCAACCAAGAAAAAGGAAGAAAACAACGAAATCCCCCCACCTCCCCTTCCTCAGCTAACTATGTCTAGGTATGGTGGGTCTAGGTATGTCATGTGAGTACAGTAGAAGTACGGGCCCTTAAGTGGTGGTGGCAGTCGATAAGCATGGCGGGTCTGCAAGGCGCAGAAGTCGGAGGTATTTAGGGAATGTGAACTCCATAAACTCAGAGGTAAGTGTTAGACCTGGCACCTTGGCGTGAGTCTCCCTTCCACTTTTTTTCGCTGTGCCTCATGTGTTTTGCTGGTGTTAGCTGCTCAGAGCACTGTGCCACTGCCAACCAGTGCCACAGTGCAAGTGCTCCCTATTTAAAATGTATATGTTGGTTGGATCCCATGATTGGCTTATTTGGTTTACTATCAGACCCAGTAAAGGGCACCAGGAGTGCCCAGGGCTTGTAAATACAAATGCTGCTGGTTGGCTAGCAGCACTGGTTGTGCCACCCACAGAAGTGGCCTAGTAAAATGTGTCTAAGGTCTGCCATTGCAGAACCTGCGTGCAGTCTGGTACTGTCATGCTGACTGGGCAAGTGCACCCACTTCCCAGTCCCTAAACCTTCCCTTAACTTCATATTAGTCACCCCTATGGTAGGCCCAAGGGCAGGGTGCATTGTAAGCATAAGGTAGGACAATCCCTGATGTGTGTGGCATGTCCTAATAGTGAATTACAGCCATTTTTGTTTTTCACTATTGTAAGGCTACCTGTTCTCCATAGGCCAGAATGGGCTGTTAGAATTGTTACATCCTATGATCCTAACAGACCCAGGGAACATGGTAGAAATTCGAGTTTAGTATGCCTGAACTCAGAATAATAAAATACATCTTTTAGTAAAGTTTATTTTAATATTCTGTGTTTGCAAATACCAAGTTGGAATTTGCTTGCCTGACCATTTCAGCCCGCCTCTGCTATGATGTGTATCTGCCTGTCTGGTTTCTGTGAGTGACAGGGCTGGGGAAAGCTGGAGGGGCAGGGCTAGGTAGCCTGGTGGTGAATAGGGAGATTGACAGCCAGATGGGTGGGAGGAGTACACCTGGACTCTGAATAGAGCTGTGCTCTGCCACCACAGTGCTGGCTCCACCTCCTGTGGAGCGGCTGATGTCTCTGCCCTGCACCCTGAATAGAAAGGCAGAGTCATGTCAACAGAGTGCTCAAGAACTGGTTTGGACTGGGCAAAGGCCCCTCTACCCCAGAGGAACAAAGGAATTGGGGTATAAGTATTGGGACCCTGCTCCCAAGAAATTAGATCCTGCTTGACAAGAAGAACCTCTGCCTGAGGAGAAGGAACTGGGAAAGCTGTAAGGAGGAGTACTGTCCCTGACCTGGGGGATTGGCCTGCAGTGGTTGCCTTGCTGCTGGAAGGAGAGGAGAAAGACTACAAAGACTTTATTTCAACTTGTGCTTAAAAGATCTCCAAGGGCTTGTGCTGAGATTGCCACATGAACGAAGTCCCAGGACCAGTGGACTTCACCCCCAGCTCCCCAGAGTCTTTTGGAAGTGCCTGCTGCTGTTTTTGGGCCTTCTGAGGGACTGCGTGTCGCAAGGAGCTGGGAGCGCGACGCAAGGAGGAGAAGCGTGCCGCCGTCGGAGCTGTTGCCGTCGCATCTCGCAGAGAGTGTCGCCGCTGCAGCATCGCATCGAGCGGAAGCGCCTCGCATCAATCCGGAAGTGTCCCGCAACGCCGAAGAAGGGTGTCGCCATCGCAGCCATCGTAGCTGACGCATTGCACCGCATCAAGAGAAGAGTCTCGCATCGAGGAAGAAGCGTGTCGCCATCGCAGCCATCGTAGTTGTCGCATTGCACCGCATCAAGAAAAGCGCCTCGCATCCACGGAGAAGCGTGCCGCCGTCGGAGCTGCTGTCGTTGCATCACGCAAAAGGGTGTCGCCGCTGCAGCATTGCATCGAGCGGAAGCGTCTCGCAAATGTCGGAGAAGAGTGCCGCTGCCAAGGCCACTGTCGTCGCATCTCGTCAAGGGTGACGCCGCTGTAGCTGATGCATCGAGTCGAGTCTTCTCGCAACATCGGAGAAGCGTAACGCATCTGGAAGATCCCGTCTTTATTTCTTTTGCACCAAGAACTTCATCGCATCAGCATCGTTGCAACACTTTCGTTGCCCTGCGTGTCACATCTAAGGTACATTGACTTAAAGTGTCGCATTTAAGAACTTAAGAGAACTAAGCAAACTTCTACCAACTAAAGTAACCGTATTGTGTATTTTTGTCGTTTAATGGTCTTGTGGTAACTCTATATAAAGAATCCTTATTTTTTAATATAAAAACCTGTGTGGTGTCCATTTGTAGTGTTGTCACTTGGTTACTGTATGTGTTCACAAATGCTTAACCTATAACGCTCTGAGATAACCCTTGTCTGCTCGCGCCAAGCTACCTAGAGGGTGAGCAGGGGTTGTTTTAGTAGTGTAACCCCTTACCCTGACTAGAGGAAATCTTCCCTGCTTGTCACAAGTACCTACCTGTGCCAACCAGAGAACCCGGATTCTAACCGTAAGCAAGGTAAGAAAGGGTTCCCAAAGGCCATGGAAGGACGCTGTCAGTTTGGCCATGGTAAGCGATATATTTTCCATTCCCAAAATCCCCCAGAGCTGATGGAGCCAGCTGAGGCGTGTTGGCAGCGTCGTGGTGCCCCAGCGCATAAGAATGTTTTGGATTGCTGCACCTAGTGCCAAGGCCATCTGCTTGCCTCATCGTGATTTAAGGGGGAATGTGAGAGTGTTTGGGAGACCTAGCATGATGTACGCAGGGAACCGAGGTATCTGTGTGTCAAAATGAGAGTCGATGTCATTAAGCGTCTGTCGCCAATAGTCCTCCAGTAGTGGACAGTCCCAGAGAAGGTGAGTGAGTGTGCCCAGAGAGCCGCATGCTCTCCAACAGAGGGGACTGCGAGAGGGATTGCCACGGTGTAGACGTTCAGGGGTCAGATACCAGTAAGAAGCCACCTTGGTGGCGGTCTCTGTGGAGGTCATATTACGAGCCGTATGTTGGTCCCTGTAGTAGATGGTTGACCATTCTTTCTGTGTCAGTTCTCTGCCGAGCTCTTTCTTCCAGCATAGCTGTCCTGGGGTCTTCTCCTCCCCAGTTGTGGGGCGCACAAACGTATATAAGTCCGAGGTGAGGCGAGCGTCCGAATGGCGGGTAAGAAGACATTTTTCAAAGGGGTTGAGGCGGCGCTCCGCGCCAGCGTCTCCCTGGAGAACCCAATGGCGGATCTAGAGGTACCTGTACCGTTCGTTTCGGGCATGCCCAGTTCCCTTGGTAGGTCTGTAAAGGATCTAAGGCCTTCAAGATCGAAAAAGTGACCTATGGATCTGCTCGCCTCTCCCGTTAAGTGCCGGAATCCGATCTCATCTAGCCCCGGTGTAAAACCAGGGTTGCGAACTATAGGTGTGAGTGGAGCGGGGAAGGTGGTTAGCCCCTGATCAACGGCCACCCTGCCCAAGGCCAGAAGGGTGGGGCGGGTCACCACCGAGAGGTACAAATTGCGAGGCCTCCCAGGCCGAGTGAGGAAAGGTATGCTCCAGAGGGATCATCCAGCTAGGGAGCGATCCATGAAAAGCCAATGCTTTTCGTATTCCGGTCGGGACCACTCCACTAGGGCTCGCAGCTGGGCCACCTGCCAATAGGCCACTAGGTCGGGAATCCCCAGGCCACCCTCTTCAGGACTGCGACAGGCGAGCTCCTTACTCATACGGGCTCTCTGATCGCGCCAGATGAAGCGTTCCAGGTCTCGCTGTAACGAGCGCAGGGCCCCAGTTGGGGGAACAGCGGTATTGTGTGGAATATATAAAGAATTTTAGGCAAGATTACAATTTTCACCGCCGCAATGCAGCCCAGCCAAGACAGCACATGCGGCCTCCAGTTCCGGAGACAGTTTTGCACCTGTCCGAGCAGGACCGTGTAGTTCAGTGTTTGGATGGAGTGAATGTCCGCTGCAATTTGCATCCCCATTTACAGAAGGGATTCCTGAGCCCACTGGACAGGGTAAGAGCGTTGCAAAAGACGTAACGTGGCAGGCGCCAGTGCAAGGGCTAGGGCCTGGGAATTATGTACGGTAATCTTGAAGCCCGAGACAGAAGCAAATCTGTCCAACTCCGCCAAGAAGGCCGGGAGGGATTCTCTGGGGTGCTCCAGTGTAGCCACTACATCGTCCGCGTATAGACTCAGCTTATGCTCAGTGCCACCAAATTGTGAATCCTTAATGATAGGGTCCGCACGCACTCTCTGGGCCATAAGCTCCATGTGCAGGGTGAAGAGGAGCTGTAACAGGGGACAACCCTGTTGTGTCCCTCTGCGTATGGGAAAAGCGGTCCCATTCACCCGCACTGTGGCGACCGGGTTCTCGTAGCTACAGAATACCCACTGGATAAAGTGGTCGGGGAGGCCGAAATGAGATAGGGTGGCTCGTAGGTAGGGCCAGTGGACCCTGTTGAACGCCTTTTCGGCGTCGACAGATAAAATCATACGCTCTACCAGGCATCGTTCACTTCCTTAGTGAGGCGTTCTCGCTTCTCTCGGCGAGCCTTGTTATCCGCGGCTGCCCAAGAACTCTCCCCGAACAACAGCCTTTAGAGCCTCCCAGAGGGTCGTCACCCGTACCCCCGGAGTGTCGTTCAGGGTAAGATAGTTAGCAATGCAAGACTCAATCTGCTGGACCACAGTAGGACGTTGAAGCATGGGTTCCCTCAGGCGCCAGAATCTACGAGTGGGGCGGGTGGTGGTAAGGGTCAGCGCTATGGATACTGCAGAGTGGTCTGATAGCGGGCACGGGGTTATGTCAGCTGTCTGCAAATGTGGGGTTAGTGTGTCCGACGTGAGGATGTAATCAATTCGGGTGTAAGATTTATGGGGGTGCGAATAAAATGTGTAATCCCTGGCATGAGGGTGTGTGTGCCTCCAGGAGTCTGTAAGACCCGCCTAATGTAGTAAGCATTTCCCTGAAGTCGACAGCACCCCAGTCTGGCCCCATTGCTGCACCGACTGGTCCAGGGAGTCATCGAAAGCCAAGTTGAAGTCCCCTTCCCAAGATAAGCGATCTATCCGGTGAACCGGACAGGTCGCGGACGGCCTCCCGCAGAAAACCCTCCTGTCCCTCATTGGGGGCATAGTTCGTGGCGACTGCAAAACTAGAAGTTCCCAGTGTGAAGGAGTATGCTAACAGCCGGACCTTAAGCTCTGCCTGCAAGATCATCTTTAAATTGCTCCTGGGTCTCAGTCTACCGCAACCATTGATTATCATAGGCACTTTATGCTTCTTAGAGCTAGTCCTCCTTAAAATTTTAAAAATTAATATCTCTGGTTCCCCTATTGGATTTTTGTGATTATTGTGTCATTTTGTTTATTAAATTTTACTCTATTTTCCTAATTTAGGGGTCGATTACGATGGCGGTCAGAAAAGCATTCCGACCGCCGTGATAGCGGAAAATTACCGTCCGCAGGTACCACGGCAAAACCGGCGGCCAGATTAGGATGCACTGCCTGAAAAATCCTACCGCGGCGGTCGAATTCCACGATACTTCGCCGGGAACATCCGGAAAAGCTGAAAATCCATCCATGGCAGTCGGAATTGCTGCAGAAAGACCAATAAACCGCAGTTTGAACAGCAGTCAGGAACGTGTGGAGGTGTAGGGGATTAGAATTTTGCTCACCGCAGTAGTGCTTCCGCTGTCTATGAATGGCTGGATTCTCCGCTGTGGTGTGATGGGCTGTTTGGGGCATTGTGATTTGTCTGGCAGTCCCTCTCTATTGGCTCCCTCTGCCACCGTTCACGATCCCGAAACTCTGCAGCGGATGGGAAATGGGCTATGTTTGCACATCTTAATACGGCGGATGCAGGGACCGCCACAGGAGTGCGGAAAAGGATGTTTTCTGCTACCGCCGGCACCGCGGCGGTGCCTATAACCGCCATTGTAATCAGCCCCATAGTTTGGGATTTGTATTGTTTTGCATTTCAACTATG
Organism: Triturus cristatus; assembly: GCF_964204655.1. Taxonomy (NCBI): domain Eukaryota; kingdom Metazoa; phylum Chordata; class Amphibia; order Caudata; family Salamandridae; genus Triturus; species Triturus cristatus. The sequence goes on along the minus strand of NC_140585.1, from coordinate 253,958,370 downwards.
TTACTGTTTTGGTACAGCACAAATACTTTACATATTGCCCTAAGTTAAGCCTGTGTACTCTGTGCCTATGCTACCAGGGCATTGAGGTCAGGGTAATTTAGTGTTAGATTTTCACCCTGACAAGGGTTGTGATTATTCCTTGAGATGGGTAATCACTCACCAATTAACAATCCAATTTCTTACTATATGCTTTTGATTAAATGCTTTGGGTGATCACATTGGTCGTGAAATATTGAGTTGGTAGTAGTGCTTTTCTTGATCTGGCCCCCAGTAGGAGGGAGCCCTTCTTTGTGAATGTTAGGTAAAAGGTAGCCCTTGTGGGATGTTCAAGAATGAGGTATTTTTTTAATGTAATTAGGTCTTTTGAGGACCATGAGTGTAGTTATTCTTTTGGTGTGGTTTGTATTGCACCAGTTGTATATAATGTAGTTTCATGCAACAGGTTGTTTTTAATAACTGTCAGGGGGCTTCTTTGGTGTAGTCTCTCACTTCTTGTATGCCATTGTTTCCTCGTTTGTTAGCACCTTTAATGGTGAAATTGGGATTTTGTTTTGATGAAAAATTGGCTTTCCAGATCCCCCTGACGCTAAGGACTTTGTCAATGTGCCAACTCTGGTATACAAAATAAATGCATCCTTTACGCTTAACCTTTCCAGGTTACCAAAGTGAGGGGGAAATATCGACTTAGGCCAAATGTCTTGTTGCTAAATATATGATCGGTCCTACTGACCTTTGAGGGGAGATCTGCAGGGGCGCAGCAGTGGGATGGCTTTTCAGCAAGACCAATTAGACTCCAGGTAGACAGGAATACTGTACAGACGTCTACGCTGCAGCAGAAGCAGGAATTGCGTATTTATCAGCACAGGGGAATCATTTGTAAGCTTTCCACACAGATGCACTTGCCCTGGGTGAGTACATGATAGCTCCCCGTATGGGAAATTATCTTATCCATATATCTAGAATTACTAACGCTATCTGTATTTACATTATTTCAGGTTCTACTTCTCGGTATGTGGTTCGTTTATTTCTATAGAACAGTGAGTGAATTTTACACAGACTCTTGGCTCTGCTCGGTACCTTCTTATTAAGACTGCTGTCTGCTAGTTCTGGCTTTTCCCATTTGTGGGGGCTCCATAAGGAGGCTGCATATATGGTCTTTGCAAGCTTCAAATAATGATCACGTGTTTCACTTATGGCATGCCAGTGTCCTTCTCCCAGTATGCGAGTCAGTGTTTCTCTAGCCTCTCTCTCTGTACCAATGAGCAGGTGTGTGCCTACTTGTCATGAATGTCCATCTCTCTGAGTGAGATATTTATTTCCTAGTGTCAGTCCATTCCCTGTATCAATGTGAATGTTCCCTGACCCAGTTTTAGTATTCTCTGTCCTCATGTATTCTCCCATTGTGTATACGGCTCCCTGGCTCATTGTGTGTCTTCCTGTTCTAGTGTTTCCGTATTCAGTATATGTGGAGCTCTGTTCCTGACTGAGATCCAGTTGTGCCCAATCTTTCAGGAGTTGCTAGGTCAGATTGAACTGCTCAGCCCGACACCAAGATGACTGTCCACGTGAATGGCTTGCTCAAGAAGTCTCCTGATGCAGGCATGCGGCCAACGGCATTGATGACCTCCCATGTGATGGCCTTCGCGAGCCCCTGCATCCAGAGAGCGAGGCTTCCTACAAGCGGCACCATCATTGCTGGCTAAGGATGAGATGCCTGACCCTATCATGGCGCTCCGAGTGGCGGCCGTTCACGTCTGAGAGCCCCTGCACACTCACTTCCCGTTATGATGGCCATACTGTTGTGAAAGGATTACACACGAAACGGTTTCACCTTTTGGGTGTTGCTTATTCAATTCCATAAAGCCTAGATTCCAACAGCTCACTGGCGCTGTAACGGAATCCCAGCTGACAGCCATACATACCAGCACGTGAGACGCCCATTCAGAGTGACCTGCACATGCAAGGCACGCAGCTGCATGAACAACTAAAAGAGACAATCCACTACACATACTTAAGATTAAGATAACTCCCAACTCTCCATTTTTTTGTTACAAAAGAAAACACTGTCTGGACATTATATTTATATAAAGTGATATAAGTGCTGACCTAGTTTTACTGTCCGCACACCTTTGGAGAAAAAGTGTCTTTTTTCTACTGCACTACGCCCTGAAAAGTCAAACTTGAAGAGTAGGTACTTGGCAATTCAGTGAGTTCATAGTAATATCCAGGCTCAGCTGGCACCGGAAAGAGCAATGGGGCTGTGGGGGAAGTCGAAAGACGATGGGATAGGGAAAATTGAAAATTGAATAAAAAATACTTTAAAAATACTTTAAATTACATACGTTACGCTCGCCGCATCGCCGATGCAGTGAGCGCAAAGTAAGTGGTTTTATTTATTTATTTAATTTTCCCATTATTTATTTAATTTTCCCAATCCCGTCGCATTTAGACTCCGCCTCCCACCCCGCCCCGCCACTCTTGCCTGTACAGGCCATGCCTGGTAGTATCGGTTACTTGCCACAAGGACTTACTAACTGCCCTTGAGTCACACAGGCCCCAGAGAATTGGCCTGACGAGCATAATTTTCACTCAACAGACTTTAGCAACACATAGGCAACTTTTTCCATTATGTTATCAGCCCATGGCCATAAGATTGAATATGCAATAATACATCATCTGAAATAGGAAAAAGGACGGCTTCATTAAGAATCGCACAGGTGTGAAGATAAAAGAACATTATTTTAATATTGTAATGCAGATGAATAACCTAATTAATGACCTATTAACTGTTAAATGGCTCGTCAAGCTGACCATGCACTTTTCTGATCTGTGAGTAACTCACAGAGCAAATGTGTAAATTCCAGCCTGGCCAACTCCTTTTTTTCACCCTTCTGGGGCAATACATTTTGTTGCATTGAATTAAATAGCAAACCACATGTTTCTTGATCAGGAATGTTTGGATAGGTGCAGAATGGATCTGTGTGTCTGTTTCTGAAGGAATTGCACTTGTCTACAGTGCATGCAGTAGGGCTTATATTTACTAAGATTTCATGCAACGTAGCACAGCGAGGGAAGTTGATGTGCTGTGTGAAAGGGAGATAGCAGCACAGCACTGTATTTATATAGGTACAGGCCAGTTCCACTCTCTCCTTGTGGTGGCTCACTTTGGGCTGTCTAGCTCCAACACAGGCACCCTTGTGTTAAGTTAGGATTAATTTTGTGCAGGAAGGTGCACCTGAGGCTTATTCCTCTCGGGTAGGTGCACCATTTTGGTGCAAACCCATGTTTAAAAGCGTTTAAATATGAGTTTGCCTCAAAATACATGGGTGGAGGCATAGGAAAGCCCATACTCCTCCCATGGAACATCCACCAGACACAAGGTATGACAATTATATCACGTATATAAACCCTAGTACCCTAGTACATACACTATATCCACATATTAAAAACAATTAAAAGTGTATAGTCTAAAAGAAAGATAAAACAAAAGAAGAAGAGACAGAGACAGACAGCAATTACGACAGTACTCTTATTAGTGGTTCATGGACTAATCCAGGTAAGAGAACTCTCAAAGTGTTTTTATCATAATGACTGGCCGGGACACTGGATTTAGTTCATCCCAAGCGTCGACACGTTTCGGTGGTGTTCGCAGAGTAATGGCCACCTTTATCAAGACAAATATAATGTGCCTCTCCTTTTAGAATCTACCAACATACCCAAGTAACTATGGCGAGTATCCTACAAGCGTGAATGGTCCTTGAAGAGAAATGGGTCCACCGTTTACTCTAGGGATACCATCATTCCAATTAAAAAATCCTGGTGTTAGAGTTCTATTCTATTGTGCCCAGGGATTCCAGGTCAATCTGTTTACACTGTCCCTCCTTATGAGTGGATATTCCAGGATCTCAAACCGCAGGACCAACAATCAATCTCCCAAAGACATTTGGATCCTATAGAGTTTTCCAGTCCTTCGGCATCCGTGCGTCCGATCTGCTCGTGTTGTGTGTAATTTTGCACCTGTCAGCTAGCAATATTTGGGGAAAAACTAGTGCAATTTTTGTTGATTTAGCTGGGTATTTTGTCTAGAATAGCTGTCTGTCGTTAAAATAAGCCCTTACACAGGACATTAGTAAACAGATTTCAGTTGGTGGTATCATGAATAGGAAAGAGTGGAGACGGGAAATAGCACATTTATGAAAGACACCATTTTACCAGCATCCCAGAACACACACTGAACATAATCTGCCCCTTATCAACCTAGAGAGCTACCAGCAGTTAATATATGGATACGAGAAAGTCCCCTACTAGATTGTCTTTTAGCCCCGATGATGTCTTCCCTAATAATTGACCGACATCCTCTCACTCTCCTTATCCAGTGGGTGCATTTGTTAATTAAAGAACACTCATCCTCTGTTTGTGACCTCCCTTGGATTTTTGGGACGTTAACTAAGTAGATTGTCTTTCCAATATCTGGACATTTATGTGAGCACAGTGGAGCTTATGTAAAGCTAATTGGGTGATGTGCAGGCCCTCGCCATGGTCTTTCACAATTACTTAAGTTGTCCAGTTGACCTCTACTACTTTTGGGTCGGCCTGTTCCTGTACTGTAGGTGGAGTGACTACTAAACGGCGGATCAGGGGGATGGGTCTGCTCTGTGTGATTATCGCTTTGCCTTCCTGAGTGGTGGTTAGTCCTAACCTCTTTCGTCTGCCTCGTGCTACTTATACCCCCTTGGATGTGCTTTTGTGCAGCTGCTTGTACCTGCAATTGATTTTGGATGCTCTGTACCTCGGTGTGTACCTTGTATGGGAAGCTACGAGGTTACCTACAGCTATTTTAAGTGATTTGATATCCTTAGCGATGGCCGTTATTTGTTGTGCTAGCAATCTTTGGGTTGTGGCCTCATTTGATATTATTTGATGGGCTACTGGATGGATTAGCCCTGCTACTATTCCCAACTATCCCATTGGTTAGTAAAGCATCCACATTTGAGCATATATTCAATGGCGTCCTGTTAGATTGTGCTACACTATTTGGGGTATAAAGCACGCCCTCAGTCTGTGCATTCTAGCAATGGTGAAAAGCTATTATGGCAGATATAGTGAGAAAAGTCCCCAACATTCATGGACTTATTTTCATCGCCGATGTCCGGCTTGGCAGAGGGTGAGTCAATTGTATTCAGTGATTTATTTATTTCTCCCGCTTTTTTAAATATACCTGGTATGCGGTGTGAGGGCATGGGGCTTGGCAGAAGTTGCTCGCTGATTGATTTAGAAGGGGAAGTGGAACTAGGGGGATCAAGGAGAACCTCGCATTCTGCCATAAGGTTGTCAATGCGGTCTAATACCCCCACACCTGACGTTAGTCTTGGTAACTTTTGCCTCTTTTTTTTTGCCTTCTTGGCAGGGATTTCCCTTGTTCCTCTGTCTGTGATTTTTCTCTTCCCCATCCCTAACGCAGCCAAGCCTACACCTGAACTATTTGCAAGTATGAAGCCCTCTGCAAGAAGTACTCAAATAGAAACACTGGGGCTCACTAATGACAATGCAAAAGTTGGATCCCGGAGACACAATACCTTTTGAAACTTGAACCGTCTGTTTATTCAAAGTTTTGTAGTAGATTTCAGGGGGGTGGTCGAGCCCGGTCTCCTTTGGGCTCTGACGGGTGCAGATGGACACGCCCTTCACTCTGGATTTGCCCGGGCACGGCCTGGGCACGCCCACGCACGTCCCACGCTGCGGGAGCCCACGGGTGTTTTTATAGCGCCTCCTTTTGCTATACGATGATGCAAGCGGTCACGTGCCGCTGAGGAGGCAAAGGATGCTGGTTGTTGAAGTCCCCCCTGGTCCGGCAGCAGTTGATGGCCGGCAGGAGAAGAGAAGTGGGTCCCCTTAATGTATAATCACTCAATCCCCGATCAGAAGTCATTGCCTTAGGTAAACCACTAGACAAGTAAAACCAAGACTGAAAGAACACCAATTAAGCATCTATACCAACAACAAATATTCACAAGTAGTTCAACCCTTTTGGGATGCATTCCAAAGGAGGAAGCCTCATCCAAGTGTGATATCTGTGTGCACATAGACTCCTGTAGCACCTTCGCCTATTACGGGCGGGTGCAGAACTTCTATGGGAATCAAATCTCAGTACAAGGCCTGCACCACGTGTAGGGTCATGGCAGGACATTTTCTGTGAAGCCAATGGAGGCTGATCTGCCAGAGTTTATAACTGTAAGGGAGGAGAGAACTCTGGACAGCTGAGAAAGGGAAACTCCTTTATATCCTGGGCACTGTGTGCAGTAGCAGGTGGTAGGAATAGCAAATAGTTGTGTAGGGGCTGTGATCCTAGAAAGAAATTATGTATTCCATTGGAATGCGTCTCAACTGCCTCCACAGCTGGATGTGCTGCTGTGACCTACCCATGAAAGACCTGATAACATATTGTAGCTGCGTCCTCCGCCAGCGTAGGTCTGGTTGAAACGTTTGTAGCTCGGCTAATTTTGGTTTCTATTCCAGCCATGGTGGGAGTAAATGGATTTTGGAGGGCAGGGTATCATTTGTGACGAATAACTTGCATTCACAAATCCAACAATTTAATTATCTAACATACATTTGTGAGTGTAGATGCTTTTCTGAATCTGACATGGTGGACCTGTTATTTTTCATGAGATGCTGTTTGGAGATGCAGAGGGTAAGACATTTTTATGCCTGGTATGACCTCATTTTTCTGGTTGCACATAGAATGCAGGGGGGAGATTGTTTCTGCTCAGAGTCTGCAAATGACTATCTTTATATTCTCCCATCTTTGCATGAATGTTTATTTTATACAACATTTATTAATCCTTTTACATGAAAATTAAACATAACACTACAAAATCACAAGAATGACATACTTGAACACAAAAACATGGAGTAACAAACAAGCAACACCTATAATACATACCTACATAATAAATTATGAGTTAAGGATGGAGCTGAACCAATATGCAAGTAAAAGAAATAAAGCTAAACAACATAGAAGAATGGAAATAAAAAAGAAAATACAAAGAGAAATGGATGAAGGGACAAACTCAAGCCAGCCAAGTGAATTATAACACAGACAGCAGACAGGAAAGTTAAGTGTTATGACTCACCCTTGGCTCTGAAAAAAGCATGCCTAGAGTGAAAGAGTGGCGCTTCTTACTAGCTATTTTTGAAGTGCATCGTGGAAGATGACATTTATAGCTGGCAGCGTGTGTGATGTTTTTAACAACCTCTGCTAAAATACGTGTTCAAGGCAATTTAAAAGATGTGTTTTAGCCTTTGCTTTTAAATTCGTTCTTCACGAGCTTGACATCATAAACAGGGCTGCAGTTCTTCTTGTAAAGAATTAAATTGCTGTGCGTTGGTTTTATTTATTTTTTAGCACCTACAACATGTTTTACAACCTGTTTTAAAGCACATTGGTACTGATAAGATGTCTAGCCTGTTGGGGTATCTGTCCTCTAGTATTCAGCATCAAACTCTTCCTATTTCATTGCGGCTGCCAGTCCACTGAGACCTCAACGAGAAAGGTAGGGTGAAAGAAATAAACTATTATTTTTATAAGTAGTTAAGTAGCTCTACAGTACACATAAATATACAATGACCATAGCCCACAATGTGGGTACTGGGTGTGCTAGTGAAGGTGGGCGGCGCAGTGACACAGGGGTGTGGAAAACAGCGTGAACGGCGATAATAAGTAAGGATAAGGTGGTCAAAATTACAAAAATATATACAGTGTTTATGTACAAAAAATATGGAACGCTTCAGGCGGCACATATACTAAAATTGGAACGATACAGAGAAGATTCGAATGGCCCCTGCGCAAGGATGACACGCAAATTTGTGAAGCGTTCCATATTTTTTGTACATACTTTGTGCCTACTTATAAGGCATCAGGTAATAGGATACTCAAGATACGGTCTTCATGGTCACCTTGGTGGTGACCACGAATGGGCTGTTACTCACATAACACATGTGGCATGGTTTGTCATGGAGGTGATGTTCAGTATGAAAATATCAATACATGCATACAAGGTTCACTGAGGTGAGACAGTCTTGAACTTAAGATTTGCTACCACGGGTTATGTCATGTGCATTTGTATAGTGCACTATGACCCGCAAGGGTATCCTGGGACTGAGCTGGTGTGTGTGCCAAGGCCTGCCTGTGGTAGGTACTTTAATTGAAAAGCCAGGTCTTAAGCTTCTTGTGGAATTCAAGAAGAGTTGAGGAGGCCCTGGTGTGGACCGGGGATTCGTTCCATGCTTTAGGATGAATGTTAGAGAACGCCTGTTCTCCTGATCTGGTTCTGTACCTGTGTGGGATGTGTGTAAGTAGGAGTACTGCGGAGCGGAGGTGTCTGGCTGGTTGGTGGAAGGAAATGCGACTGTTCAAGTAGGTGGAGCCTGAGTTGTATAGTACCTTGAGCATGTGTGTGAGGAGTTTGAATTGAGCATGTTTGTGTTTCGAGAGCCTGTGTAGTTCCCTGAGGTGTGGTGTGATGTGGGTTCTGTTTGGAAGGTTGACGCTAAGTCTGGCACCCAAGTTTGTGATGATTTGCAGTCTTCTAGTGAGCTGATTGGTGATCCGTGCATAGAGTATGTTGCCATTGCCAATCTTGCTGGTGACTAGGGCATGAATCATAGTTATTCTAGTGTTGCTTGGGAGCCATTTGAACATCTTCCTCAGCATCTTCAGGGTGTGGAAGCAGGATGCTGTGATAGCGTTGAAGTGTGCGGTCATGTCCAGTTTGCTGTCTATGAGAACTCCGAGGTCCTGGCATGGGTTTTGGGTGTGGGTGTAAGTCTGAGTTTGGCAGGCCACCAACTGGAGTCCTAAGGTGAGGTATTCTTGCCAAAGCTCATTTGTTCTGTCTTGTCAGTATTGAGCTTGAGACAGTTGGCTTTAATCCAGCTAGTGAATTCAGTCATGCAGTTGATTAAATTGTTTCTTGTGTTGGGGGTTTTGTCTAAGAGAGAGAGAATGAGTTGCATGTTGTGTACCTAGGAGAGGATGTCGATATCATGTACATGAATGACAATGGCCACAGGGATCATGTCTGGGTTGAAAAGGGTGAGACTGAGCGATGAATCTTGAGACGCTCTGCAGACGAGTTGGTGGGCTTCAGAGAAGTAAAGTGCCATGCTGACCGCTTGTGTTCTATCCATTAAGATGGAGAAGATCCAGCGAGAGTGGATTGCTGAATGCTAGTCTTATGCAGGTGCCTGCTGATGATGGTGTGAGACCATATCAAATGCTGCAAAGAGGTCCAGGAGAATGAGAGCCCCTCTGTCACGAATCATGTGGATGTCATCTGTGGCGTCAATGAGTGCTGCCTTGGTACTCTGGTTGGGCCTGAATCTGGACTGCATGGCATTGACGAGCTCCTGGTTGTTGAGGTGTTGGTTGAGTGGTTCCTCTCAGACCTTTGCCGGGTATGGTAGGATGGAGATGGGTCTGTAGTTGGAATACGTGGCTGGGTCAGCATATGGTTTCTTGATTAGGGGCTTGATGGTGGCATGTTTCTAGGGAATGTGGCTGAGTCGCTGGTGATGTTGTTAGTGCTTCGCTGATTGGTAGGAGTCCTTTGGTTAGGCATGGTGTTGGCAAGGGTCAGAAGGAGTCCCTGGGTGGATGGTCTTTATGGTAACAGCAATTTAGAAAGTGGTGATGGTAGGCCATGGCTTGTCCATTGGCTGTGATGGCAAGCAGAGTTGCCATGGTGAAGGGTTCCTCTTGAGGGTCGAAGTTGTATATAGAGTTGATTTTTTTTACAGCAGAATTCCGAGAGTTTGTTGCGAACATCTTGTGTAGGAGTGATGTTGCTTGAGACCCCAGGTGGTATGGTGAAATATTTGATGATGGTGAAGATTTCCTTGCTGCTGTTAGTGCTGGTGTCAATGCGATCTGCAATAGCTGTGTGCTTGGTGTTCCACATCTAATGGTGGTGGCATCTTAGAATGATTTGATTTTTTTAAATCTGCGGTGTCTCAAATTGATCTTCATGTGCACTCCGGTTGCTTGCCGTTGTGTTTCATCAACCCGAGTTCCTCTGTGTACCAAATGGCCTGTGGTTGGGCTCTTGCCGTTGATTTACACTTGAGGGCAGCCATAGTGTCAGCTGTTTTGCTTTTTGATGGCTTTCAGCAAGTCCCTGATGTGCTCAGGCCAGAGCTCGGAGAGGGCGGAAGCCTACTCCTCTTTTGAGATGCTTTTTCAGCTGCTGCAGGCGGTTCTGGTGATGGTGAGTCTCTGATGGATATGCTGAAACTGAGGGTGTGGTCTGTCCTGGTCATAGCTGCTAGCTTGTTGACTGCGATGTTGTTGATTGGGGAGGTATTCAGCTCCAGTAGGTGTTCTTTGGTGGGTTCAGTAACTTTGTGGGTGAGGCCATGGCTTTTGAAGTTTTCTAAAAGGGTCCTACATTTTGGGCAGATGAGTTTTTTTTTTTTAGATGAAAGTTAAGATCTCTGAGGCGGCTGATGGTGCTGGTGTTGATGATGAGAGGTGCAGCGAAATTAGTGCGGGGTCCTGGTGGTCTGTTTACGAGGGATCCACAAACGGGGAAGTTGGCTGTGATGCATATATTGAATGTGAGGTATTGAATGTGAGGTGTTTTATGAAGGTGGTGGGGCTGTATGTGTAGTTGGTGCAGCTGATGATATCTCCGAATATGAATGTGACTCCATTCCCGGGACTGGGCTGATGGTCTTGCCTAACGATCATGTAGCCAGCAGGGATAGCTGTAGAGATTGTTGTGTTTAGCAATTTTTCCATGATTATGCAGTAGGTCCCATATCTCTGTGGTATGTTTGGTGAGCGAGTGGGTGTTGAGGTGCATGCATGCAAGTGTGGCCTGTTTGGGTGGCGTTTGGTCTGTGCGAACGTAAGCAGATGGCTGGTTTGTGTGTGCAAGCAGGGTACTGGCTGCTGTTGGTGTGGGAATGGGGGTGTAGGATGTGGGAGAGTGCATGAGAACTTGTAGGAGGCACATGTGAAACTCCTTCTCTGTTGTGTGATGCATTGTGGTGAGTGGCAGCCGGGGTTAAGAGCATGGAGGAGCACAGCAGGGGTATAGGTGGTAAGAGGAACTGCAAGAATTCCTGGCATTGGGTGTGGTCTAGGAACGTACAGACGCTGATGGGCTTGCCTTTGGCACGCCATTGGTGCATCCACTGTGTGTCCATGCTGCAGCTCCCATAAAACAGGTCCATTAGTGTGAAACCAGTGATGTCACTTCCTGGCCGGATGGGCAATAGAAAATAAGTAAAGAAAAAGTATTCTTGCTTGGCTTCTTTTATGGGCTGGAAACCAGTGATGTCACTTCCTATGCAAATGGATGATGCGCAATCCAGTGATGGCACTTCCTGTGCAGATTGATGATGGGAAATCCTGTGATGTCACTTTCTGTGCAGATGGACAATGGAGAAAATAGGTGACAAAGACAAACTTTATTTTCAAGCAATTTAGCTTGAAATCAATCTTCTTGAAGAGATCACTTGAATGGGCAGGTATCTCTTGGTCAGGCATTATATGTCCCATTTGTGTATGATGATATTTCAGCCAACGTATAAAGGGAAGGAGTTGAATATGGCTATGTGGTTGGTGTATCAAATGCTGCAGACAGATCCAGGCTGAGGAGTTGATAGAGATTATTACTATCTGTGAGCACTGGACTTCATCCACCACTTGTATGATGGCTGTGAGTGTGGTCTGAATCCCAACTTGTAGTCCTGGAGGAGGAAAGTGGTTCATGAGGTCATTGGAAAAAAGGGTGAGGAAGCAGCCATCTGATTTACTGGTGTAACGGACGATGCGTTGTGTGCTGGAGGCACTGACCACATTTAGCAGAAACATATGTGCCTGGAGAGGGATTGCAATATTGAGAATCTGATGTTATCATCTTCAAAGCATGTGGGCTGAAGACAGAGGAAAGGTTCTTCATGTGTGGTGAAGTGTGACAGTTTGGTTGCTTTGCAAATGGAGTTAGTAGTGTGGCTGTGAGGGTACCAGCTGCCGAGGACTTGGATTCTGTTGAGCAAGTCCTCATAGGAATTTATGCATCTTCAGCGTGATTGTGGATGTCAGAGTGGGAGCTGACATCTGTGAAGGGATTGAATCAAGTGACTGCCATCATCAGAACCCGCTACAGAGCCTCAGTTTTGAATGAATGATTGAAAGTACTGCATAAAGGATTTGGGTTGTCTTTGCTCTACTGGTTTGTAATCAGTGAACTTGGGTTGCCATTTTCATATCCTAACCATTTGGTGACTGCAGCCTGTGTCCTCGGTCACATGACTGTGAATAGTTGGCAGTTGGCCTCTGTATATTCCTCCCAGACAGTGAGACAAAGGGGGATTAAGTGTTGGCAGGATGGGCCACCCTGCCATTATAGGTGGGTAGAGATGTTCGCCTGCCCTAATTACATTTCAGAGGGCTGCCTTTTGCCCACTCACAAAGAACTTGACACAAGCCTTTTGTCATCTCAGACCTCTTGGAGCCTGGGCAGAGGAAGGAAGGATACTTCCAGAACCAGATGGGGAGAGCCTAGACGTTTTCCCACTTCAAAGGCTGGCACCAGAAATACATATTGGACGCAACAAGCTCCAGAAGCCTCCCTGCAACTGCCCATCTGACCTGCAGCAAGTGAACCATCCTGGGCCTGCAACTGGACCTGCCTGAGCCCTGCTGGCCTTTGCTAGAGTGAGTTCCCAGTCACCAAGTGGTGACTCCCCAGATCCTTGAACCTTGGCTGGCATCAGAGTTCACTCCTCTGCAAGTAAAGGTGAAATGCTAAAGTTCTGGGTTGTTCGCAAAACTGGCCTGTTCACACCGAGACTCTGTCGCCTGCAACAATAGTGATGGAGCAAGGACTCGTAAAAAGGAGACTTGCTTGAAAACAATCCTCTTGTAATAACTCATAACTCATATTAACTGTGTATTGTGAAATTAATATGCACTAAATTCCTATTATTAGAAAGAGAAGAAGCTTGCTTATGTGTCTTATTAACAAGTAACTCGAGTGAAATCTATAATGGCTGCGAAACGCGGGCAACTGTAATGCACATGCGTCAACTGCATGTACGCAGTATGACAAGCTGTCGCTTGGAGGGAATTTTCTGCACTTGCGCAGATGCTTCTAAAATGGCTGCTAAAAGCTCACATGCTAAGCATCTGCCTTGCTGAAAACTAAACAAAGATATTTACTAATTGCCAATGTAGGGGGAGCATTTAAACGTAAATGGCATTAGAATAGAAATAGGTGGTATACAGTGAAATCATTTTATTTTGAAATTAATATACTTCTTTTTGACTTTCCTATTAGTTCATATTAGGGCCTTTGTTAGAAACCGAAGTCCATATCTCACGTGACCTTTACACATGCGCAGTCTAAATGAGCCAGAAGCCGCGATGTAATCCTTGAACGCCATCCAAGGACGAGAACAGTAACATACCCTGGGAACCAGTAGGATGTCCTGTGAAAAGGAAGAAAATTATATGAAGTGTATACTTTGTGCTTGATAAAGGTGTGAATGCGGGTGGGAATAAAGATTTATGAATAAAAATTAAGGGGCGGGATCATTTAACAATAAGCTGATTGACGTTATTGAAAATTTAGTATGGTGTGATGATCATCCCGTTTGCCTGTCCAACTAGAATTAGGAGTTTTATGAAATTGAAACATTAATGGGTGGTACATGGCTTTAGAAAGGTATAATTGAGGTAGTTTAGTTAGTTAGCGAGAGACCATGATGCTGTTCGAGAAAAAGGGCGTTGAGACGGAAATGCTGCAGAGCTCTGGATGCTGTCGGATTGATGAGCAAATGCTGAAGAAGAATTGAATTGCAGACTTATAAATCTAAGCCAAATAAATTAGAAGAAGATCGCAGAAGAATCGAGGAGGAAGATAGTGCCAGAGAGGGGTCGGATCTAGAAGAGGTCACCTTATCTTGTCCTGAAACCTGTCCTGAATCCTGAACCCTTTGTCTCCTGACCTTTCCCCAGGGGACCCTTCCCAGATCCTTGGCCAAGGGGTTGGTCTTCACACCATCTTAGGAATATATAATTCTGTGTATATGCAATTGTGCTGCTCTCTCTATCCTCTCTTTTCTGAGTACCGTCATTGTAAATTCTTGCTAATTGAATTTTCCTTCTTTGGGAGACGGAGACTGTACTGTACTTTGAGTTTGGCTCACTTGAAATAATTTAGATAAAGCATTTAAAATTTTCCCGAGTCTGTGATCATTTATTTTCAGAAAGAATATTTTGATATATGTCATTTCACCACCAACTAGTTCAACTAATGGGCCATTGACCAGCGGAAAGAACTTTTTGATCAGTGAAAGATTAGCTAGGCATGACGAATAACTAATCTTAGAAAGAAAATATCAGAATTGACTCTAGTGAGTATTAACTGGCCTGAGTGAGTGTGTGCGTGTTTATGGGCCCAGGTGAGTATATGGTATCAGAGTATCTGAGGCTGGTTTACCGCTGGATCAATAGCCCTGGCAAAGCTCCGGTGAACCTGACTGTTCACGCTACAGCGACTGACAGCGACAACCGGTAGCGCAATCTCTGCACTTCGTACTACAACATCGACAGCCAGCTGTGACCGCAGGCTCGAAGCTCCAGTTACACCATCCGCAAAGCCAGACTAGATCTTCACACTACAGTGACGAACATCTGCGATACCAGGCCTGCTCTTCGTGCTACAGAGACGGCCATCTGTGACACTCCCTCTGTTTTTCGTGGCCTCCTCCATGTGAACTGGACTCTTTGCACCAGACTTTGAGAAAGTATCTTTTCAGCAGGAATAACCTTGTCCCTGTATCTGGCCCACACTCCATCAAGGTTGGCCTGAACTTGTAACTTTCCCCTGGACTATCACGACTAGAAGACCGCTAGCTGCAGTTTGTGCTTTTAGGTGCTATACTTACCCAAATCTTCAAAACTGCATATCTATAGTTCTACTGATTGGATTTTTGCTGTTCTGATGTGAAATTATTTATTAAAATGTTCTCTATTTTTCTACATTTGGTATCGGATTTTTCTTGTGTTGTGTTTTCAATTTCTTAGTTCTAATGTGTGCGGCATTAATACCTAACACAGTGCTTCTAAGTGAAGCCTGACTGCTTTTGTGCCAAGCTACCAAAGGGTTAAGCACAGGTTAATTTGGTGACTTTTGTGGTTCACCCAGACAAGGATTGTGGTTGTTGCTTGAGAAGGTCTTTCAGCCCCCTCAATCAAACACCACATTTCTTAGAGTGTCCATGGTCCCTGTAGCTGCATTCCCTGGAGACTGAAGTCCCCAAGAAAATGTCCTTGAAGTAATTAATTGATACTGAGGAGATGAGAGTGAAGATTATAGCACTGAAGGTAGAACTAAGCCTTGTATGTAGGTAGGGGAGGTAGACTATCAGATGAGGGGCGTAACACAGGCCCCGCAGCACCCACGGTTCGGCAGGGCCCCCAAGCTCCACAGGGCCCCCACAGCACAGCGCTCTGGCTGCAGAGTTCCTGATTGAGTCCAGAGGGGGCCCCAACACTTGCCTTGCAGGGAAGCCCCCTCGAGTTTCGTTACGCCACTGTATCAGATGTGCAGATAGTGGGGAGTGGCTTGTGAGAAGAGCTAAAGACTTGATTGAGGATTGTTCTAGAGTGAACATGGCCATGTGGGCCAGTGGATGACTGTAAGGTTACCCGCTGTCTTCCATGTTATCAGGATGGCTATTGTGGTGAAAAAGGAAGTCAAAGTTGTGTCTTGTGTGTTAGTGGTTTCTGTGATCTAGAGAGCATCCATTTCGTGTTGATATGGTGTCTCCTATGTCAACTACATGTTACACTGCTGAGTGTGTGTTAAAGAGCCCAAGATGCACTGTGTGTTTACCGTGTTGTGAAAATTCCCTACACTTCTTTCTATGCTATGAACACTTTTTCAGTGCTATTGCCACTTTACTACTCCTGTTCGAAGGCAGTATAGCTATCGACGGTCAATCCACCTTGGTACTTAGCAGTGAAAACTCCATATTTGATTGCTAGCTGAGCTGTAATAATATTATCAAACAATGAAAATCCTAGGGTCTATACAATTACCGGAAGTATCAGTAAGCAACAGAGCAGAAAAACGAAGAGGAACAAAACAACACCACCTCCAAGTTGTAACCTAAACCGGTGCGGTGATGGTCAACCTATTTGGTAAGAATTGGCAGACAGAGTGCGTCTAAGGGCAAATCCCTTTTAGGACGTAATCCCTCACTCACCAATGGTGACATATTTCATCATAGGGACTCTCCTCCCAAAGGAAAATCCTAGTTCCTTTGGGGGCTACAACCCCCTTACTGTGAGGGAGGAGCTCAGGGATGTTTTGTTTAAAGTGTCAGAGGATCGACTAAATCCACATATGATGAGCCAAGATGTATGAGTGAGGACGCAGCGCAAACAATATAGGAAAATTGGTGAATATGTGAAAACAAGTGATGGTTAAAACTGGCTAGGAGGCATCAAAAATATGCTTTAATCAGGAAATGCCCACTGTCAGGATTTAAAAAGCAGTGAATACACCTACGGTATGGATTTAAACCGCTATGGTGTAAATTTAGATGGTCAACATGTTTCAGCCCTAGAAGACCCAAACTGGATCAGGCTTTCGTCAGGACCTTACAAAACAAGCTACTGCAAAAAGTGAAGTGAAAGAAACTGAAAAGGATATGGGGCCTGAACACTGTCAATGGCCTCTCATAACACCTGCTGATACCTGTAATAGAAAGTAGATGACATGCATCAGGTATATGCACAATCGTGTCAGCAATGTGAAAACGCACTGAAAATAATCTGTACAACCAATCTTGATAAAAAAGGAATAAGCACCTTACCCGCCAAAGTAGGGTACAGGACCTCACCTCAACCTGGCAACCGCTCAGGAAGGCAGCACCGCTCTACAAAGAATATATTTAAAATTTGTAGAGTGCAAATACAGGTAGGTAAACACTCAAAAGAAGTCAAACCTGATCGTACAGTGGTAAAAGTAACCACCTGTATCAATCATATAAGCTGTGCTTGGAGCTGTTAACAAAGGGGGAGGGGTTCACACACAAAAAATATCAGTAGTAAATAACCGTTGCAGTGGGTCTGATACGACAATACAAGCAGCAAAAGGCTATTACACAAATAGCCATTTACCCTATGTAAAAAATGCACGCTCTCCATAACAACTATATTCATAATAATGGAGAGGCACATAATGCAATATTTGTCTTGACTAAATGGAACTAACCATCGTGTCATCTCATGGTTTTTGAAAAAAGGCAAAAAGGAAGGTGGGACCATATCACTAATGCCTAGCGATAGAACATAGTCTAGTTCCCAAAGATTCCCCAAACCAAGGCGATTATTCTGTCGACCTGAAGTGAACGCAACGAGTGGACCAAAGATTACCACCGCACTCACCTATCCGTCGGTACCACTGGACCCAGAGAGCCTGCTGCCGGAGGTAAGTATGCTCCGAAAATCCCGCTCTTAAGTACTCTCCCGATGAGTCAGTAATCCGTGTCCGGTGGTGCTAGAATCGCGCATGCTTAATAATCTTTAGCGCTAGTGCGCAAGCCTGAAACTGGAAATACTACACTTAGCGCGTGCGCCGCTTTGGAACACCCACGAACGCTATCACAGAGATGCTATGCTGCAGTGAAAGTAAGAAACTGTTCGTCTAACTAGGTAGTTATGACACAGTGTCTCTATAGTGATAAAGAGAGCACACGTGAAACTACGAAGAACAACCAAGAATTTGGATAAAAATAAACTAATATAACAGTGGTGTCATATACTATAGATAGATAGATAATGACTTTATTTCGGATATTTTTCAATCCATAAAAGTACACATCAATAAACAGTTCATATTAAAAAACATCACATTAATGACAAAATCGATCACACAAACATACAATACATAAATTCCATAAAAGAGTGCAAAGGCAAAACAGTACAGGAAAAAAAGTGCATTGGTGCAATGGGTGACTAATAGTTCAGAGGAAGTTACATTTACTCATCTAAACATTTTCTAAATCTTAGTGTCAATTTTAAAAATTCTAACACCTGGAGGACACTATCCGGGTGCAGCAGCTGTAAGTACATAAAGGCAGGTCTAATTTGTTTAAAAATTAATTTCTTTAAAAGGGTAACAAGGTATCTCCTACGGGGATATTCATAAAATGTACATAAAAACATAAAATGTAGCATATCCTGTGGAGACTTCCCGTCGCAGCCACAGGGAGCTACAGGTTTCTTAAAAATATCTGCCGTGGGTCTAAATAAGAGAAGATGGAAAATGTTAAACCTGAATCGGGTCAGCAAACATTTCTCATGTGAGGTGAAGGGGCATGTTAGATACTTTTCCATAGAGTTGCAAGTACTCAGCATAATATACTTTCTAACATTAGGTTTTAAGAACTCAACTTCATCTCTTAGGGCAATACATTTCATAGAGAAAACTTTTTTAATTGCTTCTACATCACCCTTGACTATATCCCTCGGTTTATCAAACAGATTCAGGCAACCAAGTTTCAAAAATTGGGACTTCAGGTATTTAAGCCAAGGTACACACATGGCATGATCAAGTGATATAAGGTCTTCCACTATCAAATGTGTTAAAGGGATTTCATCACTTAACCATAGTTTTACCCAGCATAACAGAGGTTTTAAACCGACAATGTCGGATAGATACTGGCAGCCAAGTTCTTCATGTGCAATTAAGTTCGAGGTACTACATGGGACACATAACAGGCGTTTTAAAAATTTATTTTCAACTATTTGTAATTGTTCGCCATTTATGTAGCCCCATATCTCACTACCGTATACAGCAGTGGCTATGGATTTAGAGTTGTATAATTTCATCATAGCCACATTTGGTTTATTCCCCAGTTTAGACGCAGTATTGAAGATGGAGGCATTGACTCTAGTCATTTCCCCCTTTTTCTTGGCCAAGTGAGGAGCCCAATTAAGTTTGGTATCAAATAAGATACCTAAATAGGTGAATGTTTGGGTGGTAGGGATCGAGACATCATTCAATTTAAAATTGAACTTCTTCTTTGGTTGTCGGCCAACATGCATAATATAGGATTTTGAGTTGTTGACCTTAAGGTCCCTATCAGACATGAAATTATTAAAAACATTCAATAGTGCCTGGAGACCAACTTCTGTTCTGGAAATTAAGACCGCATCGTCAGCATATAAAAGTAGAGGGATACCCCTCAGACCAACTCTAGGGCAGTCTGATTTTACCTCTTGTAAGACAGCCTCAAGGTCATTTATATAAAAGTTAAAAAGAAAAGGGGCCAAAATACACCCCTGACGTACTCCTTTATTAATACTAAAACTTCCTGTAGTTTCCCCGGTCGATGAAAACCTCACGTTAGCTCTTGTGTCATTGTGCAGGTCCGCAAGGAACTCCACAATCCCCTTATCAATACCTTTATCCTTCATGGTCTGCCACAGCCTCCCCCTGTTAACACAGTCGAAGGCAGAGGACAGATCCATGAAGGCAAGGTGAATTGTTCCTTTATACACAACAGTATATTTATTCAATATAAGAAACAAATTAAGACATTGAGTTATAGTTGAACGCCCTTCACAAAAACCATATTGAGAGGTCGACAAAATATTGTTTTCGTTCGTCCAGCTTGTTAGGCGTTGGAGTATAGCTCTCCCCATTATCTTCACCATTGAATCAATTAACGAGATTGGGCGATAACACAAAGCACTACCCCTGTCTCCTTTCTTAAAGACCGGAACTATTGTTGAGAGACCCCAAGTCTCCGGGCAGCCCAATATGGCTGCTGCATTAAAAACAGCAGTCAGAATGGGAGCCCAGAAGTCCGGATCAGATTTATAAAGATCAGGTGGTATTCCATCAGGGCCAGGGGCTTTGTTGGCAGTAAGACCCTTTATAGCGACCAGAACCTCATTTATATCAAAAATGATGGCAGTACTGTCCCTATCAGAGGGGACAGCAACCATAGTTGCATCTGCCTCTGAATAATATAAACTTTTAAAATGACTCTCCCATTCCTCCTTTGTTATACAACAAACCAGTCCATCTCCCGAGTCCCCAGTCAAAAAAGGTTTCTTTACCAGACCCCAAAATTTAGTGCTGTTATTCAAAGTAGAGGGATCAAGCAATTCCTCCCAGGCCTCTTTCCTCAAAAACTCTTTACGGGCAGCAATAGTAGCCTTATATTCCTTTCTACAGAGTTTTACGGCCTCCCTGTTCCTCGGGGTTGCTGCCAAGGCTACCCTCAAATTACGGGCAGCTAGAGTACAGTCATGACTGAACCATCTCGGGCCTAAGTTAAGTCGGGGTTTATATGGGACCGATAGAAATGCTGCTACCCTTTCCGTAATGTTTTGGTACGCTTCTAGAACCAGCTTGGGTTCACCTCCCCCATTCATACAAACTTTGATGTCCTCGGCACAACCTACAGTGATATCCTTATAGAGGACATCATCAGAGACCATAGACCATTTTAAGCGCCTCTTACCATCTGTTGTAACCAAACTACCTTGCCTGATACTCGTAATACCTTTTTTGAACCATGGGCAGTTTAGACCGATTATAAGAGGATTATGGTCACTGAATTCTCTAAAGTCAATGGTAAAAGAATCCACAAAAGTTTGCATCGTCTGCGAGACCAGTATATGGTCTATAAAGGTACCCCTTCCATGCCCTTTAAAAGTAGGGGTATCAAAGCGAAATAGCGGGTCTTTTAAAGACATAGCCAAAGAGAGGTCATGGTCATTCAAAAAGTCATTACAAAGTTCACCCTCCTTTGTGTGCTCCATATGGAGACAGTCTGCCCGATCACACACCATTTCTGGTAAACATTTATGCAATGGGTCTATACAAGGATGCAAATTAAAATCCCCCATAATCAGGAGGTTATGGCCCACATTTTCCATAAAATTTGAAACAAAGGAATTTAAAAAATAAATATGATTCCTGCCACCACTATCATGAACAGCATTGTAAAAGTTCACCAGCCCGACACGGACATTACCTCCACTTAAGGTTACACCCATTACACCTGTATGCTGTGCTACAATTCTTTGTACTTCACAGGGAATTAATATAGATACAAAAATTACAAGGCCCCCCTTGGGCCTACCCCGCACAGATGGCAAGGCTGGCACAAAGAAGGCCCTATACCCTTCCAAAAAGAGTTCACATCCCAATTCCCAGGTTTCTTGTAAACAAATAATCGAGAATTGTTTGATATAGATCACCCAGTTTACATCAGACATTTTGGCAGCAAGACCCGCAATGTTCCAAGAGACAGCAAGACATCCTGACAATTTACCTACCAAATTATCTGGATTAGTAGGTTCACCTGAAGCCCCGATGTCCTGAGCTGCAGGTGCCCCCCGTCAATCGCACAGTTCAAGACCAGATAATACTTCGAACCTATTCTGTGTGTGAAGATTCGGCCCATATTGATAGTGTCCAGCACTAACACTCCTATTAGACACGCCAATCGGTCCACCTACACCACAGGAATTAGTAATATTATGCAGAAGATGGGTCTCTTGCACGGGAGTAAAAGGTTCACGTCCCCGCCTGGTTAAATTCTGTTGCAGTCGTGGTTTGCACAGATGTGCATAAAAATAACCCAAGGGGCGTACACAGATACTATTTGTGTTATAAACCAGTGCAGAAGCTCTCAAAAGTACGGTTGCTACATGCTGGGGGTGTTTAAAATTTACGACTATACAGTCCCCTGAACCAGACTTTTTGGACGGCCCTACCCAATTTACACGCCTTACTGTTAATATCTCGTCAAAATAGGAAATCGGAAAACCACAATTTTTGTTAAGCCAGGACACTGTCTTATTTTTCAGAGAGATAAAGGATTCATCATAGGGAGATGCAGGGTGGGTGCCACAAGAGGGCACATTGGTCAGTACTACTATAAAAGGAGCACAGTCTGGTGGTAGATTAAGATGACCATTGTGTCTCGCCACACTAGAGGCTCTATTGCTGTGGGGAGTTATGGATAATTGTTGCTGCAAAACAGTTTCCACAGGAATATCCGGCTGGGTAGAAGTTACAGGTCCTGGGATAACTGTATCAGCAGATTCTCCCCTCCCCTTATTCTGTATATCATTAGGAACAGCAGTATCTCTCCTTTTCCCCCCAGAGTAATCAATTTCACTAGGCTGAGCAATCTCCCGAGACAATAACAGGTCACCCAGCCTTATCACTTCCTTAGCTAAATCATCAATCTTAGTGGTTAATGGTTTAATAAGCTCCTCCATTTTGACAGTAAAAGAAGCTTCTAAGTTTTTTAAAAGTGAGGCAATCATATCCGAGTTTAGATTAGCTCCATTACCAGCACCATTGGTGGCCGCGAATACAAAAGGGTTTGGTATAACAGTACCAGTATTTGGCTTACCGACCTTCTTTTTTGGCTTACAATTATTATGTTTCCCGTTCTCCCTTTGAGACCGTGTTCTACATGATCTCGTATGCCTAATCTCAGGTTGGGTCTCATTTAGTACATCAGCATCAGAACTTGACGACACCCGAGAAGCAGAATGGACCTCCACCTCTACAGGAATGAAAACTGGGAGGGCCGTAGAGATAACACCACTCGGGTTGATCTCAGGGTCTTGGGGCTGGCTTAGAGAATCATTTTCTAATAATGTATCTTCAATCACGGTGCCTTTCCCCAAGGATACACGTCCATCATTATTAATCTGTGTTACTTTCCTGACCAGGAAATTATCTAGGGTAGCTGGAGCCGCCATCGCTTTATCAGTTTTTGATTTAACCATTCCGTTCGCTTATAGGTTAAGCTTCTGCCCAGAAACCCTAGTGTCTGCCTACGCACTCACAAACAGGACAATCAGATTAAAAACAAATGGATATATCAAATGGCAACAATAGTCAATGCGCGATCAACACCATTCGTCAAGATGCACAGAAACCTGGCCCAGTCCAGTCTCTTCTGGCCTCTGAGGGCCACAGAGGGCCCGCCCTTTGCCCAGGCTTAGCCCGGCGCCGCCCGCGTGCGTCCCGCGACGCGGAGGGAGCCTCACAGCTTTAAGCGCCTCCGGGCGTGCAGGGAAGCGGAAGCCGGAAGTGCCGCTAGGGATTCTGGGGGCTGTAGTCCCCAACGCGGCGTCCAGCAAGGTCTCTGGCGGCAAAGAAGAAAATCACAGCGCCTCCTGACCCCTGGGCTATGCAGAGTGCGCAGCGGAGCGTCCACCAGCCAGGTATGCTCCTCGTTGTGCCCCCGCTCCACCGAGGGAGCCTCACAGCTTTAAGCGCCTCCGGGCGCGCAGGGAAGCGGAAGCCGGAAGTGCCACTAGGGATTCTGGGGACTGTAGTCCCCAACGCGGCGTCCAGCAAGGTCTCTGGCGGCAAAGAAGAAAATCACAGCGCCTCCTGACCCCCGGGCTATGCAGAGTGCGCAGCGGAGCGTCCACCAGCCAGGTATGCTCCTCGTTGTGCCCCCGCTCCACCGAGGGAGCCTCACAGCTTTAAGCGCCTCCGGGCGCGCAGGGAAGCGGAAGCCGGAAGTGCCGCTAGGGATTCTGGGGGCTGTAGTCCCCAACGCGGCGTCCAGCAAGGTCTCTGGCGGCAAAGAAGAAAATCACAGCGCCTCCTGACCCCCGGGCTATGCAGAGTGCGCAGCGGAGCGTCCACCACCCAGGTATGCTCCTCGTTGTGCCCCCGCTCCACCGAGGGAGCCTCACAGCTTTAAGCGCCTCCGGGCGCGCAGGGAAGCGGAAGCCGGAAGTGCCGCTAGGGATTCTGGGGGCTGTAGTCCCCAACGCGGCGTCCAGCAAGGTCTCTGGCGGCAAAGAAGAAAATCACAGCGCCTCCTGACCCCCGGGCTATGCAGAGTGCGCAGCGGAGCGTCCACCAGCCAGGTATGCTCCTCGTTGTGCCCCCGCTCCACCGAGGGAGCCTCACAGCTTTAAGCGCCTCCGGGCGCACAGGGAAGCGGAAGCCGGAAGTGCCGCTAGGGATTCTGGGGGCTGTAGTCCCCAACGCGGCGTCCAGCAAGGTCTCTGGCGGCAAAGAAGAAAATCACAGCGCCTCCTGACCCCCGGGCTATGCAGAGTGCGCAGCGGAGCGTCCACCAGCCAGGTATGCTCCTCGTTGTGCCCCCGCTCCACCGAGGGAGCCTCACAGCTTTAAGCGCCTCCGGGCGCGCAGGGAAGCGGAAGCCGGAAGTGCCGCTAGGGATTCTGGGGGCTGTAGTCCCCAACGCGGCGTCCAGCAAGGTCTCTGGCGGCAAAGAAGAAAATCACAGCGCCTCCTGACCCCCGGGCTATGCAGAGTGCGCAGCGGAGCGTCCACCAGCCAGGTATGCTCCTCGTTGTGCCCCCGCTCCACTGAGGGAGCCTCACAGCTTTAAGCGCCTCCGGGCGCGCAGGGAAGTGGAAGCCGGAAGTGCCGCTAGGGATTCTGGGGGCTGTAGTCCCCAACGCGGCGTCCAGCAAGGTCTCTGGCGGCAAAGAAGAAAATCACAGCGCCTCCTGACCCCCGGGCTATGCAGAGTGCGCAGCGGAGCGTCCACCAGCCAGGTATGCTCCTCGTTGTGCCCCCGCTCCACCGAGGGAGCCTCACAGCTTTAAGCGCCTCCGGGCGCACAGGGAAGCGGAAGCCGGAAGTGCCGCTAGGGATTCTGGGGGCTGTAGTCCCCAACGCGGCGTCCAGCAAGGTCTCTGGCGGCAAAGAAGAAAATCACAGCGCCTCCTGACCCCCGGGCTATGCAGAGTGCGCAGCGGAGCGTCCACCAGCCAGGTATGCTCCTCGTTGTGCCCCCGCTCCACCGAGGGAGCCTCACAGCTTTAAGCGCCTCCGGGCGCGCAGGGAAGCGGAAGCCGGAAGTGCCGCTAGGGATTCTGGGGGCTGTAGTCCCCAACGCGGCGTCCAGCAAGGTCTCTGGCGGCAAAGAAGAAAATCACAGCGCCTCCTGACCCCCGGGCTATGCAGAGTGCGCAGCGGAGCGTCCACCAGCCAGGTATGCTCCTCGTTGTGCCCCCGCTCCACCGAGGGAGCCTCACAGCTTTAAGCGCCTCCGGGCGCACAGGGAAGCGGAAGCCGGAAGTGCCGCTAGGGATTCTGGGGGCTGTAGTCCCCAACGCGGCGTCCAGCAAGGTCTCTGGCGGCAAAGAAGAAAATCACAGCGCCTCCTGACCCCCGGGCTATGCAGAGTGCGCAGCGGAGCGTTGACCAGCCAGGTATGCTCCTCGTTGTGCCCCCGCTCCACCGAGGGAGCCTCACAGCTTTAAGCGCCTCCGGGCGCGCAGGGAAGCCGAAGCCGGAAGTGCCGCTAGGGATTCTGGGGGCTGTAGTCCCCAACGCGGCGTCCAGCAAGGTCTCTGGCGGCAAAGAAGAAAATCACAGCGCCTCCTGACCCCCGGGCTATGCAGAGTGCGCAGCGGAGCATCCACCAGCCAGGTATGCTCCTCGTTGTGCCCCCCTTACTGTACTACACTTAGCGCGTGCGCCGCTTTGGAACACCCACGAACGCTATCACAGAGATGCTATGCTGCAGTGAAAGTAAGAAACTGTTCGTCTAACTAGGTAGTTATGACACAGTGTCTCTATAGTGATAAAGAGAGCACACGTGAAACTACGAAGAACAACCAAGAATTTGGATAAAAATAAACTAATATAACAGTGGTGTCATATACTATATATTAAAGCGCTCCAACGCACTCGCTTAGTGATACAGACATAAATGCGAGGAGCGAAAGTCATCAACTAAAGCAAAAACTCCACAGTAGCAGACAAAAAGTCCACTCAAAACAATTACTGTACATATATTACTAGAGCCTACCATCTGAAGGGCGCATACTCATATAAGCCCAACACAGTGGCTCTATGATGAACAAACTTGTATCATACTCAAAAACACACTTTTTTTCAAAAAAGGTTTACATGAAGATACAAAGATAGGTAAACCCATTTTAAACAAAACATCCCTGAGCTCCTCCCTCACAGTGAGGGGGTTGTAGCCCCCAAAGGAACTAGGATTTTCCTTTGGAAGGAGAGTCCCTATGATGAAGCATGTCACCATTGGTGAGTGAGGGATTACGTCCTAAAAGGGATTTGCCCTTAGACGCACTCGATTTGCCCTTAGACGCACTCTGTCTGCCAATTCTTACCAAATAGGTTGACCATCACCGCACCGGTTTAGGTTACAACTTGGAGGTGGTGTTGTTTTGTTCCTTTTCGTTTTTCTGCTCTTTTGCTTACTGGTACTTCCGGTAATTGTATAGACCCTAGGATTTTCATTGTTTGATAATACTAGTTGTTTGGGGATATAATCCCTAGTGGTCTTTAAATTCATGCCCTTGGACTCTCCCTTTGAACTGAGTTGTTTGTGAGCTGTAATAACCCCAGGAGTGACAGTGGAACACTACTGGTCTGCCACAATTTATTGTCACAGTATATATTCCGAGTCACAACAATACAGCTTTTTAATGCTTTTCCAGTAAATGTAATGTTAGAAATGCATCCACGATTTGCATCTGGGATGACTTTCTGCAGCAAAGGTGTTGGGTGCTGTAAATGCGGTTAAAAATGCAGCTATTAGACTGAAAGGTTAATGATGCTCTTAAGTAAAGCAGGGATGCCTGCTCCACCCTCAATCACGAGTCAAGCTGGGCAGCAATCCAACTCACAGCTTGAAGGTCTATTGAAGGCCGTAATATGCAAAGTTACTTTGGTACCAAGTGCAGAGAAATTACTTATGAGATGGGGCCAGTGGGGAGGAGCAGCTCCTGAGAGCAGGTGATTCTCTGTTCAGACCAAGAGGAGCAGCAGCTGTAATATTATTTTATATAGGAGTTTTTTTACAACATTTTACTATCCTAAACGTAATGACCCTATCTTCAGGCAGGTCGCTCCCCCTCGCCACACAGCTCCACCAGTGAGTGTGTGCCTCTGCTGCCTTTCACCGCCGCTGCCGCAGGTTGGAGGCCCCTCAGCCTCGGGAGTCCGGAACTGCTGTATTTTGCTCTGTTTGTTTTATTTTGCTCCCATGTCTAATTCTGTATTGCTGCCTTGTCTATTTTTGGTTGTGTTGTTTTTCTGCCTTGTGCTATCCTTCGTTTTCCCCCGTGTTTACCTCTGTGCCCCCGTTCCTGCCACTGCGTCCCCTGCAGCCCCACCCCCCTGGTCGTCCATTCGCCACCCCGCCCTCCTCCCAGCTGATCCTCCCTCCCACCTCCCGTTATATGGCGGCCGCTGCGCAGTGAGGAGAGCGACCCTTGACCCTGTCTTCAGGCAGGTTGCCCCCCCTCACCGCACAGCTCCACCAGTGAGTCTCTGTGCCTCTGCTGCATGTCACCGCCGCTGCCGCAGGTTCGAGGCCCCTCGGACTCGGTAGTCCGGTACTGCCGTATTTTGCTCTGTTTGTTTTATTTGGCTCCCTTGTCTAATTCTGTATTGCTGCCTTGTCTATTTTTGGTTGTGTTGTTTTTCTGCCTTGTGCTTTCCTTCATTTTCCCCCGTGTTTACCTCTGTGCCCCCGTTCCTGCCGCTGCGTCCCCTGTGTCTCCACCCCCCTGGTCGCCCATTCGCCGCCCCACTTCCGCCTCCCAGCTGCTCCTCCCTCCCACCTCCCCTATATGGCGGATGCTGGCGTGCCAAAGGTGTGCCTAAGGCAAGCCCTTCTGCGCCCGTCCGCGCCTGGACCGCACCCAGCGCCAGAACCCCTGGCCCCTGCGAATGCCACATCGCCCGACACTGCTATGATGCCAGCACCCTCCACTCACTCAACACCAGACGATCACACACCTGCTTCCTGGCCTCCCGAAACACACACAAGGACCCTTCTCCTGCCGGATCTGCAGCTTCACCAGCATCCGATCCGCCAATCCACCCACCGAGAAAGAACACAACAACCTCAGATGCATTTTGCTCAACACCCGCTCCTCCCGCAAACACGCAGTCGAACTCTGGGACCTACTCGACTCCACCGCCCCAGATGTTGCCTTCCTGACGGAGACCTTGATGAACCCCTCCTCGGCACTTGACGTCGCCATAGCCATCCCTGACGGCTACAAGATCAACCACAGAGACCGCACCAACGGAACAGGAGGTGGAATCGCCATCATCCACAAGAACACTCTCAGAGTCTCGACCAGCACCGACGACACCCTCAGCACCGCCAAACACCTGCACTTCCAGATCCACACCGATCCCAATATCATCCTCAGAGGAACCCTCGTCTACAAACCCCCTGGACCACGACCACAGATCAGTGACTCCTTCGCCGACTTCGTCAGCACGCATGTCCTAGCATCCACAGACTACATTCTCCTCGGGGACCTGAACTTCCACCTCGAGAACAACAACGACACCAACTCCATCACCCTGATCGCCATCCTCGGACTCAGACAGCTCATCACAACACCCACCCACACGCCTGACCCCATCTTCTCCGCAAGCTCCCACGTCTCCTTCAGCCACACCACCAAACTCCACTGGACCGACCATCGCTGCATCCACTTCACCTTCCAGAAACCTACCCACCACGCACCACCGCACTCAGCAGATCCCTCGCCGCTGCTGAAGCAAAGTCACCGAAGACCAGCTAAACACCACCTTCGCCCAAAGCCCACTCGTCGACCCCACTGACCCAGACACCGCCACCCGCAACCTCAGACAGTGGATCAACGACTGCGCCAACACTCTCACCCCAATAAAGAAACCTTCCAACAGACACACCAACAAGAAAGCCCGCTGGTTCACCACGGACCTCCAGGCCTCCAAGCAAACCTGCCGAAAACTAGAGAAGAAATGGCACTGCGAACAGACACCAGACAGCTACGCAGCCACAAGAACGCCATCCGCAGACACCATGACCTCATCAGATCCACCTAAAGGGCCTTCATCAAAGACCGCCTAGACAACAACGCACACAACAGCAAAGAGCTCTTCAACATCGTGAAGGAACTCTCTAACCTCAGCGCCAACACCAACGACATTCCACCTTCGCAAGACCTGTGCGACTCCCTCGCCACCTTCTTCCACCGCAAGATCACAGACATCCACGACAGCTTCAACACCCTGACCGCCCCGACAGCCACCGAGACCTCCGACCCCACGGCCACCATCCACAACACTCCCCAGCTCACCAGGACCAACATAAACGACGACGACACCATCAAAATTACAAACACCATCCACTCCGGTTCTCCGACAGACCCATACCCACACAACATCTTCAACAAAGCCAGCACCACCATCGCACCCCATCTCCGCAAGGCCATCAACATCTCCTTCGAGACCGCGGCCTTCCCGGAGAGCTGGAAGCACACCGAGATCAACGCCTTACTCAAAAAACCCTAGGCTGATCCGGAGGACCTCAAGAACTTCCAACCCATCTCCCTGCTCCCGTTCTTGGCGAAGGTCATCGAGAAGACCGTCAACAGACAACTGACCCACTACCTCGAGGAGAACAGCATCCTGGACCCATCCCAGTCCGGGTTCCGCAGTAACCACAGCACTGAAACTGCCCTCATCGCCGCCACCGATGACATCAGGGCCCTGCTGGACAACAGTGAAACCGTGGCCCTCATCCTCCTGGACCTGTCAGCCGCCTTTGACACTGTCTGCCACCACACCCTACGCACACGCCTCCACAACGCAGGGAACCGAGACAAAGCACTGGACTGGGCCACCTCCTTCCTCTCCGGCAGAACCCAGAGCTTCCGCCTCCCCCTTTCCGATACGAAGCCACCGATATCATATGCAGCGTACCCCAAGGATCTTCCCTCACCCTGACATTGTTCAACATCTACATGGCATCACTCGCTCATGTCGCCCGACTGCACGACCTCAACATCATCTCCTACGCTGACGACACCCAGCTGATCCTCTCCCTCACCAAGGACCCCCTCACTGCCAAAACCAACCTCTACGAAGGAATGAAAGCCATCGCCGAGTGGATGAAGAACAGCCGTCTGAAGCTGAACTCAGACAAGACTGAAGTCCTCATTCTCGGCTCCACCCCCTCGGCATGGGATGACTCCTGGTGGCCGAGCACAGTGGGAGCAGCACAAACAACCACCGACCACGCACACAACCTAGGTTTCATCCTCGACTCAACACTCTCCATGACCAAGCAAGTCAACGCAGTCTCGTCCTCCTGCTTCAACACCCTCCGCGTGCTCCACAGGTGGATCCCCTCCAAAACAAGAAAAATGTTAACCCAGGCCCTCGTCAGCAGCAGGTTAGACTAGGGAAACGCCCTGTATGCAGGAGCCTCGGCCAAACTCCTGAAACAACTACAATGCATACAGAACACCTCTGCTCGCTTGATCCTCAACATCCCTCGCCGCAGCCACATCACACCCCACCTGAGAGACCTGCACTGGCTTTCCGTCAACAAGAGGATCACCTTCAAGCTCCTCACACACGCACACAAAGCACTCCACAACACCGGACCGGCATACCTCAACGGACGACTCACCTTCTACACCCCGAACCGCCAGCCCCGCTCCGCCGACCTTGCCACCGTCCCCCGCATCCGAAGACACGCACCTGTGTACAAGGTCTGCCGAAACTGCCAGGCAAAGTAGTGCACAGACACCCCACCAGTCAAGAGTTAAGATTCTTGGGTAGACTGCTGTGTGGGTGAAGTGCGATGATTGTGATTCTATGTCAGTACTGGAGGCTCCGAATATGCTATCCTTTCTTCATTTTGATGAATTGCATTTCACAAAAATACCAACAAACTACCATTCCCATAAAACCTTGGGAATGTCAAAGAATATCAAGTCCAATAGTAACAGCCCCAGAGCTCCAGCCAATCAGGGCGATCCAGTCCAGCTCCTTAGTCCAGCTCCTTAGTCCATCATCTTCAAGTGGATCCCCACAGAAACCAGAAGGACGGTCACCCAAGCCCTCGTCAGCAGTAGACTGGACTACGGCAACGCACTCTACGCAGGAGCCCCGGCCAAACTCCTGAAACGGCTCCAATGCATCCAGAACGACTCCGCATGCCTGATCCTCGACATCCCTCGCCGCAGCCACATCACACCCCACCTGAGAGACCTGCACTGGCTCCCCATCAACAAGAAATTAACCTTCAAGCTCCTCACCCACGCACACAAGGCACTCCACGACATCGGACCAGCGTATCTCAACAGCCGACACAGCCTCTACACCCCCACCCGCCAGCTCCGATCCCCAGACCGCGCCCTCGCCACCGTCCCCTGCATCCGAATGGTCACCGCCGGTGGCAGATCATTCTCCCACCTCGCCGCCAAGACATGGAACACCCTCCCCATCCCCCTACGGCAGACCAAAGACCTTCTGACCTTCAGAAACTTCTCAAGACCTGGCTCTTCGAATAGTAGCAGCGTCCCCCCCTAGCGCCTTGACACCCTCACGGGTATGTAGTGCACTTTATAAATGCTATGATTGATTGATTGATTGATCTGTGTCCGCTCTGCCTCTTTCTTCACTGCTTGCAGCTGAGATAAGTGGCTTTTTCCCTTCTCTCCTGATATTTGTTTATTTTACATCTTTCTACGTGATAAACTCTTTACTGTCTTGTATGCCGATATTGCTCTTTGAATAACTGCCTCGCAAGAGTTTTTTTCCGCCCTGCCGTGGGAACGTTTTGCGCTCCTTCGCGTCCGCCTCTGATGTGGTGCGGGTCCACGGCCCAGTCATCCCACACCTAGTTGGCGCTTTTCTGAGCGTCGCCCTGCCGTGCCGCGCTTTTCAGAATTCCTGAAATTCCAAAGAAAACGTAGCTGTGTACCAGCGGTGCCTGAGCCTTGCCTCCTGGAAAGTGACATCCCGCGGGGGTCTATACATGCCGATCGGGCTGTTTTTTGAATTTCCCTGATGCCATGCTTGCAGGGACAGTAATGCTGCTTGCTGCCTTATGCGTCTCATGCGTGGGTGGGATCAGTATTTAAATACAGCTCAGTGACATGTGGTGACATGCTCCCAGGCGGGCTCCCCATTGATTTGTTGCAGTAGAGGATGTGGTGTCCCCGGGCTTGACCCACTGACCATGAGGCTTTGCCCACGCCTGATTCCAGGCTGACAACCAGCCTTCCTTTATTGCAGCTCTCAAGCTGTAACTTGCTATCCCCCAGCACTTAGGAAGACTGGAAAGCGCTTCACTCACATAGCTTTGGGCAGTCCACTGACCACTGCATTTGTTTTCCTGGTGGTGTTAACTAGCCTTTTTTTCTCCCAAGTGATGGAGCCTTTTGATGATGGCCAGGGGGAGAGGACCCCTTGGCGGGACTCCCTTGAGATGCCGACATCTATGATTTGCCGTTGATGCATCATTTTACAGGGCAGTATCAGAAGCCATGGCTCCCTTGGAGGAACGACTCTCGCTCAAGATAGCACAGGCTTGCGCAAAAATTGCAGGAGCTCCACCAGGATCTGTCTCCCCCGAGTGCCGGATGGGGGTTCCCACCCTCCTGAGCTGAGCCGAGCCTGGTACCAGCGAAGCATACCCACAAAGCTGGTGTGGATCTTGATGCCTTTGATAGGCTACAGCAGGCCTTTCTAGCCAGCAAAACCCCCTCCCCCCTCTTCCTCGGGATTCCGCTCGGTTTTTCACGGAGCCCTCTGCACCCCTGACCCGTGTTACTCCGCCCGATGATGGCCATAGAGACACTGATGATAAAGGCCCCTCCTGCCCTGACTGACCTCCTCCAACCCACACCCTGCCCTCGATCCCCAAGGGACTTGTTCTGACATGTTGGTCCCCGACGAGATTCTTCACCAGATGTCTTCCGAATGGGCCCCGTCGGAGAAAGTAGCAACCTATGTGGCAGGTCACATTTGGAAGCTCTTGCTGAAGGAAGCATGTAATTGTCTCAGAGCGGAATGCCTTCGTACCTCCCTAGAAGGGAAAGTGGCCCTTGCACCCGAGATTGACCAATGAATGGCCACCTATCTGCAAAAGTTTGTCAAGGATCTGAAGAAGGGAATGGATAGATCCTGGCGGGCGTGCCAGGATAAACTCCTGGACACCCTGGGTCCCCTGACTAAGATCTTGGATATGGCCGAAAAAAACCAAGTCATTGAGTTCACTAATCTCGTCCGACACACTTTTTGCCTGGGCACAGCGGACAATAATATTTCTAGGGATTGCAAACTGTGCGTTGTGTACGGAGTGACGTCACTCCCAGTTGATTAAATTGACCCCAAACTTGGGGATTTGACTGAATCCAAAGTGGGGTCCATAGCTCAGGGAGGGTGTTTGGGGAACAATTTATTAAAGAACTAGGAAAAGTCCTCAACACCTTTACCTCCCTGGACAAGGCTCAGGCCTCAGTCAAGAAGGTTTCCCCTCCCGGGTTTTCCACTGGTCGGTCGAGGTAGGGACCGCTCGACTGGCCACCCCAATGCTCAGTGCCCTTCCAGAGGGCAAGGCTCCTGCATGGCCAATACCAGGACCACACCAGATTCACCAATTTCTACCCCACTAGATGGTGGCATGGCAGAGGCAGAGGAGCCAGAGGCACAGGGGCCTCCAACAACTTTGGTGAGTGTTCTCCCCTCGTCCCTTCTAAAAGTAGGATGCTGGCTGACACATTTTTCCCCAGCTTGGACTTCACTCACAAGGGACGCCTGGGTACTTCAGACATTGCAGGGTTTTCAAGTGAGTTTTATGGTACCTCCTTGCAGGAAGTAGCCCCACAACCACTTCACGTTTCGGTAGCTGAGTCGGCCCTGGTGGACGGGGAGGTAGCCTCCCTCTTAGCCAAGAGGACCATCACCAGGGTTTTATCACCATCTTCCTGGTCGACAAGGCCAACGGATGCCTGTGACCAGCTATCAACCTCAGTGAATTCAAAGAGTGGCTGGTCTACAGTCACTTAAAGATGGAGGGATTCACCTCCTACAAGGTGTTTTACGACCTTGAGATTGGATGGTGTGCATCAAGGACGCCTGTCTCTAGATCCCAATTATCCCCCTTATCAACAGTTCCTGCAATTTCTGTGGCAGGGCCAGACCTCCGATTTCACCACTCTGTCTTTCGGCCTCTCGTTTGCCCCGTGATGTTTCACGAAGGTTCTCAGGCCCGTCGTGGAACACTTATGGGCACAGGGAATCCGTCTAATCATCTACCTCGACGACATCCTGATAATAGGGCTGTGCCTGCGCAGGCTGTCGCTCCAGCTACAGACTGCAATAGATAGTTTACAGAGCCTGGGTTTCATGGTCAACGAGATGCTAGAAGGTGATTTTTCTGGGTTTCTTGATAGACTGGACTCGATCGACGCTACTCTCAGCCTTTCCTCTTGGAAGGTGATGAAGATTCGTCACAAACTGGGGCGGACTCTGTCCAGACACCGGGTCTCATTACAGCAACTGGCACGCTTGGTGAGTCTTCTCTCTTCTTCCATGCAGGCCATCTTTCCTGGCCCTCTTCACTACCATGCCTTGCAATTGCTAAAGGTAGCCATTACAAAAATGGGGTAACCCAATAGTCGAGGACCTGGGTGCAATGCGATACAAAAAACAATGGTCCTAGACCTTCATTACCAGAAAGGGGTATAGATCCCTACTCGGTGATATCATTAATTAATTATGAGCTATAATGAAAGAACGGGTTTATTAGCTCATGGTATTCAATACAGTATTCATCATAAACAAAGAGTGCAACAAACCAAAAAACTAAATCATCATACATTTATTTTCCGATAAATGGTGAAACATACAGTCTTTACTTTATGAAAATTTTTGTAGTCAGGGTTGCTCCAGAGGGAACGTGCATGTAGCAGGGGTGCTCAAGGGTGAGTGAGTGAGAGAAGAGAGAATTCAGAGTGGTGACATAGGGAAGCTTGTCACAATTAAATATTGAACTGATTTTCAATCACCGTCCTACAGGGCCTGGTCACGTTTCACAGTATGTAATCTAAATCATACAATTACAGATTAGACTAGACATCCTTTCCAGTATGGCACGTGGGAAAGTAAGGTGTCCCAGGCTAAAACACGGGGGCGTCGACGTTTCGACCCGTCTTAATGCCCTTGAGGATGGTTTAATCCTCCGCCGTGCCGATCTTCATCAGGACAGAGTGGGGCAACCTGGGTGGGTACTGGACCTTTGCATGCGCCTAAAATGAATAAAAACAGTGATAAAGATGTTGCACTTGGGGCTACTTGTAGCATTGAAGGGCATACAAGTTAGCTTAAGTTAGCTTACCCGCTGTCGATCGTGGGGCGGGGCTCGTCAGTATAAGACGTTGGGGATAAGGATCATGGTTCCTGTGTCCATGCGTGCTAGTCTGCTTGCGGATACATATTCAATCAGTGGCTGAAAAGGGAGGTCAAAGTCAATTCCATGTAATACATGTATATACGGGGCAATGGAGCTCGTAAAGATAAGGGGTCTGTTTACCTTGGAGTAGAAGAATGCTGAATCAACTTAAAGGACGTGTAAGTGTCTCAATCAGCTGGATGCGATGCCACATTAAAATTAAGTACGGGGAACAAGAATCAGCCTTGTATCTTGCTTGGCATCAGTGGAACCATTAGCGCGAGGGTACGGGGGGGGTTATTACCTGATCCGCTCTGTTGTGGCATCCGTACTGGGTCTCGAGCTGCTGGCAGCTGAAACTCAGCTGATTGAAACACTTACACGTCCTTTAAGTTGATTCTGCATTCTTCTACTCGCGAAAAAACTGCACACCTCACACAGATGACGAGTGAAGGAGTGAACATTGATGCAGTCACTAGTTCAATTCAGTCATGTACATGCAATAGATGGACTGTGCACACCATCATACATCATCAATGAAGGTGCTTCCGGAGCACAGGGCTCACAGTTAGATCCTGACGCCAGTGGCAGCTCAGCACCATGTGACTCTGGGCAATAGCTCTCTTAATCTCCCCAGTGGCCCCCTGCGCCTTGAGACCCTTCGGGGTGAGTAATTTGCGCTTTACAAATACTGGATTGAATGATTCGCATAGGGTCATGGGCTCATGGGAGACCCTGAAGTTGATTCAAAGGGTTGCCTCTACCACGTGACTTACTAGGCAGACTCACTTCATGATTTCACCACGGACACTGCAGTGGTGTTGCAAGGGTGCTACGGGCTCTGTGACCCCTCCCAGCGCCGCTGTTTGTGTAAATAAAATACAGTAACATTTAGGGCTCATTGGTCCCCTCTGCCACTCCAACTGCTGCACCGTGACAGCTACGCCCCTTGTGCTCTGCACATGCCTTACTGCAGCCACGCAACGCCCAAGGGCTACAGTCCCCCCTGTCGTGTGGGTCAGCCCGGGTTGAGACAGCTTTCCGGGCACACACACCGCGGCACCAAAGTATTTCACAGGTCTTTAAAAGACCATTTACTTGCTAACGAGGCTTTGTTGTTGTTTCACCCCTTCTTAAAGTCCCTGCATCTCCACTCTGCCTTTGGCGGGAAGAATTAGGCCCCCCCCCCCCGAAATTTTTAGTAGTCCCCCCCCCCCTCCCGAAATGTGACTCTTGTTGCGCTTCTGCCTTACTGTGTCCTTCATCCCTCTGGGGTTCCACATCTCCTTATCCTGCCAAGCCATGTAACTACGCCTCAGGCTCAAATAAAGAATAGATGAACAAATAAAATGATATAACTAATGAATTAACCGAGCAGAAAGAGTGTAATCTAGAGTGTCGAATAAATAAAAGAAATGCAACACAAGATGAAGAAATGAAGAGTTTACACCATCATAGAAGAATGAAATGATAGGGTGGAGGGATAAAGATGGAACAAATGAAAGAAGAAGAAACGGGAGAAAGGAAGAAAGCAGTAAGTGCATGTCAGGAAACGAAAACATCAAATTTAGTAGAGAAATAGGGAAGAAATGGAGGAAGACGGGGAAAGGGATATTAACCAACGACTGGAGCATAATGAGATCAAAATGCATGCAAGCCTCGGCTCCTGGGGTTTCAGTGCAGGTGGCGTTCCCGCGCTGAGCAGCAGGGTGAACTTTCTTCCATTTCACACAAGTGCAGCAGTTTATGAGCTCGAGCCGTGAGATGCACTAGAGGAAATTAAGCAGTAGAGCGCACAGCCCACTGCTCCATCTCGGTTAATTATTCCAAGAGGAATTTGCATTGGAAATTCAAGTTTAATCTTTTCTGTGGGCAGAGGGCCTGGTGGTAGTTTCCTCGCTTGATCTGCTCTGCAGGGTCACTGATGCCGTCTTGTCTATTGGTATGTCTTGGAGCAGCATCGCCCTCTGCTGGGGACAAGCGGCGCTGCAGAGCAAGGGATTCTTTCAGCCACGAAAAGCCACTTGGCAAGCAAATGAAATGAAACACTGGGCGTACAAAGAAACACGCAGCAAACAATGGTAGACGTGGTATTAAGTTAGTAGCAAGCAAAGAAAATGTACCCCTACCCCTCCTTTGGCGTGGTAGTAAATGCATTGCCTGATTGGGGTGGAGGTGTAGTGTCCGTCTGGACACGTTCTAGTGTTTCACCCGGTATAACACTTACACTAACACCCACCCATCACAGGCGTCACCAGTCAGGTGACCCTGCAACTAAAAGGGGCGTGGCGCACGTGCCCTGGGCCAGTTCCAGTACCCAAGCATGATGTGTCTGTGTGGTCATTCTTACAGCATGTGTGCCTGAGGCCTGAAACAGCACAATGGCGACGGGTGGGTCCTATCCCACACGTGAGGAGGCAGCCACGTCCCAGTCCCTTGTGGGGGAAAGTGTAGCTTGAACAGAGGGCACCCCCCGCACCTGCTGCTGAGCGACCGCAGCACCGGAGAGGTGGCACACCTGGACACGCACCCTCCAGTTTGTCCTGCATCTGACTGCATGCTGACCCAGTGGCAGCCCACCGCACTGACCCGCCCAGCACCGGGCTCGCGGTGACCGCATGCTATGTGACCGGCACCGAAGGAGCTGACACCCCACCCGCCACCAGCGTCGCCTGCGTGAGGTGAGAAAATTGCGACTGTCTGATAATGGACCGAGAGCCCAGGGGAGAGGAGCCGAGAGTAGCCCTGCCTCAACCCCACCATGCACCTGCTGCCGGCAGCCGAGAGCTATGAATCAGGGGGAAGTGTCGACATCTCCCCGCTCCAACAGTGTCCACGGGGCAGAATGAGAACCGCGCCAACACTGAGGCAGCTGGAGTACCCCCAGTGCCTCCCGTACCCACCAGAAGCTCCACCAGCTGCCAAGCGCCAGCCTGGAAGGAGGAAATCGAACTAGCCATGGCGGTGCAAGAGGTATGACCCCTGCTGCCTGCCGCCATCTGCCCCGTAGTGGAAAGAGGGAGCAGCCCCCCCAAGAGGTGCAGTTAGGCCATAGCGAGGACTACGCAGGAGCAGCTTCCCCAAGGCTGTTTTTATGCCTGCCCAGACCCAGCCGGCCTAGGAGAAGAGTGAGGCCGCGCCTGTGTCTGCAGCCCCTGCAGAACCAGACAAGCTGCTCCGGCCGGAGAGGGTTTGAGGTAGCGCGTCGGAGTGTTGCCTGCCCCACCGCTCAAGGCCAGGAAGAAGTTCAGTGAGAACGCCAGAACTCTGCACCCCGCGGGGTTTGAAAGCACTGCAGGCGCGCCCAAAATGTACCACTGTGTGCACGCCCCAGTGCTCCCACAGCCTTCAAGCATGACCCGACTGACAGCACTCCTGCAGGCTGCCCCCGCATGCTGATATCCTCCCACCGGCAGAGATAAGGAAGTCAGCAAACGGCACTCACCCGCTGTGACCCAGCTCCCGGGAGACCGCGTCTGTTTCCAGTAGCGCCAGCGCGATAATGAAGGTAGCGCCCATCGCACTGGAGACGGAGGAGGAAGTTAAATCAAAGGGGATGATAGACGGAGTGTTGAACATTGCAAGCACTCACCCTCAGTCAACTGATCTGGGTTTAATTCATCATCATTCTTTAGCTCACTCCGCCACCCCAGTTCAGACATGGCCATATGCAAATCAGTCTGACCCTGTGCCTCATGGGAACAGTACAGCCCGAACTGCCAAGCCATGTCTTCCCTGGACCGGAAATAAGCATCCTGGGACCGGTTTCTGGCTAATCAGCCGTCAGCAGCCAGGCTAGCTTGAATCTAGTGGCAAAGTGAGCAAGGGACCCACGGTGGAGGAAGTAGCCTGCTCTACATACGCCCTGCACACCGGTCATTACGAAAGTCACCGAGCAGAAAAGACAATATTACGCACCACCAACCCAACAGTACGTGGCCCGCAGTCTCAGGGATGCCCAGCGCCACCAGCGCACCCCCAGTGGCTGTCTGATGCCACAACAAGTGAGAAGAATGCACTGCATACCCCTGGTGGTGAGCGGCCACCACGGCAAGAAAAAAAAAAGAGAAATCAAAGCACCTGAAGAGGGCACCCATGAACGAAGAACAGAGAGCGCAAGGTGCGCCAGCTCACGCACCCTGAAGTTGGACCGCATGGGCCGGTGCCCGAGAGAGAAAGACCTCTCCACAGAGGAGAAGCAATGCTGACTGCAGCAGGGAGATCCTCTACATCTCCACCACACCAGCGAAGCTCCGCAGTGGGCCAAATGACAGCACAGAGTGTCCTCCCTCGCACTGCCTCAAGACGGAGTCGCCAATGACCCGAGACAGGCAAGAAGAGAGTCGCACACTCCACGTGGCAAGCTGCCACCACAACGTACGCTCCGACGTCAGGCGACATGTGGCCGGACGTCGCAGTTGCACAGCCAGCATGGAGCATGTCACTCGAGGTGACCAACTCCGCCAAGCGTGCCCGAAGGGAGGCAGGATCAAGCGCCATGACGGTGCAGCCTCGAGGCACAAGAACGACGCCCTCGAGTGAAAAGAAGAGCACCGCGAAATCCCTGAGGAGGGGATGGTGCCCGTGAAAGGTCCCCAAGAGGAAGAAGCAAGTACTACTGACAGGACAGACCTGCGACAGGTCCGCAGAAAAGTGAAGATCGTCCCAAGAACTGGACGGGACCAGCGAGATGAACATGTGGTGCAAACATGAGACATGTGGCAGGATGCCACATCCAAGTGAGGACCTGGTCGGGAGAAGGAAAAGAGAGTGGCAGGACGCCACTCCGTGAAGGAAGAAAGAACAGTGGCACAACGCCACAGGGTAGACAACCACCACTGGCGTGCAAGATGGACTGGAGAAGAGCGACAGGACAGAGGACTCGTGCCAGCACTGGAGGAAGTGTTCATCAGCACAAGCCAGCCACCAGGGTGCAGGGACGTCAGTGGAGACTGCCTGGGAGGACCAACCGTAAGCTACTGGCAAGCGTGATCTGCATCCAGGCCCCACGCTTTGCAGTTCGACCGTCCTCTCACCTGTCACTGGCTGCTTGGTATCGATAGCACCATGCCTAGAAAGTGCACCTGTTGAAAGACAACTGCAAGTGGCCACGAAGTCCCTCTAGCCCTCCTCACTCGACAGGGTCATCCAAGGCAAGAAAAATCACTGTGTTTGTCATCGTCATCCAGGTGTATCATTGCCAAGGACGTCAAAGGAGCATCGCACCATCAGAGTGGATCCGAACACTCTAGACAACCTGAGTTCAACGAGGCTAGCCACCCAGGGGCCTTCTGTGTGCCCCCGTCAACCTGAAGCCTGCCGAAGTAGAGCATGCCAACCATTGGAATATCCATCCTTGGGGTTACACGAGGCTTGACCCTGTTGGGAGTTCTGTAGCGACCTCTCAGCGCAGCCTATGAAAGACCCGCACAGCCCACGCAGTCATGTGCCAATCTAGGAGCAAAGGCCTCGATGGAGTTCCTGTGAGAGGGGAATATGAATAGGAGAGATGCGTTGGCAGCAGCTCCACGACAGGCACGGGAAGCATGGAGGTCACAGTCGAAGACTGGTCACCCAAAGACCATCAGAGGAAAGCACAGAACCTGAGTCCTGACGGCGAGAACATTAAGACTGAGACACCACACTCTGCGGCTACATGAGCGAGTTGGTGGTGGTCCTGTTGGCAGTTCCTCAGTGGTGCCTTCGCACGGCCTACACGAAGCCCGCACAGTCCACACGGTCCCATGACAGCCCGGCAGGAAGGCCCTCCACGAGACTCCAGTAGGAGGAGTACAGGCAAGAGAGGCAAGTCTGAGGTTGCTCGGCTGTCAGGAGCTGGAAAGACCATCAAGCACGTCGCCTCCAAGGAAAAGCCTCATACACCAAGATCATCCCCAACAGTTGCAGGTTTGTTGTTCATAGGAACCTGAGCACCTGCAAAATCTCAGAAGTGGACTCCACCACCACTCCAGGTACACGGGTATTTGAACTTTGTACATAGACTCCAACACTGCGAGACCAGGCCGGTCTGAAATACATCGCCAAGGCGGACTAAAGCATCCTGACCATGCGGTCCAAAGTTCCAGCACTGCCTGGCTGACTGCTTGAAGAGACTCACTTGGTGCTGTGTATTGTTTATTTGTTTTTCTTACAGGTTGAACTTTTGTTTGTTTCTTTTTGATTAATGTTTGGGAGGGATGTAGTGTCCGGCTGGACACGTTCTAGTGTTTTACCCGGTATAACACTTACACTAACACCCACTCATCACAGGCGTCACCAGTCAGGTGACCCTGCGAATAAAAGGGGCACGTGCCCTGGACCAGTTCCAGTACCCAAGCATAATGTGTCTGTGTGGTCATTCTTACAGCATGCGGGACTGAGGCCCGAAACACCACAGGGGGGTCAGTGGACCACTCAGACCTCTGTCCTGCTGCTCTACTGATAGCTGCACATTATATATAGGATAAACGACTCCTTACCACACATTATGAAGATTCTGCAAGTCACCGAGGGGTTTACTGCCCTGTACAGAAACGTGGCTGAGTTCCTTTAAGGCGTCACGGGACACGGCAGTCAGCTGCAATACCCTTCTAACTACAAACCTCTTTTCATTTCAATGTATCGTTCTTTTGCGCCTACTTGTAAAGGGCATACTGTCGCTGATGTTGTAGCACTGCATAATATATACTGTGAAAATAGCAAATAAAATGCACGTTGTAGTTCTGTCAGCATCTTTCTGGGCAGAAAAAAACAGCAAAGCCAGTAGGCCTCATCTTTTGGATCTACTGGCTTTGATAATGCAGTTTGCCAATGCAGTGTGTGCAGGAGAATAAAAAGGCAGCATGACGTGACTGCTGTTGCCGGGCATGTCATTCTGTAGACAATTTTGGGTACTTTGTAGATATATATAGCGCAGCTTTATCATCCTTGGGGCATGGACGTCATTTAGGGATCGCCAGGGGCCGCTGCTGTTGGCATGCCCCTTGTGACTCCCCGGCTCTGCCTTTGCGACCCCTAGCATCAGCAGTTGCAAAATTAGTGCCAGGAACAGAAGCAGCTCGTCCTTATGGATGTCAGTGGGAGCTTCACTCCTTATTTTTTGTCAATTTTTTAATTATACTAATAGTGAATAATTTTACACTATTTGCTAATATTTTAACTTAAAAAAATGGAGGACAAATAGCTGGAATATGACTTTCCCTAGCAGCTGAGGTAAGATAAAATATATTTTTTAATGTATGTATGTTATGTGCGTGCAGTTTTGTGCGTTTATGTAAGAGAGAGTGTGTGTGTATAGGCAGAGTGTGTGTGTATAGGCAGAGTGTGTGTGTATGTGAAAGCATGTGTATGTGTACGCATGTGTATGTGTGAGTGAAAGTGAAGGTCAAAGGGCATGTGAAGTTACTTTTGCTACGCCAGGCATTTTGGTAAATTGAAATCCATGCCATGGGGGTGACCATGGGCACGGGGGAGATAGTGTGATTGCCCCAGAATCACGGGATGTTGAGGCACCGCCAAGGCATGAACCCGGGTCCTCAGCTCTGGAGTCGGCAACTCTAGCCCCTGCGCCACATCCTCTCCCCTGCATCATTATGTATGTGCGTGCCTAGGGGATGAAGCAGGCGCCAGTTTCCTTTTTATTTCTTTATCATTCCAAGATGGGAGACACCTTCAGGAAAAAAAAAGCAGTGTAAGAGGAAGAAAACAACACGGAGGTCAAGGAGAGAAGCATGTGATGAGAGAACAACAAGGAGCGAGGGGGCGAAGTACACAGATGAAAGCATGCAGGACAATGGAACACTGGGATAAAGCACAAGAGGGAGAGAGCAATTCATAGCCCAGGAGGTCGGGAAGTTTGGTGGAGAAGCACACAAAAGAGAGTTTAAGCAGCACTTGCGGGAGAGAGAAACACAAACGTGTGGGGTGGGGAGGGCTGCTATTTGGTGTGGGAAAAGCACATGAGGAAGAAAGCTCGAAAACACATTGACTCTCATGGAGTGCTTAACCTAAAAAAAGTAGTTTCCTAAAAGCGAGCAGTGGAAGGCTAAAAGAAACCCAATAAAAACGATAGAATGAATGACTGTAATTATTGTATGATTACTTAAAATCATTACAAGTTTATACAATTCAAATTCAAATACCATGCTATAAAATACAACATGATGAAAATAATTACAGGGTGTATATGATTCATAGTGAACACGTACAGTAGAGTGCAAGTTGCTGTTGGAGTCATTGAAGAGTCATGAAAGTGGTTACAAAAACGGCTACTAAATGATGCAGGACTTAAGAATTTCCAGTTTAAGGATGATGAATGGGTTTGGATTTGTGTCATCCAGTTTATAGTGGGTTTAAAATCTATACAAAAAGTGTGCAGTCGTGAGGGCTACATCTAGTAAAGTGCAGATAGCAATTGGCTTCTTTGGTGCAAAACAGTAGCAATTGAAATATTTGGTGCAAAATTAAAATATTACACTTCGTTGAAAAAGTACTTTGCCAGGGCGGCCATGGATTTGAGTTTTTGCTGGACGAGACCGAATTCCAGCCTACATGTAAGGCACCCTAAAGTAGGCCTTAGGTAGCCCCAAGGACATGGGGCAGTGTATGTTTTATATGTCCTTATAAAAGAATACTGCCAATTTCGTTTTTTACTATTGCAAGGACTAGCCCTCCCATAGGTTATCATTGGAGCTGCCTTGTAACATCTTACAAGTGTAACTATCAATTGGGAAGAGATAGTGATTTGGAGTTTGGGCTCCATGAGCCAATAATTTAAACCACATCTTGTAGTGAAGGTGGTTTTTAGATTGTGTGTTTGAAAATGACACTTTTAGAAAGTGGCCATTTTACTGCTTTACCATCTTGTGCATCTGACTGACTGTGGAATCAACATCTGGTTTAGACCGACAGTTGGGCTGTTTGTGCATTCCCTCTAGACAGTCACACAAAGGGAACTGAGGCGTGCACCAGCATATCCTAATTGCCCCTCACTTGGCTGATGGGCCTTCCTAAGCTAGAGTGGTGGGAGGAGTTGTCACTGACAACTGAATTAGGCTGTGCCTGGCCTCTCACAATGCTGTCTCCACCCCTCTGTAGTGTGTCTGAAGCCAGGACAGGGCAAGGCAAGATCTGTGCACTACAAAGACTATCCTTTGATTTAAGCCTACTTGAAACGCAACCACGCATTGCACAAGTACGCCAAGTTTCCAACGGATCACCCCACAGAAAGGAGTCACCTCTGGAAATGAATGCATCGCTTCTCCTCGTAGTAGGGAATCGACGCAGCACTTCCCATGCGCGCAGCAGAACTGACGCCTCCATTCACCTGGGTCGCTGTGTTTTCTGACGCTTCCCTCCTCTGCTGCTGTTTTTCACCTTGGATTTTGATGCATCAAAGG
The DNA here is from genome assembly GCF_964204655.1 of Triturus cristatus. Lineage (NCBI taxonomy): Eukaryota > Metazoa > Chordata > Amphibia > Caudata > Salamandridae > Triturus > Triturus cristatus. Next base: position 253,913,686 of record NC_140585.1, on the reverse strand, counting down.
TTCTTTGTGCTAAAATCAACGCGTCCATAGAGTTCTTTTTAAAAAAACATACGTTATTTTCATTTTGTAAACAAACATTAATCCCATTGACCATTACATTTAGTGCAGCAGCAGCCGAAAGAGACAAATAGTGACATACCATTGACATCATGATTACAATCATTTTACATTATACTTTAAAGAGGAGTTACCCTTTACATTGTTTCGTGTGCATTGTATACAAACAACCAGGGGTGATCTTGTGCCTGTCAAGCTACGAATCTGGCCCACCCAACAGCCATGTGTGACCAGCGCGGTGCGAAGCATTTCCCAAATGTTTCGCTCCGGCTACATCCATAGAGTTCTATGGAAAGAATTGCTTAAACCTTTAAAAAGTGACACCTGGAGTTCTGTATGTTGGATTTTTGTCATTTTAGCCGTTTTTGGTTTAGATAAAGATTGGTTATTTTTCTAAACGTATGTGGTGTCCATTTGTAGAGCTTTCACTGTATTACTGTGTGTCTAAGTACAAATGCTATACACATTGCCTCTGAGATAGGCCAGACTGCTCATGCCAAGCTATCAAGGGGGTGAACAGGGGTTTTCTTGGGTGTGTAACTCCCTTACCCTGACTAGAAAGAAGCGTCCCTACTGGGACAGGGTGCATACCACTGCCAACTAGAGACCCAATTTCTAACAAACATCAAATGTCATGCATGCTAGAAGTTTGTGCTAAGTTTGTGGCATTAACCGCTTGCAGAGGATCAGCATTTACCTGTTATCTTGCAAAACTGTCTGTGTCATGTATGCTTAGTGTGTGTACTATTAGAAGTATCTTTGTCACTGCCAGTTTCAAGCACTAATGAGCATAATAACTTCATCTGTACATAGTTATAGAATGTTTTAAATATCATCATGCACGTAGCCCATGTTAAGCCCATTGTGTGTTCTTGGCAAGCTAGTAATAGGTCTTTTTTTAACCAGACAGCTTTCTGGTAGACTCGAGTTAAAAAGACACTGACGACTAGAGCATCCATTGCTGAGGGAATTTGGGAGTTCCTCATGTTCAATGGTACAAGGAATTACATCACACCTGTGAGGTGGGATCTCCTGAAAGCAGTGGTTAGGAGTAGCCCAATAGCGGAAAGTGCCCATCTAAAAAAGAAATCATGGAGAGCATACGGAAGCCACTTCAAAATGATCTGAAGGAAACAGAAGCCCATTATAAAGTTGCAATGCCAGAAACTGTAGCATAAACTTCTTACTATCATGGGAGCAATATATAATGCCTGACCTTAGGATTATGAAGTGCGCCCCAACCCATTTAAGTAAGACATACTAAAAGCGGTTTTACAAAGCAGGTGGGATTGTCGTACGGCTTGGACCTCACCGGTAAAACTGTGCGTTTCTTGGACAACATGGACGTCAGGATTTTGCCAGACTGATTCTGTGTGCACCCACAGGATATGTTGGCCTGTATCCCTGCTAGCTCACAGTGCACCATCTGCACCCCTAACTTTACCGGGTAACAAATATGTGTGCAACCTCAGAACATGACAACCCTGACCGCCCCCACCCCCTCCACCCCCCAAAGAAATCATGGTAAAAAGATCTAGAACCCTTGTGCTTGGCCTCTCATGCATACTCAAAAAAATACACAAGAAATACTCAGCAAGGCATTTCAATATTTTTTTGAAACATTGTGATTCTTGTATACAATACATGTGCTGTGATAATCAATAGACTGAAACATATTAGCATTGTTAGCGTTACAAGAGTAGTGAAAAAGTTGAACATTTCCACCATTGTGCTAAGACAGTGAGTATATGCAGGCATCTAAATACTATGTACAGTGCACTCCTACCTAGCGCTCTTTAATCTAGTCTTGCGTAGGGTGGGTGATCTGCCAAATCTCTGCCCAGGTGGTCTAACTCCCCATTACCTGAGGGTAAGTGTCATCAGGCTGTCCGTCTTGGTGTAGAACTGGACATCCCTCGTTTTGGGAAGCAGGAATCAGCTGAGCTGGAATTCCAGCATATTGTGACCTTGGAGTGTCAGCTGAGTGCTCCTCTCCCCTAAACAAGGAAGTGGTTCTGTATATATAATACCAGCACCCATGTGGCCATGTCACAACCCCGATCAGGCTACAATTGTTTGTTATAGTTTGATAGTGTCATCACCTACCAGTCAATAACATAAATAATATTTGCGCAGTGAACTTTATCCCTTGTGCTGAATGTTCAAGGTGCTGTGACAGCGTGCCTACGAAGTGGAAATGTGAGCAATGCAGATTCAGAGAATGTTATCCTGCATGGTCACACATGCACATGTCTGTCAAAAGTCACAGTGTTTAAAAGAGAAGGCAACTTAATAAACGTTAGCATGTAAATGGTGGCGTTTCTAACCGGGCCTATCCTGACCAAGTGACGGGTTGTTGCCGTCCGGGTTGAACATCATAAGGATAAAGAGTCATGTTGGTGATACTAGGGATGCAAGGGGCAACCTGATTCAGAGAGATACTGACCGAGCCGGGAGATTTCAGAGATTCTACCAGCAGCTATATGGGGCAGATCTGGCAGACCCTCTGGTGACAGGGAGTTATGTTAATCAGACTGCACAGGACAAGCTATCCCCAGGATAAATAGAGTTGCTGGAACAGCTGATCCAAAAGGAAGAAATTTGGAAAGCCATTAGGGAGCGAATATCCTCCAAAGCACCTGGTCCAGGAGACTTTACTCTCTATTTAAAAAACCTTCTGGTACCATTTTGGATCTCTTGATTAGACTCTTTAACTTGTTGATAGACTAAGTCAGGGTCATTCAGATGGCGGCAAAGATCTCTGTGATACTTAACCAAGGAAGATGTGAGAGAATGTGGATCCTATAGACCGAGCTCCCTGGAAAATACTGATGTCAAGATATTCACAAAGGTCTTGGTGATTTGACTGAGAAAAACTCAACCAGGACTAATCCAAACCAACTAATTTGACCCATTACATGAAACCCTGGGCACAAAACCTCTGAAATAATCCAACAATTGGAGGATCCACCTTGGTCCCAATGACTTCTTTCTTACTATTTTCGACATCATAGTCTTCTTGGCAGACCCAACGTTATCACTCCGGGCATTATTGGCAGAATTGGACGCCTTTGGCGAGGTGTCTAGTTTTAAACTCAATGTAGCAAAGTCCGAGGTCTTGAGCCTTACCGTTTCCCCATACATAGGTTGCTACTTATGCATGATGGCAACTTCAAATGAACAGCAAAGCTGATCCATTATCAAGTTCTTAATGTTATCTCCTCATGTGGAGGGTTGTTAGTGGCTAGCTACCTGTCACTGATAGACCCTATTAAACAAACCTATAGCCCTGGCACACTCCAATCATTCTGGACTGGAGTGAATAGCTTCCATAAAGATGAATATTTTGCAGAGGGTTTTTTTTCTGTGAGAAGCACTTTCAAATCTAGTGCCGTGAGGGATTTTGACCAACACCCAAAAAAGTTACACAAACTTCCAAAGGAGGAAAGAGTCTGAGAATAGGATTAAAGCAGAGCTTCCGTTCCCGAAATTAAAGCGTGGGTCGGTCGGGGGGGAAGGAGGTTCCCATATTTTTTCACCGAGTGTGCAGCGACCCAGGTGTCTTGTAGATAGGAATGATCCAGCGAAGAGATGGAAAGTCAATAACTCTTCCTCAACCAGAATGCTCACAGGATGATTCTTATAAGTGCTACCTATATTAAAAAGACAGATCCTGTTCAACCATTACCTCTTTTGTACTCATAGGAACCCTGGGGTACTGGAATACATGTAGTATTAAGGAGGGTCTGAGGATTTACTTGTCTCCCTTCACCACCCTGTTTGGAAACTCCGATTTCCAACCCAGGAGGGGACAACTTTTCAACCATGGATAATAATTGATGTCTGAAACTTGAAGACCTATTCGTGGACAGCAACATTAAATCATTCAACTAAATCAAGCAAGACTTCGACTAAGTGGAACAGAACGGTTTCACTACACTCAATTGTGCCACTGGACTCTATACAGCTCGGTCACGACAGAAGTCTTGAGAGGCTAGCATCGCTTGGAGGAACTTCCTATCGACCTCAGACACAGGGCTGTATGAGATAGACACCTTCGGGTAGTAGAGCGTATAATAAATTGCTATAACATAACATAACAGATAGTGCCGGTGGCAGAGACCACCCCACAAATGGAGATTTCACGACATGTGAAAAATGGAGTTAGTAAATTTGTTCACTACGTGGGATTGGAATGACCTCATACGGAATAGAGTTAGAGGGGGCATTAGCTCCAACGGAATATATATAAACCTAAAGCTTTACAGATGACCTGTGAACACGTGATAATATCAACAGTTTGAATTACTGCAAGTCACAAAATACACAACTATAACAGCAGTCAAATGGCTTTTTCTTTCTTTGTGGTTTTAATCAGTGATCAGATGCCCAGCCAACATGTGTTTCGTCAGGGTGTGAACCCACGACTTCTTCAGGGCTAATGGACAGATGGCCTGAAAAGTGAAATTCTCTCCGCCAGTTGTAATTCCGTCCCGGCTGAATGGGTAGGCAACTCCCAAGAAGGGCAATGACTTCACTTACACGCGTACTCGCCTTCGCCCTAAACCAGCAACACGGCAGTGCTCCTCTTCTGGTACTTACCTCAATTTTATTCATTGCCCTTCTTGGGAGTTGCCTACCCATTCATTACAACCAGCGGAGAGAATTTCGCTTTTCAGACCATCTGTCCATTAGCCCTGAAGAAGTCGTGGGTTCACACCCTGATGAAACACGTGTTGGCTGAGCATCTGGTCACCGATTAAAACCACAAAGACAGAAAACGCCATTTGACTGCTGTTATAGTTGTGTATTTTGTGACTTGCAGTAATTCAAACTGTTGATATTATGACGTGTGCACAGGTCATCTGTAATACTTAAATCTTAGACTCCGGTCTTCTTTGGGGGTTCAGGGTTATCCCCCCACCTGTAGCACCGTCCAAATTTGCTTTGCTATATACTTACGTACACACGAGGAGGCGCCACCGCATACCGCATCACTTTAAACCCCCTGTGATATTTTTTATAAACCTAAAGCTCCTTTAGAGATGGTATTACACCCCAGTATGGCTGCACTCCTTCAGAAGCCACTGATCAAACAAACGTAGGAGACATTGTGGTGAGAAGAGCAGTATGTTCATATTCTTTGGCACTACCCTATTATTTAATTAAGGATGTTTGGGGTACAGACTTAACAGATATACACCAGATTACTGAAAACAGGTCCCATCCTTAGCCTATAGCCCGAGGGATGGATGCCTGGGGAGGACTGAGTGTTGAAAAAGGGCACTGGTCAAGCAGCTAATGGTTGCAGCCAAGGAACTGATCTTGGGAAGATGAGGGAAAGCTGGACCCTCCAGTGGGAACTGCAGGGCTGTTGGTGTCAGAGGCTATGTCTACCACTGGCAGTGGAAAAAATGTGCATGGCGTGGCCTGGTGGGCAAGAAGCGAGACTCTGCAAACTGGTGGGATAGGCTGCTGGGCTTCTTTGTCAAGAATGATTAGTTCCTCCCTTGCTCATGGGTGCTGAGTGTCTTGCAGATCCTTCCAAGTGGAATGGTCCAAGTGGAGGTATCCAGACAGTTTTGAATTTTGGGGTAGCTGTACTGGCAAATGTTCTACTGTATGTTGCCTAACGCCTTGGATTTGTTCACACATCCTTGAAAAAAATGAATGAAATCACTTGTTTTTTTAAAATGAATAAATATTGGTAAAACCGAAAAATCCTTGGTCAAACATTATGGGCCATGTTTGTTGTGTAAAAAAACTGAAGGTCGTGGTTGGTATGTATACAAACACTGTGCATACCATGCATACTGTATGCACTAAACATGGCCAAACGTTGTAAGCATGTTTAGTGTATCAGAGTGGTGTATCTATGGTACATTTAGAGAATGAGCACTGGGTGTACCATACACATGCGCAGTATACATGGCCCATATCTAAAGGCCATGAACCGTCTTCCATTTCCTTGAGTGCCACACACAGCACCGCATGATTATAACACACACATCCACTAAACACAGCCCAACCGAAGGCTGTGGTCCATGTTGAGTGTTGATATAGCATTTGCGATTTCATCGGTGATGGCAATGTAATTGGTGACGTCATTTATGATTTATGCACAAGGTCATGAACAGTGCATGGGTTTAGGTTTAGTGTGCGTCTTAACTGGGGAATTTCAGGGATTTGCATCACACTATGCACACCACTTCCTGTCTTCATCATTACATTTGTAGTTCCTTTGCTAGATTTTGAGGCATTCAACATATAATTTAAGAACCAGACACAACCATCACGAAGATATTGCATTAAACATCGTTCTCTCATAACTAATAGATTTCCTTTTGAATCTACATTTCCCTTAGTACTGTCCAGATAATTGCTTTGCCAGTTCAGTTCATATCATACAACCACATTTAATGTGCATTCTCTCGGGCAGCATGGCAGTGACACTTGGCTTGTACTCAGTAGAAAGTGCTAGAGAGCTTTAAATATGTTCTAGTCATCTTCTGACACTGGACATGAAAGCGCACTCCGTCTTTTCCTTGAATGCATGTATGGAAATTCAGAGAAGCCAAAAGATTTTACTAGGAAATTTATTTAATCATCAGACCCATTACAAATTACGTTTTCTGCTAGAACAAGCTTGTCACACTCATGCTGATTTATTTTTAATTTACTGACAGGAAGGGGTTCTGTTTCATTTATTCCTGTGATTCCGATCTCATTTAATCAATTTTCTATTTAATGGCTACGTGATCTTGTTGAAAATAAGTGGCAGGTTTCTCGAAACTAGGTGAACATATTGTTGTGAGCAGATGAAGAAGAGAGATTTCCCATGCACTTTAGGGTGTCCCAGAGGAGCAGAGCTCAAAGACAGAGAAAAGGATGTTCAAATATGATGTTATCAGTCCGCCAGCGCTGCACTCCATCATGAAGCCGTGGCGCCTGTTCAGAATCACACGTAACCCAAATGGAAAGGCCAATGTCATCTTCAGGATTTGGGTTGCCCTGGGCAAAACATATTTTGGGGACCCCTGTATGGAGCAACTTTGAATTGTATTACTCTAACCTACGAATTCAAGCCCACAGAATGCCATGCAATGCTAAATTATATGTTAAGCTTTAACAGGGTCACACAAAAAGAGTTGAACTCTGTCTTGCCCGGGACCCCAACAATCATTAAGAAGAAACTATATAGTGATGTAGAGGTAGACAGAGAGCGAGAGAGGTTTAGATAGAAAAAAAGAATAGACAGAGCTCAAGTAAGCAAAAGGTTCACTCTCTCAAAGGGCCCTTGGAAGCTGTAGGGCCTGGGCATTGCCCACTTTGCCAGTGGCTTAAAATGTCTCTTGGGAAGGACTTGGACCCAATACACAGCGGCTCATATGGATAAATGTAGGGACTGCACTGTGAGATGAGATGTGCCCTCCGGCCCTTTCAGACGTCGCTTGCGGCCACTGGGTCTCCAGCGGCGTCAACATCTTTAGATCCACTGGAGGTGCTACGTGTCATTTGACTGCTCCGTCTGCAGCAGACCAGGCCCTGCTGGTCTTGAGGTACACTCAAAGTGTATCTCCAATCATAGAAATTATTTTACCTCTTTCTCACCAGGACACGGGATAGACTGATGGTTAGTGGCAGCTGGTTAATGATCCATGGCACTTTATAGCCCAACCCCTGAGAAAAATCCCTATTTAAAAAAAATCATTATTGGGGGTGCTTCACTTGCCTTTTGAGCGTATGATGCGTTTCCTTTTAGCGCGTGGTATGTGTGGAAACTAGATTGTTTAAGTAGGGTAGAAGCGGAGAAGGTATGTTTCAACGGGAAAAGGGTGGCGGCAGGCTGAGTCTGCCACGAGTGTGTCTCTGCTCCTCTGCTCTTGGTTTGCCGCAATAAAAGCTGCAGATTAGCCAACAAAGGAGAGATGAGGTTGCTCTACTGGCGGGACTTTTATGTTGTGGAAATGGTGCCCTGAAAAAATGTACCAGATAGCGAAGCCGGCCGACCATAGAGTACCGCACCTGACCCGGGTTCCAAAAGTGTGATTATCAAACACTCAGTGTTCTAGGATTGTGCACGCGCTACAAGCACCTGCTGCCAACGTGCAATCCTTAAAACAAGGTTAGAACAGTAATACAAGGCGTAGAGGTGCACCACTTCAAAAGTCACAATGGGCTGTTTCTGTTTACTAATGAAGTGCTGCACCTCTAAGCTTTGTATTACGGTGCCCTGAAATGTCTCTTTGGTCCTGTTGGACCCGGCCTCGTGGCGTGGCCCATTCAGACCCGTAGCAACACCAGACTACCCTCTACACCCCACACGACCCTGACTCACGTAGCCTACCCGACCCAGAACCCGGGGTTACCCACGTCCTCCCCTCCATCTTCCCGACACCGGGCACCCTTCCCCTTCCATCGACCTCGCGGCCTCGAGCGACCCGGCCCAGCACCCCAGATGGCCGCCCTCGACCTAGCCGCGCCATACCGGCTGGGGGGAGAGAGAGCTCCTGGTGAGCAGGAGAGGGAGGAGTAGTTTTCATTCACACCTGGCCTCCTCCCAAGAGATAGTTTTGATCGCCCCTCCGGCCACCCTGAGGGCTGGCTCCATGCCTGCTGCGTGTCTGGGATCCCTCCCGAACCCACTTTGAAAGGATCAAAGGGCCGCGTGGCAGAAACCCCCCAACAAACAGCCCCCAGGCGCCAAGACCCCTGCCCGTGAGGACTCCGGACATCAAAGAGGAGTCGACCTATAACAAGGGGCGCCCTGGGACCCTCAACAGTTGAATCCTGGAACGAACGAGCCCTGCTGACGTGGTCGCGGCTGAAGAACATCCTCCCAAACCCCGACGGAACTCTTGGAACCTCTGTGAGCCCTGCAGACAGCGTCGCGGCTTCCCTTGGCAGAGACGGACTTCTGCCTAAAACACCCGAGCCCTGCTGACGTGGTCGCAGCTCACCTTGCACCCTAGAGAACTCTGAGCCCTGCTTAGTGACTCGTGGCTCCCGGAAGATTGTCCGACCTCCGACACCCGGACTCGAGCCCTGCAGTTTTGGACACACTCCAGAGACATTCCGGTCCGGCTGGGCCCTAAAGATCGTCTCGTATCCCCCGGCTCGAGGATTGAGAGCCGTGCGCCGGATACGCTCCCGCATTGACCCAGATCCTAAGACTGTCCCGCTACCCCTACCCCAACCGAGACTTTGTGAGCCCTTGCTCTACTTGTATATACGCCTCTGCGGATCATAAAGATCCTGATATTTCTAGATAAAGTATACGTACTCCAGAATCTACGGTGTGGTGTCTCTGTGTTGCCTGGTGCTAAATCAGCGTGTACGATCCTAGGTACGAGACCCAGCCCTGAGGGGGTCTCCGGCCAGTGCTCGGCTACTTCTCCCAGAAGTGTGGGGCGCAGGGTGGTCAGGTACATATTCTGACCTCCCCCTGAGGCTAGCCTTTCTAACACTGGTGGCAAGCGACGGGATCCGAGCCCACAATCTAGAGATCGTACAACGAACGGCTGACGCACTACCGAACAAAGACGACAGAAGAAACCACCATGAGCACCACTGAAACCGACGCGAGTGCTACGTTCTGTGAACAGCGGTTAGAAGAATATACGCACAAGGAGCTGAAACAATTTTGCAAACAACGGAAAATCGCTACCACTGGTCTGAACACCAAGGAAGACATGCAACAAGCCCTGAAAGCCTGGGTGGAGTCCGGAGCCTCCCTTCCCCGACTGGACGACGTCGGTGAGGAGACAGAGCGGCCGGACGAGCTCAGGAACTTCCCGAGAACAAGTAATAACCCCCAGGCACAAAGCAACGCAACGGGTGGGGGCTGGTCCCCGGAAGACGTCACAGACAGGGAAAGGGATCGAAGTCATGAACTAGAAATGGCCAAACTGAAAATAGAAGGCGAGATAAGGCTAGCCGAAAAAAAGCTAGCAGTGGAACAACTGCGAGTACAAGGAGAACTGGAAGAAAAAAAGTTGCAACGAGAGCACGAGGAGAAGAAACTTCAGCTGGAGCACGAGCGCAGCTTGAAAGAAATAGAGTTCCGAGCAAGGAGCGAGGGAGCTCGACCCTCGGGGGGCCAAGAACCCGCGCCCCTGGGGGAACCGAAAGTCCACATCCCTAAGGATGTGGTCAAGGAGTACTATCGGAATGATGACATCCAGCAATGGTTCAAAGCCTACGAGGTAGTCATGACCTCCCACCACGTCCCACAGAAGGACTCGGGGGGCTGGGATGTGGGGGCGATTCCTGAGCGAAGCACGAGACACTCTCCTCGACCTACCGGCCTCTATGCAAACATCCTACAGCCACATGAAGGAGGCCCTCCTCACGAAATATGGCCTCACCCCCGAAATGTATCGGCAGCGGTTCCGGGAATGCCGAAAGATCCCAGGCACCACCTGGGTGGAATACGTAAACTTTTACAGCCGAGCGCTGGAAGGGTGGATCAAGGGCAGCAAGGTAACCACCTTCGAAGAATTGACCGACCTCATTGCCAGGAAACACTTGTCCACAAACTGTTTTGTAGAACTACGCCAGCACCTGCTCGACAGCAAACTCGCAGACCCGAGGAAGCTGGCCGTCGAAGCAGATCGCTGGGTAAACACCCGGGTCCCCCGGAACCCCGTAGGAGATTACCCCCGCAGCCAGCAGGGACCTCCCCGTCAGAGAGGGGGGGGGAATCAAGGGAGACAGAGGGAGTTTCCATCCGGGGCTCCGCGTAGCCCCCCGAGGAACTCTCCCCCGGGGTTCCCAGCTCCTCCACCAGGCAGTGCCGCCACCCCAGGCAGACAAGGACCCCGGGTGAATATCACATGTTTCTGCTGTCAACGGCTAGGGCATTACGCCAGCGACCCTCAGTGCCCCATGGCCCAGAAACCCCCCACGACAGCTCCCCCAGCCCGACACATGGCCACCGTAACCCTAGGGGAGGAGTTTGAGGACCCCGAGGGATGGGAACCTGCAGCCAAGGCCCTAGTCTCTCTAGGAGACCGAGATATGATTCCCGGGGCACCCCTACTCGCAAACACCAAGAAGTACCGCCAGCTAGTAAAGGTTAACGGCCACCCGGTGGAGGCCCTTTGCGACACCGGGGCGAGCATCACTGGTGTCCTCAGCCACTTAGTCCAGGCGGATCAGATCATCCCAAATGTCTTTTGCCCTGTGATAGCTTCCGACAACACTGAGAGTTTGTGTGAGGTGGCCTTGGTACCATTCGAATGGGGGGGAGTAACTGGGACATTGCGGGTAGCTGTCCGAACCGCACAACCTGTAGACTGCCTCCTGGGAAACGACCTGGAAAGTTCCCCCTGGAGACAGGTAGAGCGCAAGACCCACCTCGGGATGATGGGTCTACCAGAATGGGTGTGCGCAACCACCCGATCCATGGCGGCCCGACTGCCCCCCCGCGGGGGGAGTCGAGGACGAAACCCCCAGCACCACCTCCATTGACCACACCGGGGGCGACCTTGTTGAACCGCACGCCCTGTCCCCAGGAGAAGAGCCCCTCACCGACGACGGGTTCGTCCTGCCCGACCACGCGCAGATCGCGGAGTTAGGTGATCTGCCCGAGCTGGCCCAGTGGCGCCACGAAGGGGGCCCCTCCCGAGAGGAGTTCTGCAGAGAACAAGCGACCTGTCCTTCCCTGGTCGGACCCCGGCAGCAGGCCGCCGCCCAAGCCGCGGGCGACCAAACGGGAACCCACTTATTGTATTGGGAGAATGACCTCCTGTATGGCGAACAGCGGGCTGCCGAGCTCGGGTGGGCCCGGGTGCTGGTGGTACCCTTACGCTTTCGAGATTTCCTCCTGGGCTCGGCCCATGATGTACCCCTGGCCGGCCACTTGGGCCAGGACAAGACCTACCACCGCCTAGTAACGCACTTTTATTGGCCAAAAATGCGAGCCCACGTAGAGGCCCACTGCAAGTCCTGCCCCACGTGCCAGGCCAGTGGTAAAAGTAGAGGGAAGCGCAAGGCTCCCCTCCAGCCCTTCCCAGTCATCAGTACCCCCTTCGAGCGGGTCGGAATTGACATCGTGGGGCCCCTGGATCCCAAGACCGCCCAGGGTCACCGCTTCATCCTCATCCTAGTGGACCATGCCACCCGATACCCGGAGGCCATCCCCCTCCGCACCGTCACGGCCCCCGTAGTGGGCTGGGCCTTGATGGGGATCTTCTCCCGGGTAGGGTTCCCCCGAGAGGTCGTGAGCGACCGAGGTACCAATTTTATCTCAAGATATATGAAATCCCTGTTGCAACAATGTGGAGTAGCGTATAAATTCACTACCCCTTACCATCCCCAAGGCAATGGCCTAGTAGAGCGGTTTAACCGGACTCTGAAGGGGATGATCATGGGTCTCGAGGAGCCCCTGTGGCGTAAGTTGGACGTCCTTCTCCCCTTCCTCCTGTTCGCCTACAGGGAAGTCCCCCAGAAGTCCTTGGGGTTCAGCCCGTTTGAATTACAGTATGGGCACCCCGTCAGAGGTCCCCTGAGCCTAGTCAAAGAGGGATGGGAGACGGCACCCCAGAACCCCCCGCAGGACGTGTTCCGGTACCTGTTGACTCTCAGGAATCAGACCCGGAAGTTCCGGGAGCTGGCCGAAGCCAACCTCGAGGCGAGCCAGGAAGAGATGAAGCGCTGGTACGACCAGAACGCCACGCTGGTCGAGTTTCAGCCCGGCCAGCAGGTCTGGGTAATGGCCCCAGTGAAGCCGTGCGCCCTCCAAGACAAATGGACCGGCCCCTTCAAGGTGGTCGAACGAAAAAGTCAGGTGACATACGTGGTGGACGTCCAGTCCCCACGGAACCCCCTTCGGGTTCTCCACGTGAACCACCTCAAGCCTCACTTCGTGCGGACGGAGTTGAGCTTGCTCCTGTCCACAGAAGACGGGGCGGAAGAGGAAACGGAGCCTCTTCCTGACCTCCTGCGGGCCAAAGAAAAGGACGGCTCCATGGAGGGGGTGATCCTCTCCCCCTCCCTCACACCCCAACAACACGAGGACTGCCGCCGGCTCTTGGGCCAGTTCTCCGACCTGTTCTCCCTCGTCCCCAAGGTCACCGACTGGTGCGTCCACAACGTGGACACCAGAGACAGCCCCCCGGTACGGCACCGAGCCTACCATGTCCCCGACCGAGTCCAGGCCTGCATCCAGGCAGAGGTATCGAAGATGTTGTCCTTAGGGGTGATCGAGCCCACAGACAGTCCTTGGGCCAGCCCCGTGGTACTGGTCCCGAAAGCAGCTGCCCCTGGTGTTGCCCCCGAACTACGGTTCTGCGTGGACTACCGGGGGCTCAATGCGGTCACCCGAGCCGACGCTCACCCTCTCCCCCGCGCAGATGAGCTCATTGACCGCCTTGGGTCTGCTCAATTTCTCAGCACCTTCGATTTGACCTGCGGGTACTGGCAGATTGCCCTCACGGAAGGCGCCAAGGAGCGGTCCGCCTTCTCCACCGCGGATGGGCACTATCGCTTCAAAGTGATGCCATTTGGGATGAAAAATGCCCTGGCCACTTTTCAGAGACTGGTGTATAGGGTCCTGGCCGGACTGGAAGAGTTTAGCGCCGCCTATCTGGACGATATTGCGGTATTCAGTTCTGAGTGGGGTGAGCACCTCCAGCACCTCTGGAGGGTCTTGAGGGCCCTGCGCCAAGCCGGCCTCACAGTGAAAGCCAGCAAATGCCAGATTGGGCAAGGGTCGGTGGTCTACCTGGGGCACCAGGTCGGCAGCGGGCACGTCACCCCCCTCCAACCTAAGATTGACGCCATCCTGGCCTGGGAACCACCCACCACCCAAACCGAGGTCTGCGCCTTTCTGGGCCTCACTGGTTACTATTGGAGGTTCATCCAAGGGTACGGCAGCCTCGTAGGACCCCTCACGGAGCTCACGTCCAAAAGACAACCTAAAAAGGTGCAGTGGACCCCTGCCTGCCAGAAGGAGTTCGACGCCCTGAAACTCGCCATGTGTACGCCCCTGTGCTCTAAGCCCCGATTACTCCAATGAGTTTGTGGTACAAACAGATGCTTCCGAGCATGGCATTGGGGCTGTCCTATCCCAGCTCAATGAGAAGGGCTTAGATCAGCCCGTGGCCTTCATTAGCCGAAGGTTACTGCCCCGGGAACAACGATGGAGCACCATTGAACGCGAGGGGTTCGCCGTAGTCTGGGCTCTAAGGAAACTGCGACCCTACCTCTTCAGAACCCACTTCCGAGTCCAGACGGATCAACGACCTTTACGGTGGCTCATGCAGAGGAGGGGGGAGAACCACAAATTGCTACGATGGTCCATCTCCCTCCAGGGGATGGACTTCACAGTAGAGCATCGCCCTGGCAACGACCACGCCAACGCTGACGGCCTCTCCAGATTCTTCCGCCTCAGCGAAGAGAACCCCCAAGAGGATGGGTAGTTCTCTCCGGCCTTCAGCTGGGGGGGACGCATGTTGGACCCGGCCTCGTGGCGTGGCCCATTCAGACCTGTAGCGACACCAGACTACCCTCTACACCCCACACGACCCTGACTCACGTAGCCTACCCGACCCAGAACCCAGGGATACCCACGTCCTCCCCTCCATCTTCCCGACACCGGGCACCCTTCTCCTTCCATCGGCCTCGCGGCCTCCAGCGACCCGACCCAGCACCCCAGATGGCCGCCCTCGACCCAAGAGCGACCCCGGCCTAGCCGCGCCATACCGGCTGGGGGGAGAGAGAGCTCCTGGTGAGCAGGAGAGGGAGGAGTAGTTTTCATTCACACCTGGCCTCCTCCCAAGAGATAGTTTCGATCGCCCCTCCGGCCACCCTGAGGGCTGGCTCCACGCCTGCTGCGTGTCTGGGATCCCTCCCGAACCCACTTTGAAAGGATCAAAGGGCGCCGTGGCAGAAACCCCCCAACAAACAGCCCCCAGGCGCCAAGACCCCTGCCCGTGAGGACTCCGGACATCAAAGAGGAGTCGACCTATAACAAGGGGCGCCCTGGGACCCTCAGCCGTTGAATCCTGGAACGAACGAGCCCTGCTGACGTGGTCGCGGCTGAAGAACATCCTCCCAAACCCCGACGGAACTCTTGGAACCTCTGTGAGCCCTGCAGACAGCATCGCGGCTTCCCTTGGCAGAGACGGACTTCTGCCTAAAACACCCGAGCCCTGCTGATGTGGTCGCGGCTCACCTTGCACCCTAGAGAACTCTGAGCCCTGCTGAGTGACTCGCGGCTCCCGGAAGATTGTCCGACCTCCGACACCTGGACTCGAGCCCTGCAATTTTGGACACACTCCAGAGACATTCTGGTCCGGCTGGGCCCTAAAGATCATCTTGTATCCCCCGGCTCGAGGATTGAGAACCGTGCGCCGGATACGCTCCCGCATTGACCCAGATCCTAAGACTGTCCTGCTACCCCTACCCCAACCGAGACTTTGTGAGCCCTTGCTCTACTTGTATATACGCCTCTGCGGATCATAAAGATCCTGATATTTCTAGATAAAGTATACGTACTCCAGAATCTACGGTGTGGTGTCTCTGTGTTGCCTGGTGCTAAATCAGCGTGTACGATCCTAGGTACGAGACCCAGCCCTGAGGGGGTCTCCGGCCAGTGCTCGGCTACTTCTCCCAGAAGGGTGGGGCGCAGGGTGGTCAGGTACATATTCTGACCTCCCCCTGAGGCTAGCCTTTCTAACAGGTCCACATACCTTGAGATGCTGATGTGGCACCTACAAAGACGGGCACGGGGGCTGCTAGACCCGGCCATTAATACAGCCCACACCAGCCAAGCGGGCATGCAGGAGAATGCGGAACTGGCGGTCCAGTTT
This sequence comes from Triturus cristatus, assembly GCF_964204655.1. NCBI lineage: Eukaryota > Metazoa > Chordata > Amphibia > Caudata > Salamandridae > Triturus > Triturus cristatus. The sequence goes on along the minus strand of NC_140585.1, from coordinate 253,897,814 downwards.
TAAAATTGCTCTCAGCACAGATGGGAGCTCGGGCCCGGTTCGGGTCAGTTAAGATCTCTGCTCCTTCCCACATCCAACCTCACCGGCCGCTGGAGTGCTGCTGGAGGCTTTTAGGATCCGTGAGGCCGGATCGCTTGGCTTCGCGCCCCCTGAGCTAGTCACAATTGTTGCAATGTCTGCAGGAGAAGGGTCGCTTGGCTCTAGAGATAGTAGTTTGCTCCCAGTATATAATGCTCACTAAACCTGCTGAAGTGATATTATCATTGACAGGGTTCGAGCCCTCTCTGTATGCTGTGCAATTGGCGCCAGAAGCTGGGAAAGATAAACATGCATAGCCCAAATACAGATGACCCAAGCTTGTTTGATATGCTGAAACTTAAATTTGCACATTGGTCTGAGGACCTGATAACACTGGGTGGATTTAACTGCATTATGAATTAGAAAGTAGATACTATGAACCGAGCTGCTCCACCCGCATGGTGAAGCTAGAAAATCTATCTTCGGCATTGCACGGGCGCACGGTTTATTTGATCAATTGGAATAGACTGGGGTACAGTTTTCATTCTGCACCACATGGACATTATACTATAATAGATATGGTTTATGTGACACCGGGCCGGATTCAGAAAGCAAAAATTGAGGTTTGTCCCAAGATTACCTCTGATCATAATCCAATACTTGTTACCCTCCATCTACTGGATTTTAGAAAGGAAGGGCGCTGCTGGAAGTTCTCCAGATCAAATTTGTCGAACATAGATGGAAGAACTAAGATGACTAGTTTACTAAGAGAATTTATAGCAGTGAATGTTGATTCTTCATTTCCTCTGGTGGTGTGGGATGCCCTAAAGGCTTATATATGCGGGGTTACCATGCACTTTATTTTAGAACTGAATAAAATGCAGGAAGATAGGACAAGTAAACTGCATTCAGAACTACAGGAATTGTAACAGTGGCATGCCCAAACGATCTAAGATAAAAGCTCAGACCAGCAGGGGATACATTCAGAATTGCTGAAACATAGCAGCACAGTTGACCGTGTTTATAGAGAGAATGTTGCTGCTGTTTGTAAGGTGATTAAGGAGCTCCAGCAAAGAATATGGGGAGAAAATTGGCGTTGGTGTGCCTGATTGCAGAAAGTAGACAACAGAATGCAGTGAAATGCATTAGGTACAAGGAGGGAAGGCGTTCTTTTAGCACCCAGGCTATACTTAATCAATTTGGAGACTTCTCTAAAGAGATCTTTGGTTGCTTGCTATCACATATGCAGAGTGTAATTGCTGATTATCTACAAATAGCTGGCCTACCACATTTGAGTTTGCTAAAGGCACAAGCCCTAGAGGGTAATATTACTGTGCAAGATGTTGAGATGGCTATCAGGTTTCTCCTGTTAGGGGAAGCAGATGGGGATGACACTAATGTATAGAATTACTTGTCTCCGATATATGTTAGCGAATGCCAGTATTGATAAAGGCGGCAATTATTACAGTTTCTTGGTATTATACCAATATTACAGGTTTTTTTTAAAAAAAGGAGAAAGCGCCCAAGGAAAGGGGGTCGTACCGATCTATCTCTTTAATTAATTCAGATGCTAAAGTCTATACTAAGATACTGGCTTCTCGGCTTGCTGCAGATGTACAGCATCTAGTCTCACCACAGCAACACAGATTACTTCAGGCCAGCCACATAAATACTGCTACTGCTGCATTTGATATGGCTAATGCTACCGGGAGTCGGGCCAGTATGATTCATTTAGATGCTGATAAGGCATTTTACTGGGATTCCTTTGTATATCTCTGGTCGACCATGTGTACCATGGGAATTGGCGATAGTTATATGAATCATGTTAAATGTCTCTATCGAAATCCAGTGGCCAGGATGGTCTTTGGCACAGTTCCTCCATATTCAGTATATGCAGGGGTAGACGGCAGAGGGGTCTGCTATCTCCCCTATTGTTTGCCCTTTAGTTAACGCTCCACTTAAGACATCTCAGTAATATCTGCTTGATTCAACCTGTAATACTGAATGGGGTGGAAATCAAGATCAGAGCTTATGCAGATGACGTTATGGTATACTCATCTGATCCTATTCAAGCCATCAATCAAATCTCACTAGAGACTGAGAGGTTCAGGGCAATTTATAGATATAAGCTGAATCTATCTAAAATACAGACAATACTTAATTTTGTAATGGACAAAAAAGTCTCTGGGATAGTCCAGTTGCCACCTATTTAGAGGTCAAGATCACAAGTAAAATAGAGCAAATTTTGCAATTAAATTCTGAGCAGCTTCTGCTTCGATGTATCGCTAAGATGCACACCTGATATCTCTGCCTGCCCCTTCGCTGACTGCCACATCATTTGAGCCTGACTCTACTTATTCCTGCAACGGACCTCTGAGTTGGCTATTGTCCTCATTATGACCTACCTTTGCCTCCATCTGATGTTCTTCCACAGTCACACGTTCTAGCCTTATTCCTGCCCGCTTCCTCCACTCCATTTGGAGCCATCGGGATGCTATACTTCTAAAATTAATTACCCCCGAATCTATCAAAAAAAGCCTCCAAGCCCTTAAAACACAGACTCCTCAAATTCCATCCAGAAACCTTGGTTTCCGACCCCTACTTTTGTGCAAATAAAGGAGCTAGGGTAAGTGACCTCTCTTTTTTACACAAATAGACAAGCACAGTAGAGGAAAGTTCTGCTCTCACTGCTCTTGATCTCTACATCCCGAAAACAACACATGGTCTCAAACTGACGGTAGGGCCTTCATGGGCATGCAAAGCAGCACTCACCATTACCATCTACAAAAATGGTATTATCCTGATACAGTCTTGAGATCACCACCTTAAAGTATTTGAGGAATTGTTCCCTATCATTAATGAGGAATTGTTCCCTATCATTAAAAAACTGCATTGATTTCTGATTCCCCATCCATTCCAGTCCTTCCTAACGGTGTAGGTGTCACTAACTCACCTGGATCACCTGGTGCGTCGGAAACCACTGCCCACCACACTAGACTGTAGCCTCATCCTACACACAGAGCAATTCCTTGAGAGTTACACAGCCAATCTTACCACACCTTCTCCCCGACTATGTTTTTGACCCCCCCCACCTGCGACAAACATGGAGGAGGCATTGTCACCATTCACAAAGAAACAATTTGCTGCACCACCACCAAAGACAACAACACACTGATCATGGATCACCTCAATTTCAAACACCACACATACGACAGAATGACCATCAGAGGCACCCTCGCCAATAGACCCCCAGGACCATGAACTGGCTTCTGAGACGCCATCACCAACTTCATTGCACCACTAGCCATCAAGTCTAAGCACTACATCTTCCTCAGAGGCCTCAACTTCTACCTGGACGACCCCACAGACACTAAATCTCCCAACGTCCGGGAATGCATGGGCAACATCCGCTTCACCCAGCTGGTCACCGACCCAACATACAGAGCAGGAACACACTGGTCCCAATTTTCATGGCCAGCAACAGAGTCAAATACAGCCATGCCCCAGAACTCACCTGGTCCGACCACTCCATTGTCCATTTCACCATCCCAGGATCACCATGCACTGCCACCAGCTCACCCAGTGCCCCCTTCCTCAGCTGGAACAAAGTGACACAGACCCAATGAATGGATGCCCTCAACACAACCCAGCCCAACTCTGCAACCAATTTGGAACAAGCAGTCCAGAACTTCCCACCTGGATCATCAATGCCAACGACTGAGTCACCCCCATCAAACAAGCCAAGATCCACAGATCCATCAAACAAGCCAGCTAGAACACACCAGAACTCGGCGCTAGTAAACCTGACTGCAAACAACTGGATAGAAGATAGCGCACCAGCAGAGACACCACAGACTGAGCCACCTTCAAGTCAGCCCTAAACAAATATCACTTAAGGACACAAAAAGCCCTAGCATACTGCATCATAGCAAGCGCCAGCTACATCAAGGAACTCTTCAGCATCGTAAGAGAGTTCTCCTGCCCTATAGCCACTAGCAACACAATTCCTCCCTCACAAGAGCTCTGTAACGCTCTAGCTAACCATTTTTTCCTCAAGATATTCACCATTTACAAGAACATCGAGCCCCAACCCACTGACCTCCACATCCTGTTCGCTCCAATGGAAGCCTCCCTCGATCTTCTTCTCCTTGCATGGGAACAGCTCACCACACAGAACACATGAACTCCATCCACTCTGGAGCACCGACAGACCCCTGCCCCCACCACCTCTTCAACCTCGGCGGCAAGGATATCACCCGCCAACTCACCACCTTCCTCAACGCATCCATTGCCACAGCCACCTTTCCTGATGCTTGGAAACAAGCAGAAGTCGAACTTCTCCTCAAGAAACCCTCCGCCGACCCCAGCGATCTCCATAACTACCTCCCCACCTCACAGCTCCCTTTCCCTACCAAAGTCCTTGAGAAGGCCATCAACCAGCAGCTCACTGAAAACCTGGAGAGAAACAACCTCCTTGATGCCTCCCAATATGGTTTCCACACCAACCACAGCACTGAGACCACCATGTTCGCCGCCACTGATGACATTTGCACCCTCCTCGGCACAGGAGAATTGGCGGCCCTGATCCTCCTTGACCTCTCTGCAGGGTTCAACACTATATCCCACTACACACTTATCAAGAGACTGCACCCCATTGGGATCCAGGGAGACACCCTCCGATTGACCGTAGCGTTCCTCCTGGGACGAATGCAGAGAATCCGCCTACCTCCCTTCACCCCAGAAACCTGGAGCACCATCTGCGGTGTCCTTGAAGGATCACCCCTCAGCCTCACCCTCTTCGACACCTACATGACACCTCTAGCTGACATTGTCCTCAACATCATATCCTGCCCGACGGCACCCAGGTCATCCTGTTGCTCTCAGCAGTCCCCACCACCATGAAGACCAACTTCCACATCTGCATGAAGAATGTCGCCCACTGGATAAAGACCAACTGTCTGAAGTTCAACACTGATAAGACTGAAGTGCTGATCTTTGGCAGCAACACCTCTCCTTGGGATGACACTGGGTGGCATGCCGAACTCGGACCCACTCCCACACCGACAGACCACGCCCTCAACTGTTGTTATTTGTTTATTTGGTTGCACCATGGTGTTGTATGCTGACGACACCCAGGCTGTCGTCTCCCTGGCACCGAACACCAGTCAAACAACAGTGAACTTGCCTATCTGTTTGGAACAAGTGAAAAAATGTATGGCAGCAAGCTGCCTCAAATTGAATGGAGATAAGAGAGATATGATGGTAGTTATGAACAATCCATTCCTCTGAAACATCTTATCTGGCCCTCCTTCCTGGGTGACAAGGTTTTGGTGCCAACAGGCCTGTTTTCAGTCTTGAAGAACGCAAAAACGTCAACGTAGCTCCTTTGAGTTTACACCAAGGGTCCAGGACCTGAGGAGCACCACTTGGGAGTCAGACGCTTTCCCCAGCTGGATCTGCGGGCTGGTACAGGTGGTTGTGAGCCTGTTATGTCCCTGTGTGTCTGAACAGGATGCCAGCAGACTAGTGTTGGAGTCCTTGTGGGAATCCTAGGGACTAGTGCAGGTCCAATCCCTCTGACTCAGGCAGCAGAGCAGCAATCTAGCAAGGAAGCAGTCCAGCAAGACAGTAGTCCAGCAGGGCAGCGGTCTAGTAGAGTTTCAGTCATTTCAGCAGCACAGCAGACCTTATTCCTGGCAGAGTTTCCACAGGTCCAGAAGTGTACTGAAAAATTGGTTTCTAAGGTCTAATATTTATACATGGGCCTCCCTTTGAAGTGGGAGAAGCTTCTAGAGATTTCCCTTTGAAGTGCACATATTTCTTGCCTTCTTCTGCCCTGGCTCCAGATTACCTACAGGGGTGCCACTTGGCAGGTAAAACACGTCAGTCTTAATATATTTGATACCAGTAATAGATTTTTATTAAGTTGTTCAGAAGATGTATGTTCAAAAACAATTTTTCCAAAGGTAGTTTCAGCATTAGGATTAATGTCTTTCTCCATCTCTCCTTTCTTGTAGGTTCATCCAGAGGTAGTCCTGCCAGCACTCTCGAAAAAATCAAAGCACGGGTGAGTCTTAGATTCTTTATATTATCCTCCTTTCATTTATTCACTCTAGGTTAGTTCTGTTCTTTCAGTCTTCTTTCTTTATTGGTCTCGAATACCTCTCTCTCTCCATTCTTTCTCTCTTTCTGTTTTAGGCTTTCTTTTCTTACCCGTTATCAGACTAATGTAAATAATGGCTTAGTTGTTAACCTCATAGAAAGAATATCACCACAAAGAACCATTTGGTACTATTTAGCTTGCCGAAAACAATCTCACAGAATAATATGGCATTTAGGAAAATATATAAATTAGTGAGAGGCTTTGTTTGCTTATGCTTGTTTAGTGGCACCCGACCTGCCCGTTACTTTCCCACCCATCTCCCTCCGTAACTTCATACACTCCCGCACCTGTGAAAGCCTCCTGAGGCACATCCGGGAGCAGCTTACTTAACGATTTTTTAAAATCTGTATACTTGTGTGTTTTTAATTTACCTACTCACTTACCCCTGGTCATTTCACTTCGCTTCTGGCACTGACACCCCCGCACAGCGGAACTATCGCTGCAGCGGGTGAGGTGTTTTGGACCTTCTTGCCGCCATTCGCCGCGGCCAGCAAGACACGCCCACTTGCGCAGGACACGCCCCCTCCACCAGGCTCCTACTTAAGCGCTGATTACGAGCGCCGCCCCATTACACCGAATCCTCCTGAGGCACAGCCGGGAGCAGCTTACTTAGCGATTTTTAAAAATCTGTATACTTGTGTGTTTTTAATTTACCTACTCACTTACCCCTGGGCATTTCACTTCGCTTCTGGCACTGACACCCCCGCACAGCGGAACTATCGCTGCAGCGGGTGAGGTGTTTTGGACCTTCTTGCCGCCATTCGCCGCGGCCAGCAAGACACGCCCACTTGCGCAGGCCACGCCCCCTCCACCAGGCTCCTACTTAAGCGCTGATTACGAGCGCCGCCCCATTACACCGAATCCTCCTGAGGCACAGCCGGGAGCAGCTTACTTAGCGATTTTTTTAAATCTGTATACTTGTGTGTTTTTAATTTACCTACTCACTTACCCCTGGGCATTTCACTTCGCTTCTGGCACTGACACCCCCGCACAGCGGAACTATCGCTGCAGCGGGTGAGGTGTTTTGGACCTTCTTGCCGCCATTCGCCGCGGCCAGCAAGACACGCCCACTTGCGCAGGCCACGCCCCCTCCACCAGGCTCCTACTTAAGCGCTGATTACGAGCGCCGCCCCATTACACCGAATCCTCCTGAGGCACAGCCGGGAGCAGCTTACTTAGCGATTTTTAAAAATCTGTATACTTGTGTGTTTTTAATTTACCTACTCACTTACCCCTGGGCATTTCACTTCGCTTCTGGCACTGACACCCCCGCACAGCGGAACTATCGCTGCAGCGGGTGAGGTGTTTTGGACCTTCTTGCCGCCATTCGCCGCGGCCAGCAAGACACGCCCACTTGCGCAGGCCACGCCCCCTCCACCAGGCTCCTACTTAAGCGCTGATTACGAGCGCCGCCCCATTAAACGAATCCTCCTGAGGCACAGCCGGGAGCAGCTTACTTAGCGATTTTTTTAAATCTGTATACTTGTGTGTTTTTAAGTTACCTACTCACTTACCCATTGGCATTTCACTTCGCTTCTGGCACTGACACCCCCGCACAGCGGAACTATCGCTGCAGCGGGTGAGGTGTTTTGGACCTTCTTGCCGCCATTCGCCGCGGCCAGCAAGACACGCCCACTTGCGCAGGCCACGCCCCCTCCCAACCTCCTCCTCACCAGTATATAGTATGTGTCTCTACCGGAAGCGCAGCAGACAGGCGCAGCTGGCGCGACGATGGCGCGCCGAAGGCGCGCCTAAGGCAAGCCCGTCTGCGCCCGTCTGCGACCGACCGGACCAAGGGCCACCTCTCTCTGCCCCATCGAGACATTACTCGTCAGCCCAACTTCACGGCCTTCAAGGCCCTTGGCCGATAAATGACTCTGTGACCTCTCACATTGACAATTTGGGACTCACAGCCTCCATACCCCCATCCTCTTTTCCTTCCTCCTCTCACCCTCCTCTGTATCCCTCCGTCTCCCGTCCTGAGCTCTCTGCTGCACCTACACCCCCTTCTCTCTCCATCTATTACCTCAACACGCGATCTGCAGTTAAGCAATATCACGAGCTCTCTGTCCTCTTAGACCTATACAAACCTGATCTCCTATTTCTCACAGAGACATGGTTTCGTGATAGTTCTCTCCCCTCTTTATTGGCAGCTCTCCCAACCACTTACTACGCGATTCGAGCCGACCGATCTACGGATAAAGCGGGCGGTGGTGTTGCTTTGATCGCTCGGAAAGAATTCCTCTTTCAGTCTCTTACCTTCCCCCCTATTGGTACTTCCGATTTCTTAGTAGTCCGCTCTCTTTCTTTCAAAGTTCCTCTCACTTGCCTACTCGTGTACCGTCCCCCCCAACCCTCCCAAGCCTTTCTTCCTGGGTTTCAAGATCTGGTGGCCACCCTAGCGGTTAATAACTCCTCCATCATGGTGCTAGGTGATTTTAACTTCTGGCCCTCTGACCCTGTAGAATGTTCCAATTCCAAAGAATTTTCTGACACCCTTCGTTCCCTCAATTTCAATTCCTATGTTCACTCCCCTACTCACAATCAGGGTCATACTCTCGACCAGATTTGGTCTCTCAACTGTCCTATTGTGTCTCTCTCTATCTCCCCCTGTTCCTGGTCTGATCACTTTTTGATTTCCTTTTCTTCACCTCTTCACCTAACCACCAAGCCCTCACTCCCTAAAAATATTTGGGCACGCTCTTGGGTCCGGATTGTCGCTTCTCAAGTGGCCTCCACACTCTTTCCCCTCTGCCCCGATTTATTTGGTTTACCGCTTACAGCACAAGCTGATTCTATTAATTCATGGGTCCAGTCAGGCTGTGACTCAATTGCTCCTTTCCGACGAGTTTCCTCTAAACGGCTGTATGAGTCCAACCGCTGGTTCAGTGAGGAACTGAAGGCGCTGAAACTCTCAGTTCGCCATGCCGAACGAGCTTGGAGACGGCACTACTGCCCCAACCTTAAATCCCAGTACACTTCCCTCCTTTTGCAATACAAAAAAACTATTTTAACTGCTAAAACGGAATATTTTTCTTCCAAAATCTTAGCCGCCGAGAACCAGCCTAAAGAAATCTTTTCTATAGTTCACAATCTTGCATATGCCGACAGAACCACTCTCAAACCCCCTCCGTCACAGTCTCTTTGTGATTCCTTGAACACCTACTTCTTGGAAAAAATTGACAAAATCAAAGCCAATATTCCTCCTCCTTCGCTCTCTTTTTACAATTCCCCTAGCCCTCCTGCTAAGGCGCATTTTGACTCATTCCCCCCACTAACCGAAGACTCTTTCCTTTCCCTTCTTTCCTTGGTCAAATCTGGTTCCCCCCTTGATCCTTGCCCTGCTCACATCCTCAGGCTCATTTTCACAACTTGTATGTTATCACCTCTCTCCTTTCTCAACTGCTCCTTATCTCAGGGCGTTGTTCCCCCTACTCTAAAAACAGCCATCATTCTTCCTATCTTGAAAAAACCTGGCGCCGACCCCTCTGCCCCAGTCAACTTCCGACCCATTTCCTTACTCCCCTTTTTAGGGAAAGTACTGGAACGACACGTGACCAGAGCCCTTACCACCTTTGTAGAAGAAAACCAGGTCTTGGCCCCCCGTCAGGCCGGATTCCGCCCCGCTTATTCCACCGAGTCTGTGGCGATATCCTTCCTTGACAACCTCAGAGAAGGTATGGACACCAACCTCCCCCAGGCCCTGGTCCTCCTCGACCTGTCTGCCGCCTTCGACACGGTGGACCATTCCATCTTACTCTCCCGTGTCGGGGCGGCCGGGGTCGTCGGGGTAGCCCTGGTCTGACTGTCTTCCTTCCTCAGGGACCGCTCCCAAGCAGTGCGGCTGGGCGACTTTTCGGCTAAGCCCTGTAAAGTGCCGTGTGGGGTTCCCCAGGTTTCCTCTCTATCCCCACTACTGTTCAATCTATACATTTCCCCTCTCATTTTTGCCCTTCAACAAATGGAGGTTTCCATATTTAATTATGCGGATGACCTCCAGCTCATCTTTACTCTGTCTCCATCCACCGACTCCATATCTAATTTTCAAACCACTATGATCTTCATCCGGGACTGGATGAGTCACAACCACCTGAAACTAAACCCGGATAAGACCGAACTGGTTTTGACAGGTGGTTGTGCCAATCCCTGGTCGTCTCTCTTCTGGCCCCCCTCCTTGGGTTCCCCCCCTTCCCCCTCTTCTTCCGTCAAAGCGCTCGGCTTCAAGATCAATGACCAACTCACTTTGCACTCCCAGGTGAGCTCTGTGGTGTCCTCTTCCTTCCTTTCTCTCTGCACTATCCGCAAGGTATCCCGCTTTTTCTCTTTCTTTGCCCTTAAACTTATTGTGTTGGCTATGGTCGTCTCTAGACTAGACTACGGCAACGCGTTATACTGCGGTATGCCTGCTTACAATGTTCGACGGCTTCAGCTGGTGCAGAACCAGGCCGCTCGGCTAGTCTACAATTTGTCCAAGTCACACCACGTCACTCCGCTTCTAAAATCCCTCCACTGGCTCCCTATCCTTGAACGCTCATTGTTCAAAATGGGTTGTATTTCTTTTCAGGCCCAGTTAGGATCCGCCCCCGCCTTTATCTCTTCTGAGATCAGAATCTATACCCCCGCAAGGGAACTGAGATCATCCTCCCAACATCTGCTGATTGTCCCCCGTTTTCGCCGGAAAAAATGGGGAGGCTCCAAATTTTCCACTATTGCCCCCACTTTCTGGAATTCTCTCCCGCTTCACCTCAGGTCCCTCACCCATTATCCTCTGTTTCGTAAAGCATTAAAAACCTTTCTTTTTTCACAGGCCTTCTCCCAATGATTTTCCCCCTGCCTCCTGGTCCACCTGCTAATTGAGGTTCAGTGAACCACAGCGCCATGAAACCGTTAGGTGTACGTGCGCTTTAGAAGTGATTTAAACTCCAACTCAAACTCAAAGCCATGCTCCTCCTTGAGCGTGGCAGGTCAACATGTCCAGCCAGTGGTTACTTCGACTCTCCTCCACGCTCGGAGCCACCTCCTCACATCGGATCCAACAGACTCTCACAGCAGGCTTGTGTGGTTCCTCTCTCCAAAGGACTGGTTCTTTGATGATACTATTTCTCATCTCTTTGGGCCTCTGGTCCACAATCGCTTGCCTCAGCACTTATTCCCTCTCCTTGCCTTCTCCTTCTTCTCTACCCGGGACTTTGTGAATCACCTCCTAAGAAAGTAAAAGTGTTTTGTCTCTTTCTTTTGCAGGCACGTTGTCCAAAGTGGCCCAGCTGTGGATATCAGGTAAGTCCTCCCCATATTCACCCTCTTCCTCCTGACAAGGGGGTATGCTGCCCTTTATGTGAAGTAAGGACACAGCCTATTCAAGTGTGAGAAGGGCTGTGCCCAGCTCCACATCCCGTCCTGCCAATGACGGCCCATTAAGGCACACATTAGCTGTGTGTGGCTGTCTTGGAGGAATACACCAAGCCCAACTGTCAGCTGCACCCAGTCATGTTACCCCGAAACAGGCTGCAGACACTAAATGGCTAAGGCACGAAAAGAGCAATTTTCTAAGAGTGCCATTTTCAAAATTGTAATTTAAAATCTGACTTCAACTTGAGAGGGGATTTTTCATTACAATTCCAAAGACACCAAACATGAACTGGTCACCTGCTCTCATTTGTAAATGATCATTTATTAAATGTTATATGGTAACTCCAATGTTAATGTATGGGAGAGGCAGGCCTTGCAGTAGTAGAAAACACATTTATGAATTTTTCACTACCAGGACATGTAAAACTTAAAAGTCGATGTCCTACATTTTAAATACACTGCATCCTGCCTTCCAGACTGTCCAGGGCCTATCCTAAGGGTGACTTGTATGCATTGAAAGGAAGATATGGGCATGGCAAAAGGTTTATTTTTTCAGGTTGAAATAGCAGTTAAAAACTGCACACACAGACTTCAATGGCAGGCCTGAGACATGTTTGAAAGGGCTACTTAAATGGGTGGAACAATCAGTTCTACAGGCCCACTACTAGCATTTAATTTACAGGCCATAGTTACATGTAGAACCAGTTTGATAAGGACTTTAAGTAAATTAAATATGCCAAGTGGGTGTCAGCCAATTCTACCATGTTTTAAGGAGAGCGCATAAGAACATTTACACTAGTTAGCCTTGGTAAAGTGTGCATAGTCCTAAGGCTACCAAATACAAAGTCAGTAAAGCAGGAGGATGTCAGACAAAAGGTTAGAGGAAAACCAAGCCAAGAAGGCCAGGTCTAACTATGTCCTGGTAGTAGAACCCTCTTACATTTGTATTTCACTACTGTAGGGCCTGCTTCTCATATAGGATAACATTGGGTTTGCATATTACCTTTAATAAGTGATAACTTTCAATTGAGAGCAGATTGGAATGTCTATAGAACTGTAATTTAAAACTCTCTTTAGTGGTAAAAATGTTTTTTAAGTCACAATTCTGAAAAGGCCTCTTTTAGACAGTTGTAATTTTCTTGTCCTAATCATTTGGTGCCTAAAGGCTCATCCTGGATCACATGTCATGGGAGAACTGGCAGTTGGCCCTTGTCTATTACTCCCAGATAGTGGGACAAAGTGGGAAAAGATGTTGGCAGGATTGATGACCCAGCTCTGATTTGATATGGATGGCGGAGCTGTCACCTACAACACTTGCACGCAGCAAAGGCCCTGTCCCAGCTCACTCACGTGGGGTTGCACACTAGTCTTTTGTGTCCCCCAGGCAAATTAAGGCCAGGGCAGGGAGGCAGGAAATTCAAAACACCTCTGGGGGTAAAACCCTCTAGAAACTTATCCTACTTCAAAGTTGGCACCATGTATAAATATTGGGCTCTCAGGCTCAGACCCAACTCTTCAGTACACGTCTGGACTTTTGGAATACTCCAATGGACTGCTGTGGTGCCCTGCTGCAAGAAGGACTGATACTCTGCTGCCGTGCTGCTGAATGAGAAGGAGTGGACCTGCATCTTGAACACAAGACCACCAGAGTGACGCCAAGGCTAGCTGGCAGTCCTACTGATCAGAGAGATACAGGAACAGAAAAGACTCCAACCACATTGAACCTAGCAACTGGACTCTGCCTGCTGTGAGTGGTACCACCTCAGTCGTGACCCTTTGGTAGTGTGGCTGAAGGTGCCAACCAAGCTGTAGACTTGAGCAGAACGGACGTAGTGCAACGCATCTCCTCGCAGCTTTGCATTGGAACTGCCACTGTGCAGCGCATCCCAGATGCACAGCCCTGTAGCACATCAAAACCGCTGCTGCACTTCATTGACGCAGGACTTCTCCTTGCAGCCCTGCAACTCCTCAGAACCACCACTGTACAACACATCCTAAAAGAAGGACTTCGCATCGTAGCCCCTCAGTTCCTCAGAACTGCTTCTCTGTGACTCACCCTTAACGCAGGATCTCTGCAACCAGAATTTAAAGTAATTTGTTTAGCGGGCCTAACTTGTCCCCTTTGTTCTTGGACCTGGGTCAGCCATGTGCTGGTGGCCTCCCATTGTTACAAGGCCTTTCTACTGGGACTAGCTCATGATATTCTCTGGCAGGACATATGTAGTAGGACAAGACCTTTGCCAGGCTTGTATCCCAGTCCTATTGGCCTCGGATGAAGACAGAGGCACAAACTTCATGTCAGCGTACATGACGTCCATGTGGGATGAGTGTGGGTAACCAACAAATTCGCAACACACTATCACCCTCAAACAAATGGGTTTGTTGAGAGATTCAACAAGACCCTCAAAGACATGAATATGGGCCAGCCTGAGCCCCTAAGGCAGAGGTGAGATGTCCTTTAACATTCCTACTATTTGCCTATGGGGATGTATCGCGGAAGGAAGTTGGGATGAGCCCATTTGAGCTCCTCCACAGTCACCCTGGTAGACCACCTAACAGGGTGACCATAGTGAGACAGGGGTGGGAGCAAGCTCCCACGAAGCCCCTCAGGATGTAGTCAGCCACATGCTGGCTCTCCGTAACCAGATACAGCACATGTGGAAGAGAGCTAAGGATAATCTTGAGCCCAACCAAGAGGTAATGAAACTTTAGTATGACCAGAAGGCCACTCTGGTAGAGTTTCAGCCTGACCAGATGGTGTGGGTCGTAGGGCCTTTGAAGCCCAGAGCTATCCAAGATCGTTGAACAGGACCCTATGAAGTGAAAAAGCAGAAGGGGGTGACCATCTACCGGGTGGATCTCAAAACCACTAGATGCCCCCTAAGGTTGCTCTACATAAACTACCTCAAGCCACACTTTGAGAGGTCTGAGGTCACCATGCTCCTGGTGACAGATGATGGGGTGGAAGAGAAGAGAGAACCTCTCCCTGACTTCCTATCGTACAAGGATCACAAAAGGTCAGTAGAGGGTGTCAACATCTCATCTACTCTGACTCCAGAAGAGCAGAGGGAATGTCACTAACTGTTGGGTCAGTTTGCCTCACTCCCTGGGCTCACTTGTCTCCCTCATCCCTAGGCGTACACACTTATTTACCCACAACATAGATACTGGAGACAGTTCACCTATTAAAAACAACATTTAAAGGTTGTCGGGCATGGTAAGAATTAGTATCAAGGGGAAGTCTCCAAGATCCTGGCAAAAGGGGTGATTGAGCCCTCCAGCTGACCCTGGTCCAGCCCAGTTGTGCTGGTACTCAAAGCCACCCAACCGGGCGCCATTCCAAAACTACATTTTGTGCGAACTATAGAGGATTCAATTCATTCATGAAGACTAATGCTCACTCCATCCTCTGAACTGAGGAGCTCATTGACAGGCTTGGCACTGATAAGTTCCTCAGTACCTTTGATCTTACATCAGGGTACTGGCAGATCACTCTAAATGAGGGGGGCCAAAGAAAAGAGAAATCAGCATTCTCGACCCCAAAGGGCCACGTCCAATTTGGAGTGATACCCTTTGGTTTAAATGATGCCCCTGCCACCTTCCAGAGGTTGGTAAACAGGGTCCTGGGAAGGAGGTGTTCTGCGCCACCTACCTAGATGACATAGCTGTCATCAGTTTAAGCTGGGAAGAACACCTGTACCATCTCCAGGAGGTGCTTCAGGCACTGTAGCAGACGGGCCTTACTATCAAGGCCAGCTGATGCCAGAGAGCGCAGGGAACTATGGTGTATTTGAACCACATGGTGGGAAGGGAGAAAGTGCAGCCCTTCCCGCCCAAGATTCAGACCATCCTGGCCTGGTAACCCCCCAAAATTCAGACTTTGGTGAGGGCCTTCCTGGGTCTCACTGGATATTACAGTAAGTTTGTTGAAGGATATGGCACCATTGTTGACCCCTTAACTGGGCTGATGTCCAAGAAGCAGTGCAAAAAGGTGATCTGGACAGAGGCCTGTCAGAAACCCTTCAACAACCTCAAGGAAGCCATGTATACAGCACCTGCGCTCCTGAATACTCCAAGGAATTTATTGTGCAGGTGTACACTTCAGAACATGACATGGGGGCTGTCTTAGCACAGTTAACTGAGGAGGGGCTAGACCAACCTGCAGCCTTCATCAGCAGGAGGTTAGTTCCACGGGAACAGAGCTTGATTGTTATTGAGAGGAAGCCCTTTGCTGTGGACTGGGCACTGAATGAGACCATACCTGTTTGGGACTCACCTCCAGGCTCAGACAGACCACAGACCCCTCAGATGGCTCATGCAAATGAGAGGTGAAAATCCGAAGCTGTTGAGGCGGTCCATCTCCCTACTGGGAATGGACTTTTTGGTGCAACATCACGCTGGGTCAGACAACGCCAATGCTGTGGTCTCTCATGATTCTTCTGCCTTAGCAATGAACTCCCAGAAGGTTGGGTAGCCCTCCCCAATTGAAGCTGGGGGAGGAGGGCACATATTAGATCTGCCAGCCTTGTTCTTCCCCCAAACATTTGCCTTACTCCTCTTGTTTTTTGTTGAATTTGTTTTGTTGGCATTAAGACTCCTCATACTTTACCACTGCTGACCTGTGCTAAAGTGATCTCTCTTTCAATCATGGTGAAATTGACTTAAACCTAATTGCCACATTTAATTTACTTATAAGTCCCCAGTAAAATGGCACTACGTGTACCAAGGGCCCGTAAATTAAATCTTACCATAAGGCTTGCAGCACTCATTGTGCCACCAATTAAGTAGCCCTCAAAACATGTCTCAGGCCTTACATTGCAGCCTCTGTGTGCAGTTTTTACATACCATTCTGACCTGGCAAAATAAACCTTTTGTCAGGCCTAAACCATACTTTTTAATACAAGTAATTCCTCCCTATGGGAGGCCCTAAATAGCCCACTTGGAAAAGTGCAGTCTATTTAAAAAGTTGGACATATATTTTTAACTTTTACATATCCTAGTAATGAAAAACTCTTAAATGTGCTTTTTTCCGACTTGAAGGCCTGTGTCTCCCATAGAATAACATTGGGTTACCTTAATAAGTGTTAACTTTCCATTGAGAGCAGATGAGAATGTCGAGTTTGGTGTCTAAAGAATTTTAATTTAAAATCCTCTTTAATAGTAAATTTGGATTTGTCACAATTCTGAAAATGCCACTTTTAGAAAGTTGGCATTTTCTTGTCGTTACCATTTTCTGGCTGCAGCCTATATTCTGGGTCACATGACAAGGTGTAGCTGGCATTTGGCCTTTGAGTATTCCTCCCAGACAGAGTAACAAAAGGGGAACTAGGTGTTGGCTGGATGGGCCATCCTGATCTGATGGGAGGGGCATAGCTGTCACCAAACATACACACTTCAAAAGAGCTGCCTCGGCACACTGAACTTTACACTAGCCTTTTGTGACCCCAGTCATCCTCTGACCAGTTCAGGGGAAGGATCGACATTTCAGAACCGGATGTGGGGGAAGTCAAGAAGTTTCTCCCACTTCAAAGCTGGTACCAGGAATAAATATCAAGTCAGACCAACTTTTTAGATCACAGAAGAAGGACTGTCCTGCTGCCAGCTGACTGCCCTGCTGCTGAAGACTAGCCCTGCTGTCTGAGATGGAAGGCAGGACAGGCTCCCTTCATCCAAGGATACCTGAAGTGACTCCAAGGGTCAGCTGACTGAGCTCCTGTTTACAGCTACAGGGACATAAGAAGCTCAAGAGACTTAAATGCAACTGCCCAGCTAGCCTGCTGTAACTAGACCTGCAACTGGACGTGCCTGAGCCTTGCTGGCCTCTGCAAGAGTGAGTCCTTGGTCCCCAAGCAGCGCCTTGCCAGGTCTTGCACTCTTGGTTGGCAGATGAAATTCTGAGTTTTTTGGCTCTTTGCGACTGCGAATGGGTCAGCTTGCACCAAGATCTTGCTGATTGTGCCCACCACCAATGCAAGGCTCCAATGAACCCAACACTTTGCACTACAGAGACCACAAGCAACGCGAGATGTTCACACTACAGCATCAACTCTCCGTGGTGACCACTAACACGAAACTCCAGCAACGTCTGTTCAGGATGTCCGACAGGATCTTCGTGCTACAGTGACACCTGGCCTTCTTTTTGCGCCACAACGATGACCATTTACAATGCTTTCCTTGCGGCTGCCTCCATGAGAAGTAGACTTTTTGCACCAGACTTTGAGAAGGTAACGTTTTTCAGGGGGCCCGACCTATTCCCTGTATCCACCCCCAGCTCCATTGCAGTCAGCCTTAACTTGTGACTTTCACTCGGTCTTGCATGACCAGCTAACCATGGGAGGCGCTTTGTGCTTTTAGACGCTACAGTCACCTTAAATGTTTGAAATTGCATATCTTCAGTTCTACTAATTGGTTTTTGGTTGTTTTGGTGTCAAATAATTTATTACATTTTACTCTATTTTTGGGAAATTTTCCTTGTATTCTGGTTTCACTCTATCGCTGTTTGTGTGTTGCTTAAATACTTTACAAATTGCTCATAAGTTAAACATAACTGTTTTGTGCTAGGTTACCAGATGGTCGAGCACAGGTTAATTTTGTGTTTCACTCTGACAATGGTTATGGTTCTAACTTGAGTAGGGTTTCAACCCCCTCAACCAATTACTCAATTGCTCACACCAATATTCCCAGGCACAGGAACACCAAGCCACTCAGAATCATCTAGAGGGATACCCCTGTTGTAATGGGAGTCTTAGTATGATAATGTAGTCCAATTGCCACAGTTTATGTGAACCACAATAACTCCCAGAATATAGTAAATGTTAAATGAAGGTATAGCCCTGGAAAAAATATATGATTTGAAAGCAAATATAGATTTGTACCATTCCTGTTCCTTTCTGTTTGTTAAAAGTTCTTCTCTTGCAATTTTAAAAGCAGGTGATACCAATTCTAAAATTTAGTATATTTTTTCTTTCATCTGTTATTCTGAGCATGCCCTCCACTGGGCCGCTTCCTTTGTAGAATTTGATTTTTAAATAAGTACTTTCACTACTAGTTAAAACTGTTTTTGACCTATTTTTCTCTTGTGGCTTCTCAAGAAAACCATTTACATTCCAAATTTTCATTAAATGTTTCAATATGCTGTGTGACTGAAGTCAGGGATGTTCATGGCCATTTTAAATTAGTTTTGCAATACCGTTATGCTGACATGAACCTGCCTATAGCTAGGATCCACTGTGTTTGCTACTGGTCCTACAACTCCCTAGGCAAATCTTTAGTGACACCCATTTCTACGTAAAACCTAAATAAATGCTCATTTAGCTTTGCCTGTAGATATCTGGACAATACTATTAAAAATGAAAGTGTTTAATTCATGATTGTATAACATCCTTTCTCAGTTTCAATTAGGAAAATACGATTATTTTCTCGAGGTACCACTGAAAATATTAGTTCCATAACTCTGGAGAAACCAAAAGAGGTTGTTTGCTGGACAGTTTTGCTAAAAAATAGGAACTCTTTAGAATAAATCTTTAGAATATTAACATGCTCTAAATAAGAGTCCATTGCTTGGACTCACTGTAAAGGAATTGTTTTATTCCACTTCAAAACCACCCGTCCATCATGCTTTGACAGTGTTTTGAAATAGGGGAATTTAACCACAAACTCAGTTTTGTTCTTCCAAGTCGGGATAGCACAGTGTTCTCACTGAAGATGCAACAACAGCATCCTTGCAGCAATAGAAATGCGTGGAACCAGTCAGTGTACCTGTACCAAATATACCCTTATGAATGTTCCATACATGTCAACAGATCTGAATCAGGCGGGAAACTCGATTTCTGAAGCCAAAAATGGTTTTATTTGAGCTGTATCCCGCCTAGAATTGCCTCTTCTTCAATAGAAGTTAACGGAGAATTACAATCACCCGATTGTTTTGGGAAAATCTCCACTTTCTTGTTTTAAAATGATTGTATGTAGGTTGTTGGTGCTCAGCAGAGATGTCATATTAGCCCCCGTGGTGCGGGAGGGCGAGCTCCGAGGGGCCCCCTCAGCACAGTACACTCACACCCAACTTTGCAATTCTTTTTGTCCACCACTTGGAGAAAACACACATCCTCACCACAAATAACCCATTCATCGACCATATAACCCTTTGGCGTAGATACATTCATGACATACTTCAATTTTGGAAAGGCTTCACCCTCAGCCTTAACCCCTTCATCGATTGGCTCAACCAGTCCCAGACTCACTTAAAATTCACCCATGAATCCAAATCCAATGATCTCCCCATCTTAGACATCACGATACACGCAGAAGACCAGAAGACGAAAAAAATCGGTACATGCTTATACCAGAAACCCACTGAAAGGAACACCCTACTACAATACTCCAGTTATCATCCGAGAGGCCTCAGGGATTGCCTTCCCTTTGGGCAATTCCTCAGGATCCGCAGGAACTGCAAATGGCGGAAAGACTACTTCAGAGAATCAGATATTCTTATCCAAAAACTCCTTGACAGAGGCTACAGCAAACGGCTTGTCTCAAGAGCTCGCAAGAGAGCCTGGTATTGCCATCGAGAACATCTCCTCACTCCACAACCCAAACAAACCATGACCAGGATCCCTTTTGTGTCTAAATTCAGCCCCTGCAGTAATAAAGTCAGCAAGATTATTAAACACAACTGGCGGCTGCTTCAACCTTTTGAAACATTCAGAGAAGCTCCCCTTTTCTCATACCATAGAGGCAGCAATTTAGCCACCCATCTTGTCCATGCCATTACATGGCCATTGGAACCACCAGGCAGTAACAGGATCATGGCCGCCTGGGGCCTACTAGCTACTATAGGCCACTACAAATGCCAAACTTGCAGCGTCTGTGACCTCACCGTCAACACTAAAGACTTCAAAGCCAACAACCATACCTACAAATTGAAAACACTCACAAATTACAGATCGCAAAATGTCATCTATGCTATCCGCTGCCCCTGCGACCTCGTCTACATTGGTCAAACCACACAAATGATCAAACAAAGAATAATCCAAGAGACGTATTAATTGCAAAGTACTCACTGCCCCCCTGGTCACACACTACATCCAACAGAATCACTGCAAGACAGACATTTCCTGGCAAGTGATAGACCAACCCATTCTCTCCATTAGAGGTGGCAACATGAAAGCTTTGCTCAACAAACTCGAATGCAAATGGATGACTATCTGTGACTCCATTCACACAGGCCTTAACACCCTAGATGAATGGAATAGTACAGTCACTCATTAATGCTCCCTCACCCCCCACATATGCCTGCTTTAACTGAACCATAGGCCTTTCTGATCCTTTACTCTGCCTTACCTCCGGACAATTTTTTCACCTTGCAACCTAGTTTACCCTCGCTTAATTAGTTCTAGTTCATCCACGCTGTCACTCTTGCTGTAGTCACGTTGGGGCTGCAGGCGTCATCACCATGTTGATCTCGCCATACTCTTGCCCTCCGTACTCACTCAGTTGACGACACCTGTATACAGCCCAGAGTGTCATACATACAGTCCCCAACACTATCTCTCATTAATTAATTTGTCATTCCCTTCTGCCATGTTGCCCAGTTTCGCAGACCTTTTCGCCTGATTACACCTTTTTGTTAAGTGCCCTTAGCTTACCCGTACTAACTATTGATGCCTACTGTTCAGTAATTGAAGTACATTGTTTTCCTGGGTTCCCCTCTTCTTGCTTTTTTCATGCGTTTTTCTCCCCAAGTGTTCTTCCCCTGTACATGCCATTGATAGTGTACTCATGATTATTTTCCCTTGTCAATATACCCCTTGTTCAAATGTACCATCGGAATTACTGTGGGTAACTGAACTATTCCCCACATCTAGAAACATGGTTCTGCTATTTTAATTTGTTTTACATTATGCATGTTGATTGACCCAATTCCGCTTGTTTTATATTGTTTTGCTGTCATTTGGTGCACTCTAGTTTTATTTTGTGCCGTCCTCCTTTCTCTTCCCCAGCCTTTCCCTACCTCCCCGCCCAACCCCTCCACCAAGCACTGAGCTTTGCCACACTCGCCTGCCCCCCGCGGTCACCTGACCCGGAAGCCCGACTTGCACTCTTTAAACATGCTCGTGGCCTCTCCACCATTCCACCTGCATTTACAGCGGCGGCGAGTCGCCAGCAACGGCACCCCCCACCTCGACTGGATTTACTCCTTTATACAAGTAAGCCTTTCTTCCGCGCTTATTTTTCACCGCCTGTCGGTTGCTACCTCCCACCGACCAGCCCCTTGATTTCTACTTTCCTTTCTCCCCCAGCGCTTTCCCACCGGAACCACTACGCGGTTCTTCATTGATGGGCCCTGTCCCGCGATTGCCATTAATAGATACGAGATTGAAACTCAGTCTTTTTCGTACACGCAGTTCGGCGTGTGCACACAGGTAACTTGTGCTTCCCTGCTTTTTCACCTCGCGCTTTGTCCCAGATGGACCCGCACATTCTCATGTGACAGCTTGTCCTTCCCTTGCTTCCCCAGTTATCTTTCGCATGCACCTTGCTGCTATTCCTTGATGATTGATCACATGCCCGCCCTCTTCTTGACGGCCTTCACGACTTTCATGAGGATTGTACTGCCAGGAAAACCACCACCACTTACGCTCGCTTCGCACCGCTTCCTACCCTACCTTCCCAGCACTCACCCACTCCCTTTCCTTCTCAGGACATCCCTTCTGGAGTCCCATAATTGCCTGATTCTCTCCTCTCCTACTAAGATACGGGACCGTGTCTTTTCCAGGTACCTATGCCCATCCTTATCCTTCCCTTCCCCTTTTTCCCTCCTTCCATCCCCGCCTTTCCTGCGCTACCCCCCTTACACCTCCCCTCACTCACCCTAGTCGGCCCACTTGGATCGGCACGCACAAAACACCTCCCCTCTCCCTCCCACCTGATACCCCTCCTTCTCTCCCCTTTGTACAGCACCGTTCTAAACCAACAACCCGGTCCTGAAGATGATCCTGATTCAGAGGATCGAAACGTCGTCGACCACTCAGCGCAAAATCACAGCGCATTATTCGTTATGGTTCCATCAAAAAATTCCAAAATTTATTGAAAGAAGCGTCCAAACCATCATTCACTGTATATATTATTCCACCTTGCGCCTTTGTCCGCTGAACACACATTGTCACTTGCGACGCCACTTGTTTTGTCACTTTCACAATCTAGCACCAAGTCCAATGTCGGATTGTTTTTATGCAATTCCTTGCCTACAGTGCTGTTACAACTGTACTTGATTATGTTTTGAAAATATATGATGCCCTGTGCACCTTCCAAAAAAATATTTGACCAAGAGTCTTCCTTTTCCTGTGCTGCAATGTTTTTGACATGCATATTTTAACCGTCTCTCATAATTAAGGCTCCCTGTTTTCCGTTTTTACTGATTTTTACAGATAAATACAGACAGAAAACAATTTTTTTTCTTGTCTGTATTTATTCTTAAATGTGGATAAAAACGGAAATTATGGGCTTTTTGAGTGATTGTAAATATACTCTGCCATGACTGCCAGGCCAATAACTGAGTGGTTTGATAGGCAAAAAAGAAAGGAATTTTAGTAAAGAGGCTTAAACAGCAGTAGATATGCACAAGGCTGATACTGAAATGTGCATGTTTCCAAATAAGTGCATTGATTTATCTTCTGCGGGTGGTCATATCACTAAAACCTGGCAGGCATTCAAGCATGACTGTATAGTTATTGGTAAAATAAATGTGGAAATATACCAGTTTCAGCTTTAGTTTTTTCACAAAACCCATAATAAATATGGATAAATATGGATACATTTGAAAAAAAATAAATATGGATAACTACAGATGGAAATGACAAAAAAATAAACACCATAAAACCGGGAGCCCTACTCATAATTATACCAGTTGAGATATTGTTGTTTATTCTCTCATCATTAAAGAAAGCATAGGATTGTAGAGCTGCATCTTTAGTGAGGGGTGTTTAAGATGGTCTTACTATGTTGAAGATTTTTCGAACTGGACGACTTTGCTTTGTAGTGCACGTTGCTGGGCTGATTTTCACATTAATGGTCACCGATAATGTTCTTGTAATGTATGGATAGTCGTGGAAATTCATGCATGTGCCAAACCTGTCCCTTGTGAGCTTCTCTAAATACCTTGGATCTAGCGGATTCCTTTAGTGCAGCTCAGTGTCCCTCCCCCACTTTTCTGCCGCCACTTTGTACACTTGCCCTGCAGGGTGGACTTTGCAGCTTGATCAGTTGTAGAATTGCCTTCCGAGTGGATTCCCTCTTCCGGTGTGCCAGGTCTGCTGTGCATCCACTAACGGGAGAGGCTTTTATAGGCTCCCAAGAGCAGGCTTGCTCTTATGATTTGTGAGTCTTTGTAATCAATAGATTCCCATAGTAACCCTGTACACAAAATGATGAATCAGAAACAAGGAGTGTTGGGTGTGGGACCGGCTGTGGCTTAACGACTAGGGCGGCCGACCTTGAAGCTGGGGAACCAGGCTCGAGTCTGGCGGTTGGCTCAGGCATCCTGTGATTCTGGGCAAATGACTTTCCTTTCCTGTGCCGGAAAATTATTGTGTCCCTCTTAATGCAACTGGGGCTCATGTAAAGCGCTCTGATACCTTAGGGTCGAGTTTGCGCTCTATGAAACTGCCCCCAAAAGAAGGTTGGACCTGAGGCATTTGTTTTTTGTAAGGTGAGAAGATATATATTGAGATCTGTGATTTCTGCACTTAAATCTCCTAAACTGCAAAAGTATATGCTTCACTTTAAATTTAGAATCCTCCAACTTACCTCCTACTATACAGGCAGCCGAGAGTCTCTGTTTTCGGTCCTGCTGCCTGCTGTGCAGTCTATTCAGAAGGCACCATAGCAGTCATTTAATGATCTAGTCTTTTGTGGGTTGTGGGACTGCCTGCTGATACTGCAGGAATGCTTGTGTACTTAACGTCACATCATTTTCAACTTGAAACTCATTTACCTCGCTTCCTACAGCACCTACCGCACATGTCGGGATCAGGCATTTGGTGTGTTTGTTTTAGTTGCTGCTTCTAAGGTTGATGTCAGCGAGACTAATATCCTTTTCTTACCCTTTGCGATGAGTTGTTCTTTAATGTTTCCTATAGCCAGCCTGTTAGAAATGGGATTTCTGGTTGGCTGAGGCTTGCGCCAAAGCCAGACAGAAACCACCACTCTAGTCAGGGCTGGGGAGTTACACGCCAAAGATAACCCCTGCTCACCCCCTTGGTAGCTTGGCACGAGCAGACAGGCTTATCTCTGAGGCGATGTGTAAAGCGTTTGCGCGCGCACCCAGCAACAACACCCAAGGCCCACCACAAAGGAAACTCCACACAAGGTATTATATAAAAATAACCTTTGTATTATACACAACACATTAGATAAAAACACACACTTTACAATGTGCCAACAGGCACGGGCAGAATTTACAAGGGATTATATATACAGGGGACAGGGCCACATGGACCACTGTCAGGAATTAGCACTTTGTAGAAATAGCACTTAGAACGTAGGAATAATATTTTAGAACATAGCACACAATAACATATATAACACCCAACCAGTGACTACTGGTAACAGAAAGTACCACCTACGCAACCCTAACCACCTTTAGGAATATCACGCAGGGAACTAGGACCTTACTAGTACCACCTGTACTAAGGAGAAAAAAACCACCTAAGTATCACTCTACCTGTAGGGGTCTAAGCACCTAAACACAGGATGCATAAAATACATTTAGAGGTGTAAAACAAAGCACATGACGCATAAACACATTCAGGGGTGCAGGAAAGGAACAATGGCGCCAAAACTCACATTAGCCACTACTGTGGCAGTCCCTGGGCCAACTGGCCTTGTAGGGGCAAGGACGCCCTGCGTCCAGAAAAGTCAGGGCGCGCCGGCGCAGGCTGCGCAAGCCAGAACACCGAGGCCACAACCTAAACGTTGCAGTTGCCCACTAAGTGCTGGGCAACTGGGGAAATGCTGGGGCCAACGTTGGAGCCTCCCAGGGCTCTGAAACGAATGAATAATGTCCCCGTTGTTGGAGCGCACCAGCGCTCTAAAATGATGTGCCCCCCGTTGGAGCCTCGGGGGCTCTTTAACAAATATAGGCCCAAGCAATGTCGGGGCGGCCCGCTGCCTTCCGGGGCCGCCCGGTACCTGAAATGTCCAAGTGCCTCGCTCAGGCACAACAGAAGACCAAGGGCCTCGCTCAGGCACAACCAAAATGCCCCACAGGTGGAGCGGCCCGCAGCGGCGGTCCCGCTCAGGCCAGAAGCTGATCTGGGAGGACTGGCACTACTCGCACTCCCCCACGGAGCCTCCCAGCCCTGCGCGACTCACCGGCTTGCTCCTGTCGCGCTGCGGGGCTTCCTCTTCGCCCGGTCCCTCTCCTGGGACCAGGACTTCACGGGGGAACAGGCGAGGCTCCCGGCAGGGTCTTCCGGGATGGCGTCGCGCTCGTAGGTGGCGGCCGGCACAAGGGAGCTCCCGCTCCTCGGGGGCTCTCTCTCCTTTCCCAGCGGCTTCCTTCGCTCACCGGAGCACGGGGTGGGCTCCCGTCGACTTCCGGCTTGAGGCGAGGCCCCGCCCACGTCACCAGAACTCTGCCTGACTTCCTGTCGTCCGGAGCCGGGCTGCAGCGGTGATTTGCGATCGTGGTGACGCGGGGTGGGCACCCGCGAGGGGGGGTGAAATTCACTACGGCAAGGTCCCTGGCGGGGTGGGCACCCGCTAGGGATATTAATTTACCAATAAGCGGGGTAGGCTCCCACAAGCACCACAATGCGGGGTGGGCACCCGCTTTGAAGAGGACGGAAATAGCAGGGAATCCCTACGTCGGGGTTCCCTCGCCGATCATTGCAGCGCCGCGCTGCTTGGCCACCAATAAAGCGCTCCCAGCGCTACAGGTGAAACCCAGAGCGCTTCCAGGCGCGCAGGAGAAAGAAAAGCGCTTCCAGGCGCTTAGGGGTGCAAATAAAGCGCTCCCAGCGCTTTAAAGCGGATAACAGCAAAGTCCAGCAAAGTTCTCCCCTGCATGCAGCAGGGCAGGGGTGGGGGGCAAGGCTGGACCCAGAGCCAGCTCACTGGGCCTCCAGGCAGGGAGGTAATCCAAGTGGCGGTCCTCTGGTCCAGCAGCAGCAGCAGCCCCCCTCAGGTAAGATCCTGGCAGAGAACTGTTTCTGTGGGGACACAGCCCCATTTTTATACAGGCAAACCCTTTGTTCTGGGTTCAGGGTGAGGGGGAAAACCAGTCGCAGCTGGTTGGGGAGCACCCTTGATGTGCTCAGCCCCTCACTCTATTCACTGGAAGGGCTAGGGTCGTCAGTCGCACCACAGGGGGCGGGGCCAGCATTGTGTTTGGAAAACCCTGTCCTATTCAGGACCCAGGTGGACTCCTCCCACCCATCTAGCTGCTGATCTCCCCATTCACCACTGGGTGACTCATCCTGACACTGGGGAATCCCTAGCCCGTCACATGACATGACCAGCCAATCACGCGACAGACACACTGCACACAGAAGTGCCCACTTCTAGAAGTGGCACTTCCACACTAGGTACATACACGCCGCACACATCATCGCGCAGCATTCACTCCCACGAGTCCGCACATACCAAACTCGGGCCTGCACACCCCACGCATCAGGAACTACTAGGGACACATACATTCTCCATGCATTCCTATGGGAGGGCAGGCCTATCTCACCACATGCACTCAGAGCACGCACGCACTTTACCCTGGGACACAGGGAAAGTGCGCAGAAACCAAACAATCACCACACCAAGTCACCAGTAAAAATCACAAAAGTTCAGGGGTGAACCTGCCAGAAGGGCCAAGTCCAACACAGCCTATACAGTAAAACCTTTCTCTGTAGGACCAAAACAGTCCTCTGCAGCAGAATCCATGTGTCTGGCTCTAGTTACATTCTACATAAATGAATTCAGCCTGACTAGGAACTATCCTTATCACCAAATTACACTTGTTGTCCCGTGTTTGCAAATCAGCAGTAGCAGCAACCACGGGGCTTATTTATGAGCCCTTTGTGCCGCCGTTGCTTCACTTTTTGTGACGTTGCGGCAGCTTAAAAATTGCACCACGTTGCGCCATATATACAAAGTGATGCATCTAAGCAGATGCATCACTTTGTGAAGCCCTGTGCTACATTATACCTGTGTCATGTATAATGTATGCAAAGGGGGCGCTCCACCATAAAAAAGGGTAGTGGAAGTGGCGCAGTGAAATCTATGAAATTTCAATACCCCAATTCTAGGACGCCACTGCATCAAAATCTTATGCCTGCCTCACAGCAGGTCTAAGACTGATGCAGGCGCTTTTAACATGGGACTTGCCCATGTATAATGACCCATTGGTGTAGTATCGTCACTTTTACAACACACTCCAGCAATGTGTAATTACAGCGCCTACAGATACATCAGAAATACTGACGTATCTGTAAATTCTTGCGACATGGAGCACCGTAGAGTAAACACGGCGCATCCATGGTGTCGAAAGGAGGGCGTACTGAAAAGTGTTGCATCAATGTTTTCATGCAGCGATGCAACACTTTTCATAAATAAGGCCCCATATCTTTTTGTGAATCCCTAAATATTTAGGTGTGTTCTCTCGTCTAGTTCCCTGTAGATGTAGTAGTAATTAAATGTTACAGTAGTTTCACTCTCTCTTCAGAGTGGTGGGTAAACATTTAAAATTCCAATTAATGCTTGTAATTTTATACGGTGTGATGAGGCCCAGCGTTTAGAACTCCTCCACGAATTCTGGTGCCTTTTCTTTCCCCACACCGGAAAATCCATATCTTACCAAGATCACATTTGGAAACTATATCTTAGATTTTGAAATTTGTCTTTTTAACCTGCTTCTCCAAGTATTGTGACCATTCTGTCTACATGTTGAAGATGTTATCACTCATGTCATGTCATTCATATAGGACCAACAGTCAGATCTTCCTTTAACAGCTCAATAATCTGAGCTGAGGAAGCCCCATGGCTCTTGTTATAACCCTTCTTCCACAGCTTTGCAGTGTATGTCTCTTTATCCTAGTCCTGGGTCCAATTAATGAGTGACAGCCCCCACCACCTGCAAACAAAAGTGCAAATTAAGCACTGTAAGGGCCCATCCAGAATGAGCCAAATTTAGAACAGTATTGCTCACGGAATGTCCTGCCCCTGGGAAAGTAAAAAGTTGCTGCCTGTTAGACTAGAACCACACAGCAATGCAGTCATTTTTAGCAGCAGATCAGCGAATTAAATGCTTGCGTCTGACCTCTTTATGTTACTAATGGTGATGGGACCCACTCAGCTTTACTTTTTCAAAAGTCGAGAAATTGTTTTCCATTTAGTTAGATACAAGTAACGCTGGTTAATTAAAAGGTCTGTGAAATGTCAAGCTGAAACTAAACAAGTCTAAGAAGGCAAGTTATATTGATGAGACATACTTAATTAATATTTTTATTAGCATTAGCGTTATTGTGAAATAATACAAAAATGATACCTTCACAATAAAAAAAATCTTGAGACCTGCCAGGCCGCGGCATCATTCTACTACACATATGAGATGATATTGTAATCATTATTGTTGCTATTATTATACTATATGTGTGTATGTATATATGTGTACATAGACACGCACACACATATATATATAATATACATATATATATGTATGTGCATATATATATATATATGTATAACACCACACTTTCAGATCCAAAAGTATTCACGGACGCCAAGGAGATTTACAGTTTAGAGTTGGTTTATTGAACTGCAAACACAACGCGTTTCAGCTTTCGCCAAGGCGAAAGCTGAAACGCGTTGTGTTTGCAGTTCAATAAACCAACTCTAAACTGCAAATCTCCTTGGTGTCCGTGAATACTTTTGGATCTGAAAGTGTGGTGTTTTGTATTTAGGGCTATCGATTACCCCGGAACGGACCGTCCTGTTTGACAGCCTTCACTTTATCGGAACTGTGCTGCAATATATATATATATATATATATATATATATATGTGTGTGTGTGTGTATTACCTACTGGCAGTCGCCAGTAGGTAGTTATAGTTAGGACCTATTTTCCATAGGAAATCCGCAACATTCTATTTGGAATAACGTTGGCACCGATTGACGAATCTTTGCGAAAGTTTCCAAACTTTTGGCCAGCTCCGGTCCGCTCCTATCCTGAAAATTTCACGGTGATTCGTCAAGCGGGGGCCGAGAAAAAAAGGGGGTCCCAAAACACGTTTTCCCCATGTATTTTCCCATAGGACCTGTTGACGCAGCTACAGCTTGAACTGCTGAACGGAATTACTCCAAATTTGGCAAAGAGGTAGTCCTCAGTTCAGACTCGTGCCTTTTGCTTAAATGGTGTAAATCCGTTCAGTAGTTCCTGAGAAAATTAGAGTTAAAAAGATAGATATATCTGGGCGGAGCCTAACCACACATCTCATCGTGAGATCTGATTGGCTGCCAGTACTTAATCCAAGAAGTGTTGGCAGCCATCTTGGGACCAATATACATGATAGCACCTCATTAAAAAGCATTGCAGTTAATAGAAGGTTTTAAGACTTTAGTTACATTATAAATCATTTGTTGATGGTACCATACTCATTTTAGGAATTGTGGTGTGTTCTAAGGTGATTTTACCATGTGAAAAAGCCTTCTGCTGTGATATCACAAATCATGTTTGAGAGAAAACTATTTTCTCATGCTTTTCCCACAGAGGTTTGGAAGGTGATCTATAAGCTAAACTGAGAGCATGTTTTCTGTAAATTCACTTTATCTTTCTCAGTCATGTGAGAATGAAGTCTGACATTCTCAGTAAAACATGTACATCCAACAAGGGCAGAGACTGTCAGTTGATTCCTTTGTGTTCTACTGCAGCTTCCCAGAGTGTTCTAAAGAACAACTAGAGCGCTAACAGTCCTACTTATGACAAACGTACTGCACACCTGAAGCCATCTTGATTGCAATAAAGTGGTAACTCTTAAAACATTTAATTTAAAAAGGAACAAAATGAGGGGGTTAATTTTGCCATAGAAAGTATGATTAGTGCTGCAGAAAGAACAATTAGGGCACATTTTGAGTGACTTCTCGTATCCTCTTCTATTTCATTAAAAAATTCTGACATGCAGACTGAAACATGCACTTTCAATACCAGCAGCAGATTTCCCTGGTGAGCAGTAGCTTTACTACAGTGATCTAATAAGCAACTAGAGTGCTAACATTCTGATTTATGGCAAATGTGTGACACATCTGAATGCCTTCTTGATGGAATCAAAGTAAAAAACTGAAAGTATTTCCTACTGAGGAGACTGTAGTAAATGAGGAAATTAGGAAACCTCATAACAAATAAGTCTCCCAAAATGGCCACCAGAGACAAAAGAGCCCAAATGTAGCACAGATATCACCCAGATGTAGCCCAAGTATAGGCCAATGACAGAATGTCCCAGAGTGTTCTAGTGAACAACTAGAGCGCTAACAGTCTTACTTATGACAAAAGTATGGCACACCTGAAGCCATCTTGATTGGAATAAAGTGGTAACACTTAAAACATTTAATTAACAAAGGAACAAAATGAGGGGGTTCATTTTGCCATAGAAATTATGATTAGTGCTGCAGAAAGAAAAATTAGGGCACATTTTGACTTCTCAAATCCTCTTCTATTTCATAAAAACAATCTGACATGCAGACTGAAACATGCACTTTGAATACCAGCAGCAGACTTCCCTGGTGAGCAGTAGCTTTACTACAGTGATCTAATGAGCAACTAGAGTGCTAACATTCAGAATTTATGGCAAATGTGTGACACATCTGAATGCCTTCTTGATGGAACCAAAGTAAAAAACTGAAAGTATTTCCTACTGAGGAGACTGCAGCAAATGAGGGAATTAGGAAATTTCATAACAAATAAATCTCCCAAGATGGCCACCAGAGATAAAAGAGCCCAAATTCAGCACAAATATCACCCAGATGTAGCCCACATGTAGCCCAATGACAGAAGTGTGCAAAACACTTATTTTTTTTTTGTGTATTTGACAGTTTTATATAGTGCAGACTTGTCAGGTATTGGAGTGCTTTACATGAGCATTGGTTACATCACACAAGATCATTTTGGTTGTAGACATGGGGAGATTAAGTGATTTGACCAGAATCACAGAATTTTGAGCTGCAGCAGAATCTCCAACCTGGTTCGCCAGTTGCAAAGTCTGTAGCTCTGTAAGTAACACCACATCCTCTCCCCTAGGTGCAACATTTAATCAAGTGGTCAACTGGATAAAAAAACATAAAGATTACAAATAATTTAAAAGTTCTTTGTCGCTATTTGAAAACTCAGAAAATATGTCCTCATTTTAGTTTTTTAGAGCACTAACCATAATTTTGATGCAAATAAGACCCTCTCATATATGTAATTTCTAAAGGAAATGCTCTAGGTATTACAGTTTTGATTACATCAAGATGACGTCAGGTGTTCCACACTTTTGTAATAAATATAGAATGTTAGCAATCTAGTTGTTCATTGGGATAGTGTTGAGAGGCAGAGGCCAGGGCCACGGACTCTGAAAATTGAAGGCAGGTAGGAGAGTGCAGAGGCAACAATTTGACCACACTAGGCAGGCAGGAAGGGCAGTGGCAGCACAACATACTATGGAGGGCAGTGGAAAGGGGGACAGGGGCAACAAACCAACAATACAGGACTGGCAAGAGAGGCTTTCGCAATATAATAGACCATTGTGGGCAGAAGGAAGAGGCAGTGGTAGTACAACCATATATGTCAACAGACCCGTTTCAGCCAGGAAACGTCCAATGTTTTTAAGCTCAAATGGGCTTTATTTGATCTGTCTCCTGTCTACAATCTCCTCTTTTTCAATATAACTCAAAGGGGAAAATCAATACCCCAGTTGTTTTTCAAAATCTCCCTCTTACCAAGTTCAAAATGTTCGCAAGTATGGTACATTGGATCATGGTAGGCAGGAGGAATTGGGGTAGGGACATGGACTCGGATAACAGAGGACAGGAGAGACATGGAGAGGTGCACTAAACTGACCCTACAGGGCAGGCATCAGGGTTTGCAGCAGCACAATACACCACACAGGGCATGCGGGACGGGAGTGCAGCACAACAATCCATAGAAAGCAATAGGGAGGGGACAGGACCATGCACATGGACAACAGAGAACAGAGGGGAAAGAGGCAATGGTAGATAGCTGACCATAATGGACAGACAGGAGAGAAAGCTGCAGCATAACAGACCATAAAGGGCAGGAAGGACGGATCAGGGGCATTACAATGGAACAGACAAGCCAGGAGGGAGGGAATAGGGGTCTGCACATGGAAACAGAGGGCTGGGGGCAAGGGGGCAGGGCAGGAGCAGCAAGATGACCATGGAGGTCAGGCAGAATGGGCACTAGAAACAAGACACACCATGGAGAGCAACAGTGAGACAATGATGGCATACACACATACCATGGAGGGAAGGTGGGAGGGGGTCAGGGGCAGCTAGCTGACCACACAGGGAAGGTGGGAGGGGCCATGGCAGCACAGAAGACCATGCATGGCAAGCAGGAGGGTTAGTGGCAGCACAATGGCTATGATGGGCAAGAAGGAGGGTGCAGGGGCATGCAAAAGGACCATGGAGGATAGAAGGGAGGGTCAGGACCTGGGCACAGATAAGAGAGTTCAGGGGAAGGGGCCTCACAACAGACCGCGCGGGGCAGGCAGGAGGAGCAGTTGCAGCACAACAGACCAGGGAGGGCAGAAGGGTGTGGCAGTAAAATGGACCATGGAGGACAGGAGGAAGGGGATAGGGGCATGGCATGTGGACAGCCAGGGTGGAGGTGGCAGGGACAGGTTACAGTCATCTGACAATGCTAGGCAGGTGGGAGGGGAGTGGCAGCTCAACAGAACACTCAGAGTAGATAGGAGTGGCAGGTCCATGGAACATGGTGGGCAAAAAGGATGGAGCAGGGGCATGCACAAAGACATCAGAGGGCAGGGGGAAGGAGAATAGGGGCAGCAAGCTAAGCACAGAGGCTAAGCAGGAGGTCAATGATGGGCCATAGAATTGGGCAATGGAGGGCAGGAGGAGTGGACTGGTACATCATGCTAAATGGAGGGCAGTGGCAGCACATCAGACCATGCATGGCAGGAGGGAGGAGGCTAGTCCATGGATTCAGACAACAGAGGATAGGGAGGAGGTGGATGGGGCAGCAAGCTAACTGTTCAGAGAAGGTGGGTATTAGGAACTTTATTGTTTTTAAAATGTGTGTCTGTGCGAACTACTTAAAATATGAACAAGTATGCAGCATAATCTCACTTTTATTCAGGAAGAAGAGGACGTTTGTGACTGTGACTCCGGGCTCACTTGGCAGAAACACCCCCTGACCCTCCACCCCCTATCACAAAATGTAATGCCCGTGAAAAGGGTAGGTGGATGCAGTGTTATATAGAACATAGTCCTGAGAGCACGATTGAAAATGAAAACTAGATATGGTATATGGTATAAACTATGCACCAAAAAGTGTGATATAAGATGAACCGGGGCGTGAAATATAATATGCAATACGTTGTGCGCAATGACAGATTCATTGGAGAGCACGAGATAGCACAGGCACTAGCGCGTGCTATGCGATATGCGCCTTGGAGTGTAGTCTCTAAAGTTGTAATATAAAATATGTGCTGGGGAGTGTAACGTTGCATATGCACTGTGACAAAGATATGGATCCCAGATTGTAATATGTATAGCATAGCGCTGTGCGTTATAACATAGGCATCGAGGAAGGCACGTTAGATGGGGCAATATAACCCGTGGGAAGGCAAGTGTGGCATGACATATTCACGGGGTGGTGTTACAGTGCACATGGGCTAGAGAGTGTCATAGCATACGCAGTAGCTGGTGGAATATAACACAGAGGTTTGTGGCACTCGGCGGGCACTGGTGGGTGTAACACAGCATTGGGCTCAGCCAGGAGCAAGCTGTGAGTCTCAAGTGAGGTTTGTCTCCTTTCCAGAGAGTAAAATAAAAAGTATTACACATCCGGCGGTGGATGTGTGTTTTATTAACCGAGAGGGGTTTTCTTGCATAGTTTGGTTGAATTTTTGTCGAATCCCCTTTGAATGGCTTGGTGTGCGTGTGTATAAAATGTGCCCGTCAAGAGCTACCCATGTTTGTATAAATAAACGACAAGGGTGTCTACTTGGAGAGTACCCACCGGTGGGGGGCGCCGGGATTAGGCACGGTAGGGCGTCAGACACGTCAGAGCTTCACTAGCGGTGTAAATACATTCCACGTGGATTCATTGTATGCATAGTCCCCTTTTAATAATTATCACGCAAATCGTCATGGTGATAGGTACATACGGTTTGTCCAGCATGTCCTAGGTGTTTCTATAAATATATATATTTTTTTAAATAATAAAAAACAAAGGCCGGCCCCGGGGAATGGGGTCCCCGGGGCCATAAGTGGCCTGAGGAGGGAGCAACGCAGCCCCCCTCCTAAAGAATTAAAAAACAAAAAAAGGCCATGACCCGGGGATTGGGGTCCCCGGGGCCGATTAAGGCCTTGGGAGGGCCAAATTAATTTTTTTCAACAAAACAAATTAGGGTGCAGGCCCTGGGGGATGGGGTCCCCAGGGCCAATAAATTAGAAAAAGAAGGGGGGCCACACAGCCCTCCTTCTTAAAAAAGATAAAATAAATAAAAGACCGGCATCGTGTCGGAGGCCACGCCCCCTCCTTGCAGCACTCTGCAAACGCGCCCCCTGGTCAGTTGTAAGTTGGGGAATTAATTCCCCTTCAATACTGAGGGTCCCTGAGGGCCAACTAGCCCAACAGGTATCTCCAGTATGCGCCAGGGAGCTGCATTGAAGACAGGTGTTCTGATGCCACGCCCCTTTTTACACCTCTATGCAACGCAGCTCTGTGGCGCTTACTGGAGGTACCTAGTGGGCTAGTTTGACCCTAGGGACCCTTAGGATTCAAAGGGACTTAATCCCTCAACTTAAAACGGCCACAGGGTGCGTTTACACAGTGGTGAAGGGAGGGGACAGGGCCTGAGGTGACGTGTGTTAAGTTGGGGAAATAATTCCCTTTCAATCTTGAGAATCCCTGGGGGCCAACTAGCCCACCAGGTGCTTCCAGTAAGCGCCACTGCTCTGCGTTGCAGAGAGGTGGTGCAGGCCATGCCCCTTTTTACACCTCTCTGCAATGGCGCTTACTGGAAGTACCTAGTGGGCTATTTTGCCCCTAGGGACCCTCAGGATTCAAGGGGACTTAATCTCCCAACTCAAAAAACGGCCACAGGGCGTGTTTACACAGTGGGGAAGGGAGGGGACGGGGCCTGAGGTGACGTGTGCAAACACGCCCTATGGCGCGTTTTAAGTTGGAGAAATAATTCCCCTTCAATCCTGAGGGCCCCTGGGGGCTAACTAGCCCACCAGGTGCTTCCAATAAGCGCCACTGCACTGCATTGCAGAGAGGTGGTCTAGGGTCGTGCCACTTTTTACATCTCTCTGCAACGCAGCTCTGTGGCGCTTACTGGAGGTACCTAGTGGTCTAGTTGGACCCTAGGGACCCTCAGGATTCAAGGGGACTTAATCTCCCAACTTAAAACGACCACAGGGAGGGAACGGGGGCTGAGGTGACGTGTGCAAACACGCCCTGTGGCGCGTTTTAAGAGGTAGTTTTAATCCCCTGCCCTATTATATACTAGGGGCTTACAGAGGAGGTCATGCTAATCAAGGGGGACTCCAACACATAGTGTTCCCTTGTGTATGTAGGTGTTTTCACTGTATTCTGAGTGTCTTTTAACATAGCACTGGCTCTAGGACTGGTTAGTCAGACTCAGTTACCACCAGTATCCGTCTGAAAAAGTAGAGGGTACAGGATGATTTTGCAACAAGGCTTCTTTCTGCTCTGCTGTTTGTTCTTTCTGCACGTTATCCTTCTTCTTGCACCTTTCTTCGTCTTGGAGGACTTCTGTTGCTTCTTTCTGCATTACTTTTTTTTCTTTCTGTGCGTTTTTTCTTCTTTCTTCACATGTTCTATCTCTATGGGCATGGTTAGAAATTAGCATTTAAAAAACCTTTGAAATTCACTGAAAAAACCATAGGTTTTTGGCACGTTATAGTTAGGAATTAGCATTTAAAAAACCTTAGAAATTCACTGAAAAAACCATAGGTTTCAGGGGCGTTATAGTTAGCTGCACTTTTCACTCGTACAAAACCATTGAAGTTCCCCCGTTATAGTTAGTTCAGCTAACTATAACTTGCGTGCCCGCAATGCACAGTTGATGACGTCACATATTACATCACTCATGACATGGTCAGTGACATCACTCATGACATCACTTGTGAGATCTCAAATGACATCACACATGACATCATCCTTGTGATAGAGTGGCAAACCTCCTCTCCCCCTAATATAACCTTTGATACACACATTCAAAAATAGAAACTAAAATTTTCAAAACAATGGACATACCAATACCAGTTACAACAACCTATTCAGTAATTCTAAGATCCACATACACATCCACTCATTCACCAACAGTCCTATACAGTCACTCATACATGTACTCACTCATCATATGTACTCATACACCTATACATCCTGTTACACAACGCCACTCATCCATAGAGTTACTCACACACATAGTCACCCATGCTAATAAAGAATCAAACATCCATTTTCTTGCATATACAGTTATACACACACCACCACACTTACTTCTACAGAAACTTACACATAATTAGTCTTTTAAACAATCACTTAGAGAAACACATACTTATTCATACAGGAACTCTTCCAATCTCTCACTCTCACATATACTCACTTATATACACCAATAGTCACATATACTAGTTTAAAACATATGTAGTTACTCATAATGACACTATTGAGACAGTCATTCACTCACTAACACACCCATGCACACACTCATCCACCCATACAGTCCTGCACACATGCTGTCTTCAACACATACAAACAGTGAGTCACTCATTCATGCACCTATGCACTACGTAATACCGAACCATACAGACACTCAGACACTCATACTGATACTCAAAAAACCAACTAATAACCTATATAGACACTCATGTAGCTACTCACCAACCCATGCAGCCACTTATACACAAAGTGAGAGACTGATACAGATATTTACATATTTAAACATTACTCACTAAGCCATGTATTCACTAAGATACACTCAATCAGTCAGTTATACAATCAATTTTTCAAAAACAAATCATCCATTTAGACACTTATATACCCATTTATTCTTCCATCGACCTTGAGATATACATATATAAAACATATGTAATTTTCAGAAAAACACCCATTCACTGGATGATGTCATCAGTGATGTCATTTGAGATGTCATCAGTGATGTCATGAGTGATGTCACTAACCATGTCATGAGTGATGTAATATGTGACGTCATCAGCAGTGCATTGCGGGCGCGCGAATTATAGTTAGCTGAACTAACTATAACGGGGGAATTTCAATGGTTTTGAATGAGTGCAAAGTCCAGCTAACTATAACGTCCCTGAAACCTATGGTTTTTTCAGTGAATTTCTAAGGTTTTCTAAATGCTAATTCCTAACTATAACGTCCCTGAAACCTATGGTTTTTTCAGAGAATATATATATATATATCTCTTAATCATTTGAACCATAAAGGCTCGGGGATCTCAAAAACTGGCAACTAAAAGGATGAGTTATCTAGATTAAGGTACCATCTCTGCAACATTAGTTGTTATAATTTTAACTTTTTTGAAATAACCAAGTATTCTGAAATAGAAGGAGTGAAATCAATAAATATTTGAGAGGTGTAAAGTAAATGTCATGATCTGGTTTAAGGGTCAGACGCCTGCGGCCCACATGCAGACCGCTTCTAGTTGTTTTACGATGCATTGTAAAAATGTTTCACAAGTACATCCTCTGTGTACTTTTGGAAGGTCCTGCAGTGACATGAAAAGATATGCAGATGTAGGTCAGACGCCGCACATCTCATGATCTCGAATGACTCCAGGAGATGAATGTTTAGGGAGGCAGATGGGATGAGATGCTCCAGAACAGATACAGGTGCCATGTTCTTTTGTCATGGCAGGCTTCAAATACATCTTCCCACCCCATGCAGATTCTGCTAAAATCTAGTGCCGCACCGGCTTGAACAAAAGGCTCTGGGATGGAAGTGCTTGATCTAATGCTTCAAAACCACTCGGACTTGGCAAGAACCTTAAATATGTTGTAGGTCACCTGTGCCATTACCATAAGGGACACATCCTATGAAGATCAGATTGTAGCTGTCCTCAAAAGGCGTGCCTGGCCTGTATGTCCACGTCTTTATTCCCTCTGTGTAACAGAAGAGGCAACCCTAGACATGTTTCGGCTTCACGGGGTTCGAGCCAGCAGCAGCTTCATGTTTTAACACAAGACTGACAGTTCTCTTACCAGATATATATCACACAAAAGGGTTCAATTATTTGGAGTAGATCAAAGCATCAAGCATCACCAACTCCTAACGAATGTTCCTCACAAAGAATGATGAGATGCTACTATGTACAAGAGGAAAGAGAAGGTGTGTATAGACCGGGAATCTTTACTTTTAAAGACGAGAACCCTCACTCACCCAAAGGTGACATGCTTCATCATTGGGTCCCCTCTTACACACTGCAACTGCAAGGTATACAGTGTGGGCTACAACTCTCAAAAAGAGAGGAGCGTGAGGTGTTCTAAGAGGATGCCAACTTAGGCAGGGGGAGTAAGGGACAGAGTGTGAGTCGAAAAAACAGGGGGGGTGTATATAAAACTAGATACTGGGAAACAAAATTCAATTTATTTTAGTCCCCATTAGCTAGGGTTAAAACGAGGTGATACAGGATTGAAATAATATCCTAATTACTAGTGGTTGACATGTTTCTGCCAGATGACTACGAGTTCGCGGCATTCATCAGGACCTCTCGAAATTATCACTCTGCTTGCAAAACAAAAATTAAAATAAAAACCATACTCAATATTATGGTGGTTTGTGACAGTAGAACCAGCTGCAGTCCGGTCCAGTGTCTATAAAAAACAAAGATAATCAACAATTCCATTATCATTTCAAAAAGTATATCATGGACTCCGAACACACCAATACAGACACCTCACACGTGATTTTGTACTACACACGTGATTAAAAAGAAGAGAATAACAAACACATAATGAGGTAAGTATCAAAAAAGCTTACCTATAAGGTAATGTTAATTTACCTCTCCCTTAGCAGGAATGATGCCTCAGATCATGTATGTCTTCTATGAACATTGATTACCTAGCGCATTCATGGAAGTGCTATGCTTATATCATACCTGTGTAGCTCTGTGCAACTTGGAAAAGCCAGTCTGAGTTGTCTCTTTTTTTGTTTATTTGTTTTTTATGTATTCTCTCTCAGTAATCTGTGATCTGAGGCATCATTCCTTGTAAGGGAGAGGTAAATTAACATTACCTTATAGGTAAGCTTTTTTGATACGTACCTCATTATGTGTTTGTTCTTCTCTTCTTTTTAATCACGTGTGTAGTACAAAATCACGTTTGAGGTGTCTGTATTGGTGTGTTGGGAGTCCATGATATACTTTTTGAAATGATAATGGAATTGTTGATTATCTTTGTTTTTTATAGACACTGGACCGGACTGCAGCTGGTTCTACTGTCACAAACCACCATAATATTGAGTATGGTTGTTATTTTAATTTTTGTTTTGCAAGCAGAGTGATAATTTCGAGCGGTCCTGATGAATGCCGCGAACTCGTAGTCATCTGGCAGAAACATGTCGACCACTAGTAATTAGGATATTATTTCAATCCTATATCACCTCGTTTTAACCCTAGCTGATGGGTACTAATATTAAATTGAATTTTGTTACCCAGTAGCTAGTTTTATATACACACCCCCTGTTTTTTCGACTCACACTCTGCCCCTTACTCCCCCTGCCTAAGTTGGTATCCTCTTAGAACACCTCACGCTCCTCTCTTTTTGAGAGTTGTAGCCCACACTGTATACCTTGCGGTTGCAGTGTGTAAGAGGGGACCCAATGATGAAGCATGTCACCTTTGGGTGAGTGAGGGTTCTCGTCTTTAAAAGTAAAGATTCCCGGTCTATACACACCTTCTCTTTCCTCTTGTACATAGTAGCATCTCATCATTCTTTGTGAGGAACAGTTCTCTTACCAGGTCATTGCCTGTGGCATCAAAGCTTCTATGGCTAACCCCCGCTGGTCTTTGGCTGCATTACTGCATGTCATCATCACCCATACCACACGGTTGCGCTCACTCAGCAGAAGACAATATATTGGTGCTTCATCAGAATGAATAGGGATCCAAGTATTGCTAACAGAGGGGTGGAGGACTAGCACTGTGTTGCACCTCCTCCCTCCCACAGGCACCAATTTAAACATGTGACATCCACTTATGCATAATGCAAGTTGGAAAGATTGTTGACTTAAGCCCGCAGAACTTGTTTATAGAGGACACTATGCATAAAGATGGCAGGGTACCTTCAGTGTTGAGACCGCATGATCAACTAGACCAAGATTTGAAAAATAAGCCACTGATCAGGCTTCTAGCAATGGGCCCACAATACTTTATTTTCTGTGCCAGGCCAGTGTTGTTCAAAGTGGCACATGTTTAGAGGTAAATGTGTGGGTTTTGAACCTTGGATGCAGCTGCATGCTGCCTAAGCTGTTGGTGGCCTCCCAGTTTGCACTTATCTAGACCCTTGTCTTGACACTTAAGCACAACATAACCACTGCAAAGCTTTTGCTGGAACTTCTAAAGCATTTAATATAATTATTTATTTGATCTTTGCGTGCCCGTCACAAGAGAGGAGGGGGCATTATGCCCTAAACCCCGAGCTTTTCAGAGTACGAGTCTCGTTCCGCAACATTTATTTATACATATTTATAGATTGGCTCTCTCCAGTGGTGTAGCTAGACCTGAGACAGCCCGGGGCAGTATGTGCATTTGCCGCCCCATGGTTGGACTTCTTGAAGGGGGTGGGGGCATGCTGGCGAATCCACAGATTGCTGCCTCGCGATGGTGCCACACTGAAGACGGCAGGTGAGAGCTAGGGGAATGGAATTTTGTCATTTTGTCACCCCCTTCAGTGACATTTTGTCACCCCCTTCAGGGAAGACACCCAGGGCGGCCCGCACCCCCCTTCCTATGCCACTGGCTCTCTCCTCCCCTCTCCCTAGCCCCGGTGCTGATATCAGCTGCCCTGCACTAGGCACACACCTCAGTGCCATAGCGTTAGGGTGCGTGTCTGAGTCTATCATAGGTTTGTACAAGAAGGGTATGTGTCCTGTACAAAATACTATGCCCAGACAAGCTCAAACACTTTTCCCACTTTGTATGTGTGCTGCACAGTGCACCACGCATGCAAATTCGAAAAAGAAAGGAGAAATAAAAACATTCCTCCTGTTAACGCCTTATTCGAAGTGGCGTTAACTTTTGGTGCTAAACCCTGTCTACAATTGTTTGTAGATAGGGTTTGCGTCAAAAGGCGTGGGTGGTTGCATGGGAACTCCCATGTACCACCCATGTAACACCCCATTTAGCGCCAAGTAACGCAAAGCAATGCTTCATGCTGTTTTGCTTTACTTTTAGGGCGCCTTCCAGCACAATAGCAGTTTTGCTCTGGAAAGCAAACTAGAAAAAAACCATTTTGTGCTGGCAGGCTAACCCAGCGCAAAATGTTTGTAAATCTACCCCCAAGTTTTCTTTTTTCCTGAAGTATTGATACTTAGAAACAGATGCAGCTTACATTATCTGGCCAAAACGAAAGAATCATCCAGAGAGCGCCAGCGTTCGACAAGCCTGCATCAACGCAATTACAAATCAGTCCAGCCCACCTTACAGAGCGAAGTCTGGCTCATTTGCTAGTCCATGCTCCTCCTCTGCCCGTGACAACAAGCAGGCCAAGAGGCGCTATCACAGAAACTTTGCACCAATGCAAAAAGAGCAGGTCAAAGCCATTTGCTCCATTTTTAGTGCTTGTGTAATATCGAATAGAACAAAAGGTGTTTACAACCGCACAACAATGGTATATGTCAATTTCACATTATCTGTGCTGTGCTTACATAGTAAGAAGTGCAATTAGCACTTTTGTCTACATTCGAAGATAGAATAATACTTGAGTCACATATTCATTTACTACTATTGTTATTACATAATTAATGAAATAAGTATCACCAATTGGGGTTTCCCTACGTTTTTAAAGGCTTGTTTATCTACTAAGATTTCACTGCTTAATTCAAAGATTGTGGGAACATTTTCAGGAGTGCTATTGCAGACAAGGATTACTGGCCTCAGAAGGTGTCAATCAGAGCCTTTTATCACTGGTGTACTCAGTGCTTAATTTGTAAAATATTAAGTCCAGGTGCTCAAATTTTTGTAGAAGGCCCATCCACTTTTCCCGGCTCTACCCTCTTCCTCCACTGACTCCACCCACTTACTCTATTTGCTCCACACACATCCTCAGCTGTCACTGGTGTTTCAGCAAGGGAGCCTCCCTTAAGTAAGGTTTTAATAGGAGGTGACCCCGCCCCATGAACATTTTTAAAAAGATGAACTCAAAAGTGCTTTTAAAGCACAATTTTGGAATAAATTGTCTAAAATGACTAATGCCTTGGAAACGGACATGTGAAATATTCCAGTGCTCTATGTCCCGATTTGGGGGAAAGGACAATACTAGGGTATGTGCAAAGTTGCTTTGTGTTGTCATTTATGGCAGAGTCTAATTATGTGTCACAAGTTCAAAGATACTACTTTTACATATCTTTCGTGACAAAATAAACCAAAAGGCTCTGTCAGAGAGCAGAATCTCACCATCAACGAAACAAGTGTGCAAATGAGGAGTGCAAAGTATTTGCCATAACTACACCCTCAAGTGCCTCCTTGATTTCATCTCTTGGGCTTTTGAGAACTTTTCTTTATGTGCGTTACAGAAATTTGAATTAGCTGAAGTAGGAATAATGTTTTGTGAACTTGGATTTAAATATATACACTAACATGCATGTCCCTTCTAGCGCAGGATGTATGTGCCATGTGTCCTTAGCAGTGGGCAGTACAGAGAGCAGGACTCACAAGTCAGTTGTCCCATAACAAACCATAATGTGTCTGAGGCACCAGCAGTGCTGCAGGACCGCCTCCCCATGAAGTCACACTAAATGTTTTGTTAGGAATACCTCTACTACCACAGCTCTTTGTGGGTATTGA
The DNA here is from genome assembly GCF_964204655.1 of Triturus cristatus. Taxonomy (NCBI): domain Eukaryota; kingdom Metazoa; phylum Chordata; class Amphibia; order Caudata; family Salamandridae; genus Triturus; species Triturus cristatus. The sequence goes on along the minus strand of NC_140585.1, from coordinate 253,853,996 downwards.
GGAAGGAGAAACACATCTGGGTTACCCCATGTGCAAACTAAATTTAAAAAACGTGCATTTTTTTTCAGAAGCCCCTCCTTCAAAAAATAAGATCCTATATCCGTAGTAAGTCTTGACTGTGGCAAAATCCTTCGGCATAGTATATGGTGAATGAAGGCATATTCCAAAAATCTGCAAGTGGGGGGTTAATGACAGCCATCAGTCACTTTATAAAAGCCTTCATCCCCACACCATGGTGTTCTGCTTTGGACCACTTTCGCAGAAACCAACTCCAGAGACTCCAAACTATCATACCACATAGTAGGTTTCACAATACTACTTAAAATTGTTCCTGTCCATGCAGACCCTCTACAAATCTTACACCCCACACAACTTCAAAGTGGCATAGCTATCACGATTCCAGTAGGTGCGGTGGCAGTGCTTTAAATGGGCAGGTACTGTCTGCTACTGAGTACCTGCACTTCTTTAATTGGAAAGGGAGCGTACCAGCACCCTCTCAGCACTACTGCAATTCAATTTAATGGGAACGTACTGGCACTTCTGAGGAGCAAACAAGTTCATTCGCGTGAATACCTGCACTTCTATATTTCCATTTAATGTTCTGTGCAGTGGCATTGTGGACCCAGGGTTGGGAGGGGGCCACTGCACCCCAATTAGTAGCATGGCTGTTTCTTTTAACTACCTAACCAGAGGTTTGGTGCCCAATTTCTTTCTTTGCCGAAGAGCCCATGGCACCCTTGCTGTGCCACTGCAATGTCACTCAACCCTGGTCCCTGGCTCTCTCAATACGGAAAACACAAGCATAACCTTTTATTCCTCAAGTCAACAATCTAAAATGGTGGATATTAGACATTGTGTGCTAACTTAGCGGGTCCAGTAGACAGCATGCAGCCCCCAAAACGTGGCACTTGTCTGTGTCCAATAAGGCTTATTTAATGGCGCGTCTTTTAGATGCAGCAGAGGAAACGCAAGGCGGAATGAAAGATGCCATGTGGCTAGCAAACAGCATGCAGCACCCCATCTTTGCTTTATCCAGTAGCACCCAGCCTTAATGGCTGTGCCACCAGAGCGGCCCGAGACTCTCGGTGTCTCGATCCACTCAGGCCAGCCTCCTATGTTATTTTCAAGGATTTTTAATCACGACTGGGGCAGCTTTATCAGTGAGAGAAATGAGCAACAACTATTTATGCTAACAGTGCAAGTAGGAGTTGATTTCAGAGATAACATTTCTCGAGTAGACTCTGAAGTGCTGCTGTAGGCATGAGTAGAATGGTCGCGCATGCTGACCGCTGTATGTCTAAGTGCCCATGCCCATATGCCTGAACAGTAGCAGTGTCCAAAGCAGGCCCAGAAGAGCTGGGTCCATCCCAGATTCTAATAACTACCAGTGATTATCTAAATGAGTTGCTTTTACAATCTTTGTATGCAAGTCTGTCTTATATTGATATCCTAAAATTGTAAGCCGGCTCCAGCCTTCTTGGACCAATATTGGACACCCTTGAGATATAAGCTAAATCCTGAACAGCATCAAAACACAGGTAATGACTACCTGATCCTGGGGTGGGGGAGGCCATCTTAGAATAAAAACATGAAGGATATAGATCATTTTCATTAGAAGGGGTATCACCTTGGCATTATTCAGGAGGTAGTGCCTATCATTAACAGGCAGAGTGGCTATTCAGTTTCTGATGTGCAGGATGTAAACGGTCAGTATTAGTGATTTCAAACTCCCCATCTGCATCTAATTTTATCAAACAGAGGTCGAGGCTTTATCAAAAGAATGCTTCTAGTCTTTCATAGATATTGATGTTATATCACGTGATGTCGGTCAGAAGAAAGGGGCACCATGGACCACAGATGTCTATCAACCCTGACCAGCCGTAACCCCGAGCTGCATCTTACAAACGTGGGTCCTTGTCTTGCCATAGCCGCTCTCCTCACTCTAGAATGTTGTATCACATAATTACATCTCAAAACTAGTGAAGTATTTTTACAAAGTAGGTGGCTGCTACATTATTAGCACATTGAGTATCACTGTCCTACATTTGAAACATGACACCCCTCTAATCAGACAGTTACTTCTGGTTATATAGCTCTAAACTGTGAAAAGGAACAATAGTCATGGTTTCCACACAAGCAGGCAGCTGCTGCTGAAGGCTGTGCAAGGTGCTCCTAAAAACCTCTCGGCCAGAACACCCAAATCTTACCTTTTAGCATGCTATGCGAGTCCAGGACAGATTCCCTCAACCCTATATACACCTATCAATGCATGATGTCATTGCTTGACGCATTTTGCTTACAGGTGAAGTAAGAAGCCATTTAAAAAGCTTGGTTTTCAAACTCAAAACAACCATTAAAGAATTATGTTGTCAAATGAAGAAATGCAGCATCCATACATTACTAATTTACATTTCATTGGAACAGGATACTGTTAGGGACAAGAAAGTCACAGCCCAAACAGGATGTAGAGCTCTACTCTCCATTAAGTCCTTAGGCCAAGGCCACTGCCGTCTCCCAGGAATCCGTGGCTCGCTCGTCCTTCCCAGAGCATGTACAGCAGGGGAAGCACGCTGAGAGCTGCAGTCACACCCACAGAAAGAGCGCACCGCGGCGGCACCCGTGGACGCTTCCTCTGAGAGGAGCAGCACCGTCAGCTGCAGCCTGGTGTGGCCACAGAAACTTAAGCCTTTTATTGTGTGTGTTAAATCTCTAACTTTACTCACTACCGACCACCTTTACACGCATAACATAACAACCTAACCCTACGTGACGGTTATTTTATCTGCCCGAGGAAAAGAGACATTACTTCTACTTACTGCCTTTTAATCTGATTCAGAGGCCTGTTGCTGTAACACGACGACACACTGCTTGCTTCTTCAACTGACTGAATGGGGCTGCGCAGTATGCTGAGGCGGGTGGCGGTGAGTCACGTGCGTGTGCCTCATTAGAAGGCGGGCAATGTCGCATTTTAAAAAGGTTACGCACGCTGCCGCACACAGGACCAAATCCAGCCCAATCAGTGGCCCACTGCAACACTGACTGAAGGCATGGATTTTCCATGTGATACTGGCTTGCGGTTCAGTGGGAGACAGTTGAGAAGTGCTGATATTGTGTGACATAAGAAAGTTGCCACCACCGTGTGAGTTAGCACTCTCAGGTATGACAATAGACCCGGTCCTGAGAAATAAGTGCCGGTGCTAAGCCACGGAAAGCACCGGCACAAATTAAGCACTGGGTGTACTGGAGTTTAACTTTACTATTTAGCTCAAAACTGATCAGCATGAACAAACCCGTTGGTATTTGACCCTAAGGTTTGCAAGGTGGAGTAGTCCCGGGCAAAGTCAAGATCGCGTTAGACACCCAGAATGTAATAAATTAACTAATGCAGGTCAATAACTCAATGCCCAGTCAGGGCTTATTCTTCAAAAAAGCAAAAATGTTACTTAAATCACATAACAACTCAAATGGAGAGACTGGGGGCTTTTTTAGAGGTCTAGCATACATGCCCCAACATAGGAGATACAAAAAGGTATGCAGTTCCTGGCTGGTACGGTGCGGCAAGAGGGCTAGGTGGTCATAAGTCCTCACTGGTTACAGGGGGAACAGGGAATTCCTCCTGTTGGAATTAGGGCCCTCACACACCCGACTGGGTGTCATGCTTCATCATATTGCATGCTCCTCGTCAGGTCGGCGCGGCAATACCTGACGGGCTCCCTATGAGTGGCTCTTTGGCGACGATCTTTTATTCCAATTAGCCGTTTGGTGCCATGGGGGTGACGGGCCTATATGTGTAGATGTAAGGAGTGAAGGTGAATGAACCAAGGGAAGTTTAAAACAGAAACTGGAAGTACCAGAGAAAACAACTTTAATCAATTGGACTTCCAACCTGATTAAAAACAAGGTGGCGCTCTTCTGAAGTGATGTTTCAGGGTTGGCGCTCTATGAAGTGGTCAATATGTTTCTCGCCTATTAGTCCTAAGATCTTGCGGCGATTCGTCAGGACCAGTATAAACAAATCTATTTACACAACAGGTAGTTGTCTGGTGAAGTGTTTCTGATTTGCGTTGAATGGGTGGTATTTGCTACTCTGCCCCAGAGCTCAGTAAAGGGGGACCTGGCTGCTCTCCAAAACCCAGACTGAGGTCAGAGCATTTTTGGCCTCACTGGGTACTATAGGAAGTTTGTGAAGGGATATGGCACCATTGCTGCCCCCTTGACAGAGATGACTTCCAAGAAGCAGCCCAGAAATGTGATTTGTACAGAGGCACGCCAAACTGCATTTGACTCCCTTAAGCAGGCCATGTGCATAGCTACTGTGCTCAAGTCCCCTGACTTCTCCAAGTAATCTATCATTCCGACAGATGCCTCAGAGCATGGCATAGTGGCAGTACGATCCCAACTTAATGAGGAGGGCCTAGACCAACCTGTAACCTTCATCTCCAGGAGGTTACTCCCAGGGAACAGAGGTGGAGTGCTATTGAGAGAGAAGCTTTTGCTGTGGTCTGGCACTGAAGAAGTTGAGACCATACCTCCCTTTCCTGATTCAGACAGACCATAGGACTCTCAGGTGGCTCATGCAAATTAGGGATGAGAATATAAAACTGTCAGTTTATCACTTGGGTTTCAATTTTCACCAGTCCCTGGGTACTCTCAAGAATCATGTAATAGTAAAAACACAAAACCGTATTTGTTTCATTACCTGTATTTATGTAGCACGCTTTCTGTCTGATGATATAATCCATGTACAATGTAACATAACTTACCATTGGTTGGCTCCGACGTCAATTTTATTTCCTTGCTTCTTATTGGTCAGAGCATCCTCCTCACCTCAGCTTCCTGTTAGGGCTTTTTGTGTGTCCCTTCCATGGAGGTTCTGTTTCGTGTCTGTGGCCATTGTTCTTCCTCTGGCCACAGGCTCCTGCAGGTACTCATGTTTTACTTTTTACATGCACTCTTTAAGATCCATGGGAGATATTTACAAGAAACTGTCAGAGTGCAGCATTAAGCCAAAATTGCTAACACCATGCTCCGACAGTTTCAAAACACTGAGATGCTCTGTAGTCACAAAAATGTGGTGCACCCCTGCATTTTCCCTAGCCCTGGCACTAAATTTAGCTGCCTAGTGCCAACGCAGGCACCCTTGCACCATAGTGTCCAGGACTGGGGTTGCACCACTTGACAGGGTAGACTCACAGATGGCAGAGTTCAGGTGCAGGTGCATGTCCCTGAGGCTTCAGATCAGGAGACCAGCCAACAAGCCCTTGGTGTTACTCTGGGTTCTGGCTTCAAGAGATGCAGGTCCAGTCCTTCTCACCCAGGGAAGAGGTCAGTAGGTCAGCACAGCAGAGTTGAAGTCCAGCAGAGTGGCAGCCCTTCAGCAGTACAGCAGTCCTCCTGCTTGGCAGAGTATGCACAGGTCCAGTAGTGTACTGAAGTGGTGGTGTCTGAGGTCCATCTTTTATACTCTGGTGCCCTGGTATTAGAAGGTGGGAGAAGCTTCTAGACAGTGGCTTTAAAGTTTGAGGAATTTCCTGCTTCCCCTGCCGAGGCTCCAAGCTGGCTGGAGTGACAGTACATGTTTGTTAGGCTACTTGTTGGGGACAGGACACAGCCTATTCAGGTGTAAGTGAGGCTGTGTCCAACTCCTCCCTCCCATCCTGCCTAGGATGGCCAATCAAGTCACACCTAAGTTCCCATTGTGTGTGGCTGTCTAGGACGAATACACAAAGCCCAACTGCCACCTATACCCAGTCATGTGACCAGAGACAGGCTGACGGCTGTGGAAATATGGATTTTTCTGATCAGTTATGTCCCCTATCTTGGACCCCAACGGTTTCATGTATGAATCACAAGTACATGTATGTTCCCTCCAGTTCCAGTTATGAAGACGCAAACACATGTGCGTCCACCGTCAACATGTCCTCTTTCAGATCCGCCATGAATAGACTGGATATTCCATTCCTAAGTATGAAAGGCCACCGGCTTTATATGGTTCACTTATGCCATTTTACAGTCCAGGCAAGTAGGCCCTGATTCTGTCATCAAGCTTTTCTTGCTTTCTGCCTCTGAAGCTCCAGTCTGAGCCTGCATCTGTGACCATGAACTTTGTCTCATTCCCTGCGCGGCTCACGAAGCCTGACATCAGCCTGTTGCCTGCCAAGAAACTGTATTTCACCTTCGAAATTATCTGCTCCGCTCCCTGCCCAATGCATTCCTGTCTAGTAGTTTAAGTAAACATTCTTCCAGCTACCGAGCAAAGGCCCGGCTTCTCTGTCTTTATGCAAGTAATTCATAGCCCTGTTACTATGGAAGATTCCTGCCCTCGCATCTAGTGTAGACACTTAGACGCTTGTACACGCACTAACAGTCAGTATAGTCAGTATAGAATAAGATTCTACTCTAAGAGACCTCTCTTTTGGATAACATAGTTCTTTAAACATAGGATGTTAGATATGATTTGGGGATGAGGTTGACTTGACCCTCCAGACATCTGTCGCCACATGTAGAGCTAAATGTCAAGTCCCCTTCACCCCCTAGTCGCACGTCAATCATACGTCATGCTGCTGCACGCGCATCTCTGCCAAGTATTTCTGCTGACATTGCGAAATTATTTCATAGGTCCACCCATATGTGACATCACAACCAATGACGTTTCCTTGTTACTCCCAATTACGCCTCCTTCAGCTACGCATGTGAAATGTTATCTTTGCTATCAATTGTTACGCCTCTTGCATTTGCTTCACTGTAATGCCTATTGTATAAAAGTGATTAATTATCAATAATGTATGTACTTCACTTCCTGAACCTTCGTGGTGATGGAACTTGGAGCAACCGATTCGAATCGTCCATTGGAATAAAGCCCATTCCGAACCTCTAATACCACGGATTCTGCCTCTTATTCATTGAGCTATTTTTATTATGTTTCTGTATCAAATTAAGTCCCGGTAATTAAATTATTTACCACATGAATGGCGCCCGAATAGGGACACTTTCTCATCTCACGCGCCGGCGGTGCGTTGCAGGCCCGGTCTCCTGCCACAGCTGGACGGACAACAACGCGTACCAGCAGGATTTCCTGCATCTCCCTCCGGTTAAGCGGGGGCGACTGAGGCTGCGATCAACACCCAGACGAGGCGGTGAGAAGTGCGAAGTATCCCGACCAGAGCCTAGCTGAGAGAGCAAGATCCGAGGTATACAGAGGCCCACCAGGTTTCCGAAGCTCAGAAGTGTCCGAAGTTGTCGAGTCGAGTCCAGTCCGGTCCACTTCAGTTCAGTTCCGTTCCGAGGCCTTCCGTTCCGAGCTACCCGGTGAGTACCATTACTGGGGAGGCGTTCTGACGTGCACATAGGTTGTGCCGGTCAAGACGGGTTTGGGTACACAAATCCGGTCTGCACTGTTTCAGCAGTGTATCTGTACTGTTTAGCAGTATATCTAGTATATCAAGTATATAAATTCAGAATAATCCAGATAATGCCGAGTATTATGTTTAGTGATTAAGTTTTCCTTAGATCGTTATCATCATTGTTTGCTCATTTAAATGTTAAATGTTAAATGTGTTAATATGTTCTGCATATTGTGGTATGAATGACTGTTCATTATCGTGTTTATTGTATTAAGTTTGTTCAAGATCAAGTATCAGATCAGTTCTCAATATGCCGCTCTTTTCGAAATTAAGACAGATCACAACTAGAAAAGGGGTACTCGAAGAAGCTGTTCCTATTCCTCCTAGGGACACTCCAGGGTACTTCATGTATCATAAACACGGCTTAGACGCTATATCATTTCTTGATTTATGGGTAGACTACACCAAGGAATTACCAGAAAGTCAGAGGTGGCCCGCAGCTGGGACCTGGGATGCAGAGTGCATCATGAAAGTAGAGGAAGAGTTATGGAAAAGGAAAGTCAGACAGTCACAGAAAGACGCCGTTGAGTTATGGCGTAAGGAATCTCATAGACGTACAGAAAAGGCACTCCGACAGGAAGAGAAAAATAAGGAGAATTCAAATAGAGTCCGAGAAAATCTATTAATTGAAGAAGGTACACGAGTGAAATCAGAACAAGTAGACAGACAAAGAAATGCCCTTATGAAGGGTATGTATCCCCTTCTGGCCGAGGGATTACCTAAGGCTACTCCGGAGATGCCAAAAGACTTGCCACCCCCATTATTCCCAATAAAAATACATCCTAAAGGGCATCTTAGAACCGCAGAAGATGTTTTTCTTTCCTCATATTTAGATGACGCAGCTCCCGAGTATGCTAACCCCGCCCCACATAGACCGTCGGCCGGGGAGGTTCGACGCCAAGATCCTGTATCTGTATCTCTACAACAACAAATCCTGACACAAGTTCCGGCAAGCACACCTGTTTCCACGTCTGTTCCTACAGCTGCTTCTACAGCTGTGCCCACACCTATAGTTGCTGTATCGCGTTCAACGAATCCTTTCACGCCCGATACCCCAGACGGGGCTACCGGAGGTGCTACCAATATTTTTTCTACGCCACCCAGAATAAATAAACTTACTTTTCAAGAGTCAGCACATCCACGTACCCCCAAACTCATAAATGCACGCACGCTTAAGGAACTTCTTGTAGATTGTAGATATGACCCTGTGCCCGGCAAAGAGGACGAAATGATCATGGCATCATTACGTATCAGACGAGCCGCGGTGTATTTAGGGAAGTTACCAGGAATGACTATGCATCTAGATAATATATATCATTTTGTCCAAACAGGGCGAGATTCTGAATGTATTAACAGAGCTATGGAATACCAGAAAGTGGAAATACAGGGGGAACTGTTACGTTTCCTCATAAATTGTGTGATCAGAAATCAAGACCGACCGGGGGTAGACCCGGAAGCAATGCAAATTCTTACCAGATGGAGCCAGAATATATCAGAAGGGAGACATGATAAGCAAAACTGTATAATAGCCATGTGCCGAAAGATCCGTAAAGAAATAGAACGCCTACACGAAGAGAGATTAGCGGTAGACCAGTTCGAACAAAGCGAGGAGGAAGGATCAGGACTGCCCACAGGACAGTCAGACACCATAGCCTATGTAGGTAGAGGAAGATCTTGTAATAGTACTAGATGTTTTACTGACCCGATACGTCCGATATGTCCAGATAATAACAGGAATTTCCAAACACCTATAATAAATATAAGGTCCCCCGAGCATTCGTTCCAAGCCGCTGACAAATTACTGCGAGAACGAAGGGGTTATCATTTACTCGATTCTATGGATGAACAAGAATTAGCCAGGTCAGCCGTTCATTGGGTTGACAGTCCCGGAAAATATGGTGATGATACAGTAGCACACACATTTTTGAACCTCACCCCAGACGAACAGCGTTTAGCTGGGATTTATATGATTCAACAACTTCTTATACTATATAAAAGCCAACATTCAGATCCTGGTCCCTTACCTGATATATTGACTGAATTACTCACGAATAGATGGAGAGGTTCAGGTACTAAGCTAATTAAAGAAATACTAGAATCAAGAAAGCAGTACATTCTTTTTGTATGTCCAGAACATGTCTCACTGCCCATCAAGGAAAGACCGATGTATTACATGGACAGACAGAATCCCTTACGAGAAGTACACCCAATAAAGGGCAAGGACAATGAGTTTAAACGTGTATTTGTATATACGCCCATATCGAAAATAGAATTGTTAGAAATGAAGAAAGTGGTACCCAGTCATGACAAAGACCCAGCGGGTTTCCACCGAGAAATTAAAGACATGTTACTCATGGGAGAGTATACCTATCCCGACATTATGACAATATTAAAGGTATTGATGCCTGCTGGCATTTATGAAAAACTCAAGGAAAAAGAGTGGGAGGTGGGAGACCAAAAGATAGACTGGACAGCATTAGAAAATGAAGAAAAGGCCCGAGGTCCAGGTTCGGGACTTGGGGACAAAACTAAAGCACTACCAGGTTTACTAGTACAGGTACTGCCACGTTTATTAACTACGAAAAAGGAAGACTGGGGTGCAATCTCAGCCTGTAAACAAAAGCAAGATGAAGACACTAGTGATTTCTATGCCCGATTTGAAAAATGTTTTGGTATAAATAGTGGCATAAAAGCAAGTAGCGAATCATACCCAAATCTGGTTTTGACAAAATTAGTTGAAAATTCCTTACCCCAAGTGAAGAATAGAGTATTAAAATTCGAGAGTACCTGGCAAGGTAATACCCCATCACAAATGTTACAAATGTTACAGTACCATTACAATAGAATTAGAGAGGAACAAGAACATGAACAAAGACGCATGAAAGACAGGAAAATGAAAATGCTAGTCTCCCAGACAGTTCCAGCTGAAGGACATAAAAAGGGTACGACACATTCCGGTGATTCAGCAGGATCTGTAAAAGGGACATGCAACTATTGTAAACAACCAGGTCATTATATACACGATTGCCCAGTCCTGAAGCGTAATATCGCCACAGGTATTACAAAAGAAAGACCACGGCCACTTAGACAGGATCAGAATGAACAAGGAGCCCCGCAGCATGCACAGTCCATGCCAGCTCCACAACAGTCTATACAGTTTGTGCCAGCTGCACCAGCGCTGCCGGTTGCTGCCACACAAACCACGACACGACAGCTGTACCAGACCGCACAGTATGACTATCCTGATTATCAACGATATGCATGAACCAGCCTAGAGAGGGAAGTTGACTTACCCCTTATCGAGGTCCCAGTAGACCAAGAAGGACCTTATGTACATAGTGAATTATTAGGCCAAGATAGAAAATTTTTACTTGATACAGGGGCAAGTCGAACAACCATAAAACGTAGTGAAGTTCCAGGGGCACCCCTCTCAGGCTCACAGAATATTTCCCTTGGTTTTTCAGGAAAACCTATTGTTAATGAAGTATCACAGCCTCTTCCACTTACGATAGGACCCTTGACCAGAACTACAGATTTATTGCTTACTAAATCATGTCCAGAAAACTTGTTAGGTATAAAAACACTGAAAGCTCTAGGAGCTATAATATGTTGTTCTCCGGAAGGAGTAAGATTGTTTTTACGTGATTTCAAAGGTCACTATGTGTCTCGAGACATGGATCCCCGACTGCAGACTTTACCTACACATCTATGGGCACAAGGCCCTACTGATGTTGGTTGCATGAATATTACACCATATCGAGTTACACTAAAGGCAGGAGTGGTACTACCACGAATGCGACAATACAAGTTACCACCAGATGCTGTAGTGGCTTTACTACAAATCATTGACGAGCTCATTGCCCAAGGAGTGGTTGTAGAAACAGACTCCAATGTATGTAATTCACCGATAATTCCGATTCTTAAACGAACAGATCCGAAGGCCCCGCCAGTATATCGATTGGTTATTGATCTACGCGAATTGAACAAATGCATTGTGCCACAATTCCCTGTGGTCCCAGATATCTCGTCATTACTGACAGCTATTGATTCCGAAGCAACATTCTTTACTGTAATTGATCTCAAAAATGCCTTTTTCAGCGTCCCTATAGATCCGGAAAGCCAATACTTGTTCGGATTTAGTTTAAATGGACGTAGCTTTAAATTCTCACGCGCACCTCAAGGATTTACAGAAAGCCCCAGCATCTATAGCCAAGCACTGAAACGAGAACTCGACAGTATCCACATGCCAGTAAACACTGCCCTGCTTCAATATGTCGATGATCTGCTGATCACCGCTAGAAGCGAACCTGAATGTGAGAAAGCATCACTGACAGTTTTACAATTTCTAGCCGAAAAAGGGCACAAGGTGTCCCCTTCTAAGCTGCAATTCTGTGCCCAGCGAGTTGTTTATCTTGGACACTCGCTGTCCAAGGAGGGAAGGCAGCTTACACCCGACCGCATTCAGTTAATAGCTAACATGCTAATACACAAGACACAAAAGGAGGTGCGGGCTTTTATAGGCCTCACTTCATACTGTAGGCAGTGGATCCCTCAGTATGCATTTCTAGCAAAACCACTCATTCAATTGACAACACAGGAGGCAGCCACATCGACTGTTCTCCCTTGGACTCAGGAACATACGCAAGCTTTTGAAAACCTAAAGAAAGCCTTATGCCAAGCACCGGTTTTAGCAACACCATGTTACAATAAACAGTTTACACTCTTTGTTACAGAACGCGAAGGTACTGCCTTGTCAGTACTCACACAGGAACAAGCAGGATCCCACAAACCATGTGCTTATTTTTCTAGTACATTAGATCCCGTAGCTCAGGCTTTGCCTGCATGCCTGAAATCGGTGGCAGCAACAGCTTTAGCAATCAGACAAAGCGATGCCATAGTGTTAGGACATCCATTGACAGTTCAAGTACCACATGCAGTAGAAGTTCTTGTGAATAGAACACAAACACAGCACTTGACTATAGCGCGACTTACAGGGTATGAATTAACATTGTTTCAGCCACATATAGAAATCAGACGTTGTAACACATTGAATCCTGCCACACTTTTACCCGTAATCGGAACAGACCCACTAGCTCATGATTGTATTGATGTTATTACAATCACGACGAAACCCAGACAAGACTTGACAGATGTCCCATTATCAGACCCAGACCTAACGTTGTATGTAGATGGTTCGTGTATGAGAACAAGTACAGGAGAGTTAGTGGCCGCTTACGCAGTCACAACAGACACTGAAATCATTGAAACAAATTGCATAAATACCTTGTCCGCTCAAGCAGCAGAGCTCGTCGCTCTGACACAAGCCTGTATTCAAGCCACAAATAAAAGAGTCAACATATACACTGATTCACGTTATGCATTCGGAGTTGTACATGACTTCGGCGTGCTGTGGCGAGAGAGAGGTTATTTAACTTCTCACGGTGCCCACATTCAGCACGGACCCCTCATTCATGCCTTATTAGATGCAATACATCTACCCACTGCAATATCAATTATGAAATGTAAAGCTCATACGAAAGTTACTGATATCAGTTACTGATCACCCTTTTGAAGTGCTCCAGATGGATTATATCCAGATGGAACGATGTCGAGGATTCAAATATGTTCTCGTAGTTGTCTGTGCTCTTTCCCGTTGGACAGAGGCATACCCGGTTTCAGATTACACTGCCCCGACTACTGCCAAACAGTTAGTTCGAGAATTCTTCCCACGATACGGTTTACCACGTGTTGTCTACTCAGATAACGGCCAGCCGTTCTCATCCGAACTAATGAAACACGTTTCACTTTTGTTAGGCTATCAGTGGAAATTCCACTGTGTCCGACACCCCGAGGCAGCAGGTCTCGTAGAAAGACATAATCAGATCCTGAAAATCAGATTGTCCAAAATATGCAGAGAGAAAGGTGTCGACTGGGTAGTAGCCTTACCAGTTGCACTCTTTTACATGAGAATGGTAGCACACTCTCGAACAGGGCTATCCCTGTATGAGGTGATCTTTGGCAGACCACCAAATAAGTGGGGGACGCCTATACCACGAAAAATAACTGATATTGACTGTAATATGCTGACAGATTATTTGGCTTCCTTGATGTCTGCACTACAATCTTGTCGTTCACAGGTAGCTGCAGCCTTTCCCGACAACACTGAGGTGAAACCCCATGATATAATTCCGGGGGGACCTGGTCCTCGTGAGGAACTTTGATCGAAAGACTCAGCTGGATCCTAGGTGGAGGTCACCGCAACTGGTCTTGCTCACCACAAGGACAGCCGTGAAGATCGAAGGCAGAAAAGGCTGGGTACATTCAAGTCATATCAAGAAATTTCATGGACTACCATCGGATGTAAACACCACACCTCGTGTGTCTTCACCCATTGACTCAAAACTTCCTTTTGTTGAATCAAGTAGTCACGAACAATATAAACTAAAACTCAGATCTAACCAGTCGGGAAATTTGATTGTTTAAGTCCTCTCCAAGGTGAAGCGGTTGAATTTGTCTCTGACATGTATCCCTTAGATCTGAATAGAGAAAACACCCGAAAAATGTTGAAACGACATGCATACTGTAAATCACTGCGTAGTCATTGCACAGTGACGTTATTAATTTTGTTTTTCTTAAGTCTTTTAATAATTACTGCAAGTATATTGTTGCACATATATTATCCTATTTCTAGACATGTTTATAATGTTACTGCTGAACATTCTTTTAGTGAATTACCTCCGCATGAGTTGTCTTATAGATTTGCGCTGCGCAATAATACGTTTATTAGTATGTTACATCATTCCCATCAGGTTAGCAATGCTCCAAATTGTTGGATATGTGGCCGACTCCCTCCCTATCAGAATTATAAAGGAATTCTACCTCTCTTTCCATACCCATTCACACACAACGGCTCCTGTGGAGCATGGTTTAGTTTAATTAATCCCCTAGATTCAAATTCTGCAGTTTATCAAGACAACTGGGTATGGGGAAATTTAAACTTAGTTTTACTTAAAGTCTGCTACCCTAACAAGGAGGGACTTCCCAAGAGAACAGGAACTGATCTAGAAAATGAAGTATATGGATTAGGTAATTTTACGCTTAATCTTATGATCCTAAATGTCGAATCCGAAGCTACTCCAATTTTGCCCGCCATGTCAGTATTTCCAGTAAAAGGTGAATTATGTGTAAGAAAGAATGGTTCCATACATATGGGCCATAGTAGATGCACCACTGTAATAGAATTCAGTGATCAAGGCAAGTCGATATTTAGAGCTTCCCGCCATTCCTATTTTATATGTGGTCAGACGGCATATGTACGTTTGCCTCTAGATTGGGATGGTACCTGCTACATTGGATTCCTTTTGCCACCTGTTTTCCTAGCTCCTCCCGATTATCACAGAGATACTCATTTAGTACACAATAGAGAAAGGAGAGATCTCCCAATTGTCGATTACACTGAAACAGCATGGGAAAAATACACAGATTTCAATAAAGGTCTCTTTCCCTATATAGGTACCGTTACTAATAGTAAGCTGATACGTAGATTAACTAGAACCCTTGAAGCAGTAGTGAACGAAACTATTTCCGCCTTAGGCAATTTAACAGAAGAGCAGTCTGCTATGCGGATTGTTGTGCTTCAAAATCGTCTTGTCCTTGACGTCATCCTGGCCGATAGGGGCGGAGCTTGTAGGGTTATCGGATCAAGTTGTTGCATTTTCATACCAGAAAATTCGCCATCTGTATATAAAGCCATAACTCGCCTTCATAAGATTGTAAGCCAGATACACCAGAATCCAGGCACCTGGACTTGGTCCGGTTGGTTTTGGAGTGTATTATCTACCTTTGGATGGAAGGTCCTATCCTTCCTAGGTATTGGCTTCCTCATACTATTCAGTTGCTGTCTATGCCTACAATGTGGACCAGCGATTTGTGGTCTGTGTGCCACATCGTGTATTCCATCACCAAGATTTCATTCGTCCCAGAAGAAAAAAGAAGAACAAATGATGCTATATGAACAGATCAATGGATTAATGAAGATTGATATCTCTTGACGGGCAAGTAGGGGACAAGGAGGGAATGTGGAAATATGGATTTTTCTGATCAGTTATGTCCCCTATCTTGGACCCCAACGGTTTCATGTATGAATCACAAGTACATGTATGTTCCCTCCAGTTCCAGTTATGAAGACGCAAACACATGTGCGTCCACCGTCAACATGTCCTCTTTCAGATCCGCCATGAATAGACTGGATATTCCATTCCTAAGTATGAAAGGCCACCGGCTTTATATGGTTCACTTATGCCATTTTACAGTCCAGGCAAGTAGGCCCTGATTCTGTCATCAAGCTTTTCTTGCTTTCTGCCTCTGAAGCTCCAGTCTGAGCCTGCATCTGTGACCATGAACTTTGTCTCATTCCCTGCGCGGCTCACGAAGCCTGACATCAGCCTGTTGCCTGCCAAGAAACTGTATTTCACCTTCGAAATTATCTGCTCCGCTCCCTGCCCAATGCATTCCTGTCTAGTAGTTTAAGTAAACATTCTTCCAGCTACCGAGCAAAGGCCCGGCTTCTCTGTCTTTATGCAAGTAATTCATAGCCCTGTTACTATGGAAGATTCCTGCCCTCGCATCTAGTGTAGACACTTAGACGCTTGTACACGCACTAACAGTCAGTATAGTCAGTATAGAATAAGATTCTACTCTAAGAGACCTCTCTTTTGGATAACATAGTTCTTTAAACATAGGATGTTAGATATGATTTGGGGATGAGGTTGACTTGACCCTCCAGACATCTGTCGCCACATGTAGAGCTAAATGTCAAGTCCCCTTCACCCCCTAGTCGCACGTCAATCATACGTCATGCTGCTGCACGCGCATCTCTGCCAAGTATTTCTGCTGACATTGCGAAATTATTTCATAGGTCCACCCATATGTGACATCACAACCAATGACGTTTCCTTGTTACTCCCAATTACGCCTCCTTCAGCTACGCATGTGAAATGTTATCTTTGCTATCAATTGTTACGCCTCTTGCATTTGCTTCACTGTAATGCCTATTGTATAAAAGTGATTAATTATCAATAATGTATGTACTTCACTTCCTGAACCTTCGTGGTGATGGAACTTGGAGCAACCGATTCGAATCGTCCATTGGAATAAAGCCCATTCCGAACCTCTAATACCACGGATTCTGCCTCTTATTCATTGAGCTATTTTTATTATGTTTCTGTATCAAATTAAGTCCCGGTAATTAAATTATTTACCACACGGCAACAAATGGTTAAGGCAAGAAAGTGACAACTTTTTTCATCATAAGTTAGGATTTAAAATTGTGATTCCAGAGACACCAAACTTGAAAGAATAATCTCTTCCCATTTGGAAATTATACTTATGAACTGTAATAAGGCAACTCCAACCTTATCCTATGGGAGAGACAGGCCTTGAGGTAGTGAAAAACAAATTTTTTCACTACCAGGGCAGGTACAATGTAAAAGGGTATTTTCTAATTTTTAAACACATTGCACCCTGCCTTCTGGGCTGTCCAGGGCCTACCCTAGGGGTGACTTATGAGTATTAAAAAGGAAGGTTTATTTTGCCTGGTCAAACTGGCAGTTTAAACCTTCACACAGGCTCTGCAATGGCAGGTCTGAGACATGTTTAAAGGTCTACTTAGGTGGGTGGCACAATCAGTGTTGCAGGCCGACTAGTAGCATTTAATTTACACACCTTGGGCACATGTAGTACACTTGACTAGGGACTTATTAAACATGCCAATTGGGGATAAGCCAATATTACCATGTTTAGGGGAGAGAGCACAAGTACTTTAGCACTGGCTAGCAGTCGTAAAGTGTGCAGGATCCTATTACGAGCAAAAACAAGGTCAGAAATAGTGGAGGGGAAGGCAAAACATTGAGGGGAAGACCACCCCAAGGCTGACGGGTCTAACACCGGACTGCCCATTAAATGGTCATATATATATATATATATATATTCACTTAAAAAACCATAGGTTTCACACATGTTATAGTTAGCTGGACATTTCACTCGTAAAAAACCAATGAAATTCCCCCGTTATAGTTAGTGCAGGCAACTATAACTCACGCGACCGCAATCCTCTGCTGATGACGTCAGATATTACATCACTGTATTTAGACACTTATTTACCCATGTCTTCTTCCATTAATCTTTAGCTATACATATATTACAAATATTTATTTTTCATAAAGACACATATGTCATCAGTGATGTAATATCTGATGTCATCAGCAGAGGATTGCCGTCGCGTGAGTTATAGTTGCCTGCAGTAACTATAACGGGGGAATTTCATTGGTTTTTTACGAGTGAAATGTCCAGCTGACTATAACATGTGTGAAACCTATGGTTTTTTAAGTGAATTTGCAAGGTTTTTTAAATGCTAATTCGTAACTATAACGTGTGTGAAACCTATGGTTTTTTTCAGTGAATTTGTACGTTTTTTTAAATGCTAAGTTATTTATTTATAAAATTATTTTTTTTCAGGTTTTTCACCGTGCGCGCACCGTGAATTATTTATTTATTTATTTTAAATCGCGAGGTGCGCGCTCCGTGCACGCGCTGTGGGCGCTCGGTGCGGGTTCGCTGTGCGTGCCGTGCGCAATGCCCGCACCTCGCGATTTAAAAAAAAAAAAAGGATTTTTTCTCCCTTGGGGGTCCATCTGTGACCCCCTGACCAAGGCTAGGGGGTCAGGAACTGTCCACTCTGCCCCCTTTTCACGTTCTCCGCCTTTTTTTTTCACCCCCTCAGACTGCGAGAGACAAAATGGCGGCCGACACTTCCTGGTTTCGACCGATTCGAATGTTTACCGACATCTAACAACCAATCAGAATTGCGCTCGCGCACGGCAGGGTGCGCGCACCGTGCGCGCACGGTGCGCGCGTATAGATATTGATATGCTTTTAAATGCTATTTTCTCAGGAAATACTGAACAGATTTACACCAGACCTGCAAAAGACACTTCCTTGACCTTATGGCTACCTCTCTGCCAAATTTCACGTACTTCTGTTCAGCCGTTCGGGCTGTAGCTGCGACTAAAGGTCCTATGGAAAAATGCATGGGGAAAACGCGTTTTGGGACCCCCCCTTTTTCTCGGCCCCCGCTTGACGAATCCCCCCGAGACTTTCAGGGTAGGAGCTGAGCGGAGCGCCCCATTAGTTTTGAAAATTTCGCGAGTATTCGTCAACCGGCGCCAAAGTTATTCAAAATAGAATTTTGAGATTTCCTATGGAAACTAGGTTGTAACTATAACTATCTACTGGCGACCGCCAGTAGATAATGTATATATATATATATATATATATATATATATATATATATATATATATATATACAGCTACCAAGTTACACCAGATGAGCCAAGGCACTCGCAGGCGGGTGCTATCACGCGGCGGTGTCCCGCGTTGTCAATACGAACGCTTCCAACAAAGTCCTTGCAACAAAGTTCAGCACTCACGGGGAGGTTCCGTATCAGTTAGTCTTTAATCAGCAGATAGACCAAACAGCAAACAGACGCGTTTCAGAAATTCCTTCTTCAGTGTCTAATTATATGCGCTGCGTGCGGACATTTTTAAAAGGCAAATTCATTGACATCACTTCCGCCGTACCAAAACAAAAACAAATAACGGGCATAAATGCCTCAGTAAGATACTGTTTCTACGGCGGCCATCTTATAACGGTGTAAACAACGTATTAGTTGCTGACATTTTGACATAATATTGCATTCATCAGAATTCGGACAGCGTGTTTCCCTCAATGCTATAGATGTTATTATAACAGCAAATATGAAACCAATATATCCATATAGCAACATATCCACATCACCTTCTATGAGTATGTACATGTTAATTGCCATGTGTTCCTTCAACTGCAAAGATCTGGAAGGGGGGTTGGGGCAGTGCATCACAGGCCCCATTTTCTGGTGTTTGTGCCTCACTATGGTCGTGCCAGGCTCTCAGGCTCTAACAGCACCGTCATCGGTGGTCACTCATCCTTGGGACCCCAATCACCAGTCAGGCTCCCTGCTTGGGGCTGCCTTACACTGGGGGCTCTCCTACACACCCGGAGGCCCCAGAACACCCCCTCTGGCCTCACCCTGGAGTCAGCCATACACCCCCCCCATGGGCAGGGCCCGAGCAGCCAAAGAGGCCAGGACTGGGTGGACAATAACCGGACCGATGGAGGTGGCCTCAGTGCCATGAAGGTGGCGGCACCCACAGAGTTTGGGCCTTATTTTGTCACGTGTGGGGCAGTTGTCAGCTCGTTGTACGTTTTGGTGCTGTTTGCCCCCTCGTTTTGGGCTGCCCTGGTGTTACATGTGTGCGTGCTCCCCATGGTTGCATTTCCTTGGTGGCCTCTGGATACTTCAAGAGAGTGTGGTTCTTTTGGGGGATTGGTTCTCTTTCTTCTGGGTGGAGTGGGTTTTCTCTTCTCATGTTGACACATCCTTTGATTGAGACCAAAGTGCACATTGTGTTCATGGAAGGAAATGCAGACAGTGTCTACCTGCTTTGAAAGGAGGGAAGGACATGTTGTGATCTGTGAGATTGCCTGGATGTTCTGGGGTGAGTGGCTTCATTCCTGCCTCTTGTTACGGGCGACATCATTGCTGCATGGGCAAGGAGACTGGTCTGTCTGGTGCTTTTGTGCACAGTTTAGTTTTTGAGAGGCTTTTCTTCCCCCGCCCACCCGCCCGCTTACCCACTGACCCCCAGCTGGCATTGTGACTCTGGCGGTAGTCAGGTGTAGGCATGAGCCGTCAGTCGTGGGGACCGAAGTTTACAGATTTGGACAGTGTACATGAAGGGTCATGTGGGGCCAAGCGGTTGCGGACCCTCACTACCAGGTCAAAGGCCTGAGTCCTGTGGTATCAGTGGTTGATCACAATTCTGGGCAGCTGTAAAGCAAAGTTTTAGAGGCTGTTTGGGGAGAGACCAACATAGTGTGCAAGATAGTTTACTGTTGGGCGACAAGAAATGCTTCCCCGACGGTCTGTGCTGGGAGAGTGAGTGTCTGCAAGTTAGGTGCGCAGGTGCATTGTTTTGGCAGCTGCACTATTGTTAAGGTGATACCACTGTTTGTTTTCAAAGAATTGGGGCTTGTTCATAGTTGCTGTCTTCCCTACAAAGGGATGACTGCAGGCGCAGTGCTCTGGTTGGGTGCTTTGTTGTACTAGGTTTAGGTTTTTTGAGCACTAGGGCTGTTGACTCCTGCATCGTCGGGCATTATTGGTGAATCTGTAGTGTGCCCATAACATGCGCTCTACGGGGCTTAACATGAGGTGTTTAGTTAACTGCCCAAGCTGAGATGTGTGTAGGTTGCAGGTCCTGCATGGGAGCGATTAACGCAATTTTTGGCGAGTGCGGCCGGGCAGTTCTGTTTCTTAAGGGTACGCTAGTCCCTCCATGGTTGTGGGATTCAACCCGCATGGACGATGCCCGCGAGTGCACTGCGGATCTGTGCCTCGTGACACATGATCCTGGCTGGCCTGATCATGCATGGGCATCTACTGCGATCCACCATCCGTGTTGCTTCACGTAAGGGCCTCTCTTGTGTGCATGGCCCCCGCTCTCGAGCATTTCAGGGTTGGCCGGTGTTGAGTACAGACCCTCACAGGGGTCATCGGTCATTTTCTTGTTCATTTCTGCCAGGGGTAACAATTGTGGTGAGTGCATGTAGTTAATTTGTGGTTCTCAGGAATTGGCCTTTTGTTGGTACCGTCTTTTCTTGAGTAGCTCTTGTGCTTGCTAGTTTAATGTATAGCCTGCTTATAAGTAGAAACGAAGGTAAAGACTAATCTTTAGATCCTGATTCACAGGCGCACCATGCATAACCTGCCATACGAAGGTGTGTAGGGCATCGTAGGTATATCTGGGCGTAAAGGAATGCCGGACAAGAATACATGGGGCTACCGAGCAAGCTGATGTTAATAATTTTAACTTCAGCACAGCTATGCTGCTCCTGTTAAGTATGGCTTTTTGATTTCATGTTCGGTTTCACATCCAATATTTGTGATGCAGCGGTTGGAGTACCACTCCTTGAAGCTTGATCATGGCTTCCTTAGCTCTGTTGGCTGCTTCTTTATACTGGCCTGGTTCTTCTTTAAACTTTTCACTGATGTGACCTGGACAGGGACGGACTGGGAACCAAAACCCGGCCCTGACAAAGTGCTCGGCCCCCCCCCCCCCCCGGGGGTTGGGGGTGCGGCCGAGCTCTTTGCCAGGGCCGGTTTTCGGCCGATTTTGTTACGGGGCCGAACCGCCCTGAACGGCCCAAAACCGGCCCCCACCAGCGCACAGGGGGATTGCCCGGAGCACGCAATGGTCAGTCCGGCCCTGGTCCTGGACGTGGCACTCCCCTACCCCCCCCCCCGCAGCAACCAATGAGTGAAGTGGTTGTTGTGCGCCGGAAGCACTCCAGTGCTTCCGGCGCAGAAACGTCCAGCTTGTGTCCAGGCTGACCAGTCTCAGCCGGTCGACCTGGGTGCCCTCTTTAAAAAGAGGTGGTGGCCGTATTTATTAACATTAACAAACAAATTAAAACATTATATACAGAAACTTTACGCAGAAAGTACAGATACATTTTGATAGTCAGATATTCCACGGCTAACCTTAACACAGTCTAATACACAAGACACTCCTACAGTAAATCTATCAATGCATGTATTTACTTTCTGCGTGTCCCATCTAGAGCCTACGGCAAAGTCAATGACTGGCAGCTCCCCCGGTCCCCGTGTACTAATAAGGTTGCGCAGGGGGTTACAGCTTATCGGATGGATACTTTCCCCCGGGCTTCCCCTACGCCCTGTGCCTAACACTCCATTACGGGGGGGCTGCAGACTTCTGCATAATGGCGCCTTAATGCGCATGCGCGTCCGGGGGTGGCCCCAGGCCCACTAAGAACGATGACTCCCCCGGACCCCGCACCCCGACAGCCTACCTACCGGCTGTCACTACCCCCTGGAGTTATATGGTGCTGACCGTTGAGGACCGAGGTCTGTGCTTACCAATCATGACTTTACCGCCACAGGCCAGCGTAGTTGCCCGACTACCTGGTCTCCCCCTCACCCCCTAGGAAGGTCATGTACTGCGCTATACGCTCTCCACCCAAGCTAGGATGTCCTCCATGAAAGCCTGATTCCCTTCATGTGAGAGGTGCACCCCGTCCTGCAGAAAAAATAGTTCCCCCTTGATGTATCTGTGTCCTATGGACCCTAGTCTAGGGGGCCTAAATAGTTTGTCAAATTTGTTGTTGATCCGCTTTACCGCGTAATTCAGCGCTGTAACTGACTCGCCCCCCCTCCATTGCGACCTGGGAATCATGTGTGACCACGCTATTATCGACTGGGGACACTGCCTTGCTAGCCACCCAACTTCTGTGAAGAGATCCTCCACTAGCACTCTCCTGCCTAATCGGGCCAAGTTGTTACCCCCCAAGTGCAGGATCCAGATTGCCGGTGGTCCCGTACTTGTTTTCAAAGCTCGGTTCACCAACTCCCTGAATTGACCTACGCACAAGCCACCCTGACCGAAAAAGGATAAGTTTATCCCTAGCTGAGTGGCCCTAGTCTTGGTAGCTCCCGAAAAGAAATTCTTCAAACGGCGAACGTATGAGTGCCCTATCATCCACACATGTTGATCCTCCTGGTGCGAAGAGTGAACTTGTGCCACCATGTTTGTTGTTTGTCTGCAACTCGGCCCACGCCATACTACTTCTTGCTCTTGCGTTCAGTGAGTGCGAAAGAGTCCAGGCTCCTCTCCTGAGTCACAGGATGAAGAAACTGCAAATGACGATGAAACAAAAAGGGGGGGCAAAGGTAAGTGCCTTGCCATGCTGGCATAAAACACACAAAATTCCACGAAACGGCGTCTAGCGCCTATCACATAGCGACACTGAAACACCCCTTTCCCTGAGTAACAGGGAGAAAGGGCAAAACTCCATTGTGCATCTAAAAGTTGGACAGTCACACCGTATTAGAGCATGTGCAGCCGCACATATCTCTTGAAACAGTTAGAGGACCACCTACTGATCCTTTTGAGATGCTCGTCCCCCAGCCCTCTTGCTGCTGCCTCGGTGGCTGCTCCTATCCTAAACGAATGAGTCCCGAAGTCGGCAGGGTCTAGCCCGGCACTCTTCAACGCTAGGAGAATGACTTTCCTGAACTGATATACTGTGAGTGGTGTCCCGTCCCCATGTATCAGGAGTGGCCCTCCCTGAGTGCGTGCCCGTTGGGCCATAAAAACCTCAAGCCTGTAGACCGGGCAGCATGGTGTGTTCCCTGCCCAGTGTAATACTATGCTCTCTCCCTTACCCTCTTGATCGGTTTTTGATTTCCGGACTGAAATCAGCACTGAATCCTTCGTTATGCTAACGTGTCCCATTTGCAGGCCCCCCAGCCAATCTTCCTTATTCTTTGTGACTAGCTCGCCTACCCTAAAAGCGCCGTAAAATGCAATGCAGAATGCAGCTTGAAACAAGATCACTTCGTCTGAGGAAGGGCAAACCCGCTGCAGAGCCCCCAATAGCTTCCCTAGTGTTTCTAAACCTATGGGCCTTCTGACATCCGGCTGCCCTCCCTGCAAGCGTTGCCGCCCTTTCAGCGCCTGGCGTACTATGAAGTTCTTTGTGGGATCCCCCTTTCCTTTCAGCTTTGCAAAAAATCATATGGCTGAGATATGCCTTCTTGCCCCTGCAACCGTGCGCCCCTGCCCCCTCATGAACACCAGGTATTCAACTACTGATTCATGGTCATGCCATTTGTGCTCCCACTGTTCCCCCAAGAACAAGCAAAAAGACCCAAACGCCCCTTCGTAGGCACTCCTGGTTCTGGGTGCTAGGCTCGCTGCCACGAGGTTCGATACTCGGGGGCACCAAGCTGCCAGAAATGTTCTGGGAAAGGTGATGGGTGCACTGCTGCCTCTGGAATATGTGACCTGAAAGCCTGCATTTTAAAACGAGACAATGCGTCAGCCATGTGGTTCAGAATACCTGGCACGTGTTTAGCTTTAAAAAGGACATTCAATTTAATGCACTGCAACACAATCTCCTTCAACAACCGCAGCATCATGCTACATTTAGCTGTTTGGCTATTCACGCAGTCTACTACTGCCATGTTGTCGGACCAGAATATCACAGACTGAGTTTTTAAAACTTCCGCCCACACAGTCAGTGCCACTAGAATTGGAAAAAGCTGTAAGAAACTTATGTTCATGGTGATTCCAGATTCCCTCCACCAGTCTGCCCAACGCTGAGCTACCCATTCGCGCCCCAGGATGGCCCCGAAACCCTCGCTACCTGCAGCGTCAGTCATGAGGCCCAACTCTGGGCTGGACTTAGGTGGGCTGGGCCACACCACTTTCCCATTGAAATCGCACAAAAATGTCTTCCAAATCAACATGTCTTGCCTGACCTCGCCGGACAGCCTGGTGTGGTGATGCTTCTCCCTGAGGCCTGACATTGCATGCGCGATAGAGCGAGAGAAAGGGCGCGCCATTGGGATTATGCGTGGTGCAAAATTCAATTGCCCCACCACCTGCTGTAGCTGGTGCAATGTAACCTTCTCTTTCTTGAGGCAGTGCTGCAAAGCCACCCCGAAATACTTGACTTTGTCAGCAGGTAACCTCGAGACCCCTTGGACAGAATCTAATTATTCAATCCCCAAGAATTCGATTGTTGTGCTTGGGCCCACTGTTTTTCCAGGTGCCAAAGTCACACCGAACTCCTGCATTACTGCACAGAATTTTGACAATGCTGACCTCCACTCCCCAGATTGTGGCGCCCCCAGAAACAGTAAATCGTCCAGGTAGTGCAGCACCCAGCGATGCCCTGACACCCGTCTGAATGCCCATTCCAAAAACGAGCTAAATTTCTCAAAATAGGCTCAGGACACTGAGCAACCCATTGGTATGCATTTGTCGACATAATACTTCCCCTGGAACTGGAAACCCAATAAGTGAAAATCTGCAGGGTGCACTGGTAGCAATCTAAATGCAGACTCAATATCAGCTTTTGCCAGCAAAGCCCCCTGACCCACAGACCTAAGCATGTCTACCGCTTGGTCGAAAGAAGCATATTTCACGCTACAAAGTGTGTCAGAGATGGAATCGTTCACTGAACTGCCCCTTGGTGCAGAAAGATTGTGAATCAGTCTGAATTCGCCTGGTGCTTTCTTAGGTACTACCCCTAGAGGGGAAAACACAAAATCCTTCATTGGGACGTCATCAAAAGGCCCGGCCACCCTACCCAGGCTCACTTCCTTAAAGATTTTTGCTGTCGCAATGCCTACATTGGACCTCACTGACAGCTGGTTCCGGCAGTGCGCCACCCCGTTGTAACCCAGGGCCGGTATCCTGAAACCTTCCACAAACCCCTCTCTGATCGTCCTGGCTGACTCGGGGCAATTATAAGACTCCAACCAAGGTATCATAGTGCTAATGTTAATAGTAGAAATAGCCTTCCCTAGTAGTAGGCTGCTATTCTTGCTTCTTTCCCCCTCTGCCCCTGGACTTTTTGTGACACCTGGACTCTGGGCGGGATGCATTACCACAGTAACCACAGGAATGTTTGAACCTACATGTGCCTGGTGCTCTACTGCAGGTCCGTTTGTTAAAGTCAAAACAGACGCCTTTTTTCCATTGCTCCCTGCCTTTCCCGTGTACCCCCTCCGTGTTACCGGTGGGGCCTGTCTTAAAGGGCTGAGACCGCACTGCGGCAGGTACCTGCCCCCGCCCATTCTCAACTGCGCCCTGCACCAAATGTCTCAGATGAATAAACATGTCCGTCTGGCTCCATCTTAGGTTGGATCCTGCGCTTTTGCCCTTTTAAACTCCTTGTCATACTCTTTCCACCCATCCCCACCTTGTGTAGCATGGGCGACTGTGATCCTATTCTGATAACACGCCATTTCAGATCCAACCTCTGGGAAATGCTCTAACCTGACAGCCATGAATATAGTGAAACCCTGTATCCAATTGGCCAAGTTCTCTTGAACTCTGTATTTCAGGACTATATTGGACCATTCCTTGTTCCTTTTCGCCTCTTCCCTGTCTGCCTCATCAATCAAGAGGGAAAACATGCTAACGTATTCCCCCCTCCAGATCCTTTCCTTAGTCTCCTTTTGACAGATGCCGCCCCAACTGCTCCCTCCCGGAGCGCAGCTCCCCCAAACCTAGTGGAGGTAGTGTTGCCCTCGTACCTGCTGGTGCTGCTGCATCAGCCGTCTTGCCCGCGTCTGCTATTCTTCGCATCGCTGCTTATCTCCCGGACACCTTTGTCACCGGGGACTGGTGCTGTGGCAACGGGTGCTACACCCCTTGCCGGTACTGCCGGAACCTCGCCTGGCCTCCCCTTTCCTAGTTCAGCCATCAACTTATTTGCCCTTTCAATGGCATCCCCCCCGCCCGTTGTCGCCCCTGCGGCGTGAGACCAGCTCCCTACCATCTCCAGCCAGGGCAGGACTACTGCTAAGTTGGCGGCTATGTCTGGTTCTGCCGGGTCTGCTCTGCCCGTCCCATCCACCGGGGGAAGAGTGGGTTCAACAATGGGTCCCACCGGCACAGCATCCCTTGGACCCCCTTTGCCCACGGGGCCCGGCGTGTCCGCTGGTGGGACTGGGTCACCTGCACCCCCTTCACCCTAGGGGGCTTGTCGCGGGTGCAGGCTCACTTCTTGGTGGGACTGCTGCCCCTTTACCACCAGGCTTGCATGTAACTCCAGGGGCAGTGACAGCCGGTAGGTAGGCTGTCGGGGTGCGCGGGCCTGGGGAGACACTCTTCCCAGTGGGCCTGTGGCCACCCTCGCACGCGCATGCGCATCAGGGCGCAAGTATGCAGAATTTTGCAGCCCCCGTTTATGGAGTTTAAGGCACAGGGCGTAGGGGTGGCCCGGGGGAGAATAGCCGTCCGATAAGCTGTACCCCCTGCGCATGCGCAAGCCTACTCCGGCAGAGTAAATTGTAGTTTGCTGGGATCTAGAGGCTGCCAGTCATTGACCTTGCCGTAGGCTCTAGAGGGGACACGCAGAAAGTGAATTTATGCATTGTTAGATTTACGGTAGGAGTGTCGTGTGTATTAGCATTTAAGTTACAAACAATATATCCGGACTGGCGGCGCACCGGGGGATTGCCCGGTGCCCGCAATGGCCAGTCCGGCCCTGGTCCTGGACCTGGTTGAGGGTGTACACATCACCTTTCAGTACCATTTTGTTGCTCCCAGCGAGTGGATGCAGAGGCTTCGTGCAGTCGCATGGGTTCTGCTGAGGTGAGCGTGTTTCAGAATATCATGTCCTTAAATCGCTGCTACGCCATGTTTCCCAGTCTGACTGCAGCCGAAAGAAATGTATATACCATGATACAGACAAATTCTGACTGAAGGAATTGAACATTTAACAAGGCCGATCGGCATTATATTATGTTAAGAGACTTCAGTAAGGGCTTTAAAAAACTATTTCCTTGGGCCGATGAAAGCAGCCATTTCCTTAAGTGTTAAGTAGAACCCACACAGGACTTCAATTGGAGCAATTTATCTATGCTAGATAATCGAAAAACAGAGCAACAGAGAAGCATTGCAGCACTCCTCCCCTCACTAGTGGGAGGTGGGATGATATGAAAGAATCGCACCATCGAGCAAGATGATTAACCAGAGAAGCAAGACAATATTCCAAACAGTATTACATAGTTTCAATAAAGGATGTGGAGGAAGCCAGGTAGGAAGAAGGGCACTTTAATTGTGTATGATGTCCCAGAGGCAAGTGGCAGTGATGTGCAGCATTAGAGGGCCCCTCCTACATTGTGCATAATGGGCACTGCCTAGCGGCAGACACAGGAGTGTGTAGGCAAAAAAACAAAAAATTGAGCACTCCATGACATCCTGAGATTAGCCTCCCACAGCACAGTGCACCTGCATTTTGCAGGCACTACTCACCTCTACTTCCTTTTCAACTTGCCTGTGCAGATAATTATTCTTCAGTAGTGATGGAGCGCTGAATGTGTGGCCATTCCTTGCTTTAGAAATGCAAAAAGCAGTAGGGGACTGTGGGTGACCTCATGGTCACAGGTTCAAATCCTGGGCAGGTCCACTCAGCCTTTTATCCTTCTGAGGTTGATAAAATATGTACGCATTAATTTGGGTGTCAATAAATATCTGTTATTTAGCGCCAAGATACCTTTCAGGGTGGACGTGCACACAAATACACATGTTCTGTTTGACACAGTCAATGTCAATCACAATACTTGTAGGCTTTGTCACTAGCTCCTCTGATTTGCCACCGTTCCTCCTCCTGTGGTAAGGACACGAAACACATACAGATAGTAGCATCTGCCAGACACAGCGCTGAAATAGCAAAGTAAAGTCTGAAGCGCTAGGTATACCACATTATTGTGGTAATTGTCCATTTCTATAGATTTTAAATGTAAGTGTTTCTTCCCCAACTTCCTTTACGAGCTACGGGGACAGCATTTTCAGGAAGCTTTTAAGATACAGGAGTTGAATCAGCATCAACACCGACCAATAGCACTTCCCCACCACACACACAGAAGTGCATTCTCTGTAGTGGCATTTCAGGCCCCCCTCATTAATGCATCAAGCAAGTTAAAATGAAATAGTAACAAAACAAGCCATGCTCACAAAGGTAAAAGCACACAGAAGTAGCACATAGCCCCAAATGACAAAGGTCACGGTAATAGCGACGGCCAGTCTTTATGCGAACAATATGTTGCATCCTGGGACTTTTTCAGGTGCACTTGAACATGGTACGTTTGGCCTGGAAAATCCCCTTTATCAAGCTGTTGCCAGGTGTCTTTCTTGAGTGGCAGGCAAGTGCCTTAAGTGAGGTGTATTAAGTACCTAGGTTTCTTACAGTGAGGCAGAGGGGCCCCAGTAGGCCCCACAAAAATGTGGGCTGTGTTAAAACATAAAACAGGGGATCTTAGATCCTGATATTAATGTATTTTAATGTATTAATGTCTTTGGACCACTCACATTGTTAACATGTAAACAGCCTGGGAGGATTGTGAGCAGAACCATACAGTATTTAACTGCACATGGAAAATTCCTTTAGGGAATATTTGTCACATTGCAATTAAATGAAGACATTCATTGCTTAAGGCCACATGTTTCTAAACTCACCGGAAGGCGGGCTGTCATAGTGAGGACATTCACCAACTTATGTCCTTGGTGTCTACTCTAGGAAGACATTTTCACCCCACCCCATACTAACTAGAGCCTCTAGGTGGTATAAATAGTGGGCGGCCAGCAGGATGCTCACGTGCTGAGGCATCTGTAGCAGTGAGTGTTGCTTGCCGAAAATGCAGAGGATATAAGGGTTCAAGGCCCCACTGACCTTTCAGTCAAATGGCCACTTGCGCGAGCAGATTTAATGGTGAGTTCAAAAGGGCATAGGAGGGGTGATGGCTATGGCAAAGAAAACCTGGACAGTTTTAGGATGAGTAACTTATATAGCCTGAGAAGATTGTAAGCAGAACAGTACAGTTGTCGACAGCACATGGAAAACTTCTTGAAGGAATAGTGCTAGAACTCAGGCAAGTATACTATCCCTGGCCACTGCTCTCCGGGACATCAGCGGGTCTTAGAATAAAATGGCAGCCAGTCCATCTACTCTTATAACCAAGCAGCCCTTGCCATGTGACAACACAAAGTTATTTATGGCCATTAGGAAATGTAGGGCTTAAGGAAAATGTGCCTACACCACACCAGTGGAGTGTAGGGTAATAATATCAGTCTGGGGCACCGGAGAGGGGGCGATCTATCTCCTACAACAATAGGACTCTATGGCGGGTGTTCCTCCTGGCACGGTGTCAGTCGTAAGGGAGAACTCCGCATACCAGCCAGCACTTATACTTTCAAGAAGGCTCCTCCGAGTTGTAAGATGGGGGTTGGCAACACAGAACATAAGTCACGCCATAACTAAATAATCTTGTCTAATAACGCTGTTAATAATTGGGGTGACAAGGTGGTACGGGATTGGGGGCATGCTACTGGGAGTATATAAATTATGATTTTGAAAGGAAACATCATGGGTATACACTGCTGTCGCCGGCGCAGTTGGGCACAAGCAGATGTAATGTAAAAGGACCGGGGATCGGGTCGGCGGGCTCCTACTTTAAGGGTCCCCGATATGAACAGTGCTGTCTTTAATGTGCGTAACCTCCCTGAAGGATGAGCAGGGCTCATATCACTGTTGAGAGTATTGATGGGTTGGAAGATGCCATGTGCCCCCATTATTGGGTAGGGGTTTATACTAAGGAGGATCCGAGAAACAGGTGACCTCGAATTATAGGAAGGCAGCAGGGCAATTCATAACCAGTCCTAGGGGTACATTTGGGCAGTACCAGCAAACAACGTGTATGGGGCAATTTGCGGGAGGAGATTGGTAGAACAGCATGGGTCTATCAAGCTACAATACAGGGTAATGTGCACAGCCATAACCCTACCGGCTTTGGGAGGCATCGTTCCCCTCCAGGTAATAAGGATCAATTAAAAGATGGGGCATGTAGGTCAGAGCTAATTAAAGAGGCCTTTAACCCTGTAGTTGACCAGGCACGGGCACTTTTAATGTAGTTGAATAAAGCAAGGGAATTTACTTGGTGATGCACAAAAGACAATTATCCACTGGGACAGGATTATAGCACAATATGGGTTCAAGAGATTTGCATCAGTAAAACGGTGAGAGGTGCACATTTAGTCTCCAATCAATGTAAATGTGCTCTCAGCAAAACCAGTCAAATAACAGTACATGTCTCAGGATGCTTCACTTAATTTAAAGACTGCCGGCCCCGTGACTAGCACAGCCAGGGGCTGTAGGAACGTTGTCCTAGACAGAGGGGCACGGTTCTCAAGGTTTTGGGAACACATGTTGAGAGGACAACGGCTGACAAAGTTTTAAAGCAATTCGCATTTCCATAATTTATGAGAGGGCAGACAAGATTTGAGCATCCTTTTTCCCAACGTTTTCTCAAGCACAAAGCATTCCCACTTGCCTGCATCCCGACAATATCTGTATCCGAATTTTGCTGCTGGGCCAACTACGCTAGGGTTGGTGCATCAGCACAGCAACTTCACATCAAAAAACCATAGTTAGATTGGGGTTGCTTTCCAGGCAATGTAGGAAGCTGGCTCTGTACATGCTATAGCAAAAAGAGATATAGTGGGCACAGAGTTCAGTGGGTCCCCAGAGGTATAGCAGAGGCTGAAGTAGAATGCACCTCATTCTATTTTGTGGTAGTGTGGTTGAGCAGACAGGCTTATCAGAGGTTAGTGTAAGCAATTGTGTACACACTCGGGCAAGAATGATGTCACAAACTCAAAGACTGCATCCAGACCAATGGTTTGCCCTTCCACATGAGAACATGAAATGAAGCACAGCACTTGAGGCACATTTATGGGAACCTTCAGTCACACCCCTGTTTCAGGTCCACCCTTGCCTTGCGTTAGGCAGTAGAGGCACACTGGGTGTCCATGAAAGGGCAGGATAAAGCCCCCAACACCGAGAGACATACTAACAATTGGCTGGGTTTGGGGAGGGTTAGGCTTTTTGCCCCAGCACAAGCGATGCAATGGTATGATATGGCAAAACACCTAACTCTCTTCTAGTCATGACAAGTAATCATCATCCCCCGGGGGTCCGATTTCTTGCTGGTGTTGTACTCCCATACAAATGGAGGTAAGCAGGTAAAGATAAATGAATTGTGTTGGCCACAAACAATAACTTATTAACAAATATACTCATGGCCTGGGAGGCAAACACCAAAATGCTTACCAGTGAATCCCAAATTCGGGGCCTGGGCAGTGAGGGGCATATACAGGGCACAGCCAACCCCTAAACAGAAGGCACAAATTGGTACGGAGAGCACCATAGGGCCATCACATGGAACTGTGCTTAACCCCTTCAGTGCCCGCCCCTTTCCCCGCCCAGTGCCGGCCGTTGCATTAGCGGGCGGGGTCTATGACGAGCTGGACTCGTCATGGGCACAGCGCCACCGCGGCCCATGACGAGTCCAGCTCGTCATGGGCACTGAAGGGGTTAAAGAAGAGAACAGTGGTTCCCAACTTCTGGGGCGGCCATCGAACATTGCTACAGAAGGGTAAATAAAGCCATGTGCAAGCTCACCAAGCAGAAAGGCTTGGTTCAACTCAAACTCAAAATTAAATAAGATAAAATAAGAAGGGCTTGGTAAATTAGGGGTGGCCTCATTGGTGCAAACACCACATGGTACCCCGATAGGGACAGGGCACACCTGCCAGAGGTAGATAGGGAATTGGTCCAGCTAGAAGGACTGGAAACTGCAGGTTGCAGGAGATTATGGAGCCTGCCATGGTGGGAGAGGGGGTCCCGGATATGACGGTGGCCACATCCAGGCAGGCGCGGTGCGTCCATTGGGGCGTTGGGGCGTTGCCCCCCCCCGCACCCGCAGCTCCCTCTTCGGTGTCTCTGAACTTAGTTTACTTAAGTTCAGAGACGCCGAGGGTGGGGAGAACTGACAATGCATGTCAGTCAGCATGACGTCGGACCGTGGGCGGTCCGGCGTCATGTTGACTGACATACAATGTCAGACAAGCCAGGGAAAGGCAGCACAAGTGCGCATGAGTGGGCATGGAGAGTAATTTTTAGCCCGTGCCCAGTCATGCGTACTTGTGTTTTTACTGCCTTGTGCATGCCCATTAGGAGCCCCTCGGTCTCCTAATGGGCAGGCGGCGGGCGTAGCGTAAGCTGTGCCCTCAGCCAATCCTGGCGCTGCAGCAGCGCCAGGATTGGCTGAGGGGTTGCCACTCCAGTGCTGACGTGGTGTTCCGGTTTGAAGGGGGCAGAGGTGCCAACGCGGACCAGGAGCAGAGGCGGTCAGGTAAGTTTTTGTTTTAATTTTATTCAGCTCTCCCGCTGCTGGTGGTAGGGTTGGGGTGGTGTTTAGGGTTAGGTGGTAGGGTTGGGGTGGTGTTTAGGGTTGAAATTTGCTAGGGTTCCCGGAGTCTAGGGCTCAGGGCCCGATTCAGGTTCGTGCATAATGGTGTTGGGAAGGTTTTAGGGTGGTTTTGCAAAATTCCATCCAGATTTGGCTGAGTTGGGGTTGGGAAGGTATGGCTAGATTTGATGCAGATTTGGCTGGGTTGGTGTTGGGAAGGTTTTAGGGTGGTTTGTCAAAATTCCATCCAGATTTGGCTGATTTTGGGGTGTTTTTGTGGGTTTGCGGGGGTCTTGTGTTTGGGTGAAAAGTCCTACCCCTTCCAGTGGATGGATTTGTGTACTTCTTGCTGAGATTCTTGGGAATGGCTGGAACTAGTGTCCCAGTGAGTTTGAAGATGATCGAAGTAGTGGAAGTGCAAAAAAAGAGTATTTTTTGTGAAGGCCCGGATTGCAATGTTATCCAATGGGCGGTGTTGGGGTGCGTGGAGAAGTGTTTTTTAGGGGGTTCCAGTGGATCGACAGGAACGGGGGCTGCTGTGAGTGGCAGGGAGTGGAATTGATGGGTGTGCAGGAAGTTTGGGAGGAATCGATCGATGGGAAGGGTGTTTTTTGGCAAAGTCGAGGAAGGGAAAGAGCTGGCGTAGGAGCCCATGTTAAACGTGAGTTTTGCGAACCTAACAGTACCACACCCCTGTTTTTGTGACAAATGGCACAGCCAGCACTCATGTATATAACATAGACACATCACATAACGGTGGATGGAATGTATATGGAGGATAGGGGCTACATTGTTGTATTATAAAACACAGGAATCAAAAACATAGGAAATTCAGGGGATCCAACGTTGTAATCTGACGACATTGGAGTGAACACTTAGAATGCTCAGTCAATGAAATTCACATTTGTTTGTGTTTTACCGCATTTATGCCATCTGGAATTTCCCATATTTACTGCTAAATGCATCTATTGCTTCATTTTCCCCAAAACAGGGCCGGAGCGTTACCCTGTGACCGGAGTGTTCTAGCCCCCCTCTCCGACCTTCCTGCTCCATCCTACAGGCTTTCTTAGGCGCTGTTTCTTGTTTTATTTCCTCCCAATTCTCTCAGGTTTATACAAACCCGTCGAGATCTGTCAGTCAGACGAATGGACTTTTGCAAAACGCATGCTTGGAATGTCTCCTTCATCCATTGTCCTGTTTCACATGTGTCAAAATATATTTCGCCTGCGCGGTACTGCTGCGAAAACGTCCTAAGGTACAAAATAGCTGTTTTTTATTTTGCTTAATAAAAATAAACCAACCCAACGAGCTTGCTTTCGTTGATGTTTTCAGATTGACAGTCTCAGCTGCCTGTTATTGTTGCTTTCACATTTCAGAGGAATATCCATATTTTTGCTTTTCTGTAGTTTGACTACTTTTCTATATAATATAACTGGATATTGATTATGAAAATATGTCGTGGTGCCAGTTTACACCGGAAGTCATCTCTGCTCCCATGATGAGGGACTATGGATATAGGCGAACTCCTCTTCATGAGTCAGCAGGCACATTATTGGAACAGATATTGATGCAATAGATAACCAAAAAATGGCACCCTCCTTAAAATGAGAATGTGCATTTAGTCCCCATCATGTTTCCAGAGACGGTAACTTCTCCAAAACCTATTAAGGCCGTTTTATTCGGCTGGACTGAATGGCACACTGCACTGCTGCTGCTTGGCCACTGAGCCTTTAGTGATATAGGGAGGGCCACTGGAATTATTTGTCAAGGGAGGGGGCAAATTATGCAGCAAGTATGGATCAAATTATGTGGCTGGGTGTACTAAATTGTGTGGCAACAGAAGGCAAATTATGCGGCCGAATGCAGCACATGTTGAAGCAGCATTGCTCATGGTAACAGTGTATGGGCATAGGTTTTTACCTTAACACCTAAATATAGCAATCAGCAACTGAAAAGTGATTTGCCTCTGCGTGATGAAAGACCTGCCACAGCTGGCAACACGTGGAACTAAGCAACTTTTGATCAGTTTGAGTTAGTAACATTTTTTGGGGTATACTTTGCAAATAATGCAGAATCCATAATTAGGCTGAAAACACCGCAGCTCAGAATCACATAATGCCAGTGGCTAGAATCCAGCTCATCTGGATAGCGCTCAAAATGACCTTCTAGCAGACTTGGACACTTTCAATTAACTGGGAGCCTGTAAGAGGCTGGCCGCTCCTTAGGGGTTCATAAGTCCTGCCCAACCAAAACAGCATTCAGATGTTAGCGCTTCATGTGCCGTACTATGCATAATGCCCTCTAGGTGCAATGGGCGTGTACTCCAGCTTTGTGCACGCCATGAGCACTATGGTATTACAGAAGGGGCCCCAGACGCTTGAGTGGCATCTTTTGTAATACTGATGGTGTTGTTATACATGAAGTGCCAGCACTATCTTGAGAGGGCGTTCACTCATTTGCATGGAGGTGTGGCATCATGCCAACTAGGGAATCACTTTGCCTTAAAGCCCACGCCCTATTACAGAGGCAGGTGCAGAGGCAGAGAGGTTCTTAGGAGGCACACTGACAGTGGGCAACAAGGAGGTGGAGCACTGTCAGTGAGCTCTAAAGGGCAGCCCTCTGAAGGAGACAAAGGTCGTCCCCTGTACCCCCGCTCCCCCCAGACATTCTGCTGCTGGTGTGTACATTCACTCACTGCACTCAAATCTCAGCCCCCTCTTTGAAGTGCAGCAGGCTGTTGACTGCACTGTGAAACATGGAGGGGCTTGTAAGCATCCGCACCATATTTCAAAGACAGCTTTTCCCAAAAGGAGGCACACGTTTGTGGCTGCCCCTGGGGCTGTGCATTTCTGATAAAAGGGTGAACTATCCCGGTCTGCACTGGGCATACCTTAAGAAAGATGCACCTGGCACAGACTGTGACAGTGTGAACATTGCCTAATCTGAGACCAGCAGTTCAAGCAAATTGTTTAAAGCAGAACAGACCTCCACTATCCCTAGAGGCAGGGGCGTAGCATCCACTGGTGCAGCCAGTGCAGTGGCACCGGAGCCTACAGGTGGGGTGAGGCCCAGTCTCCCTTGCACAAGCTGAAGTTATATTAGAGGATGCCATTTCAAAATGTTCAAACACAGAGCCTGGCGTTGTGTTTACTCCTAAAGGAAGAGATAGGTTGGAGTAGAAGACAAGGGAGAAATACAGGCGATGAAAGACAATGAGGGGGTGAAAGAAGGAGAGGAAAATGTAACACAGTCAGGGCCTAATTTGAGCCGGTGGTTTCCGATGCTCAGTACCGTTACTTAATCATCAACACCGGCGCTTTTCATGAGCACAAGTCAAGGACATATATAGTAGGCAGGGGGAGATTAAGTGATTTGCCCAGAATAACAGGATGTTGAGCAGACCCCGAGACTCAAACCTAATTCCCCAGCTCTGAAGTCGGGAGCTGTGAACTTTACCCTCATCCTCTTCCCACTTTCACGGTTAGTGGTTGGTTCTGTGTCAGGTGGCCCTAACAGGAGAAATGGGCCGGAGCAAGCTGCCTGCTGACGAGAGACCCGGTGCTTATTTCTTTATTTATTTATTACAAATTAACCACTGAAGAGAGTATGAGTTAAAGATCAAAAAGAAATAGAAACAAGATGGGTATGAGGAAAAAAGATGAGGAAAAGAAAGATGCCATAAATAAAGATGTTGGGAGAAAAGAGAAGGAAGAGAGACAGAGGAAGGTGTAGGGAGGAGGGTGTGAAAGGCCGGAAGATGATGAGCTAGGAATGAAAACAGGGAGATGAGAAGGAAAGACAGGTTGAATGGGAAACTTTGATATCCCCAAGAAGGGGCTGTCATTACTGCAGCATGGGCAGTGACACCAAGGTCCAGGATTGTTATGGGCC
This sequence comes from Triturus cristatus, assembly GCF_964204655.1. Taxonomy (NCBI): domain Eukaryota; kingdom Metazoa; phylum Chordata; class Amphibia; order Caudata; family Salamandridae; genus Triturus; species Triturus cristatus. The sequence continues at coordinate 253,816,759 of NC_140585.1, read as the reverse complement.
CCTGCCTGCGCCCCAGTTATATCTTTATTTTTAATACTGGCTCTGGGTCTCAATTATTTTACTTGCATTATAGGACTCATAAAACCCAGGCTGTGCCACTGCCTGGAGGCACAACCAGCAACTCTTCGTTCCATGGTCTCGTGTTGGCTTTAACTGGAAAGGGACATTGAGACCAATCAAGTTACCAACAGCAAAGGGAATGATGAGCAGTGCGAGGAGACTGCGCCCCCGATATGAAGCCAGCGAACATCTCTGTGCCTGGAAAATGTGCCAGAATGAGAGAAAAGCATGCAGGAATATGGGTGGAACCGACCCCCATAGTTTTCACTCTTTGAGGTTTTGTAACTTTTTATCAGGAGGGATTACCGATCCCACCCTTATCGAGGATCCCCGAATGCGGGAGTGTCTTCCCAGTTACTAGCCCTCTTGTAATCTGGCCCTTAAGGAGTGTCACCACATTGCAGATACCAGTACCATGCGACTGCTAGAGTTACACATCTGAGGATGCTTTCAGTCTTTACCAAAAGGCCTCAGAATTTACAAATAATCTTCACAAACCCCTACTGTTCAACGTTATGTAGAGAAACTAGTACATAATGTTAGCAGACTCTTTCTACACCATGACGTAGCATACATATATATATACATATATATATCTATATATATGTATATATATATATATCACTGAAAAAACCATAGGTTTCAGGGGCGTTATAGTTAGCTGGACTTTTCACTTGTACAAAACCATTGAAATTCCCCCGTTATAGTTAGTTCAGCTAACTATAACTCGCGCGCCCGCAATGCACTGCTGATGACGTCACATATTACATCACTCATGACATGGTCAGTGACATCATTCATGACATCACTGATGACATCTCAAACGACATCACTGATGACATCATTGATGACATCATCCAGTGAATATATGTTTTTCTGAAAATTACATATGTTTTATATATGTATATCTCAAGGTCGATGGAAGAATAAATGGGTATTTAAGTGTCTAAATGGATGATTTGTTTTTGAAAAATTGATTGTATAACTGACTGATTAAGTGTATCTTGGTGAATACATGGCTTAGTGAGTAATGTGTAAATATGTAAATATCTGTATCAGTCTCTCACTTTGTGTATAAGTGGCTGCATGGGTTGGTGAGTAGCTACATGAGTGTCTATATTGGTTATTAGTTGTTTTTTTGAGTATCAGTATGAGTGTATGAGTGTCTGTATGACTCGGTGGGGGGAATTACATAGTGCATAGGTGCATGAATGAGTGACTCACTGTTTGCATGTGTTGAAGACAGCATGTGTGCAGGACTGTATGGGTGGATGAGTGTGTGCATGGGTGTGTTAGTGAGTGAATGAATGTCTCAATAGTGTCTTTATGAGTAACTACATATGTTTTAAACTAGTATATGTGACTATTGGTGTATATACGTGAGTATATGTGAGAGTGAGAGATTGAAAGAGTTCCTGTATGAATAAGTATGTGTTTCTATAAGTGATTGTTTAAAAGACTAAGTATGTGTAAGTTTCTGTTGAAGTAAGTGTGGTGGTGTATGTATAACTGTATATGCAAGTAAATGGATGTTTGATCCTTTATTAACATGAGTGACTATGTGTGTGCGTAACTCTATGGATGAGTGGTGTTGTGTAACAGGATGTAAAGGTGTATGAGTACATATGATGAGTGAGTACATGTATTAGTGACTGTATAGGACTCTTGGTGACTGAGTGGGTGTGTATGTGGATCTTAGAATTACTGAATAGGTTGTTGTAACTGGTATTGGTATGTCCATTGTTTTGAAAATTGTAGTTTCTATTTTTGAATGTGTGTATCAAAGGTTATATTAGGGGGAGAGGAGGTCTGCCACTCTATCACAAGGATGATGTCATCAGTGATGTCATTTGAGATGTCATCAGTGAAGTCATGAGTGATGTCACTGACCATGTCATGAGTGATGTAATATGTGACGTCATCAGCAGTGCATTGCGGGCGCGCGAGTTATAGTTAGCTGAACTAACTATAACGGTGGAATTTCAATGGTTTTGTACGAGTGAAAAGTCCAGCTAACTATAACGCCCCTGAAACCTATGGTTTTTTCAGTGAATTTCTAAGGTTTTTTAAATGCTGATTCCTAACTATAACGTGCCTGAAACCTATGGTTTTTTCATTGAATTTCAGAGGTTTTTTAAATGCTAATTTCTAACTATGCCTACAGAGATAGGACATGTGAAGAAAGAAGAAAAAACGCACAGAAAGAAAAAAAGAAATGCAGAAAGAAGCAACAGAAGTCCTCAAAGACGAAGAAAAGTGCAGGAAGAAGGACAACGTGCAGAAAGAACAAACAGAAGAGCAGAAAGAAGACTTGTTGCAAAATCATCCTGTACCCTCAACTTTCTCAGACGGACACTGGTGGTAACTGAGTCTGACTAACCAGTCCTCGAGCCAGTGCTATGTTAAAAGACACTAAGAATACAGTGAAAACACCTACATACACTAGGGAACACTATGCGTTGGGGTCCCCCTGTGATTAGCATGACCTCCTCTGTAAGCCCCTAGTATATAATAGGGCAGGGGATTAAAACTACCTCTTAAAATGCGCCACAGGGCGTGTTTGCACATGTCACCTCAGGCCCCGTCCCCTCCCTTCCCCACTGTGTAAACACACCCTGTGGCCGTTTTAAGTTGGGAGATTAAGTCCCCTTGAATCCTGAGGGTCCCTAGGGTCCAACTAGACCACTAGGTACCTCCAGTAAGCGCCACAGAGCTGCGTTGCAGAGAGATGTAAAAGGGGGCACAGCCTAGACCACCTCTCTGCAATGCAGCGCAGTGGTGCTTACTGGAAGCACCTGGTGGGCCAGTTGGCCCCCAGGGTCCCTCAGGATTGAAGGGGAAGTATTTCCCCAACTTAAAACACACCACATGGCGTGTTTGCACACGTGAACTCAGGTCCCGTCCCCTCCCTTCACCACTGTGTAAACACGCCCTGTGGCCGTTTTTAGTTGAGAGATTAAGTTCATTTGAATCCTGAGGGTCCCTAGGGTCCAACTAGCCCACTAGGTACCTCCAGTAAGCGCCACAGAGCTGCGTTGCAGAGAGGTGTAAAAAGTGGCACGGCCTGGACCACCTCTCTGCAACGCAGCTCAGTGGCGCTTACTGGAAGCACCTGGTGGGCTAGTTTGCCCCCACGGGTCCTCAGGATTGAAGGGGAATTATTTCCCCAACTTAAAACGTGCCATAGGGCATGTTTGCACACGTCACCTCAGGCCCCGTCCCCTCCCTTCCCCACTGTGTAAACATGCCCTGTGGCCATTTTTTAAGTTGGGAGATTAAGTCCCCTTGAATCCTGAGGATCCCTAGGGGCAAAATAGCCCACTAGGTACGTCCAGTAAGCGCCATTGCAGAGAGGTGTAAAAAGGGGCACGGCCTGCACCACCTCTCTGCAACGCAGAGCAGTGGCGCTTACTGGAAGCACCTGGTGGGCTAGTTTGCCCCCAGGGTCCCTCAGGATTGAAAGGGGAATTATTTCCCCAACTTAAAACGTGCCATAGGGCGTGTTTGCACACGTCACCTCAGGCCCCGTCCCCTCCCTTCCCCACTGTGTGAACATGTCCTGTGGCCATTTTTTAAGTTGGGAGATTAAGTCCCCTTGAATCCTGAGGATCTCTAGGGGCAAAATAGCCCACTAGGTACGTCCAGTAAGCGCCATTGCAGAGAGGTGTAAAAAGGGGCACGGCCTGCACCACCTCTCTGCAACGCAGAGCAGTGGCGCTTACTGGAAGCACCTGGTGGGCTAGTTTGCCCCCAGGGTCCCTCAGGATTGAAAGGGGTTTATTTCCCCAACTTAAAACGCGCCACAGGGCGTGTTTGCACACGTCACCTCAGGCCCCGTTCCCTCCCTTCACCACTGTGTAAACATGCCCTGTGGCCGTTCTACGTTGAGAGATTAAGTCCCCTTGAATCCTAAGGGTCCCTAGGGTCAAACTAGCTCACTAGGTACCTCCAATAAGTGCCACAGAGCTGCGTTGCATAGAGGTGTAAAAAGGGGCGTGGTCTCAGAACACCTGTCTGCAACGCAGCTCCCTGGCGCATACTGGAGATACCTGTTGGGTTAGTTGGCCCTCAGGGACCCTCAGTATTGAAGGGGAATTAATTCCCCAACTTACAACTGGCCAGGGGGCGCGTTTGAGGAGTGCTGAAAGGAGGGGGCGTGGCATCCGGCACGATGCCGGTCTTTTATGTATTTAATTGTTTTAAGAAGGAGGGCTGTGTGCCCCCCCCTTCTTTTTCTAATTTATTGGCCCTGGGGACCCCATCCCCCAGGGCCTGCACAATAATTTTTTTTGTTGAAAAACATTCTTTTGGCCCTCCCAAGGCCTTATTCGGCCCCGGGGATCCCACCCCCTGGGTCATGGCCTTTTTCTTTTTATTCTTTAGGAGGGGGGCTGTGTTGCCCCCTCCTCAGGCCACTTTTGGCCCCGGGGACCCCATTCCCCGGGGCCGGCCTTTGTTTTTTATTATTTTTTAATAATATATATTTATAGAAACACCTAGGACATGCTGGACAAACCGTATGTACCTATCACTATGACGATTTGCGTGATATTCATTAAAAGGCGACTATGCATACAATGAATCCATGTGGAATGTATTTACACCACTAGTGAAGCTCTGACGTGTCTGACGCCCTACCGTGCCTAATCCCGGCGCCCCCGCCGATGGGTACTCTCCAAGTAGACACCCTTGTTGTTTATTTATACAAACATGGGTAGCTATTGATGGGCACATTTAATACACACGCACACCAAGCCATTCAAAGGGGATTCGACAAAAATTCGACCAAACTATGCAAGAAACCCCCCTCACGGTTAATACAACACACATCCACCGCCAGATGTGTAATGCTTTTTATTTTACTCTCTGGAAAGGAGACGAACCTCACTTGAGAGTCACAGCGTACTCCTGGCTGAGCCCAATGCTGTGTTACACCCACCAGTGCCCGCCGAGTGCCACACACCTCTGTGTTGTATTCCACCAGCTACTGCGTATGCTATGACACTCTCTAGCCCATGTGCACTGTAACACCACCCCATGAATATGTCATTCCACACTTGCCTTCGCACGGGTTATATTGCCCCATCTAACGTGCCTTCCTCGATGCCTATGTTATAACGCACAGCACTATGCCATACATATTACAATCTGGGATCCATATCTTTGTCACAGTGCATATGCAACGTTACACTCCCCAGCACATATTTTATATTACAACTTTAGAGACTAGTTAGGTTACACAACACTGCCCTATGCATATTACACACCAAGGCGCATTTCGCATAGCACGCGCTAGTGCCTGTGCTATCTTGCGCTCTCCAATGAATCTGTCATTGCGCACAATGTATTGCATATTATATTTCACGCCCCGGTTCATCTTATATCACACTTTTTGGTGCATAGTTTATACCATATACTATATCTAGTTTTCATTTTCAATTGTGCTCTCAGGACTATGTTCTATAGAACACTGCGTCCACCTACCCTTTTCACAGGCATTACATTTTGCGATGGGGGTGGAGGGTCAGGGGGTGTTTCTGCCAAGTGAGCCCGGAGTCACAGTCACAAACGTCCTCTTCTTCCTGAATAAAAGTGAGATTATGCTGCATACTTGTTCATATTTTAAGTAGTTCGCACAGACACACATTTTAAAAACAATAAAGTTCCTTATACCCACCTTCTCTGAACAGTTAGCTTGCTGCCCCATCCACCTCCTCCCTATCTTCTGTTGTCTGAATCCATGGACTAGCCTCCTCCCTCCTGCCATGCATGGTCTGATGTGCTGCCACTGCCCTCCATTTACCATGATGTACCAGTCCACTCCTCCTGCCCTCCATTGCCCAATTCTATGGCCCATCATTGACCTCCTGCTTAGCCTCTGTGCTTAGCTTGCTGCTCCTATTCTCCTTCCCCCTGCCCTCCGATGTCTTTGTGCATGCCCCTGCTCCATCCTTTTTGCCCACCATGTTCCATGGACCTGCCACTCCTATTTACTCTGAGCGTTCTGTTGAGCTGCCACTTCCCTCCTACCTGCCTAGCATTGTCAGATGACTGTAACCTGTCCCTGCCACCCCCACCCTGCCTGTCCACATGCCATGCCCCTATCCCCTTCCTCCTGTCCTCCATGACCATTTTACTGCCACACCCTTCTGCCCTCCCTGGTCTGTTGTGCTGCAACTGCTCCTCCTGCCTGCCCCGCGCGGTCTGTTGTGAGGCCCCTTCCCCTGAACTCTCTTGTCTGTGCCCAGGTCCTGACCCTCCCTTCTATCCTCCATGGTCCTTTGTGCATGCCCCTGCACCCTCCTTCTTGCCTATCATAGCCATTGTGCTGCCACTAACCCTCCCACTTGCCATGCATGGTCTTCTGTGCTGTCATGGCCCCTCCCACCTTCCCTGTGTGGTCAGCTAGCCCCCCCTGACCCCCTCCCACCTTCCCTCCATGGTCTGTGTGTATGCCATCATAGTCTCACTGTTGCTCTCCATGGTGTGTCTTGTTTCTAGTGCCCATCCTCCCTGACCTCCATGGTCATCTTGCTGCTACTGCCCTGCCCCCTTGCCCCCAGCCCTCTGTTTCCATGTGCAGACCCCTATTCCCTCTCTCCTGGTTTGTCTGTTCCATTGTAATGCCCCTGATCCGCCCTTTATGGTCTGTTATGCTGCAGCTTTCTCTCCTGTCTGTCCATTATGGTCAGCTAGCTACCATTGCCTCTTTCCCCTCTGTTCTCTGTTGTCCATGTGCATGGTCCTGTCCCCTCCCTTTTGCTTTCTATGGATTGTTGTGCTGCACTCCCGTCCCGTATGCCCTGTGTGGTGTATTGTGCTGCTGCAAACCCTGATGCCTGCCCTTTAGGGTGAGTTTGGTGCACCTCTCCATGTCCCTCCTGTCCTCTGTTATCCGAGTCCATGTCCCTACCCCAATTTCTCCTGCCTACCATGATCCAATGTACCATACTTGCGAACATTTTGAACGTGGTAAGAGGGAGATTTTGAAAAAAAACTGGGGTATTGATTTTCCCCTTTGAGTTACATTGAAAAAGAGGAGATTGTAGACAGGAGACAGATCAAATAAAGCCCATTTGAGCTTAAAAACATTGGACGTTTCCTGGCTGAATCGGGTCTGTTGGCATGTATGGTTGTACTACCATTGCCTCTTCCTTCTGCCCACAATGGTCTATTACATTGCCACAGCCTCTCTTGCCAGTCCTGTATTGTTGGTTTGTTACCCATGCCCCCCTTTCCACTGCCCTCCATAGTCTGTTGTGCTGCCACTGCCCTTCCTGCCTGCCCAGTGTGGTCAAATTGTTGCCTTTGCACTCTCCTACCTGCCTTCAATTTTCAGAGTCCGTGCCCCTGGCCTCTGCCTCTCAACAGTATCCCAATGAACAACTAGATTGCTAACATTCTATATTTATTACAAAAGTGTGGAACGCCTGACGTCATCTTGATGTAATCAAAACTGTAATACCTTGAGCATTTCCTTTAGAAATTACATATATGAGAGGGTCTTATTTGCATCAAAATTATGGTTAGTGCTCTAAAAAACTAAAATGAGGACATATTTTCGGAGTTTTCAAATAGCGACATAGAACTTTTAAATTATTTATAATCTTTATGTTTTTTTATCCAGTTGACCATTTGATTAAATGTTGCACCTAGGGGAGAGGATGTGGTGTTACCTCCAGAGCTGCAGACTTTGCAACTGGGGAACCACGTTGGAGTTTCTGCTTCAGCTCAACATTCTGTGATTCTGGTCAAATCACTTAATCTCCCCATGTCTACAACCAAAATGAATTTGATCTTCTGTGATGTAACCAATGCTCATGTAAAGCACTCCAATACCTGACAAGTCTGCACTATATAAAACTGCAAATACACAAAAAATAAGTGTTTTGCATACTTCTGTCAATGGGCTACATCTGGGTGATATTTGTGCTGCATTTGGGCTCTTTGGTTTCTGGTGGCCATCTTGGGAGATTTATTTGTTATGAAGTTTCCTAATTTCCTCATTTACTGCAGTCTCCTCAGTAGGAAATGCTTTTAGTTTTTTACTTTGATTCCATCAAGAAGGTATTCAGATATGTCACACATTTGCCATAAATTCTGAATGTTAGCACTCTAGTTGCTCATTAGATCACTGTAGTAAAGCTACTGCTCACCACGGAAGTCTGCTGCTGATATTAAAAGTGCATGTTTCAGTCTGCATATCAGAATTTTTTCATGAAATAGAAGAGGATTTGAGAAGTCACTCAAAATGTGCCCTAATTTTTCTTTCTTCAGCACTAATCCTAATTTCTATGGCAAAATGAACCCCCTCATTGTGTTCCTTTTTAAATTAAATGTTTTAAGTGTTACCAGTTTATTCCAATCAAGATGGCTTCATGTGTGCCATACTTGTGTCATAAGTAAGACAGTAAGTGCTCTAGTTGTTCTTAAGAACTCTGTGGGACATTCTGTCATTGGGCTATACTTGGGCTACATCTGGGTGATATTTGGGCTACATTTGGGCTCTTTTGTCTCTGGTGGCCATCTTGGGAGATTTATTTGTTATGAAGTTTCCTAATTTCCTCATTTACTGCAGTCTCCTCAGTAGGAAAAACGTTCAGTTTTTTACTTTGGTTCCATCAAGAAGGCATTCAGATGTGTCACACATTTGCCATAAATTCTGAATGTTAGCACTCTAGTTGCTCATTAGATCACTGTAGTAAAGCTACTGCTCACCAGCGAAGTCTGCTGCTGGTATTAAAAGTTCATGTTTCCGTCTGCATGTCAGAATTTTTTTATGAAATAGAAGAGGATTTGAGAAGTCAAAATGTGCCCTAATTGTTCTTTCTGCAGCACTAATCATAATTTTTATGGCAAAATGAACCCCCTCATTTTGTTCCTTTGTAAATTAAATGTTTTAAGTGTTACCACTTTATTCCAATCAAGATGGCTTCAGGTGTGCCATACTTTTGTCATAAGTAAGACTGTTAGTGCTCTAGTTGTTCGTTAGAACACTCTGGGACATTCTGTCATTGGGCCATACTTGGGCTACATCTGGGTGATATTTGGGCTACATTTGGGCTCTTTTGTCTCTGTTGGCCATCTTGGGAGATTTATTTGTTATGAAGTTACCTAATTTCCTCATTTACTGCAGTCTCCTCAGTAGGAAATACTTTCAGTTTTTTACTTTGGTTCCATCAAGAAGGCATTCAGATGTGTCACACATTTGCCATAAATTCTGAATGTTAGCACTCTAGTTGCTCATTAGATCACTGTAGTAAAGCTACTGCTCACCAGGGAAGTCTGCTGCTGGTATTGAAAGTGCATGTTTCAGTCTGCATGTCAGACTTTTTTAATGAAATAGAAGAGGATTTGAGAAGTCACTCAAAATGTGCCCTAATTTTTCTTTCTGCAGCACTAATCATACTTTCTATGGCAAAATGAACCCCCTCATTGTGTTCCTTTTTAAATTAAATGTTTTAAGAGTTACCACTTTATTCCAATCAAGATGGCTTCAGGTGTGCAACACGTTTGTCATAAGTAGGACTGTTAGCGCTCTAGTTGTTCTTTAGTACACTCTGGGAAGCTGCAGTAGAACACAAAGGAATCAACTGACAGTCTCTGCCCTTGTTGGATGTACATGTTTTACTGAGAATGCCAGACGTCATTCTCACATGACTGAGAAAGATAATGTGAATTTACAGAAAATATGCTCTCAGTTTAGCTTACAGATCACCTTCCAAACCTCTGTGGGAAAAGCATGAGAAAATAGTTTTCTCTCAAACATGATTCATGAACTCACAGCAGAAGGCTTTTTCACATGGCAAAATCACCTTAGAACACACCACAATTCCTAAAATGAGTATTGTACCATCAACAAATGATTTATAATGTAACTAAAGTCTTAACACCTTCTATTAACTGCAATGCTTTTTAATGAGGTGCTATCATGTATATTGGTCCCAAGATGGCCGCCAACACTTCTTGGATGAAGTACTGACAGCCAATCAGATCTCACGATGAGATGTGTGGTTAGGCTCCGCCCAGATATATCTATCTTTTTAACTCTAATTTTCTCAGGAACTACTGAACTGATTTACACCATTTAAGCAAAAGGCACGAGTCTGAACAGAGGACTGCCTCTTTGCCAAATTTGGTGTAATTCCGTTCAGCAGTTCTGGCTGTAGCTGCGTCAACAGGTCCTATGGGAAAATGCATGGGGAAAACGCGTTTTGGGACCCCCCTTTTTTCTCGGCCCCCGCTTGACGAATCACCATGAAATTTTCAGGATAGGAGCGTACCAGAGCTGGCCAAAGGTTTGGAAAATTTCGTGAAGATTCGTCAACGGCGCCAACGTTATTCCAAATAGAATGTTGCAGATTTCCTATGGAAAATAGGGCCTAACTATAACTACCTACTCCCAACTTAAAACGCGCCACGGGGCGCGTTTGCACAGTGGTGAAGGTAGGGGGCGGGGCCTGAGGTGATACTGTGCAAACACGCCCTGTGGCGCGTTTTAAGTTGGGGAATTCAGTCCTCTTCAATCGAGAGGTCCCCTAGGGGCCAACTAGCCCACCAGGTACCTCCAGTAAGCGCCATGGAGCTGCGTTGCAGAGTGTTGTAAAAGGGGCGTGGCCTCTGAACACCTCTCTGCAACGCAGCTCCCTGGCGTATACTGGAGGTACCTGGTGGCTAGTTGGCCGCCAGGGAACCTCAGGATTCAAGGGGACTTAATCCCCCAACTTAAAACACGCCACGGGGCGCGTTTGCACAGTGGTGAAGGTAGGGGGCGGGGCCTGAGGTGATATGTGTGCAAACACGCCCTGTGGCGCGTTTTAAGTTGGGGAATTAATTCCTCTTCAATCCAGAGGTCCCCTAGGGGCCAACTAACCCACCAGGTACCTCCAGGAAGCGCCATGGAGCTGCGTTGCAGAGTGTTGTAAAAAGGGGCCGGGCCTCTGAACACCTCTCTGCAACGCAGCTCCCTGACGCATACTCGAGGTACCTGGTGGGCTAGTTGGCCCCCAGGGGACCGCAGGATTAAAGAGAAATTAATTCCCCAACTTAAAACACGACACAGGGCGTGTTTGCACACATCCCCTCAGGCCCCGCCCCCTTCCTTTACCATTGTACAAATATTCCTCTAAAATCAGCCGAACTACGAATTCCAATTTACTCACCTGTTATGAGGAGAGATCCCAGGGCTGCATCTTTTAGCCCAGCACTGACCCTGAAAAATAATTCTAAGCGTACTTACTATTAGCTTGTATTTCCTTCCATAGGAATCCATTGTGTGGTTTTCAGCAGAAAAGTTTCTAAGTGTCCATTTTTGAAACTTACAAATATTCCTCTAAAATCATCCTAACTACGAATTCCCATTTACTCACCTGTTATCAGGAGTGAACCCAGTGCTGCAAGGTTCATCTCAGACATCCCGTACCTTCCCCGAACAAAAAGATGACATTGATAAGGTTTTTCATGAAAACTTCATGGATAAGTCTAGGAGTGAACAGAAGGGCGAAACTGCACACTAAAATAGAAGCTAAGGATATTCATAAAGAGCAAGCAAGACACCCTGCGAAGGGCACCCTCGAAACAGTGATAAAGAAGGGTCAACTTCAAAGGCAAATTCGAAGGTTTTCAATTGGGAAATCAAGCAGCCTGCAGATAGTAGAGAAGAAATTATATTGCACACAACACCAGACAGCAAGGAACATCAAAACAAATCCCACACCAGCAGAATCCCCACACAGGACACTGTGATCAAAAACGATAGCGAGGACAACCCGCAGTTGTCAATAAAATTCACACGAAAAGAAAAAAACAGCCGCAGAAGCAGGAACAAAGCGTTGCCATAACAACGCAACGCAAACGTGGTGACGTCATGGCAACCATAAACGCTTCCTATTAACAACGTCTTCCGAGAAAGGAAGTGCTGGAACGACGAAGGACAGAGACGGAAAATACAGAGGAGAGGAAACAACCCTGACCGCCAAAGAGCCAAACCGGTATGAACAATACTCGTAACTATTCAAGTCAGGGACCCTCAAACAACTTGCACGGATGCATGAAATAATACGTGTGCCCCATAGTCCCGCGAAGCACCAAAGCAGGTTACTTGGTAACCAAACATGGCCTCCCATCGTAAACAAAGTCTCGTTGAATTACCGATTGCATGCCGATCACAAATGGACAGAAATGCACGGATGCATGGAATATCACGTGCGCTTGATAGTCCCGCAAAGCACGAAACTTAGTCACTTTGAAACATAACTCGGCAACTCCACAAGGTCCCTCATTGCAAACACAGTCTCGCTGCACCATTGAATGCATGCCGATCACAAACGGACAGAAAAATTCGCCGCACAAAATGCCAAAACAAAGCACAACGGGCACGTCCTGTAAAAGCCGGATTAAAGCACCAACCGGTGTATATAGACCCACGCATGACACATCACAAACGGGGTAATTAGCTTTTAAAACCAGTCTGCACATAAACGCCCAACGGAGCTGTTTCAACCTCCCTTTTTTTATCCAATAGATCAACAAAGAAGCCAGTAAACATTCAAAATACCCATTTAGTCCAACTCCAAAAGAAAGGAAAGGTACGTGAAGCCACAGTTAAAAGGAAAAACTAAGGCTATAACTTCATTTAAAAATGGAATATATAGCGTCAGAAAGCTGACAGTGATATAGAGATATTTCCCTTGTATTTCGCAGGTTAAGGATAGCGCAAGCAACTCTTACCTGACAGCACGTAAGTTCCCCTTTTTAAACCAACCTTTTAATAAAACTTTTAAGTGAATGCTCAGCGAATTAACAGAGTACACTTATAAACTACTTTAATATCACATTCCTTTATGACATATATATTATTGATTTTTTCAGAAAAAGATGTCCTATGGAATAATAACCAAGCCCTGATGAAGACCTTAGAAAGGCAATAAAAAGGTCCTTAGCAGGAAAGGTCGAAACGCGTCGGCTAACAGAACATGAAAATATATTGGGGATAAAACCACACAATAACGCCCCGTGAAGAGCCAAATTCAAACATCTAGTCAACGCTCTCTAGCTCCAATTTGGGATAATATATTTTTCTCTTATTATATTTTAGGACCGAACCAATCATATAATGTGGAGGCAATAATGACTTTATATGCCACCCTATCTAACAAAGAGGATATCTGAGTACTGTTTTGATTTAGGTATCAATTTTGCACATTTATGTATGTCGTTACAATGTTGTGCTGGAAAAGTGAAATTTATTTCATTGTCACACTGAGAAATTTATATTTGTGATATATATGTGTTTTGTTGTCACACTGTATTGTCGAAAAAGTGAATATTTGGAGATTTATGTTTGTCACATTGAGAAAGTGTTCACCAAGTCAACTAAATATATGAAATCATATTCTACTCGCAGTCAATAAACAGATCTGCTGAGATCAAAGTGATATTGTGATCCATGGTGTCAGAGGTATTTGCTGTTATATAAGTATTACCCAGATTCCGGCCTCTGAAAACCTCATTGAATCCCCCCTCATATTATATACTCACCTTTTGAGTAGGCACCAGCCTACAAGGGTTCAGGTAGAACAACTTACCTAGAAGAAATAAAAAACTCCCGTCACCTAGTTACAAGAGATATAGTAGTGACGAACAACTTGTGAACACGTCTATGTGGTGATGTAATCCCGCACATCATAGAAATAAACACTTTAGTGGAACTTACACACACGAACACAAGGCGCCCAGTCACCACAGTTTTTAAGCCAAACAGGCCAAATGATAGAACCAAAAACTCTGAGTATCAGAGAGGAAGATATCGAAGAACTTCTAAAACGTCCTTCTACATTCAATCTAGGCAACAATTCCACAAACGTTGCCCAACAATCAGAATTAGAAAAGATAACAAGACTAAAGAAAAAACAAATAAGGACAGCTCTACACGGCGAAGTCCTCTTGGAACATCTACGAGCCGGTACAATACCATCCGGGCTTCAAGTAAAAAACATCCCAGTAATATTCACAGATGTACCTGAATATCTGGAAGGATTTAGCCACATAGGAACCAAATGCTCTAGAGACTGGATGTTTCACTCCATCAAAACAGCAGAACGATTAAGCCAAAGGGAGTTAGAACTAATTAAAGAACTGGAAGAGGCTTTTCTTACAAACACAGCAATAGAAAACGCACAAGCGTTATTGTCCAAATTGGAAAAGGAAAACGCAACTTTAAAAAAAAACACAGAAGATGCCAAAAGAATAAAACTCCAAAAAGACATAACTAACTTTGCTGAAACTAGAGTTTACCCCTATTTGGAGAAAGAATTCTACAAACAACCACAAAATACCGTAGCATTGAGAACATACGGAGGGAGGAGTAAGAGACGTTTTCTTACATTCTCCGACGGTACATCATCCTCTGGAACATCAAGTGAAAGTGAGGGGTCGTCGACACCCAGAAACAACCAACAAAGACCATTTTACCAGCCTGCTCCTTTTTTAGACAGAGAAAGCAATCGCCCACGAGGCAGGTCACGAGCCAACAGATGGTTCAACCCCCACCCGAATCAATACCAGGGAGAGATCACCACCCGGAGGAACGTGTATCGGTGGTAACGAGGGAACAAGACTGTATCTATAATCTATCAGATTACGTCTTAAATACGGATGAAATTCAAGTATTACAAAAGGGTCTATCATTCATTCCCACAGTGAAACCAGACATGATTCAAACTAAGATGGAAATAATCCAACTGTTCCGAAAAATGAGGTTAAAAATCTTTTTTTCCGAAAACGAATCAACGGCATCCCGAAATTTTTCAGGCTTGAAAAATCCCTCCACTTTTTTCCCAAGTACCAATAACATGCCTACAGAACTCATAACTTTTGAAAAAAATGTCCTACGAGACCTGAACAATCTTGAGAAAAAGAAAACTTTCATTAAATGGAACCTCACCAAAGATGAAAATAAGGCATTGGAACAATTAAAAGCAAACACAAACCTTATCATAAAGCCGGCGGATAAAGGGGGTGGAATTGTCATCTGGCCCCGCGAAAAATATGAGTCAGAAGTAGAGCGCCAACTAGCCGATCCCAGATATTATCGAAAGACAACAGAAGACTGGAACAGAAAAATCATGGACAAACTCACTCCAATCATACATATTGGAGAAGAAGAGGGATGGCTATCTAAAAAAGAAGCAGAATTTTTAACAAACAAGAACCCCCGGACACCTTTAATGTATGTTCTCCCAAAGGTGCATAAAGACTCTCATAATCCACCAGGCCGCCCGATCATTTCGGGGGTTAACTCTATTCTTGAAAGACCGGCAAAATACGTGGACACCTTTTTAAAACCTCTAGTCTGCAGTATTCCCAGCTACATTAAAGACACAACGCAAGCCATCAATTTTTTGGAGGATTTCCCGTTCGAAGAAGAAAAAGAACTCTTGGTTACACTCGATATTGTGAGTTTATACTCCAACATCCCCCAAGAGGCAGGCCTGGAAGCCATGCAAATATTCCTGGACAAACGAAGTAGGCCACACAACGTACCCACCATCTATTTAATACAACTGGCGGAAATATGCCTGAAACACAATTTTTTCAACTTTAATGACACTCAATTTCTCCAGATCATGGGCACTGCGATGGGTTGTCCATTTGCCCCAGAGATGGCCATAATGTTTATGGCCCTCTATGAAGATAAATGGATTTTCAACAATAACCCACACGACGGCCATATCAAAATATGGCGTCGTTACATCGATGATGTGTTTTTACTGTGGAGAGGCAACATACAACAACTTGAGAATTTCGTGACTTGGCTGAATGATAGAAATCCAAACATTCAATTCACTGTCAGTCACAGCAACGTGGAAATGAATTTCTTAGACCTCCTTATCAAACACGAAGAGGGACACATCTATACAACACTTTATACAAAAACCACTGATAGAAACACCTTCCTGCATTTCTCCAGCTTTCATCAAAGAAATTTACGAGAGAATCTACCCTTTAGTCAGTTCTTAAGGATTAGGCGAAACTGCACCAAAAGAGAAGACTACTTCAAGAACGCGACAACATTACTAGAGAAACTGGTGGAGAGAAATTACCCAAAAAAACTACTGAAAAAAGCGCTGAAGCGAGCATGGTACACGCCACGAGACGCGCTCCTCACCACCAAGAAAGAAGAAAAAACCACACCACTTGTATGTGTCACCACCTTCTCAGGTCAGACCACAGAAATGCAAAAAATTATCAGGATAAACTGGCACACAATAAACAGTATACCATCCCTCACACAGATTCCAATATTTGCCCTGAAGAAAAATATGAGCATCAGAGAAAAATTGGTACGAGCAAATACTACCATAAGGCAATCACAAATCAATCTACGATCCATGCTCTCACTTCCGCCCATAAAAGGACACAAAAAATGTGGCAATTGCACTTCATGCGACAGCACCATAGAAGGAACTAGATTCACGTATGGAGAAAAATACATCAAACATGAAGACTTCACTAACTGCAATACCCACAATGTGGTATACTGTATCACTTGCCCATGTCCATTGGCATACATTGGGAAAACCACACAACCAATCAAAAATCGCATTTCCCAACATCGATCCAGGATAAAGTGTAAAGTATTGACCGCCCCCATGGTCAATCACTGCATTGAAAAAAACCACAGCCCGAAAGACCTAAAATGGACAGTCCTCCGCAACATACGAGGGACCAACATTGATGCAATTCTATCCAAAAGTGAAGCAAAAATGATTATGTTTCTGGGAACCATTGTGAACGGAATGAACGAAATGACAGAATTAACGCACATTACCTAGAAGGACAATAACATTAACTTCCTCGCTGAGAAGCGGAGTTGAAGGTTCATCTCAGACATCCCGTACCTTCCCCGAACAAAAAGATGACATTGATAAGGTTTTTCATGAAAACTTCATGGATAAGTCTAGGAGTGAACAGAAGGGCGAAACTGCACACTAAAATAGAAGCTAAGGATATTCATAAAGAGCAAGCAAGACACCCTGCGAAGGGCACCCTCGAAACAGTGATAAAGAAGGGTCAACTTCAAAGGCAAATTCGAAGGTTTTCAATTGGGAAATCAAGCAGCCTGCAGATAGTAGAGAAGAAATTATATTGCACACAACACCAGACAGCAAGGAACATCAAAACAAATCCCACACCAGCAGAATCCCCACACAGGACACTGTGATCAAAAACGATAGCGAGGACAACCCACAGTTGTCAATAAAATTCACACGAAAAGAAAAAAACAGCCGCAGAAGCAGGAACAAAGCGTTGCCATAACAACGCAACGCAAACGTGGTGACGTCATGGCAACCATAAACGCTTCCTATTAACAACGTCTTCCGAGAAAGGAAGTGCTGGAACGACGAAGGACAGAGACGGAAAATACAGAGGAGAGGAAACAACCCTGACCGCCAAAGAGCCAAACCGGTATGAACAATACTCGTAACTATTCAAGTCAGGGACCCTCAAACAACTTGCACGGATGCATGAAATAATACGTGTGCCCCATAGTCCCGCGAAGCACCAAAGCAGGTTACTTGGTAACCAAACATGGCCTCCCATCGTAAACAAAGTCTCGTTGAATTACCGATTGCATGCCGATCACAAATGGACAGAAATGCACGGATGCATGGAATATCACGTGCGCTTGATAGTCCCGCAAAGCACGAAACTTAGTCACTTTGAAACATAACTCGGCAACTCCACAAGGTCCCTCATTGCAAACACAGTCTCGCTGCACCATTGAATGCATGCCGATCACAAACGGACAGAAAAATTCGCCGCACAAAATGCCAAAACAAAGCACAACGGGCACGTCCTGTAAAAGCCGGATTAAAGCACCAACCGGTGTATATAGACCCACGCATGACACATCACAAACGGGGTAATTAGCTTTTAAAACCAGTCTGCACATAAACGCCCAACGGAGCTGTTTCAACCTCCCTTTTTTTATCCAATAGATCAACAAAGAAGCCAGTAAACATTCAAAATACCCATTTAGTCCAACTCCAAAAGAAAGGAAAGGTACGTGAAGCCACAGTTAAAAGGAAAAACTAAGGCTATAACTTCATTTAAAAATGGAATATATAGCGTCAGAAAGCTGACAGTGATATAG
This sequence comes from Triturus cristatus, assembly GCF_964204655.1. NCBI lineage: Eukaryota > Metazoa > Chordata > Amphibia > Caudata > Salamandridae > Triturus > Triturus cristatus. The sequence goes on along the minus strand of NC_140585.1, from coordinate 253,798,542 downwards.
AGATATTTCCCTTGTATTTCGCAGGTTAAGGATAGCGCAAGCAACTCTTACCTGACAGCACGTAAGTTCCCCTTTTTAAACCAACCTTTTAATAAAACTTTTAAGTGAATGCTCAGCGAATTAACAGAGTACACTTATAAACTACTTTAATATCACATTCCTTTATGACATATATATTATTGATTTTTTCAGAAAAAGATGTCCTATGGAATAATAACCAAGCCCTGATGAAGACCTTAGAAAGGCAATAAAAAGGTCCTTAGCAGGAAAGGTCGAAACGCGTCGGCTAACAGAACATGAAAATATATTGGGGATAAAACCACACAATAACGCCCCGTGAAGAGCCAAATTCAAACATCTAGTCAACGCTCTCTAGCTCCAATTTGGGATAATATATTTTTCTCTTATTATATTTTAGGACCGAACCAATCATATAATGTGGAGGCAATAATGACTTTATATGCCACCCTATCTAACAAAGAGGATATCTGAGTACTGTTTTGATTTAGGTATCAATTTTGCACATTTATGTATGTCGTTACAATGTTGTGCTGGAAAAGTGAAATTTATTTCATTGTCACACTGAGAAATTTATATTTGTGATATATATGTGTTTTGTTGTCACACTGTATTGTCGAAAAAGTGAATATTTGGAGATTTATGTTTGTCACATTGAGAAAGTGTTCACCAAGTCAACTAAATATATGAAATCATATTCTACTCGCAGTCAATAAACAGATCTGCTGAGATCAAAGTGATATTGTGATCCATGGTGTCAGAGGTATTTGCTGTTATATAAGCATCTTTTAGACCAGCACTGACCCTGAAAAGTAATTTTAAGCGTACTTAACAGTAACTTGCATTTCCTTCCGTAGGAATCCATTGTGTGCTTTTAAGTAGAAAAGTTTCCTAGGGCCATATGTAGGTGGCCTAACATTTACCACTTCATAAATACCGAATTTTACCGATTCGGTATTTATGAAGTGGTAAATGCTATGTAGGTAATCCATCGGTAATATTTACTGATTCGGAATGGGCCGGTATTTTAGAATCGGTATTTACCGATTCGGTAATGGTAACTGGCTTCCCATTGATTCCTATGGGCCAGGAGGCCCATAGGAATCAATGGGAAGCCAGTTACCATTACCGAATCGGAAAATACCGATTCGGTAATGGGGGGAGCACAATCAAGGGTGGCAGGGTGTCACAGTGACACCCTGTTGCACCCCTGATTCCTGCATGTGTGCACATGTGGCACACATACATGCCCTAAGGGCATGTATGTCTGCCACATTGCACACTTCTAAGTGCAAAAAAATGCTCTTTCAAAGCCATTCTTCATTTACCACCAACTTTCAGTTGGTGGTAAATAACGAATCCACACAACACCCACACACTCCCCCTACATCTCGTTTCAGGATTCGGTATTTACCGAATCGGTAAAATTACCGATTCGGTAATTTTACCGATTCGGTAAATTACCGAATCCTGAAATGTGCCCCCTACATACCAAAAGCCTGAATACCGGTCGGTAACAGGATTTTTACCGAAAATCGGCCGTTACTGACCGGTATTGGGCTTCCTACATATGGCCCCAAGTGTCTATTTTCACAAACTAAAAATATTCCTAAAAAATCGTCTGTATGACTTAAACACATTCCTTCAACTGTTTACAGGAGATTCACCTGTGCTGGATCCAGGATCCACCACTGAGTAAGAAAAAGTAACGATAACACTACTTACCTGCTAAGTGAATTTTCTGCCATAGGATAACATTGGTGATTCTATGTGAAACATTTTTTAAGTGTCAACTTTTAAAATACAATAATAATCCTTAAAAATCACTACTGCAACCAAAACGCTTTTACTCAACTGTTTACAGGAGATGTCCAAGGACTGAATCTAGCATCCAGTCCTGTGGTTAGAAAAGTTATCCATAAAGTAACTAATTGCATTTAACTAGAAATTCACATTGAGTTCAATGTTGCTTTGTGTTTGAAATTGGGTTGCCCATTGCAACAACTGTAACTACTGTACTTAAAAGTCTATTGCCTATTTTCAAAGTATTTAAACTAAAGTAATTCATTCTGAGAAAGTATATTTCGTATTGTAATGTATAATGTAATTAAAAAAATAAAATATCTAAAAATAAACAGTTTAAACAAAGTAGTAAATCAGTATAAAAAAAAATCAGTATAACAATACATTAAAAATTATCATTTACAAAACCTTTGAAATTCACTGAAAAAACTATAGGTTTCAGGCCTGATATAGTTAGGAATTAGTATTTAAAAAACCTTTGAAATTCACTGGAAAAAAATCATAGGTTTCAGGCCTGATATAGTTAGGAATTAGCATTTAATAAACCTTTGAAATTCACTGAAAATACCATAGGTTTCAGGCCTGATATAGTTAGGAATTAGTATTTAAAAAACCTTTGAAATTCACTGGAAAAAAATCATAGGTTTCAGGCCTGATATAGTTAGGAATTAGCATTTAATAAACCTTTGAAATTCACTGAAAATACCATAGGTTTCAGGCCTGATATAGTTAGGAATTAGTATTTAAAAAACCTTTGAAATTCACTGGAAAAAAATCATAGGTTTCAGGCCTGATATAGTTAGGAATTAGCATTTGAAAAACCTTAGAAATTCACTGAAAAAACAATAGGTTTTAGGGATGTTATAGTTAGCTGGACATTTCACTCGAACAAAACCATTGAAATTCCTCTGATATAGTTAGTTGTACTAACTACATCTCACGCGCCCGCAATCCACTGCTGATGATGTCACATATTACATCATTCATGACATGGTCAGTGACATCACTGATGACATCTCAAATGACATCACTGATGACATCACTGATGACATCATCCACGTGACAATCAGATGCACCTCATTATACACTAGTATAACCTTTCATCACTCACTGTAAAATAGAGAGTGCCAGATTTAAAACCATTGACACACCAATACAAGTTTCTAAACACCCACTCAGTGATTCCTAGATCTATACACACATTTAATCACTTACCTATAGATTCACTCATACATGCTGTCAATGATCAATAGAACACTATCAAATATACTTATACACCTATATCGACATTACACACCAGCACACATCCTAATCACTTATGAAGTCATCCTACTCACTTATGCAAACAATGGATCATACTTACTTTTACTTAGCTATACACTTATAAAAACACCACTTCACTATTCATATAGATAATAGCTCATACTTAGTGTGTTTTAAAATCACTATTACAACTATACAGTTATCAATACAGTCACTCATACAATCACTGAGTCTTATGTATACTTATTTATATACAACGACTAACACATACACTGGCTTTTATTTTTCTAGTTTGTTGGACATGTACCATTGAGACATATATTTGCTCATCACCACACCCATAAAGATATTCACTCACCCAAACAACTGTTATAACATGTAGTTTTAACTTCATATACCTACTGAATCAACTATTCACAAATCTTTGGGCAGTCACACCCCCCCCACCGAACCACACACACATTCACTCTCCCATACAAATATTCAATAAATAATATAGACTTTCACGTAGCTAGTAACCAACTAGTGCAGCAGTTTACACAACAACTGACAAAGTGATACAGATATTCACACAGTTTAGTCACTATCCAATATATTTAGTGAGACACTATAAATTAGTCAAGTAAACAGTCACTCACACTGCTACTAAATCCGCCATCCAGATATTTATATTTATATATCCACTCATTCTTCAATGCAAATTGCTATATATATAATACATATTTAAATAACGAACCAAACCACATTCTCTGGTTGATGTCATCAGTGATGTCATCAGTGCTGTCATCAGTGATGTCATTTGAGATGTCATCAGTGATGTCACTGACCATGTCATGAATGATGTAATATGTGACATCATCAGCAGTGGATTGCGGGCACGTGAGATGTAGTTAGTACAACTAACTATATCGGAGGAATTTCAATGGTTTTGTTCGAGTGAAATGTCCAGCTAACTAGAACACCCCTAAAACCTATTGTTTTTTCAGTGAATTTCTAAGGTTTTTAAATGCTAATTCCTAACTATATCAGGCCTGAAACCTATGGTATTTTCAGTGAATATATATATATATGTATATACATATATATTCACTTAAAAAACCATAGGTTTCACACATGTTATAGTTAGGTGGACATTTCACACGCAAAAAAACAATGAAATTCCCCCGTTATAGTTAGTTCAGATAACTATAACTCGCGCGCCCGCTATCCACTGCTAATGACGTCACATATTACATCACTCATAACATGGTCAGTGGCATCACTCATGACATCACTGATGACATCATCCTTTTGATACAGTGGCGGTCGCGTGAGTTATAGTTATCTGAACTAACTATAACGGGGGAATTTCATTGATTTTTTGCGAGTGAAATGTCCACCTAACTATAACATGTGTGAAACCTATGGTTTTTTAAGTGAATTTGCAAGGTTTTTTAAATGCTAATTCCTAACTATAACGTGTGTGAAACCTATGGTTTTTGCAGTGAATTTGTACGGTTTTTTAAATGCTAAGTTATGTATTTATTATTATATTTGTTATATATTTATTTTACAATAAACTACGTATAATTTTTTTTTTTTTTAATGGTTTTTCACCCCGCGATTTTTTTTTTTTATTAAAATGTTTTTTTCTGCCTTCGTGGTCCTTCAGGGACCCCCTGACAAAGGCTAGGGGGTCAGGAACTCTCTACCCTGCCCCCTTTTCACGTTCTCCACCTTTCTTTTTCACTGTCACACATACAACACACAAAATGGCGGCCGACACTTCCTGATTTCGACCGATTCGAATGTTGACTGACATAAATTCACCAATCAGAATTACGCTTGCGCACGTTAGGGTGCGCGCACCGTGCGCGTACGGTGCGCGTACGGTGCGTGGCTATAGATATGTATGTGCTTTTAACTGCAATTTTCTCAGGAACTACTGAACAGATTGACTCCATATATGCAAAAGGCACATGCCTGACCTGAGGACTACCTCTCTGTCAAATTTCAAGTAATTCTGTTCAGCCGTTCGGGCTGTACCTTCGACTAAAGGTCCTATGGGAAAATGCATGGGGAAAACGTGTTTTGGGACCCCCCTTTTTTCTCAGCCCCCGCTTGACAAATCACCCCGAGACTTTCAGGGTAGGAGCTGAGCGGAGCGCCCCATTAGTTTTGAAAATTTTGCGAGGATTCGTCAACCGGCGCGAAAGTTATTCAAAATAGATTTTTCAGATTTCCTATGGAAACACGGTCCTAACTATAACTATCTACTGGCGACATAATGTGTATATGTGTATATTTATATGTATATGTCTTTTGTTCCTAATGGGCTGGTTTTTAAGCTTAATTTTTTGTCGGATTTTATTTTAGGCACAAAGGGCCATATGTAGGTAACATACTATTTACCGATTCATAAATACCGAATTTTACCGATTCGGTATTTAAGAATCGGTAAATAGCATGTAGGTAAAAAATCGGTAAATTTTACAGATTCGGAAAGATTCGGTATTACTGATTCGGTATTTACCGAATCGGTAATGAGGCATACCTTTGCGCCTGGAGGCCCATAGGAATCAATGGGAAGCCATTCACCATTACCGATTCGGTAAATACCGAATCGGTAATAGGGGGAGCATATTCAAGGGTGGCAGGGTGTCACATTGACACCCTGTTGCACCCCTGAATCGTGCATGTGTACACATGTGGCGCACATACATGCCCTAAGGGCATGTATGTCTGCCACATGGCACTGTCAAAACAGCAAAAAATAGATTTTTGAAAGGTATTCGATATTTATCACCAACCTGTATTTGGTGGTAAATACCGAATCCTGAATACAATAAAACACTCACTTGAGTGCTCCCTACATATGATTTAAGGATTCGGTAATTTACTGAATCTGTATTTTACCGATCCATTACCGATTCGGTAAATTACTGAATCCTTAAATCATGCCTCCTACATCTCAAATGCCTAAATACCGGTCGGTAACGGGATATTTACCGAATTTCGGCCGTTACCGACCGGTATTTAGCTACCTACATATGGCCCAAAATGCGATGTGACTGGAATAGGGCCTGTGGAAGAGAAGAGTCGTGACAACACGGCTGCTATTTTGTCAATATGTTGACTGCGTTTCTCTCCTCGGAGAAATCCATTTTCATGCCAGATGCCGTTGGGACGAGCGCTACCAAAGTATTTGATGTCAGTGACAGACTCACTTTTAAGATAACAGGAGTTCTGTCTTCAAAAGGGATCCTTCTTTTAGCGCCCGTGGCACAATAAAAAAAAAGTGTACGGTTTGAATCCGAGTCCTTCTGTGTACAATTACTGCTTTAAAAATGCTGCTTTGCTGTCTCCACTGGAGGAGTCCCCCGGGGTCACTTTGCATAACAAAGGACTGGGACGTGGACCCCTCACTCCCGGGAAGTTCTGCCGCGCGGGTAGAAAGGCAAATCCTGGAGGAAGTTTTCTTCGGGGCATCGATGCCTCTGCACTTACTATGAGGTCTTCTTCATCCGGGGTCTGCCTGCTGACTCTCTCGAGCCGGGGGCTCCCTCTTCCCTCTGAGGTGGAGACAGGAAGTCTAAAGACTGGGCTGAGGCTGGGAGGGTTTGAAGGGAGCTGGCTAGAACATTATGTTTAAAAAATCAAGTGTGTGAGGCGTAAGTTTATGATGGTGGCTATTAAACATTTAAGGGCCCAAATTCTTACATTTGATGACTCGGAAAAGGTAGAAATCGCCCCATTCTCTTTTCTATTGGGAACAATGCAGACCGGAGGTTCGTCAAGAGCTCATCCCGTCCATGGGTTAGGGCAGTGCCCCCCTAACATTTTACCAGTGGTCTTCAGGAAAGAAAGAACAAATGTAAACATTCTGATGCTGGATTGACTCCTTGTGAATCCTCACTCAGAGCTGCTAGGCCTGAGAATGAGGCTAAATATGACGATGGTTCACGAACAAAAAGGCGTTGGCTAACATGGTAACGTTAAAGCAAATGCATGCAATTTCTCAGTTGCAAGATAATCGAAGTTTAAGCCCCATCCTCCCTTTGCTTTAGGATCTCAAAACAAAAACACAATTCTAACCATGGCTATTAACCCCATCACCCACGACACCCTCAAACTGACCACAATCAGGAAGATAGCGTCCATAAAATGCATTGCTTGCCAGCACTTTAATAAATTGAATTATCTACCACACTATCTCTAAGAAAACCTTTTTGAATATTTATAAACTCATTGAGCAAGGGAAAGGTTAATTATATTGGAATCAGGTGACATCTGTTGCTCAGTGGATGGAGCTTCCTCTGAGCCTATGTACTGAAGTTGAGCTATGGTTGTAAATAATATTATAAAAGGAATAATGACAAGGGTAGGGTAAAATAACGTATGGGTGAGATGAAATGGCTAAAACACTATGGAGCACATTTACTAATCTTTCCTTCATTGCAGGGCAGCAAACAAATTTGCTGCGCTGTGTTGTGTGAAATGGAGTGAGCGGAAAAGTTCAAAATTTACAAATATATAGAGCATTTCTGCTCTCTCCTTGCGCTGGTGCACTGTGTGCTGCCTTGCGCCAACGCAGCTACCCTTGCAATATGTCACATCGTCCTCTGTAACACACGTCTTTATTCTTCGGCATGCAACTGTTTACTGAATGCACTACATCATAAATTTTACTGACCACACCCAGATACCTCCAAACTGATTAAGCAACTTTATAAGGAGTCTGCCAAGGACCACAAGGATCCTACTGCACATGTTCACAAGACACTATATCTCCCCCTTTGTTAAAAAGAAAGTACGGACAACATATATACATTAGAGTTCCTCAATGAGTTGTCGAGGTGTTCGCATCAATCTTCCAGATTGAGTCATATGAGGTGAAGGAGTTGCACTGTCATCTGGCATTGTAGGCTCAGATACTTCACTTCGGCACTCAGGTGGACTCATTATGCCTCGAACTCATGAACATCGAGACAGATGCTTGTAATATGAAGAGTCTCTCACAAAGGACTTTCCAGGATGTTGAGCGGTCGCCATATGTCCTTTACATGTCACGACTCCGAATGGATCAGCATCAAACAGAGCCTCAGTCTTGCACTTTCATTTTTGTTTGACTAGGACCAGGTCTCTTTTTCCAAAAACCATGTCCCGAGCACATCTGTGCCTATCTGCAAAATTCTTCATTTTGCTTTTGTGAGAAGTGTACATGACACAAATCTCATCAGTGTCCATTACTCAGTTTGTGGACCATTGTGGTAGCTTTGCTCCAATGGCTCTCTCACACAGCAAGGTTGCAGGGTTTTCACTTTTTGTAGAATGGGGAGCTGCCCGATAGGCACAAAGGGCTGGACATAAGGCTGACTTGAGATAGATCCCTTCTAGTGCAGCACGCTGAACCATTTTCTTCAGGGTTCCCATAAATCATTCAACGCCATTTGCCTGTGGCAAGAGAGGTGTGCTTTTCTGATGCTTGACATTCAAACAACTAAGGAAGTCCTTACACTATCTACTAGTGGGCCATTGTCAGATTTAAGAATGGAGGGAACACCCCATGCTGCGAAAATATAATCCGGCCTCTCAATGAATTTGTCATGGGTGGTCGATGATAAATCTTCCACTACGGAAAAATGTGAGTACTCATCAATAACTACCATCAGATGATGTTCATTGTTTAAGGGTCCAAAGAAATCAACTGCAATTTTGTCCCATGCTTTGTTAGGAAGGTCAAACATGTTTAGTGGATGCGGTGTTATCTTGGGAGATAAGCAGTTCCAGAGATGACATGCTTTCAGTTCCTTCTCAGTTCCTTCTCGACTGTTCATCAAGGCGAGGAAACCACATTTGGGGCCAGATGTACGACCAGTTTTTGCATGCGTAAACGGGTTTGCGGCCCGTTTGTGCATGCAAAAACCTACATGGGCAATGTACTAACACTATTTTGCGACTCGCAAAAAATTGCGACTTGCAAAATAGTGTTTTGCGACTTGCTATTAGGACAGGGCGTTCCCTTCCTAATAGCGACTCACAAGCCATGTATGAATGTTTTGCAACCGCAATTGCGTTTGCAAAACACTCACAATTTACTGCCCTCTTCAAGAGGGTGGTAACGCAGTCACAAATAGGAAGAGATCTCCAGGGGACACCTTACCCTTTGCGAATGCAGAGGATTTTTTGTTAGGGGCAGGCAGTGGTCCCAGGGACCACTACCTGCCCTTGAAAAATGAAATAAAAATGTTTCATTTTTTTTTTTAAATGCCTCCCGTTTTCCTTTAAGAAAAACGGGCTGCATTTAAAAAAAACTGCTTTATTGAAAAGCAGTCCCAGACATGGAGGTCTGTTGAGCCCAGCAGGCCACCATCCTTGGGAGGGCCAGCCATTCCCAATGGGGTCGCATTTTGCGACCCCATTGTGAATAGCTAACAATGTCTCGGACACTGTTGTACATTGGCTTTTGTGAGTCGCAAATTGCGAGTCGCAATTTTTGGAAATTTGCGAGTCGCAAAAGCCAATGGTCGTACATCTGGCCCTTATTCTCCTAAAGCTTTCTTGGTGGTTACAATGCCACGATGCCCTTCGTGTGCCACTTCAATGACTTGTTGCCTCAAGCTCTCAAGTATGACAATTCTCAAAACTCTTAGTACAATACCTTTTTGAGTGACGGAAAGTACTTGCTGCACATTTTTGAATTTGTAATATTAAACATCATCTGTGGGATGTCGAGTAAGATTTCTCCATGATTGCATTGCAATGATATCCTTGAGTGTTGGCATGTCTCTGTCTGTGTTGGAAAGAGCTAGACTTTTCTATGAAATTGATATACTCTTCAGCTGCCTTAGACGTTGCACTGTTATGCGATCACGGCACTCATGAGAAATGTTCTACGGGATTTTGATTCTTCCCCGGCTTATGCACCATAGTGTAATCATACTCTTGTAATCGCCATCTCCACCTCTCGATGTGAGGGAGCATCTTGGCTTTTGGACTTCCGAAAATGGGGAGCAACGCCTTGTGTTTATGACAAGGGTGAAATGCTTTCCGTACAGAAACACATGAAAATGTTCACAAGCCCAGATTACAGCCAGGCCCTCTTATTCTGGCTGAGAAGAGGCACGTTCAGTCTGAGATAGACTTCTGCTAGCATAGGCCACAATGTGTCCCTGAGCATTTGGATATTTTTAGAAATGGAGGTTTATAGTTGGCAATGGTTTGCACCTTTGTCCAAGTAGGGGCCCTTGCTTCTAGTCAGGGTAAGGGAGTTACGCCCTTAGACAAACCCTGCTCACCCCCTTGGTAGCTTGGCATGAGCGGACATGCTTATCTCAGAGGCAGTGTGTAAAGCATTTGTGCACACATACAGTAACACAGTGAAAAAACTACAAATGGATACCACACCAGTTTCGGAAAATTGGAAATTTTTATCTAAACGAAACAAGACCAAAATGCCAAATATCCACCATACATATCTCAAGATATCATCAAAAATAGGTTATTCAGAAAAATAAAGCTTGTAGCAACAAATAGCTCCATCTGGGTCTATTACGACATCGTGACAAATGAGAATTCCAAAGTTTGGCACCGACTGTGAGGTGAGCGGCATCAGGCATGGAGTCAAACGGACCCCAAAGAACAGTACCTTGACAAACGATGAAAACAAAGATGGTGCACGGCATCAGGAAGGTGATGCTTCGTTGACGCCGGGTGGCGTCGTTTCCTCATGCCCACGGGGAGGTGAGTCTTCAGTTCCTTACTGTTGCCAGAGAGGTGATGTCATGGTGGCGTTGAGGTGATGGTTCCTCAGGACGATGCTGGGTCGATGGAGTTGGGAGGTCACCCACATCAGGTATCAGCTCCGCAGTGATGAAGCACCGGCATCAGTGAGGTCGGGGTTGTGGTGTGAGGTCGAGGCCGAGCGTTGCGAGCATCATGAGCGGTGCCCTCAGCTCCAGTGCAGGCAGCGGACTTGGTGACGGCGTCAGAGTAAATATGGTGCGGCGTCGACAGGCGTAATGGCTACGGTGCAAGTCGGGCGGTGCTTCGTGCACTTCACAAGCGGTGCCCACGGCTCCATTGCAGGTCGCAGCATCGCTCGCTGGCGTCGGTGTTGCTATTTCCCTCTGTGGCATCTGAAACAGCAGTTGCAGGGGCAGGAGGACAGAGGAAATGAGGAAATGAAGTCTTTGTGTCCCTGAGATTTCAGAACAGGATGCAAGCTCTACACCAAGCCCTTGGAGATCTTCTTCAAGCAGAGTTCAGTCCTCTCCTTGGCAGAAACAGCCCCTGCAGGCCAACCCCACACAGCACAGGGACAGTACTTCTCCTTCAGCTTTCTCAGCTTTTCTCCTTGGCAGAGGTTCCTCTTGAGTCCAGAAGTATTCTAAAGTTCTGGGGTCTGTTCCCCAATTTTATACCACATTTTCCTTTGTTCTCTTGTTGCATAGAGTCTCTTAGCTCAGTCCAAACCAGTTCTGTCCTCTCTGGTCGAGCTTCCTGGCAGGAGGTGGAGACAGCATTGTGTAAGGCAGACCAGGCCTATTCAGGTACAAGGAAATCTCCTCCCACTGATCTAAATGCAGCCCAGGTCTATTCAGCCCAGCCCTGACTCATCCAGGAAAGCAGGACACACCTCAACCCCCACCCCCCCACCGTGGCTGTCTACAGTGAATGCCCATCCCCAGCCCCTGTCACTCAAAAACCAGACAATCAATACACAACCCAGCAGAGGCACATAGGATGGCTAAGCAAGAAAATGCCCTCTTTGTGGCATTTTCAAACACACAATTTAAAAACCATCTTTAATCAGAGATGTGTTAGTAAATTCCACGTTCAGAGAGCCTAAACTCCATTTCTTTATCTTGTCCAATGGAAAGTAATACTTGTAAGATGTTACAAATAAACTCCCATGTTACCCTATGGGACAGTTAGCCTTGCAATAGTGAAAAACTAAATACACAGTATTTCACTATCACAACATGTCACACACCCATGACATATACTACCTTTCACATACACTGCACCCTGCCCATGGGGGTATCTGGGACCTACCTTAGGAGTGACTAACATGTATAAAAAAAAGGGAAGGTTAGGGCCTGGCAAGTGGGTGTACTTGCCAGGTCGACATGACAGTTAAAAACTGTGCGCAGACACTGCAGTAGCAGGTCTTAGACACCTTTGAAAGGCTGCTTGTGTGGGTGGCAGAATCAGTGCTGCAGGCCCAATAGCAGCATTTGATTTACAGGCCCAGGACACACACAGTGCTCTGTACTAGGGTATTAGCAGTAATTCAAATAAGCTATTCATGGAAAACTAATCCATAAACACAATTTACACAGAGAGCATATGCTCTTTAGCACGGATTAGAAGTGGTAAAGTGCCCAGAGTCCTATAACCAACAAAAACAGGGTAAAAGAAATAGGAGGCCAAGAAGCAAAAAAGTCTGGGGATAAACCCACTGAAAAAGCCAAGTTTCACAGATATCCATTGTGTTGAACAAGGATTGCGCCCAACACCACCGGGATTGCTTCTACTATGATCTCAGTATGTAATGTTGGATCAAAATAAGCCATTTTGTTTGCATTTTCAATCGCGTTTGATTTTCTTGAAACTTTGGTCACATTCAGAGGACAACTGGGAGGGAATATTCTTCTTTGTCAAATCTATTGACAGGGAACTTACCATGGCAAAGTCATGAATGTCTATAGAGCAATAGCTGGCCATGCTAAGAATGATTGCAGCATGGTTGTATCTTGCGGGGGACAAGTGGATGACAATGCTTGTTCTATTTCAGGGTCAGGAGTCATTCCCCCATCAGAGAAAATATGCCAAAATAATTTGAGTCTGGTTTTATTAAACTCAGTTTTCTGCATTTAAAGTGAGACCTGCATCAGCAAGAAGACGGCATACTTGTGTAAGAGCTTTGTCATGCTCCTTTTGGGTGACCCCAACACTAGTATATCATCACTGTAGTTAAAAGCGTGTGTGATTGGTTCAATTACTCAGCAAATGACACCCTGAAAGATTTCTGCAGCTGATAACACACCAAAGCTGAGTCTTTTGTATCTGAACAAACCAACACAAGTTGAAAAAGTAATAATGTAAATACAGTTTTCTTCCAGCTCAATTGATGGTATCTTTGGTTCAAATCAAGACGGGAGAAGACTTTGGCGCCATTCAGCTGTGTAATCATGTCCGCAATGTGTAGACCTGGATTTCTTTCTCTCTGTTGGCGTTGCTCATATCAACACAAATGCGCACTGCACCTCCACTGTCATTTTTTGGCACTACCACTATGGGGGAAACCTATAGAGTCAGACCTGTTAAGCACACGATGATGTCATGGTTTATTATTGTTTCTAGTTCTTTCTAAACCGCCTCCTGTAAATGAAAAGCAATCTGATGGTGTTGCTGAGTAACAGGACGAATGTCCTCATTAATGTGAAGTTGCACCTTCATTGTATTGAGTTTCCCTAGGCCATGAAACAACAACAGGATTTGACTTACAATTTCAGAATGTGCATTGAGGCTTTAGTTGATGGATATCAGTCACATGTCAGCAGTAGTGCTTAAACTGAGTCGACATGCACTCAACGAAGTACCTAGGAGGACATGAATTGGTGCTTGTACTGTCATATTCTTGTGCCTCATATTCGCTACGAATGACCCTTGATTTTGCAGTGGTGGAGAAGCAGCCCATGTACACACCTTTGTTTTCTGTAGTGCTAGACATCGTAGCTAGGCTGGCATGATGTTGATTGATGCACCACTGTTTGCAAAAAAAGTTTTAGGGCAGCCAATCACCTTTAGCGTGATCTTGGGGCAATGTCCAAATAAATTTGGTCACTTCACATGGCTATCTCTCTTTGACTTGTGTTCTGCTTTGCAAGAAGCCAATCCTACATATGCACGTCGTTCTGCAGTCAACATCACCATTGCACATCCATCTTCTTCACTGTCGCTCGATGATGATTTTCAAGAGCATTCGGAAGATGAATTTGTTGATGCTCTACTTAGTTGATTTTCTACTTGCCTCAAATGACGTTTGGGCTTGTGGGTATGGCTGGACTGCTTCTGGAATTTTCTCTTCTTGTAGTGACACACTTAGTTTCTCTTTTGCTTTGCAGACCGTTATGATATGATTTTCTTTCCCACGGCCTTTGCATATCTGTCCAATGGCAGGACATTTACCTTTGTGTGGAAATAAGAATCCATATCGGAAACACACTTTCTTTTTCTTCTGAGACATCGCCTATGGGCCTCTACTTTGTGTTTCTGCTTACTTTTCATGATCAATGCTGATTCATTCTGAGCTGTTCCTGTTTCCATATCAGCAGCCTCTTAATCTGTATATTCATCAGCTCTTGCAGCCATGAGTACCTTTTCTATACTGAGTGTTTCTCTCAGCATACATCGTCTGAACTAATCTTAGGTAACCATTGATGACTCTGAGATGCATAGCTTCTTCGTCATTGAATTCACTGAACTTGCAGTGTTTGATGAGGGTATCAAGTCTGTGGACAAACTCATCCATCGTTTCACCATCTTTCTGTCTTGCCTGGTTGAAAATGTACGTTTCATAGTCGACATTCAACACTGGATTGAACTTTACTCCCAACGTTTCTTAGATTTGACGGTACGATCAGCTTATGACATTTTCTTTATCACTTCTTTCACTCTATGACCTGCAAGGTTCTTTAAGTATTTGATGATCTTTTTGTCATCCCTTTCTTCTAGAGCATCCATGAAGTCATTGAACGTTTTGATCCATGCAGTCCATTTGGTGCCAATATTCAGGTTTTTGGTGGTATTGAAGGGTAGTGGTGTTTCAGGACTGCCGCTACTCTGTATTTGACGCTGCTTTCTGCAGTGATTGAAAGTTTCACTATTCACACTGGCTTTTTGTCAGATTGGGTGCCACCAGCTACTTTTGATGCCCCGGCCTCCACCCAGGGCCTGATCCGAGATCAGGTGGCACTTCCTTCCTTCATGCTGGCAAGTGCACTTGTACTCTCTCTCTGTACCTGGTTGTCACTGTCTTTAGTGCTTTCTTACCTGGCTGTAGCTGCCTTTAGCACTTCTTCGTACGTGGTTGTTGCTGCCTTTAGCGTTTCTGCTTTGTTTGGACAATGGCTCTGTGTTTCGCTGGGGTGCAGTATCTCTTCATTCTGCCTTACCAGTAAGCTTCTGGTGGGCTTTGTGACTGTGCTCCTCTGTTGGACCTTACCTTTTTCTAGGGCTTGTAAGAGCTAGAGAGGCGCATTGACTCCACACATGCCAACCGTAGACTGCTTCCTGTGGTGCACGGGGCACGCACAACCAGTTTGCTGGACCTTTGCAAACTCTCAAGGAGTGCAGTCTTGTTTCTTCAGGGCACGTATCGTATCCTCATCGCCGGTTGTGTCCTCCTCAGCTCTGGAGCATGGAAATAACCACTCCAAACATGGAGCTCTGTAACATGTCTTTATTCTTCGGCATGCAACCATTAACAGAACATATTACGTCATAAACTTTATTGACCACACACAGACACCCTCCAACTGATTAAGTAACTTTGTAAAGAGTCTGCAGAGGACCACAAGGGTTCTACTGCACATGATCACACAATACTATAGTGAAGGGTGTCTGCGTTACAGGTGGGATTGTTTTTGTGCAGGAAGGTACAAGAGGCATTTTCCTCTTTCTACGTGTGCTGCCGAATGCAGCATACATGGAAGAGGGAAATAATGAGGAGAAATTAAGATATTTCTCTTTGTCCCACTCACATGGGAAGGCATAGCATTTTGATGTAGTCCCAGGTTTACAAGCTTTAGTAAATCTGGGAATGTGCCAAAATCCATGGGTGGATACATGGGAGAGCCCATGGTCCACATATGCAACAACTTCTACGTTGAAATGAAATGTAACGCAGCACAACAGTTGTGTTACCTTAAATTTCTTTACAAATCCACACAAGGCTACACATGCCAGGCCTTGTGTGGCTGTATAAATTCCTTTGAGTTGCCCTGCTTTGCCTTGAGTGATGCAAAGGCAACGCAATGGCTCAGTAAATCTAAGCATAGGTCATCTAAACTCATCAACTGGCAAAAAGGTCAGACTCATTTAATCTCATAATTGAATCAGCACCTCATGCTAACTACTGTATGACATTGCCTCACTCAAATACCCTCTGAGATTAAGCTCTGGGGGATGATGAGTTACTTAGAGGCCTTAGACGGACATGAAGAAGCAGATTTTTCGCCACTGAGAAAGTAGGGGAAAGAGGACTTGCATTGAGGTCTAACATGGGAACGATGAAGAAGATATATATGAGTTCTTTAAATATTGACTGAAGGGTGAGGGTGGTGGGACTAGCTGACTTCCAAATGTTTCGGAAATCAGCTGAGATATGTTTCTGAGTGAATGTGACTTTCTTGAGGCCATATATGTGATAAAACCCATAAAGCAAGAGTGTAGACACTGTAAAAGATAACATTTGCTAAAAGAATTACAGCATATATGGGGAGATAAAATGCAACCGAGCTAGGTAATCTAAGTGCATCAAGAGGGGATGGACATGATTCCTATCTCCTAATATGAGGACGCCTTCTGATAACCACTGGAAGATGCTCTTACAACTAAAGATCTTGTGGTATGCGAGCGGGGTAAACAGATTATACCGAAGGCTTGATGGCACATGCACTAATACCAAGTGCCTCAGATGGGCATGGAAAGTGTCCAGTTAAGATGGAGCCCATGGCTTATCGTCAGCTCCCTGCAGGGTGAATGATATCTTTGAGGAAGGAGAATAATAGTTAGGTTCTTCTTACTCACATTCTTGATTTTATCATTGCTTAGTTCATACCATTGTTATTAATGAGGCTGACCACCCTTCAATCAGTTAAATGTAAATAGTGTGAGAGTCACAAAAGGTTCATTGTTTGGTAGAGAGTCCTTTGTTCTTTTTGGCATACTGGCAACATTGTGTCACACTAATCCTTTACAGATGTTTAACAGCACACAGGGAAATTATCCATCCTCAGAGATGCCACAATCTAAGTATTCCTTTAGTACATTTTACAACCCTTGCAGCGCTGGATCCCTAGACTTCCATTGTACAGGGTCCCCAAAGTAGTATTTCAAGCAGTCAACATCTCAAATGCTGCAGACAATTTAAGCATGGCTGCCATGACAGCCCTCCTTGAGCAACTATGTCCCAGAGGCCACCCAGAAGTCATATCATGGCAGCCACTGTCACAAGCAAGAGAAGCACGTGACCGAGCAACTCTTCAAAACATATATATAAATATATAATTTATTTTTTCAAACAGAGGTGATATTCCTTGAACCTATTAAATGGGTTGATTGGAGGACCGGAACATCCACCAAAAAGTGGCAAATGCTGCGTATTTGGAATACCATTGAAAGCAATACACTCACAATATGGTGAACAGTGCATCTGCCACTTTTGGCAAAGCCTAGCATAAGTGTAAGGGACAGTGAAAATCTCCCTTTGGAGTGCACCCTGACAGCTGTGGAAGACATACCAGGAGGATGGACCGAGCCCTGTAGTGCCTATAGGCTGGAAGGTCCTGCTCTGAGTCAAGTCAAAGCAGGTGATAGACAGATTCCTCAATGAAGCTAAGATAATGGGGAGGAATCCAGTCCAGCTAATCCCTGCATAGGCAGAACATAGGCATTGCATTGCAAGTCAGCAGTGTAGAGCTACCAACTCATGCGAGTGAGCTCAGAGTACCAGGTGGGATCCTACATCACTCCTCATGCGACGTAATCTGCTCATGGCTGACCGACATCCACTGAAAGATGCCTCATGCAATTCATGAGGTAATTCAAGGCATAGCCCATATGGGGTGTATCTGAGTGGCTTAGCAAGGGCTGACCTTACACCTGATAACAGGGACTTGCTGACAAATCCGATGATGGATTCAACCCAGATCTGTGACTGGGGGTGAGTGCCTGAAAAGTTTCAGCGCTCCGCCCATCATCTCCTTGTGTTTGCATTGTTCGCCCTAAGTTGGCAGGGTATGCCCAGATGTGGGTCCCTTGCTCACTTTGCCACTGGATTCAAGCTTGACTGGCTGATGAGGGATGATAGCCCGAAACTGGTCCCAGGATGCTTGTTTCCGGTCCATAGAAGACCTAGCTTGGAAGGACAGGCTGGACTGTTCGCTTGAGGCACAGGGTCAAGACTGATTTGTTTATAGCTGGGTCAGAACTTGGCTGACAAAGTGAGCTGGGGGAGAGTGTCTGAAAAGTTTTAGCGCTACGTCCATCATCCCCTTGTGTTTGACTTACTGATGCCTCAACATTTAACATATTTTGGAATGTGTTTTCAGCCCCGAAGGGGTCTCTTGGCACTAGTGACAGAAACAATTGTTACCCCACCCATTGGTACTCATTGTATCACTTTCAGAAGGCTGAAAGAAAAGTGGACTTGTTGGTATACAAACCTGAGAGTATGGGGTCAAGCACAATGCCTTACATTGGATGAATTTGTCCAGTTAGCCAATAGAGTAGGCTACTTCCCCAGACAAGGTGCACTGCACTGAGTATCTACAGCCAGTGTGGGAGCCAGTGAGGAGATGCCACTACCATTGGCGAAAGAGAATCTGTAATATTGCCTTACACGTTTGAGTGTGCGTGGCAGCGTCTTGTGTGATAGATATGTAGGGTGACTATATCTCTTTACCCAGTGAGCGTTAATGTGGTTCAAGTTCTGTGAAACTGTGGCATGTGTACAGTTTTATATCCCCTGCTTTGACAGGGGTACATGTACATACACATACACAATATGGCACACTAGTTACAGTGTAATGTGTTCAGTCAGAGTATGAGACGCAGGTGTGGAACGATGGCCTAAGAATGTTCTTGAATGAAATTGATTTATATCCCTGAAATAGTCATGGCTCACATGTTCAGGAATGTGAAACCTCTACAGGTTATGGCTACTTAGACACTTTGCCAAGGATGGGGCTAGTTAGTTATTGCACAAATCCTGGAAAAAAATCATATATTGAGGTGATTCTTGCATAAATTAAAACTGTTTTTAAAAACTTTTTCTCTTTTTTTCGACTAAGCAACCTGGCCACTATTGCATTCTTCTGCAACCCAAACCATGAATTTACACAGCTAATTGTGTCTGGTGAGACGCTGCTTCCGATTGTGTACCTCAGATTTGATGGCCTCTTAAATGGAAGCACAGTTGGGGTTAGCCTACTGTTGGTTTATAAAAGAAATTGGGTTGTTGATTTAGGGGAATGTGAGTCCTTCTCAAGGAACAGTCACCATTCTTGAATAGGTGAACCACAAACGTCACCTAATTAACCTGTGTTTAACACTCTCTAGGTTGGCACACAAGCAGTCAAGCTTAACTTAGAGGCAAGGTGTAAAGCATTTATGCAGAACACAAACGCAACACAAGAAAAATCCCACACCAATTCAGAGACATAGAGGAACATTTTATAAAATATTTGACACCAAAACGACAACAATCTAATCAGGAGAACCGGACATATACAACATAAAACATATACAATTTTAATGATGTCAGGTAAGTATAGTGCTCAAATACACAAAGCGCCATTCACAGTTATCTGGTTGTGAGAGACCGGGTGAAAGTCACAAGTTTAGGTCGACCGCGATGTAGTGCGGGCCGGATACAGGGGTCAGGTTGGTCTAGCTGAAAAAGTTACATTCTAAAGCCCAGCACTAAGAATTCTGTTCACGGTGGAAGAGCAGGGAGAGCATGATGGACCGTCGTCAAGTAGCACAAAGATCTTGACAGGCATTATAGACGGTTGTTTCTGGAGATTCATGTTGGTGGTCATTGCGGGCTTTTGATGCTATAACACGAAGTGCAGATCTCATGTTGCCGATTGTTGCTTGTGGTCGCTACTGCTTTAAGAGTCAGGGTCCACAGATCTTCACACTGGTGGGAAGTAGAGGCAGCAAATTCTTTATATGAACAGTTGCTAAGAGCCCAAGACTTCAGCATTTCTCCTTTTAGTTTAGGAGGACCCAACTGATTCCTCACCAAGGGTCAAGGACCTGAGAGGCACCTCTTGGGGATCAGAAACACACTTCAGCAGAGGCCAGTAGGGCTCAGGCAGGTCCAGTTGAGAGTCCAGGCAGGTCCAATTGCAGCAAGTCAGCTGGGCACGTCATTCTTATATGCAAAAATGTTAGGCCTGGCAGAAGGTTAATTTTGCCAGGTCGAAGTAGCAGTTTCAAACTGCACACACAGGCTGCAATGGCAGACCTGAGACATATTTAAAAAGCCTATTTAAATGGATGGGACAATAAGTATTAATGGCCCACTAGTAATTTAGCACTAGTAATTTAATTTAATTTGCAGGCTCTTGGTGCATGCAGTACTACTTTACTAGGGACTTACAAATAAATGAATTGTGCCAATTGTGGTGTAAACCAATTGTACCATGTTTAACGGAGAGAGCGCGAGCACTTTAGCACTTGTTAGCAGTCACAAAGTGTGGATAGTCCTAAAGCCAATTAAAACGGGTTCATAACACACTAGTGGAGAAGGCAAAAGGTTTGGGGATGACTACCGGGAGGGTCAGGTTCAATAGCTGAGCACATATTGTCTAAAAAAGGCATTCTTTGTATACAGAGGTAGCAGCTCTATTAAACATATCACAATATTTTCCAGGAAAAAACTCCATTGTTTATAAACTTTTTACTAAGAAAACTGTGGCCAGATTTGCCATCAAGGGTTGAAACTGGCTGAAATTGCGAGCAATTATCAGAACTCTAACATTTTTCAAAAATGAGGGGATGGATTTAACATTCACAGAACTTGATAAAATATGTAACACAGATGTAAAGGAATCTGTGGTAAACAAAAGAAGAGAAGGGTAGAACAAAAGACACTCTAAGATTACACAATAAATATGATTTGATCGAAAAGGAAAAACTCCAAGGCCAAATCGTATAACACCCTTCAACCAAAGACCTCGATTGAGCCACTCAGGAATGACCTTACTGACATCTACTAACAAATACAAAATACAGATCAGTACTTAGAAAGAATAGCCTCATACAACTACTTCAAGGAATTAAAGTCTTTGAGGATAATTAATTCAGATGCATGCGAATATAAGTAATGCCAGGCACGCACAATTCTGCACATAAAATCAAAATAGCAAATTCTACACAAATCATTTCATTAGATGAATGGTAAAAATGAACAGCAAAGGCTGAACACAAGAGCAATAAGTCTTTTGGCAAATAAAACGATCAGTAAAATGTCATGGGAGAGGTTTGCCTTGGATGTGTTCACAAGGATAATTATCATGAGACACACTTATTCCAAGTAATTAATAAAACTCTGCCTCGGCTGCAATGTCAGCAAATTATTTTACCGCATTGTTAAAGGGGAACTCAATACTTCTCCACCCTCTGGTCCATGCTCACATTTGCCTGAGTCCCCACAGCTGGGGTTTTCATGGTCTGTGGTCTCAGAGATGAGAGATGTCTGGGTACGCGGGTGTGAGGAGAGTGGGTGTGGATCACCATCACATCTGGTACAAGGAATATAGGAGATCCTGAAAAACGGTGATTTTGCTATCTTTGGGCTCCACCTCCCGTAGCGAGAGGTGAATGTGAGCCCTTTCGATGCGGCCTAGACCCACGCTTGTGTTGCCGATGCAAGGCGCCCCTTTTTAAGGAACAACACATCACAATGCAAGATTGGTCCACGTCTTCTTCCAAAACCCACCTCTACCAATGACTTGTTGACTGCATGCTTGCCTTTGACCTTGTATGGTGCTCCGCTGCCGTTGGTCTAGGGTGAGGATTGCTCTACAATAACGCATAATTACATACATGCAGGACGAGCCCTGATAACTTGAATGTTGATGAGTTTCTAAGCATCTTCATGCCCCAGGTCTGCATTTTGTTAATTTTGCCTTTGTCTTTGCAGAATGAATGTTTATTGCTTTTCATTTTGATCACTGAATCCCTCCTGATCTTTGAAATATTCACCAGATTATGACTGAAAGATCAAGGACATTTTCTCTGGTGCAACTTCTGGTTGCACCAACAAAACTAATATCTGCCAAAAGCAGGCCACTCCCCTTTGGAGGATCTATTGCTGTCTCCAGCAAGCAGCCTGGCCCGTGCAGGTCGGAGCGGTGGGGCCTGGTAGGGGGGATTTCGACAGTTGACAAAGAGGGGAAATTATTTATTTATTTATTTATTTATTTTCCCCTCGTTGTTGTCTGTCGAATCCCCTAACCTGGCCACCACTCATACCTAGAAGGGCCGCGGCTGCCAGTGAGGGAATTCTTTTAGTGCCAATATCGGCAACACACCCAACCTGCAAACACATCAATACCATAAATGAACAGACAAGACACATTGGTTGTTGGAGCAAACATTGCTGCAGGTTTATTTTACATAAGAAATATGCCAACATGGTGGGTCAATTTACGGGCTATCCAAGGGCAGGCAGCCCCTATGCTGCTGCCCCCCTTGATGAGCTAAATTGCACCGTGGCATATCCAATTGGTGCTAACCATTTTGGGGGATTACCCCTTACATCCTGTGGACCACTAGTCCACCCATTAACTCATGCCCCTTGAGGGGGCGGAGCGCATCCAGGCAAGCCCCGGTTGCTCAGGTTTACAACCACCCGAAGGACTAACGGAGCACCGTCGTTCTTCCAGGGTCCTACCGAAAGGACTTCCTGGGGTTATTTGGCATTTGCACCCTTCTTCTGATCCTGAAGAGCATACCCCTATGTACCATTCAGCCTCTGGATTGCCCTGTAACTCCGCCTGCAACACAAAATCACAAGTTAACAGCCTTCCTACCCTAGCCACTATTCCAGCCGACACGCTGGGTTAGTGGTAAGGAGGGAGACGGCGTGATGCCTTGGTGCAAAAAGGATTACCAGCTGCTGGCGTTACTGATGGAAATTTCCCAGTTGCCACTTGGACTTATGAACCGCCGCCTTAATGTGCTACGTTGTAAGCGAAGAATTACCTAACTTATGTCTCATCACCGTGGGAAGATACAATAAACCGCATTAGTCATGAGAACCTTCATAAACCCAAAATCTTAACAGACATACCTCTAAGTGAGAATGGCTCTACCCAGCCATACGCCCAGGGATACACATGCATTAAGCCCACAGATACACCTTTGAGGTATGTTAACCTGCCCCAACCTCTGCTTCTCCCTGACCCTGAAATGGGAGCATGTTGCCTGGAGGTACAAGCCCTCTGCCTCTGAACTCTCACTGATATCAGCTGGCTGAAGCTGCAACTTAATGTGTTACATTTGTTTGCCCGGGCCTGTTACAAGTAAAATGTATTCCTTTATTTGGAGTCTGGGTGAACTTGAGGTGGGTGGAGGGACTAATATCTGCCTTCGCAGTACCAGACTTATTGTTTTAAAAATGTATGAGACCCATGCTGCCGAAACTGGCCCTTCAGATCCCTGACTCTCTCCCAATGAAGCATGAACCTGTGGCTTTTTTGCCTACGAAACCTGCATGTATGTGTCAATCATGACTCCTATTTGAGCGTGCCGTCACCCTGAAAGGTCTGTTGGCTCTGAATAACAGATGTCTCTTGATACTTGACTTAATGGTAGTCATAGTATCGACATCAGGGGGCTGAACGGCTAGGTGAACCTGCTGGGGCTATTAATGTTACTCAAGCCTGCATATACTATGCTCAGAACAGGGAACACTTGCTCTATCGTGCCCTGGATTCTTGCCTGGTATTCCTTTATGCCCAGATATACAAAGCGATACTAGCTCTACTTGGTCCTAATGACCCGAAAGACACATCAAACCCGCAGTGACAAGATGAGGTATGCGAACCTGCCCCCAACTCTGCAGAAACAACAACGCGATAAATCTCTGGAAAAGCTTGCTAACCAACAAACCCTCTCTAGAACCAGGGGGTCATAAGCCACTCCTAGGCCTGCTACTAACCAGGGGCCATATGTAGGTAAAAAGGAATTTGCGATTCTGAAATTGCGATTTTCCGCGAATCGCATTTTGAGAATTGCAAATTCCGATGTAGGTAAATTATCACAAAATAATAGCGATTCCCCACAAATCGCAGAATTATTTAGTGATTACCGAAATTGCGATTCTTTAATTGCGAGAACGCAATTAAGAAATCGCAATTCCGGGAATCTGCAATTCAGGTGCAGAATGATGACATCACAACCAGGAAGTATGACTGCCCATGCTGTACCTGATTGCCAGAAGCTGAGTGAGAGCCAGAAGCTGAGTGAGAGCCTGTGAGGAGAGTTGGAGATATGTGCTCAGCTACTGAAAGCAGGATAAATTGAGTCCCAGGGGACAGAGAAGCAGCAGGAAGAACCACCCAGAAAGAGGAAACAAAAATTTTGCGAAAGGGAGCTGGATTTCCTCACACAGGAAATAGTCAGCAGTCATGACCTCCTGTTTGGAAAAAGTTCCCTACGTGTGCCAGAGACACGGAAAAGAAAAATATGGAGTGACATCCAGGAAAGAGTAAATGCCATTGGCGTGACACACCGTTCAGTCGAAGACCTCAGAAAAAGGTGGTACGACATGCGGCAAAGGTCAAAGGAGAGGGTGGGTACAAGATTGGCCGAGGCCAAAAAGACGGGTGGTGGGCCGTCCACAGCAACAGACCCAACGCCCCTGGAGGAGCTGGTGGAGGGCACCTTCAACCTGAGAGTGTGAGTGGCTGACCTGGACAGTTCCGAATACCCAGACACCAGACAAGGTAAGTTGCATGCCAAAACCCCCTGATACATACCCAACCCACTCACACCCTCCGAAAGCCAACCTGAGTGCAACTCCAGTACATATCCACCAGCACACCCAGAAAAGCATTTTGGGAGATGTAGTCACATGTACTGATACCTGGGCCAGTGAGACACAGCTAGGTGGAATAGGGATGAGTCCTTCAGGAAATGAGGAAAACAGACAGATAGCACTCATGTGAATTTTAATTTGTAAACTGTAATGCATTACAAATGCGAGACAGGACACAGAATTAATGTGCGCATTTAAATTCACAGCACCACCACCAATACAGGAAACCGTGGCAGAAGGGGAGGAAACACCAGAAATTGAGGACGAGGCAGGGCAGGAGGAGCTTGGCGAAGCAAGACCAGCAAACCCTGCACCATGGAGATGGCGCAACATAGTGTCACCACTGCCACTGCTGGAGGCACAGGCAACAGACACAGCAGGAGAGGCACAGCCAGTGCACGGGCAGCATGCAGGACAGCAGACAACACAGTTCCCTGAACAATCCAGAGAAGGGAGAGGGTTGAGACGCCGTCTAACAGCACTGCTCCTGTCGAAGAAGACACAGTGTTCTCGGGCCTTGAGGGCAGCATGCTGAAACAACAGCGCCTGCAAGTCAAGAGAATAAGATCAATACAGCGCCAACTGGCTGCACACAATCATAACATGACTGAGTTGCGGGTTGGTGTAATGGCCATGACTGGTGCTTTGGAAGGATTCTGCAGGGAGATAAGGAGAGACAGGGCAGCCCAGCGCAGGGAGAGACATCGCCATCACACCCGGCTGGACCTGTACACAAGAGCAGTCAACCGCCACATCCCTGCTGGCCCGAAGATGTGTCAGTATGCAGCATGAGATGGCCCACTGCTGCCAGGACGTGGGCAGGGTCCTGGTGCAGGTAACACATGTGGTTGACCAGATGCGCGCAGCTGCCACAGGTGGCATAGGCCCACTTAGTACAATAGATACGGACGAACAGTCCAGCAGGAGCAGCATCACTCCCCCAATTCCACCGGACAGACGCCGGAGTGGGCGCCAGGGGAAGAGTGGATGATGACTCCAGGGAGGGCAGTGAGCAGACATAGCGAGGAGCAACAGGGCGTGCACGTAGGAGGTGAAGGTACACCAGGGACTAATGGCTATGTGTGAAGCAACACATTCCATATGGACTTATTGGCTGATGGAAATACTTGCACTGTGGCACAAACATGTGCAAGCACTAACAATAAAGTCACGCTGTGTGACAGATGTATTCCTGCACCAAAGGAAATAAACATCACTGTTAAACACCATTCAGTGGCATTGTGTCCTCATTACTCACTTAGAAGTAGTTCTGTGTGATCTCATCTCGTCTCATGCGCCCGGCAGCCGCCCCGGCCCCACCTGCTGGTCTGCGACGTGGAACTGGTCCCTCCTCATCTGATGTGTCTGAGTCTGTCAGATCCACTGGGGTGCCTTTCTTGTTAGCGATGTTGTGGAGCATTGCACAGGCAACCACAATTTTGCAACATGTCTCAGGGCTGTACTGTAGCGCACCTCCACTCTTATGGAGGCCATCTTCGGGACTGAGATGTATTTAAAGCAGTTGACCCCTGAATTCTGGAGTAGGAAAATAAATCCTGTGTATCGGCAGCAGTATTTTGGCCGTGCGGTAACGAATGTCCACCAGTCGATCTCCATGAAAGGAGACTACAGAATTTTAAGCGGACCAGTCTGAATATACGCTTTACAAGCAAGAACGTCCGCTTATCAGACGGAGCTCAGAATCAGACAGAGCCAGCATGCCATATACTCTAGAGGCACGTGTCTTTAAGATTCAGATTTACCTGCTGTAGGTTCCACGTCACGGACAAACTACTGCTGCCGATATACATGATTTATTTTCCTACTACAGAATTCAGGGGTCAACTGCTTTAAATACATTTCAGTCCTGAAGATGGTCTCATCGACGAAAGCCTAGAGGCCGAAACGTCGACTTGCACACTTCTTTCCCAAATAGATATTTTTGACTGTGATTGTGAAAAAGTGTTTACAATTGCAACAGTGAAGGTTGAAATATCAGATTGGTGCCTTTTTGTTTCCTTGCATGTATTATTTTGAAGTACCCTTGATGAAATCTCAAGATAAAATTGATTATTTTTATATACACCAGTGTTCTTGCTGATTATTTGATATATATCTTTTAAAATATATCTTCTCTGAGATCTATTTCCAAGTATAAAGAAACTTTGTTGTTAGAGAAAGAATAAATTAAAGAAATTAATTGGCAAGCAAATATTAAATCTTGCCCACAACTGCGTATGTGTATAACTTAACTAAGTACTGTAATAAATCCCTTGAAGGCATATTTACCCGTTCATTTACTTTGCCCGAGCCCTCAAGGGTAGATTGGGTTGCCCATTACACTTACCTCCTTCTCTGTGTGGCATCTCTGATTCACAGCCTACTGGCCATCACATACAGGCCAGCCATGGTGGGAAGTCCCTGTGGCATTGTGGGCCGGTTTAAATGGGTTGCACCTGGTTACCACCTGCTCAGAGTTGGTGGTAGTTGAGAAGTGCAAAATTGCGTTTTTCGTAAAATCGCTAATTGTGACTTTTTTCCTACATCTACATTTGCGAATTCGCATTTACCAAGAACGGTAGTAGCGAATTTCACAGATGATGTGACGCAGACTGCGATTTCGCTAATTAATTGGCAGAATCATTGTTACGCTAAAATGGCAATCGCTAAATCAGCGATTCCCATTTTTGGGCAGCGGAAACCTTTCCTACATAGGAACGTTTTGCGATCGCATACACCCTGAATTTTGCGATTCGCAGTGTCTGCGATCACAAAACAGCTTCCTACATATGGCCCCAGGTTAAGATTATGAATGCTATCGAAGTACCCATCTCTCGGCGCATGCATGCAACACTTTCCACTGCCTCTCCCTAGTCAGTAAAAACAATGCAGGGTAGCATGTGAAGCGGAGCCCACGCAGAAATCGCCTGCCTGTGCAAGCAGACTAAGCATTCATTGCTCCCCCAATCCATCCAAACTGTCAATGATAGCCCTAGGCTGTTGTGAGGTTCGCCCCACCCAGCTTAAACCAGCTGGACATTACCCAGTTTCAGTCAGCGGATAACTAGTCAAGGGCATGTCAGCGGTAGATTAATCCTCCCTTCAGATTGAAAACAAGGTATTAATTAACAAGCATGCTCATCTATTGTAGGAGTTATCCCCATCTGACTGGCCCAATGTGTACCTTAGAGGGTAGTTATCTTGCACCGTTATCAGAATGCAGCACACGTAGAAAGAGGAAACAATGAGGAGAAATAAAGGTATTTCTCCTTGCTATGCATCACCTAGGGAGGCATGGCAATTTGACACATTCCCAGGTCTACCATTAATGGTAAATCTGGGAATGCGCCAGAATCCATGGGTGTAGGAACACTCACGGTCAACACTTGGAATGCCTCCCTGGGACAGAGTAACGCAAGGGAGTGGTTTGCGCTGCCTTGCATTACTCTAAATTAATCAAGCCATGCAGGGCCACGCAAGGAGCCCATGCGCGGCTTGATAAATCTCACATAGGTTTTGCATCGACCTTGCGTCCCCTTGCATGGCACAAGAGCGACACAGAACCTTGATAAATCTGGCCCTCAGTCAAAAAATCAGTTTGTAGTAATGAAGTCCAGGCTGGCTGTTGCAGTACAGAAGATTGTATTGTAGTTTGTTATATGTTCTGTAGTTCAGCTGAGAACTAGCCCCACCAGGAGCAGCTAGCATGCTGCTCAGTCCCTCTCAACAAGGGGTGAAAATGGTATTTACATTTACATGAACAGGATACTAGAATACTACATATCCCCTTTTCTTTATTTTAAAAAAAATTAAGAAGCTAAACTAAAAATGAGAACCAAAGGAATACAGAAACAACATAAACGATGCAAGGAAATGCACAATGAGGAGAGAACAGAAAGATAGGTGGGAGTAGAAAAAGCGAAAGCAACAGATGAAAAACATGAATTAACAGATAAATATAACCCATCCTCCTTTCTATAAATAACAACAGAAAATAAAAGAAAGACGCAGCGAAAGACAACAACGAGAAAGAGAATAGACGTGAAGGAAACAATGACTACCCCCAGACACACCTACTGGCCAGACAGGAATGTGAGGAGGCAAGGCATTGAAGGAGAAAGACAGAAAACATAGAAGAAGAGGAGAGAATACAATAAGATAACTCATACTTCCGTGTTGAAATTTAAATTATAATATAATGTAAATAACATTGCATAGGAAAATTTACAATGTGAAGCAATAAGGCATAACTTTGAGAAAAAACACCAAGGGCCTCATGTAGGTAGCATACCAGTTACCACTTCTAAAATACCGAACGATACCGAATCGGTATTTTAGAAGTGGTAACTGGTATGTAGGTAATGAGTCGGTATTTTTTACCGAATCGTTACTAGTCGGTAATTACCGAATCGGTATTTACCGATTCGGTAATGAGGCATACCTTCCCATTGATGGGAAGGTATGCCTCATTACCGAATCGGTAAATACCGATTCGGTAATGGGGGGAACACATACAAGGGTGGCAGGGTGTCACATTGACACCCTGTTGCACCCCTGATTCGGCCATGTGTGCACATGTGGCACACATACATGCCCTAAGGGCATGTATGTATGCCACATTGCACACTGCTACGCGCGTAAAAATGCATTTACACATACATTCATTATTTACCACCAACTATAAGTTGGTGGTAAATACCGACTCTAAAACACACACACACACTCCCCCTACATCTCGATTTTGCTTTCGGAATTTACCGAATCGGTAAAATTACCGAATCGGAAAAGTTACCGATACGGTAACATTACCGATTCGGTATTATTACCGAATCGGTAATTTTACCGATTCGGTAAATTCCGAAAGCAAAATTTGTCCCCCTACATACCAATGGCCAAAATACCGGTCGGTAACGGTAAAATTACCGAAAATCGGCCGTTACCGACCGGTATTTGGCTACCTACATGAGGCCCCAAGTGAGATTGGGACCCAAGCACAACACCTTATGTAAAGGTAAAGATGAACCAAAGTATGCAAGTATGGGACTAAAACACATGAAAGAACAACCTCAAGTAGAGGTCACAACCTATGCACTGTAGAAATGGGATTATAACCCAAACAACACACCTGTGTGGGAATAAAGTACAAATAGCCTGTGCAAGGAAAACCTCGTATAAAGGCCCAATGCTGTGCACTGGGACTTAAACCCAAACGACACACCCTATGTAGGATAACAGTATAAATAGTCCGTGTACGGACAACCTTGTGTAAAGGTCTCATGCTATGCACTGTAGTAATGGGACTAAAACCCTTACTACACACCCTGTATGGGGTAACAGTATAATAGAAGACTGAACCTGAACCTAGAACTTACCCGAAACGTGAGGGAGGTTAACTGTGGTCAGGTACCGTATTTGGGTCTGAGCCCATGACTTATTCCAACACAAAGGAAGTAAGCTATTGTTAACTAGTATATTTAGGTGAGAACCCATGACTTGTCTCTAAGAATAGAGATGTGTAATTGATGCAAATAGGACTAACACCTATGCATAAATGCCCAGAAAGTAGGAACCATGCATAGTTCAAAAGGGAAAGAGTACTGTGAGCAAATGGGACTAAAACACCTAGACAAGTGTGCAAGGAACCGCACCCTTTGGAACAACACCCAATAGGGTCAAGTAATGCACTGTGTGTGAATGGGACTAGTACCCATCTCCACGCCCATCCCATCCTCGTCGCCAAATAAATGTAGTAACAAAGTCCAGGCTGGTTGTTGTAGTTCAGAAGATTTTATTGTAGTTTGTTACATGTTCTGTAGTTCAGCTCAGAACTAGCCCCACCAGGAGCAGCCAGCATGCTGCTCAGCCCCTCTCAACTGTGACTTTCCTCTCAGACTCTCAACATTCCTAAGCGCATCATTACTGCAACATTCCACTAGCTGAACAAGAGGTGATTATGGTATTTACTTTTACAGAAACAGGATACTAGGATACTACACAGTTGCTCTCCGAGAACCATTTAGTTATCTCTAAATCATCACAGGAAGTTGGCCTCTGCCAAAAGGTGGGCATCTTTATTGCAATGTC
This sequence comes from Triturus cristatus, assembly GCF_964204655.1. NCBI lineage: Eukaryota > Metazoa > Chordata > Amphibia > Caudata > Salamandridae > Triturus > Triturus cristatus. The sequence goes on along the minus strand of NC_140585.1, from coordinate 253,767,551 downwards.
ATTGCTGTTCCCTGCAAATATGAAGGGATTTATTCACATACAATGAGGTAGCTACTAAAAATACAGAGGTGACATCACACACCCTTAACAGGAGTTGCTAATAGCTAACAATTGCTATCCTTGGGATTGGGGTGAATTACAATCTTTGTGCAGAGAAACAACCTGCTGGTTAAGAATTAATAAGTCTTTTAATTCATCAATGAAATTTGATTCATGGGGTAAATTATGCCTCATGCGTACAAGGATCAATTAGACAAGGGTATAAGATTGTTTAGAGGTGAACATGAAAAATAATGTTTAAAGTGTACAACTGTACATAAAGGAAAATGATAGCATGAGAGCTATAAACTGTATTCCAATGCCCCAACGTATACTTCAAAAGCAAAATAGTTCATATGAAATTGACTTTAAGTACCTTGAGTGCTGTGGATTTTGCCAGCTATAAATTATGATATCTGTCCAAATAAGTTATCTAAATTCAAGCTGGTCTTCTTGCCAGGTCTTAAAGCGCAAATCACTAAATCTTCAATGCACGCATTGGATGGAGCCCATATTTCAAAAAGTGTAGAGCCTACCCTAAAAGCTCATCTCGAAGGGAGCATTTCACTATTGACTTTGTCAAGGTTAAATCACAAACAGCGAGGATCCTACAGCTAGGACAGCTACAGATATTGTCACTTACATGAAACATAGAAAGAGAATTGTGATTCAGCTCCCAAGGCCAACCGTAGAACTAAGGAAATTGATTAAGGAAAACTGGTGAAGGAGACAGGAAAAAGCATTTGAAACATAACAATAGGGTGTATAGCTCGAGATCTCAATATGTGTAAAAACGTAGCTCTCTTTACTTGCTCTCTCTCTAAAAACACACACACACACACACACACTCTCTCTCTCGCCCTCTCTCTCTCTCTCGTCTCTCTCTCAACTCCCTTCTCTCTCTAATTAGTCAAACAAAAAATGCCTTTTCAATAGATACTGTGCCATACTGAAATGTAATTACATTTTTTTAATGATGTAATTACGGCCTTTACCGTGCTCAGCGGAGCCTGGGCGCTCTTTGGGAAAGTAGCCAGACCCTGTACCCACCCCCTGCTGGCATCAACCCCCACAAAAGACGGCCTTCAGGCATGTACAGCAGGGGTTTGGGTGCAGGGCCGGCCTATGGCCAGGCCCTTCACCCTACCCCCTACCCCCGCCATCATCCAACCCCCGATGGGCATGGCATTTTGCCGTCCATGACATGAGTTGGGTGTAGGGCTTGATTGCATCCAGGTCCTATGCCTACCCCCATTTCAGTAGTGAACACCAGCAGTGCCTTAGGCCTTAATCTGTGCCATCAGTCAACCCCTTCTATGCAGTTTTCAGGCGAGTGTAGTGTGGGTGTGGCATAGGGACTTGCTGGTGGCTAGGCCCTCTGGCCACTCCCTTGTCAACAGCCAACTGCTTTCCCATGCGCACCAAGGCTTTTGCCCAATGCTAGCACTACTCCATGCAGTCAGGTAATCCTCTGCAGCCAGGCCCTTCGCCCAACTTCCTGCTATCAGACTCCCTACAGCAGGGTGTCACGACTGATGGGATGAACAGGTGAAGGTCCAATAAATTGCATAAAGGAATAACTTGCACACAGTAAAAGATCAACCCTAGAATCATGAAAACTCTGGACGCCTGGTCATGGGTGGCTGGGGCTTAGATACATGAGTCGTTATAAAGGTTGCCTGATGGCTGCTTGGTTGTATGGTTCAAGCATGCTCAGTTTATTCACTGTTATTGCCATTGAGCTGCACCTTTGTTTTGTTCCGCCTTCTCCTCATGCTTCTCTTCTCTGTGCTTTTGTATTTCACTCAAAAGGTCAGCTTACATCTTGATCTAAAGCCCCATATTGATATTTGATGTGACTGCCACCTCTCAGCATCTCTTGGTGCTCCAAAGCTCAGGGAAGGTTTCCAGGTACTTCTTGGGTTTGCTACCTGCTATCACTTACAGAGCACCATGTAAGATACAAAGGGATGGGGATTGCTTTGACTTGTACACTCACATCACTTCTATTGCCTAATATGGTACTATTTTTATAATAGTGAGACTATCTAGTGCAGTCCCTTTAAAGAAACTTTTGAGAGTAAGCCTGAGCATGAGATGTATATTTACTTAACTACTGACGAGCCATCTATCCCAGTGCATTTCTCTCTCCTCCTCATCCTATTTTCCCCTTCCAAAAGCCTGCAGGTTTCAAATGATACATTCCTCCACTTACAGCTCTTAAGAAGTGTGGAGAACTAGCATAGCAGTACCTGACAGTTTGCAAGACCCAAAATGGACACCAATATTAATTCTCTCCACATCACATAACTAGCTCTCTCCCAGATGCAGAAAGAGCTAGAAGTAGTTTGACATTGTAGTTTGTGTTGACTAAGATGACAGTGTTAAGCAATAGGAGGAAAGCTTGAATACTGTGGGTACCAGTATGCCAGCAGCATCAAACGATTCTACTAAAAAATTGGGGGGATATTCACAATAACGTGTGATAACTACAGCAAGAGTAGCGTAACGCAACTTTCAATATCGCAGCCCATCGTGGGAAAATAACCCCGTGTCAACGTCGAATTCACAACAAGGCGGTACCATGCGATAGTCCGCCGACACCGTGGACTATGTCTGAGATACAACCACCAAGACGGAGATAAAAACACAAACCACAACACCAAAAAACACGCGATGGGCCAAAGCGCGATGAGGAAATCAGCGATAAGCAGCGCCAGGCCTGCAGCACACACCTGGCAGGCCAAAAGAATCACCATAAAAGTAGAAAAAACACCGACACACAAACTGACCTACACCCAAGCACCATGGAGGCAGCCGGAGCAGGCGCAGAGGACGAGCGCAACCCCACAAGCACCCCGTACGACCAGCCAAGGACATCGGGGACAGGGAAGGGCAAGGACAAGAAGATGAGGAAGACGAAGTTCAGTCCGCAGGCGAACAGGATCATAGTCAACAGAGGTGATGGAACACCATCAACAACTCTTCGTCACCTCCAGCATGTCATTGGGCACCAAAACTGCAATATGGCGGGACATCGTTGACAAGGTGAATGCCATCGGAGAGCACCAGCGAACAATGGACGAGGTCAAGAGGCGATGGAATGACATCAAGCGAAAGAACAAGGAGAAACTCTCCGCCAACCAGAAGGCAGCAATGCAGACCGGAGGTGGGGACCCAGTGCCACAGCAGGAGCTGGATGACATGGAGGAGCTGGTGTCGACAGTCATCAGTGTAGATACTGTGGCCGGAGTTGGGGGACCGGACACTGCTCGACAGGATACAACACATCCGCAACAGGGTGAGTGACCACCAGGTACTGGGGGGACGGGTGGAGATGGCCACAATGGCACACATGCACAATCAAGCAGGGCACAGTACACACCCACAATGACCCTGGCTCCTCGCACAGACCCACAGACTGTCACAATCTACAATGCCATGCTGTCTGAATGTCAACCTGTACCATGTAGCTACATACATGTGGACACATTGTAATACACCATCTCCTTTTCACATCGCAGGGGCATCGTCAACACCTCCTGCAGAGTAGTCCCAGCCACTCTTCACTGATGACGAGGAGGACAACACCAGCATCGACGCACAAGCCCTCCTAGACATCATGGACCTCATCCGCGACTCACCTCTAGGATCCCACAACCCCGGCACCCTCCCAAGTCCCCCAGGAACAACAAATGGTCTTCCAACTCTGTGTGCTGGAGGGCCAGAGGGAGATGGCTGAGCAGGTGCCGGAGGGGTTTGAACTCATGGCTGCCAAACTGGATGCCATCCTTGGGTGTCTATGTCCGCCCCATGGTCTCCAACGAGCCATGACTGACATCGCTGGAGTCATGACGTGGAGAGTAGAACAGCTGTTCTCTCAGAGTGGCTTTAGCGATACCAGCCGTGAGCTGGCACACATGCAGAGGCTCATGGAGGACACGGTGCGTATGGAGGCGGAAAGGATAGAAGCCACCGCTGCACATCATCGGAATGTAGCTGGGATCTATCATGCCCTGCAGACCTCCATCATGGCATTACCGCCACAAGGCATGGCGCTGATGAATGCTGCTGCCCCCACACCATCCACATCCCCGCCCCCTGGTGTGTCAGTGCCTCACAGTGCGGCAGACATATCCACCCAGGCCCCTGATGTGTCAGTGGCACACAGTGCCGCTGCCGGGACTGCAACATCCACAGGGGGGGCAGGGCACACATCCGAGGACGAGGACGTGGATGGGTTTGTGATCAGGAGGCACTAGCATTCATTTCCGCCACGTGGCCTGTTTCTGCTGGGTGCTGCACATGGCCTCGCGACCTTCCACTGACCCCCGATACACTCCGATGCACTCACCTTGGACAGCAACATGGACTGCCACATCCTGTTCGACGACCAATGACACGGCGGACAGACTGCTGACTGTACCCTTCCTCTTCCGCAGTACATGTCAACCCCGGATGGACTCTAGCTGGCCCTCCATGGGCCCATATTGTGTAGTGTGCTCGGCATTGCCCTGTACCGCTCCAGCTGCATAACTGCACTGGATGTGCAAATAAACGTCCAGTGACACACTGCTGTGTCACGTCTTACATCATTCAGGAATGGATGTGTGGATGAATGTGGAGACAGTGCCTTCCCTTGCGTCAATGATGTTCATCCTGTGGGATGCGAGTCAGAGGGTGCAACATTGCATTTTGTGTACCTGGTCCCGTGAACACTACAACCGGGACACACGCATCAGTCACTTCCTTATCCGGACATGGACTGGTCCACCCCCCGAGCCCACGAGTCATTGTGGCAAGCCGTGCGCTGGTCCGGCGTACGGCAGGCCAGACCACTCCGATGAAGCACCGAGGGGGGACCATCATTGCTACCCGTCGCAGGCGTACTCACTGGTGGTGTGCAGGTCACTGGTCTAGCCGTCAGCATGTCACAGCCACTCCCTGAGAGCAGGTTTGCACACACACCACACCCATCCGGCGTCACTGGCCATGTGACTCCGTCAACATAAGGGGCAGACGATGTCACATTCCGCTCTTCCGGTGGTGACTGAATGATAGCCGCGTCATCCTTCTCATTCATAAAGGGCCCTTGAGTTGTTGTGCACAGGGTTGGTGGCATCTGAGGCCTGGCGCACGACACGGGCCTACCGCCACGTGGCGCTGACTGGGGTTGCACAGGGTTAGTTGCACCCAAGGCCTTGCAGCCTACATGGGCCTGCCACCACGTGGTGCTGACTGGGGTTGCACAGGGTTAGTGGCACCCGGAGCATTGTGGCCGGCACAGGCACCCCGCCACGGGACGGTGACTTTGGGTGCGCTGAGTCAGTGGCACCTTAAGCTGCTGAGCGGGTGTGCAATCTGCAATGATGCCCCGTCCCGGCGGTCCGGACAGCTCAGGTTTTGTGTGCCCTGCTGGACCGCAGTGTAGGCCAGAGCCAGCAGGCAGTGCGGCCCTACGACCACGCGGCATCGCTTCCGGGATCCCAAAGTTAGTGGCACCCATTGGGCTGAGCGGGTGTGAAGCCTGCGATGGTGCCGGGTGCACTGGTATGTCCTCTGCCATGGAGTAATCAAGACCCAGCACCAAACGTGAGACCTGTTGCCCTGCGGAGTGTGGCTGCATGGTGTGGACGGTGCCATGTCTGCGGGCCCCGGGCTTGTGGCTTGCAGCGGCACGTGATGGGACCTCCCCTCTATGCGGCGGTGGCGGAAGGTGAGCAGTGAGGCCTGGGTGTGAATGGGCAGGCATGCTTCGATGGGCGGCGGGAGGGGTTGGGGTGCCTCTGTGTGAGAAGTTGGCCTGCTATATGCTGACCACTAGTTTTAGTGGGCACCTTGTATCAGTCCAAACAGCCCCTTATGGTGATAGGTTAAAGACAACCTTTATTGAAAGCTATCCTAGTGGTAGCTATGGAGAGCAACCTTCAGGCTAAGTCTTGAAGGAATGTAAAGCAGCTTGTTTTACCAGTCTATAATCTATTGAATGAACAAATGAAAGGACAACCACACCAGGTATATATTTAAAATATATGTATTTAAGATAAAACACACCCCTCTAGTCTCTTTATGAGGCTGGAGTTCGAAGTACTTAAGTTACAAGTCAGTATTCAACAGTAAAAGCACAAATACACGTTTGGGCCCTAGGGGCGTACCAAACCATATACCAATAAAGTGGTATAAGAACCACGACTGAACTAGACACAAGGCCTAGAGCCTGTAGAAGTGCTTGGAACACAAGGAACCACCCAAGGTAGTGACACAGGGGACCCACGGGGGACGCGTGCAGTGTGAGAACACAGCCGCGAATCGCCGTTTACTTCTACGGGGAAATTCGCGGTTGGAAATTAAGAGTTTAAGGACACTTAGAGGATGATTACGAGTGAACCCTTTTGGACTTAGAGGTGTCTAGGGCCAACACCCACTGGAGCACTGGAGCACTGGAGCACTGGAGTACTCGAGTTACCTCACCCAGGGAAGCCGGGTGCATAGGTGTCAAATGGTGTCGGGCACGTCGCTGTTTTCAATGGAAGCTGCTCAGGAAGTGCTGCTGCCGTGAAGAGAAGTGTCCGGAGAGATCCAAGCCTAGATCTAGGATGGAAGGAACCTGAAAGCAGAGGGAACAGAGTCTGGGTCACTTACCAGTGACCAAAGGCACGATAGTCCAATGCCCACAGATGTCGGGTGCTGCAGGTGAGTTGACGGGTGTCTTGACTCTTCAGCCACGAGATCCAGGAGGCATTGACGACAACCAGGAGCTGGATTTGAGCTGTCCCACAAAGTCTGTCGAGTGCTGCGGTGTCGGCGACCAGATTGAACCCAACAAGCCTTGGCAATGGCAAGTCACTTGGAAACAGAGATGGGATGTCGGTGCAAACCAGCAAGGTCTGGGGGACTCACCCAGCAAGGGTAAGTCGGGGCACGTCTGGAATAACCAGGAAATCCCAATCAGAAGAGGAGTCGGCTTTGTGGAGACCCACTAGCCAACGGGCTAGTGATCGCGAAGGAGCCTCGAGCAGTCGCACTTGAAACCGGCCCATGGGTCACTCGGGGAGTGAAGGCCAGCAATCTTTGGTGCAGGAGGTGCTCAAGGCTGGGGCTACTCGGAGCCCAAAGCACAACTTCGAGGAAGACCAGGAAGATGATGGATCAGCAAAAGATCACGGTGTCCAGGGGTCACGGTTCCACGTCACCCACGATAGCCACAGGCCTCATCTTTTCTGTGGACTCAGGGTAGCCTCGGGGAAGTCTGGAAATCCACATCTGGGGATGCAGAGACTTTGGCGTCCAGCGGGAGCTTCAGAGTTGCAGACCGGACAGTTGCTTCTTTGGTGCCTGCCAAGCAGGGGAGTCACTCCTTGACCCCAAGGGAGATTTCTTCAGTCTTCTAGTTAAAGTAGAACGTCGAAGGTCCAGGATATATGTTGCAGAGTTTCGTCCAGGCTAATCTAAAGTCGCAAGGACTGGGTTCCCATACTAATACAAAGTTTGGGTGTCGGACATACTCTAGGGACCCACCTATGGGAGGGTTTGGAAAGAGGGGTGGTTACACCCATTTCCTTTGTCCAGTTTCGCACCAGAGCAGGGGCAGGTAGCCCCTGCAGCCGGTTTGAACAGGACTATGCATAGGGACACCAAGTGTGCCCCCAGTGCAGGACTTCAAAGCACCAGCGAGTGCTCCCGCCCAGCCCCAATACACATCTGCCTGTCTGGGGAGGTGGTTACACCTCCCTGGGACAGGAAACCTATTGTCCAGGCCTCCCCTGCCGGAGTTTCGGTCAGCAGCAGGAGGCCAGACCCGTGTCTGTGGCATTGGCATCGATTTTATGATGCCAGGGCTGTAGAAAGTCTTTACCGGGTTAGACCAGTGTGAACATGACTCTCTCTCTAGAAGGGTGGAATGCTACCCCCACCACCAGAACTGGTGGGGGGGGGGGTAGTATTCCAAAGCGTTTGACACCAAACACGACATGTTTCCGTGCAGCCAGTCCAAAGTTAGCATTTACCGCAAGGTTATAATGCATTTAAGAGTATATGGTCAGGCTGCACCACAAACAGCATCAGAGGAGGTACTCCGAACGCTGCAGAGGGGCTCTGCTCATGCAGGGGCACCCTCTCACCTAAAAACCAAGCACTCTGCCTTCAGGATTGTTAAGGCCTGCCATAGGAGTGACTTATAGGTTTGATATGTGTGTGCAATGGTTGTGATATAGGTAGCCTATACCACAGTAAGGGGTGCAAGCACCACCTTACCCAGGCTGCAGTAGCAGACCTGTGGTGTCATTTTAGAGTGCATCCTAGGGGTGGCATAATACATGCTTCAGCCACTGGTAGGCCTCTGAGGTACCTATGCCCTAGGTACATAGTATACCATATACTAGGGGCTTATAAGGCACTCCAGAATCCAATTAGAAATGTGCCTAATGTACATGGAAACCATTTTAGAGAGGAAGCAGCTAGGCTGGGGTCCTGATTAGCAGGGCCACAGCCATACTAAGGTCGAAAAACAGTGAAACACCAGCACAAAGTGGGGGTACCCATGTGAAGCAGATCATACTCTCCTACACTCTGCCTGGGTGTGCATGCTCCGATGGGTGGCGGGAGGGGCTGGGGTGCCTCTGCCTGGGTGTGCATGGGCGGCAATGCTCCGATGGACGGCGGAAGGGGTTGGGGTGCCTCTGCCTGGGTGTGCACGGGCGGGCAGGCGCTGTTGTCTTGTGCAGGTGTGAGTACTGTGCCAGTCATGTATCTGGACTCTGTTTCAGATGGCGGCTCTGACTCGGATGTGTGACCTGTTGAACTGCTATACATACCGGCACGTGGTTGGAGACACACCAGGGGCAGCAGGTGAGCAGTGTGGCCTGGGTGCGCAGTGGCGGCACTGTCTCTCTCTCCCCCTCTCTTCTTCTCTCTGTCTCCCCCTCTCTTCTTCTCTCTCTCCCCCTCTCTTCTTCTCTCTCTCCCCCTCTCTTCTTCTCTCTCTCCTCTCTTCTTTTCTCTCTCTCTCTCTCTCCCCCTCTCTTCCTCTCTCTCCCCTTCGCTCTCTCTCTCTGTCCTTTGATGTGCACAGGACATGCCTTCTCATCATGATTTTTGTCTTGCCGGCTTGGACCTATGGATTGTCCCGAGGGGAGCGGCCATGTGTCTTCATTTCATTTCATTTCATTTCAGTGTTCATTGTAATAAAGTTTCATTTTTTGCTTCGAAAGTTAATGTGTGCTGCTCTTTTCTGTATCGACACATGCATATCACCAGTTGTGATTGTGCAATGTCAGGTGGATTATTTTGTGCATGTTTGGGTGTGGCTGATGTGGCATGTCTTTGGTCGGGGGGGGTGCCAGGGAGGGGTGGTCCTGGGGTGGTGTCGGTGGGTGTTGTGTCCCTCTTGGGTGTCCGGACCGCGTGATGGGTGGCTCCATGGCTTCTGTTGCCCTTCGGGTGTGACCCTGGGCTCGTCTCCCTTTTGTGGTGCAGGCTGCCATCCGACTTTACACCAGGTCAGAGCAGATGTAGATTTCCTGGTGCTAACGCGTCTTATGAATGTCTTTTGTGAATGTTGTGGTGTGATGTTGTCGCGGATTTTGGCACGGGAACTCCCACTCTGCATCTCATTAGCGATAGTTGCGCGGGTCCTCTGTGGCGATGTTTTTTGCGGCTGCTATCAAGGGTAAACTGGTGCTATGGGCTGTTTACATCGGCTTGTGAATGGGTAGGTATTTTTATCGCAACTTTGGCTGCGATAAAGTGCCGTTGACTCGGCGATAGTTTCTTGTGAATATGCCCCTTGGAAAATAGCGTCTCTGGCAAAACCAGAACTGGAATTCCTAACTTAGAAAATGTGTTAGCGCCATCTGGAAACTACATAGAGGATCCAAAACAGCAGTAGACATTCACGGCTTGTTAGAAATGGGGCTCTCTAGTTGACAGGTTGCTACCCTGTCCAAGTAAGGACCCTTCTTCCTAGTCAGGAAGAGGGGGATACACTTCTAAAATAACCCCTGCTCACCCCCTGGTAGCTTGGCACAAGAAGTCAGGCTTATCTCAGAGGCATTGTGCAAAATATGTGCGCATAACATACAGTAATACAGTGAAAACACTACAAAACGAAACCACACCAAAATGTTGTCTGTGCAAAACAAGAACAAAAATGGTAAAAATCCACCATACAGTTCTTAGAAATATCAATAAGCAAAAAATAGACTTAAAACACAGTTCCTTGAAGTCAGTAGCTCTGTCAAGGGCTATCACGGCATCGTGATCAACAAATCCAAACAGTTCTGGCTGACTGCGGCATCGAGGGCCAGCTACGATGTTGGGAAGACACGCAAACAGTACCTTTAGAAATGCAGGGCGTTGGTGGCCTCAGAATGAGCCACGAAGAGCCAGCGTACACAGGTGTCGGTCCTGCAGGTCAGGGCAGGAGTCGTTGGGCCCTTGAAGTCACACACGTTGCAGATCGAACTCCATGCGGTTGAAGTCAGGAGCACTGGCAATAGCAGGCGTCAGGACTGCGGTGCGAAGTGCAGTGGTGCGGCATGCGGTGCCCTCAAGGTGGCAGTGCAGGCAGCTGCTCAGTGACAGTCGTCCAGCAGCATCGGTGAGACCAGGGCTGCGGTGCGAAGTGATGCGGTGCTCCTCGTGGTGCTGGCAGGACAATATGCAAGCAGCTTCGTTGCTGAAGCGCTGTTGATGGCTGACAAACTGGCACCGGCTGGCCAAGACTGCGGTGTGGGACGGGGTGGTGCATCATGTAACTTACGAGCAGTGCCCTCAAACCAAGGTGCAAACAGTGGCGTCAATGTCGGAGTGGAGCGTCATCGTCAGGGATACCAGGGCGGCGGTGTGAAGCGAGGTGGGGTGGTGCCCACAGGTCATGGTGCAAGCAGCGGCTTAGTGGTGGCATCGGGCGTTGCCAGTGAGAACAGGGTTGTGGTGCAAAGTGCAGCAGTGCCATCGGCAGTGCCTTCAGGACACGGAGCTGGCAGCAGCATCATTGACAGTGTCGGGTTGCTTTTCTTCTTTTGCAGCATAAAACACACAGGGGCATATCAGCAAGGCGGCGCTATGAAACTATGAAATTATTGCCCCTTTTTTGGGCGAAAAGCGGCAATAATTTCATCGCCTTATCAGCAAAGACACGCTAGCGCGTGTTTTGCTGACTTAGCGCCCGTTACAACAACGCCCCGCTTTGCATCTCTAATGAGATGCAAAGTGGGAATTCCGTCATTTCTCCAATTATCAATGGGCACGCTAACAAGCATAGCGATAAGAAAAGTAGCGCTAACCGCGGTTATCGCTACTTTGTTTACGCCTGCTTTTAGATTGACTTAGCCATGATATCCAATGGAAGGTGGATATCATGGTTAAGTCTGCCCTGCCCTATCAGCAAGCTATCGCCAAACGTTGTGCGATTATCGCTGGATTTCCAGCGATAATCGCACATTTGGCAGCTTGCGCCTGGAATTTTATCGCTTTTGAGATAAGCATTGCAGATAGCACGCTATCTCAGCGCTAAAATTCTGCGCTAGCGGCGATAATTATCCTCGTGCTAAGCGCGCTGAGTGATAATTCTCGCCGGCCCTTGCTGATATGCCCCACAGTTCCTAGTGCTGGTAGAAGATGACCTTGAAGTCTTTGCTGTTCCTGAGACCTCTTGAACGGGGGCTGTGCCTCAAGCCCTTGGAGAAACTCAAACAAAGAAGTTGCAGAAAGTTCAGTCCAGCTCATTCTCTGCCCAAGATAGAAGCAGCTACTGCAGGCCAACACAGCAAAGCACACAGCAAAGTGGTAGTTCCTCCTCACAGCTTCTCCAGCTCTTCTTCGTGGCAGGTTTGTTAATACAAAAGAGTTCTAAAGTCCTGGGGTCAGGGCCCCAATAGTTATACCACATTTTCTTTGTTCACTTTGTGGCAAGGATCTCTGAGCCCAGTCCAAACCAGTTCTACCCTCTCTGGCCTAGCTTCAGTACAGGAGGTGGAGACAGCATTGTAAAGAGTAGACACTGCCTATTCAGGTGCAAGTGAAAACTTCTCCCAACACTGTAAATGCAGATCAGGCCCATTCAGCCCAAGTATGAGTCACCCAAGAAAGGCAGGACACACCACAACCTCCCTTGTGACTGTCTACAGTGAATGCACATCCCCAGCCCGTCACTCCAAAACCAGACAGTCAATACACAACCCAGCAGAGGCACATAGAATAGTTAAACAAGAAAACGCCTACTTTCTGAAAGTGGTATTTTCAAACACACAATTTAAAAATCATATCCCTAAAAAGGTGTGTTAATAAATTCTGGGCTCAAAGAGCCTTAAATCCATTCCTCCATCTTGTCCCAATGGAAAGTTATACTTGTAACATGTTACAAAGCAACTCCCATATTAGTCTATGGGACAGATAGCCTTGCAATAGTGAAAAGCAAAGTTGGCAGTATTTCACTATCAGTACAGATCGCACACACCAGGACATGTCCTACCTTTCACAGACACTGCACCTTGTCCAGAGGAGTACCTTGGGCCTACCTCAGGGTTGCCTTAAATGTAAGAAAAGGGAAGGTTAGGGCCTGGCAAGTGGTGGCACTCGCCAAATCGACATGGCAGTAAGAACTGGCCGCAGACACTGAAGTGGCAGGTCTGAGACACCTTGTAAAGGCTGCTTGTGTGGGTGGCACAATCAGCGCAGCAGGGCCATTAGCATCATTTGATTTACAGGCTCTGGGCGCACACAGTGCACTATATTAGGGACTTAGTAGTAAATCAAATAAGCTAACCATGGAAACACCAATCCATAAACACAATTTACAGTAGGAGCACTTGCACGTTAACACTGAGCAGCAGTGAGAAAGTGCGCAGAGGCACTAAATAAGCAAATAGAAGTCCAACATACCATTAAAAACAGGAGACCAGAAAGCAAAAAGTCAGGGGAAACACGCTAAAAGAAGTCAGGTCTAACACAGTTCAATGCAGTTTGTATTTTTTAAACAACCAACTGACACAACAAAAGTTGCCTTTATACTTTGGTATTCATCCAAAGAGGTGCTAGCAAGGCCTTCTCCTTTAATCAGTGGAAATACCCCCTTCTGTTAAATTCTCATACCTTTATAGATCAGTTTACAATAGTTTACAATAGCATTTGATTCTCTACAGACTGTGAAGTATGATCATTTTGACCTGTTAAATATCAATCAAGAAAGAAGAGAACTTGTTTCTTATGTTATGCACTTCCAGCAGTGGCAAGCTGAAACAAATTGGACCAGTGAGGCAGCAGTGGCAGCCTTTTATAATTGATTAATGAAAAAGTTAAAAGACGGTTTATCTATTGTCACCAGTCACCTTACAGAGTGCGAGGTGCTAATCAAAATGACTTTACAGATTGAGGCCAGCAGCGGGCTTGGCTAGCGGAGAAGAAGACATCACACAGAGAAGGTTTACACCAAACATTTCTCACTTGTTTGATGTGGAAAAGTACAGTAAAGATTCTATGCAAACATCTCTGTACATAGACAACTGAATATTTGAAAAACAAGAACGTCGAAATATAGAGAGACTATGTTTGTATTGTGGGCAGGGTGGACAATTTAAACAAAAATGCCCATATCTGCAGGTAAACTGACAGGCGTTTTTCAGAAGAGCAAGCCTTTGACAGGCCTTTTTACCCAAAAAAATGTTTGCTATCAAGAAATGCGTGTAACAAGAGGGAGAGAGAGGACTAGTTAGCTAGTCCGAGTCCCCGAGGGTTTATATGTGATTAAACAAAGAGGACTAGCTTAAGTTGACCAAAGTGCTATCAAGAAATCACATTTTTTTCATGTGAAACTCAACCTCACTACCCTGGAAGGACCAGTTCAACCAACAACTTTATTTAATTGCAGAGCTTTATGTTGTTTTGTCCTCGGAGGATGTTCAGTGGGAGACTGAAGCAGTGCTGCTGGACATGAAAGATTAACATGTCAATTCCATTATATGAAATATTATCTCTTGGCCTATGTTTCCAATTATCATTGGTACCACTTGGTTAAGACTGCATAACCCCGAAATCAATTGGCAAGAAGAGTTTACTATGATGAGTTCTCATTATTGTAAGCAGAAGTGTTGTCCACACCTACCACACTGATGAAATAACCTTTGAACTGTTTTGATTTTCAGACCCCAAAGAAGATGCCACATTGATGTATTCTACTAGAAAAGGACAAAATACCTTACCGCCCCATTGTAAATATGATGGTGCCATAGCCCAACCAGTGGCTTAGGTCACTCAAGGTAGAATCTATTCTTTAACACTGAATGATGATTTAGTACTGAAGGAGTACCTGAAAAGGAATCCATTTGGTACTCAGTATTTCAGGCAGGGGCCTCAATTTATTCTATCCCAAAACCAAATTGTGCGTTTAGGCCATGCATTGATTATGGAGAATGAATCCAATTACCATCTCTAATAGATATCCTCTCTCCCTCCTCTCAGTACTGTTGGACCAAGGGAAAACAACCTTTAATGCCAAATACAACCATTACAAATATCTGGTAATGCCATTTGGTATCTGCAACGGTCTTGAAGCTTTTCAACATGTTGTCAATGATTTATTCCGAAACATCCTAGATATATTTGTATAGTAAATCTTGACAGTATATTCATGTTCTCCCAGAACCTTGAAGAACATCACAAACACCTTTGAGAAGTCATGCAGAGATTAAGCGAGCACTCACTTTATGCGAAAGTGGAAAAATGCATATTTGAGACTAATCAGTTATCCTTTTTTGGGCTTCATAATATCAGATCAAGGGATCCAGATGGTTTCAGATAAAGTCAAAGCTGTGGCTAAGTGGCCTCCAACTAAGACTGTGAAACAAATACAAAAGCTCTTGGCCATTGACAACTTGGGAACATTTCTCATAGATCATAAGACCCCCAACCGAACTCATAAAAAAGACTCATTCATTCACATGGGGTGAGGAGCAGGAAGAAGATTTTCAAAACTTAAAGGCCCCATTTTCTACTACACCTATTCTGAGACATCCAGATTGCACTCTGTCTTTTTGTGGAGACTGGCACATCCTTTTTTGCAATTAGAGCTATTTGTGACTCAAGCCATTCTCCCTATATCTTATTTGTTCTGCTCTATCAGTTCCAGAGAGAAGCTATACCATCTATGACAATGAACTGTTAGCAATCAAGGAAGCATTTACACTGTTTGCACTATCTAGAGAGCCAGTTAGATAGCTCTCCACATATCATCAATGTCTGGGCAGATAAAGAAAGCACAACTCCTAAAACGCATGAAGTATATTAAAACCAGGCATTCCTAGGGCCTCAGGCTCTCATCTTTTCTCATTTTTGTTATAATTGAACAGCTATAGATCTGGTACAAGGCAAAGAAAGGCTGATGCTCTGTCATGTCAAGGTTAACAAAATAGATATTCCCGCTACAATTCTCGCTGCATAGACAGAGATATGAATAACATAAACTCAGTTCTTGAATAGATCAAACAGAAACAGTGAGAAGTGCAGCATGAAGATTGGTTATGAGAAAAAGGAAGCTCTAGGTGAGCTTTTATTGAATGAAAATGGATCTTTGTTCCAGTGGATGAACTTCAACAACAGATCATGCAGATGTGTAATGAATGTCTTTTAGTGGGGCACATTGAAATTAATAGAAACTCAAGAAATGGTAAAAAGAATGTTTGGTGGCCCAATTTAAGGAGGACAGTAGAGACTTTTGACGAACAACGTGGGGGTATTACAACCACTTACCACACCTAACACACCTTGGTCTTGTATATTCATAGACTTTATTGCAGATATTACCAGATTCTCAGGGACACACAGTTCTATTGGTCATAATGGATTGCTTCACCAATTCACCATTTTTTAACCATACCGTATAGAGGTAAGAATAAAATATTTTTCATACTAGGAAGGTATTTTTAATCTTCTACAAACCCCCGCCCCCCACTCCTATTTTTCCTTCATTTATTATATAGACAACACCAAAAGTGCCCCCACATAACTCTTAGGTCTCAGCACACCCTGTTCCTCAGTGGAATGACAAAAACCCAATGATGAAGAATGCCACCAAGGGGAAACCCTGGTGGGTGAGGGTTATCTAAAAAAACTTTCTTTTTTCCAATATACCTGAAGTGGAAAGAAAGTCTCAATATATAGATGGTCTCTCTTTGTTTACAGTACGATTAATAGGAGGATGAGTCCTTTCATCTATTTCCTATACCTCCCTCTTCTTGATTTTCATGTGACACGTGATTGGGACATGTGCTGAGGAAACAGGAGGAAAGAGAATAATATCCAGACACATACCACATCTCAGCTGAAACTTACAGATCCCAGGAGCTGTACTCAGAACATAATGCGACTGCATGGCAGACCAGCTTGTACTGCAGTTAGTGTCTATAATTAGTATAATGAAGTATAGAATATAATACAACAGAATGGATAGGAGAGAGACACAATAGAATCGCCTTTGTGTGGTTACTGAGTAAGCCTGCATTCTTCTTGGGGATTTGTAGCCTTAGCTTGCAGTGGCAGAGGACATGATAAGTGACTGAGTTGCTAGCTCTGGTGGTGTCCACTGATTGCCAGGACCACTGAAATTCTGAGATTGAGTACCTGTTGCTTTTTTTCATTTAAATATGGTTCCACTGCGGTGGCCATAAGCCCCACTCTCTGTTGCGTGATAGGTGTTAACAAAAGTGTTTCTATCAAAAATGGATCAAACTGGGTGTGACAGTGTTGGGAAGGAAAGGACTTCTGCATTATGTTGTGATTCAACATCCTGCCCTGGTTTACCCAAGACTAAGTCTCTGGCATGTTTTTGACATTTTATGACCTCAACATATGCAACCATCATGCCTCAATGCTGAGGACCACTTCACTTATGATCTTGAAACTCAGAGTGGGGCTCTATGATCTGGAAAAGCGTACCATTCGTGATTATGGTCAGCGTGCCAGATTACATGAGACTAGCAGTGGTGACAGCATATTAAAAAACAATAGCAGGACATTTTGTTTTTAAAATCTGTGCCTTTGGAAGAAACATTGGCATACTGGCCTCACCAGTATGAACATTGAGCCCAGACTTGTGTAACTGGGTCCTTCACTACATTCTGTAGCCATGGATGGGGCGCCTGCATGAAGAACTGGTGCACGTGGTGGTATGAACCGTGAGTATGTCGACTATGATTGACTTTGAGATCAGTGGAATCCGTTTTAAAATTCCACTAAACATATACTGCAAAAAATTGAGATTGAGGGTAGTTTCCCAGACTCACATTGTGTATTGCTAGCATCCCTGAAACCTTTGTGAAGACTCAGTCTCTAAGGTATGGGAGAAATTGAGAGAGCAGTGTGAGAAAGTCATCCTTTTTGCCCTGATCATACCCATGGAGTAATACCGGTGGTAACTGACTCTGACCATGCCCTGGGCCCTGCTAACCAGGCCCCTGTCCAGCGCTCTGATTAAAAAGGGTATATGGTAATCAGGTGTATTTACAATTGACACTGACAATCTACCTGTAAGTCCCTAGTATGTGGTAGGGTAAGTAGGTTTAGAGGCCCAGCAGCTTTGCAAAGTGCTTTTAATTGAAATTACATGCAAATTAGCATTTGGATTAAAGGTACTTTCAAAGTATTAAACTACCTTGTTTTTACATATGTCACCCCTAAGGTCTACTCTAGGTGCCCCCCGGGTAGGGAGCCATGCACAAATAAGCAGGGACTTTTTAAAAGATGTTTTATATGCCCTCGTGAGGGAAAACTGCCAATTTAGGGGCATATCAACAACAACCGGCGATAATTATCTCTAAGCGCACTTAGCGCTAGGATAATTAACGCCGGCTAGCGTGAATTTTTATCGCTGAGATAGCGTGCTATTAGCAACGCTTATCTCATTAGCGATAAAAATCCTCACGCTAACAGGCTAACGTGAGATTATCGCTGGAAAGCCAGCGATAATCTCACGTTACCTTGTTGATAGGGACAGGCAAACTTAGCCATGATATCCTCATGCCATAGGATATCATGGCTAAGTCAGAAAAATACCAGACGTAAAAAAGCAGCGTTAACCGCGGTTAGCGCTGCTTTTTTTGTCTCTAACAGGGTCAGCGACATTCTTGATAATAGGAGAAATGTCGCTTAGCGACATTTCTCCTATTATTTTACTCTGGAACGCCCCCTTTGCATCTCATTAGAGATGCAAGGGGAAGCATAGAGTAAAAGGTTGCTAACATGCAAATTTGCATGTTAGCACCCTGTTGTTGATAGGGTGCTAGTTGTATCTCTGCTTTTTTGGCTTTTAAAGCCAAAAAAGCAGAGATAAAGCCCTTGTTGATATACCCCTTAGTTTTCCCCCCATTGTAGCCGTTAAGCACCATAGGCTAATAGTGTAACTATTGATAGGAGGGAGCTAAAATAATATTTCAAGGACTTAAACGATTAGTAATGATAAATCCAACAACTTGCCACTGTCAAATTTATCATAACTAGTACAGAAAAGAAGTTATGAAATGTTATTTCCTGGGCCAAAATCCAGTTTTCTAGTAGCCACTCCTCTTTAGCCAGTCTTGCCAGGCTGTGTCAAACTGCTTTGTTGAGGTGATAAGTGGCCTGTATAGAGACAGAGGGTATCTGGTGGGGGAATATCTGAAGCTGCAGAGAACAGGTCAGGAAGGGGGCTGTGTTCAAACTGAGCTTCAAAGCGAGCAGGACCGTAAGAATGCAAGACAGGCTTACCACCACATCCTGTACCACCCCTAACCAGATGGGACCCGCAGGAATGGATTTTGCAGATTGTCTGGAAGGGGAGTGTTAACGGAAATGAGACACACCAGTAGGCTGGCTTAGCCATGTCTTCACTCCACAGAGGAAGATTCTCCATGCTGAATTTTAAAGTGCAGTTGAAGTACTGGGAATTATAAGCCCAGCGGTGCAGGGGAACACACCCTAAGACTTCGGGTTCTTCCTGTTTCAGACCTACAGAAACACAGAGTCTTCTGGGTGAAGTCAAAGATCAGTTTATTGGCTGCAGACCAATTACAGGTATCCGAGAAGTACAACAGCATGTATGTTCTCAGGAGACTGCTTAAAGTTACAGAAACGGGCTTCTCCTTAAATACAAAATATCATGCTTCAGGCACACATTTCTTGTTTTATGATATGGCCATATACATGTATTCATTACAAACGAAAAGGCAGAGTCATGATGACCATCCCACATTCCAGTTAAGCCAGCCCACAATTATTTACCCAGCAAGGCTCAGATCCCACATCAGATATCAACAGGCCCCAATAAACACGGGCATCTCCTGTTTAGAAAACAAGCCATAAAACAGGAAGAGTCAGCTGTGACAGAGATTAGCTGGAGGCTTGTGTGGGATGAAAAGGCTTTATGGTGTGTCAAACCCTGATGCTAATCACAGGTGGCCGTAGGACGGGGAGCTCGTGAGACCGGACTGACCTGGGGCAGCGGAGCCAAGCTGCCCAGGTCACAGAGAAGTCAAAGGAAGGCACATGTGTTCTAAAGGCCCGTATTTGTTCGTAATATGTAGCCTATGTGAGGGCAACCATAAGATGGCCACCGCTCTAAGATGGAGCCCACAAAGTCAATGCATAATATTGTATACATAGTGCATTTATCAATGAAACGTTATATAAAGCACTTGTACATACCGCATTGACCATTCGCGGTTCGCTATTACCGGGATAGACAGGGGTAGGGCCCTGTCTCCCACGCGGTCCCAAATTTCAAAGTACCACAGACCCTCCTTTTGCCCTTACATAGGCAATAACTATGCTCACATCAATCCGAGTCTAGGTCAATATTCACGAAGTCATGGAGATGTTGCTGTAGCATCATCCTATTACTTAGCTCGTCCCTCGATACAGGTTTCCTTACACATAATGTAGCACATAGGCCACATATCGCAGGAGCACACTGTATGCACAGACAGAACAGGAAAAGGATGGCTAAGATCATTCCAATGACCATCAGAATCTTCCAACCCCAGGCAGATATCAGTTCCCAGAGCCACCCCACCAGTGACCAATCTCCTTTATCCACGTGTATGGATTCAGATATTTTATGCAGTTTGGAGATGGCTTGATAAACCGTTGGAGCGCTGGTATGAAAATGCAACAACTAGATTGGATAACCTTACATACCCCACCGCGGTCTGCAAGTATAACGTCTAGAACCATGCGGTTCTGCAAAGTCATGAGGCGAAGTGCAAAGAGAAACATGGTCTGGAATGCCCATGACGATCCATTGTAACTAAACGGCAGCACTAGATAAGGAATACCCTTATTAATGGTATGTGGCATTAAACCGCACACCCAGCAATTGGTTGTATTCATGACTAGTTGGTGCTGAATAAACGAGTTGTTTACAAACTCTGATCGTCTAGCTTGTTCGTGTTCAGGCAGAGGGTGAAAAGAGTGTGAGGAGACAGTAGGAGGAAGTATAGGCTGTACAGTGGGTGCACTGGGCTCTTGAGAGGAGAAGAAAACAAATCCTACAGTAAACACTATCATACTACATAGTATAAACAGACATAAAAATACAAAACGTTTGCTCTTCATTACTTTACATATTCTCGTTTTAGAGTTCATTTCCACAGCGGGACTCTCCATCTTGAAAAACTCCATCCTCTAATCGTGCCGCTCGCGGCGGGTGAGTATCTTCTGCTAAGGAGTACGCCTGTCAGTCCAGGGAACGCCCTAGACCAACCAGAACCGTTGACCTAACGTCTTCGGCTTGTACCACAAAGTCTTAGCACCGCGACCCTGCGGCTGAACCCGGATGGTGGTTCGAAAAACAAAAATCAAGAAAGTCCTTCAGATGGGAGAGCTATGATATCAAAAACAAAAAGGTAAGGAAAAGAATATTTATTTGTCCATAGGCCTTGGTCTCAGGTTGTAGTGGAAACGGCCAGGTACTGTCTGATCTTGAAACAAGAGTTCAGGCTCTGTGGTGTCCAATCGAATTGACGGTGGCACAGCTTCTTGCAAAATATCGTCACTCTGTTGTGCTGAAGTCGTGCCTCTTACGCGTGCATCACTGAATGGTACAAAACGAGGTACAGTGTCTGTTTCAGAGTCGGCGATACCCTCCTGGACCCACTGGTCATATGGTAGAGGCAAAGGGATCCTCTTGATGTGGGCGCCGTGAATCCAGTTCTTCTTCCCCTTTACTCGAACCGCTGATCTTGTAGACAGAAGTACGAGGTGAGGGCCAATCCAACGGGGCTCATCGTTGCTCTTTCGCTGGAAGTTCTTGATGAGCACCCACGTGCCAGGGTCAATAGGGTGTCCTGGAGCTTCAGAGGCCTGAGGGAGAGTATCATGCACCTGTTGGTGTAAAACATGTAATTTAGCCGTCAATTCATACAAATAATCAAGCAGTACTGGATGTTCGATTTCGCTGAATTTCGTCGGTCTTGGCACACCCCATACATTGGCTGGGCGGCCAAAAATTATTTCATATGGGCTAAGTCCCACTCGTGAATGCACAGTCATTCTTGTGGATAGGAGTGCTAAAGGCAGAGCGTCAGGCCATTTAAGACCGGAGCTCGCCTGGATTTTGGCTAGTTTTAGCTTCAGAGTGCCATTGTAGCACTCTACTAATGCAGCTGATTGGGGGTGATTTGCAGCGTGAAACTTCTGCTTAATCCCTAATCCCTCACATACATTCTTCATCACTCGACCCACAAATTCACTCCCATTATCACTCCACACCATTCTTGGCATTCCAAACCTAGGAAAAAATTCCTTCACAAGGGCTTTGGCTGTGGATAAAGCAGTGTTGTCTTTTAGGGGATATGCTTCTATCCATTTTGAAAAAGCGCAAACAACAACCAGTACATATTTCAGGTTGTTGCACCTTTCCATGTGGATAAAATCTAGCTGCAAAACTTCAAATGGATATGATGGAGGCGCAAAATGACCAGCTGGAGTTGGGGTTCCTCTACCAGGGTTGTATTTCAAACATACCATACAATTCTTGACCACATTCTCTGCACACTTGGGAATTCCAGCATTCTGCCATACTGGAGCCAACAACTTACAGATTCCTTTCATACTGATATGTGCCATTCCATGTGCCATAGTAACCACTGGAAGCACATATGCATCAGGTAACAACCATCGCCTATGTTCTGACAGATCAATCCAACAACCATTCTCATCCAATTTACCCGTACTTTCTCTCCACTTGCTCAACTCTTTCTCTGTGGCTTCAGCTTGAAGGGACTTCACACTCTCTATTGTGTTTTCACACATTCCAACATCACCAATCCATCTTGCAGGGCTTGCGACATACATTCGAGTCTTCACATCTTTTGCTGTTTCTTTCGCGACTTCGTCAGCAAATGCATTACCACGACCAACATCATCAGTGATTTTCTTGTGCGCACTGCATTTCATAATTGCAACTTGTAACGGTAGGGTCAGTGACTCAAGGAGATCATTCACCAACTTGCCATTCTGAATCTTAGCTCCATGCGAAGTCAGGAACCCACGTTCTTTCCACAATCGCCCAAAACTATGAGCCACGCCAAAGGCGTACTGGCTATCCGTATATATGTTCACTTTCATTCCTTCAGACAACACGCATGCTCTTGTAAGGGCAATTAATTCTGCTGCTTGGGCCGAATTATGTGGCACACGTGCAGTTTCCACAATCGTGTGCAAGGTCGTGATAGCATATGCAGTAGTATCAGCATTCGGAAGCTTGAAGCACGAACCATCCACCCATAAGATACCATCACACTCGGTCAGGGGAGTATCTTTAAGGTCTATTCTCCCTTTTGTCTCTTCTTCTGTTCTGAACAGACAATCGTGTTGCTCAATCTCATCTAGGTCTGCTGGAATCGGCAATAATGTAGCTGGATTCAACGTGTTGCATCTCTTTATGTGTATATGATTTGCTAACAGTGTTAATTCATATCCTGACAATCGCGCACTAGTTAAGTACTGTGTCTTGGTCCTGTTTAACAATGTGTCCACAGCATGTGGAACCATAACAATCAATGTATTATCTATTACTAGTCCAGCAGACTGTCGAATAGACATAGCTGCTGCAGCTGTAGCTCTCAGACAACTTGGCAATGCCCTCGCTACCGGGTCCAGGGTTGACGAAAAATATGCGCATGGATGTGGTCTGTCGCCAAAAGGCTGTGTTAACACTGATAATGCACAACCATCTTTTTCATGAACATACAATGTAAAAGGCTTGCTGTAGTCGGGGGTACCCAACACAGGAGCTGAACATAATGCATTACGCAATTCCCAAAAACTTTTCTGACACTCTTCAGACCATGGGATAGGATTCGGTGTGTCTTTACATGTTAATGCTAACAAAGGTTTTGCCAGCAAAGAAAAGTTTGGTATCCAGTGCCTACAGTATGAAGTAATGCCCAAGAAAGCACGCACTTCTCTCTGTGTTCTAGGCTCACTCAACTGTGCAATGGCTTGAATTCTTTCTGGGGTCAGTTTCCTTCCCTCATTCGATAAGAGATGACCTAAGTAGGTCACTTCTTGTCGACAATATTGCAGTTTTGAGAGAGACACTTTGTGATGGAAGGCAGACAAATGACGCAACAATGACAATGTAGCTTCTTTGCAAATCTTTTCAGTATCCGCGGCGATTAACAAATCGTCAACGTACTGAATAAGGATAGCGCCACTGGGTAAAACCAGTGCATCAAGCTGCGCTTTTAAAGCTTGACTGTATATTGATGGACTTTCACAGTAGCCCTGGGGAGCGCGTTTAAAGCGGAAGCTGCGACCTCCTAAACTGAAGCCAAAAATGTCCCTGCTCTCTTCTGCAATTGGGATGCTAAAGAAAGCATTCTTCAGATCGATCACTGAGAACCATGCAGCGGAGGCTGGAATCATAGTTAACAAGGCAGTTATATCAGGGACAACTGGAAACTGTGGCACTACAATCTTATTAACCTCTCTAAGATCAATCACAAATCTGTAAACAGGTGGCTGTGAAGGGTCCGTTCTTTTTAAGACAGGTAAAACAGGACTATTGCAAATGTTGCCTCTTGTCTCTTCAATTACACCCTTTTTAATCAAATCACTGACAATTGCTAACAACGCTTTCTGACCTTCATTGGAGATCTTGTACTGGGGAATGCGTGGCAATCTGACATTGGCTTTTAAAGTTACCACATATGGCGGTATTTCCAGGAGACCCACATCATTGGGACCAGTAGCCCAAAGGACATCCGGAAGGGATGACAACTCAGGTGGCATTGCATTCTTAGACAAATACATCGGGGAAATCACTTTCTTACTTAATGTAAGTTGTACTCCTGAGGGAGAACAATACAGCGTCGCATGCAATCTTTTTAGCAAATCTAATCCTAACAGATTTTCACCACAACTTGTCGTTAGGATGAGGGGTGTTTTTAGCTCACAAGGTCCAACAGAAAGTGACATAGGACTAGAAATCGGGTTCCTAACTGGGGCGCCAGAAAAACCTACTGAAACATTCATTTCGCCAGACAAAGGCGCACCAGGGAGTTTTGAATGCATAATTGAGCTCTTTGCAGCACCAGTGTCCAGCAGAAAGGGCTCTGTTACACCCGCTGTAGTCACTTTAACATATGGTCCACTCTGATCCACTGGCACTGAAACAACTCCTTCTCTCTATCTACGGCTGTCCTAGTAATCATTACCTTCCACATTGTCGTCTTCTGCATAATAGTCATTATTATAGTACTGAGCTGTATTACCAGTTGCATTGGCTTGCTGATCAAAGCTATTTATGGTATTTTGAGGCAGAAGAGGACGCGCGTTCTGGGGAACATTTCCACGCCCCCTATCTCTAGGAGCTTGTTCACCACCTCTACCTCTTGCGCCATACGCATAACTAGTACGCTGCATTAATTTAGGACAACTATACTTGAAATGACCTTCCTCTCTGCAATATGAACATTGATTGGGACCTACAGGGATACGTGGTTGATAATACCCATTCATTTGCTGATTATTCTGAAACTGTTGGGGCTGCTGATAGATACCTTGGGTTTGCCTATAATTATTCTGTCCTCCACGTGGCGGATAAGCCTGCTGCAAGAGGACCTTCGTTTTCAGTTCTTTCGTTTTCTTATCTGTTCTATCTTTCTCGTCTTTATCTCTATTTTCATAATACTGTGCAGTAGCCAGTATTTGCGCTGAAGAGGAAACAGCCCAAGAACTTTCGGAATCTTTAATTTCTTACACAACTCGGGAAGTAGATTCTGTACAAATTTATCAACAAATAACCGTTGGCCACCTTCAGTGCTCATGTCTTGACCACTGTGGTCGATAAACGTTTCTTCAAACCTTGTAAAGAAATCGGACACTGTCTCATCTTTCTTCTGCTTGCATGCGGACAGTTTATCCCAATTTAATCGCATCGCGGGCATTATAATTATCATGTAGGTAATGATTCTGCCAGGGAGGTCTGCTACCAAAGGGTCAGGCTTCGCGCCACCAACTTGTCCAGCATCTGCAGCAATAATATTAGCCCATGTGTTACCCAATTCTGCAGCGTGATCTACATTACGAATGGATCCCCATAAAGGCTGTGGAACCACATTCCCAAACAACATATCTATGTCAGCCAGATTCATTACACACGATTCTGCAGTTTGTGATAACTCCTTATAATATCCTGTAGGGTTTTTACGGGGGTCAGGCAATGTCTACTTAAGCGCTAACACCTCAGATCGCTTCCAAGGGACATGCACCCAAACACGCTGAAAATGAGCTGGGACAGCTGGATTAGCATTTGGATCAGCAGGTCTCCACACTGGAGGAACCTCACGCATCGGATATTGGCGCGCTTTTACCTTCTTCCCCACAGGGAATTCCTGTTCGAGCAAGGATTGCTGACAATCGCCATTTCTGAAGGACAGTAAAGTCGCAACTGCTTTATCTACATTGGGACCCACAATTGTACCTGTTCCAAAATCAAATCGTACTCGACACAATTCCTGTGGGTTTGGGTTTGAACCATTATCCTCCAATTCCTCACAGAGGAATTCACACATTTTGTCAAAGACATACCTCTGTGTTGGGGCATCCCATTGGTGGAAAACGTTAACAACTGATTCCACATTATAGAGTGAAGGGAAACCAATCCACCTACGCGCCAGATGATCTAACACCTCTTTCTCGTCAGGACCAGGCAGCTGACTACGCAATTGCTTACGTTGTAAACCAGGAGTCACACTAGATGACCCAAAGAGAGGCGACATTAAACTAGTAACTACATTAGCTAGTCGTTGTCGTGCTGAAGGAGAAGTTGAGGCGAAAACGGGGGGATAGACAGAGGGAAGAAAAACGGATTCAGATACAGGTACAGGGGTAGTGCAAGAAGGAGCGCCAGGGGAGGCAGCTGACACACTAGGCAAAGTCGCAGGAAGCGCGGGGGCAATAGGTAACACAACTGGCGGCCCTTGAGAGGGCTGCACTGCAGGGATAGGAGCCAGCTGAAGAGGAGCTGGCGGCTGTGGGAAGGCTTGCGGCATATTTACTGGAGGCTGCACATTCACAAGCTGTGGAGGCGCTGTGGCATTCTGCGCATACGGGGGTGGCGAACTTAGCAAATGGGACATTAGGGAATCTTTCTCTTTCTCTTTTGTCTCATCTTGCACAAGGGGTGACAAAACAGGGTAACATTTATCAATCCCCAGTTTGCGCTGTCTATGCAATTGCTCATTCATTTGTTCCTCCTCGTTATCTTTTTTTTTCAGTTTAAAGAGGATTTTATTGAAGAACGAAAAACTTGCAGTACAGTAATAATATACATTTGCGGGAAAAAATACATTGTAAAACATTTCAGAAAAATAAAAAGGAGTAGAAAGAAAAAGAGAGAGAAGAAAAGAAGGAAAGAAAAAGGGATATCATCATAAACATATTACAACAATATAATAAATAACTGGCAGAATAAAGAAAAAATATGACTTCATAATACAGGAATTAATACTCAAAAAGAGATAAAACAAATTGGCAAACTTCATACATTAATAGTATCAGAATTAATAATGATAACAAGAAGATCAAGGAGGTTTAGGTACTTCCTCCCTGCAAGGATTATGTAAGGGAAGGGGTTGGGCAGAAAAATTCAGAAAGGAGGTAATGGGTAACCATAATAAGTCCCTTTTAATCGCAAGGGAAATAGGGTGGACATAAGCTCTATCTAGTCTGTGGTTATAGCAAACCCCATACCACCATGCTTGATAAGAAATAAGGGAGGTATCCTTCCAAGCTTTCGTGATTTGTTGAAATGCCACAGCAAGAAGGAGATCAACAATAGAGGTATCAACATTGGAGGAGGACCATACTTGTGAAAGACTACCAAGAAAAATATGAGAAAGAGAAAAGGGGAAACTGGTGGAAAAAATGGAATTAATTTGTTGCCATACTTTGCTCCAAAAAAGGTGAACAGCAGGACAAGTAAACAACATGTGTTTAAGATCAGCCACTAAAGCCGAACAGGACCAACAGATGGACGGGATAGAGGAGTCAATGTGGTGTAGTTTGTATGGGGTGATTAGAAGTCTATTGTATATAAAAAATAGAGTTTGAGTTGTATTTGCCGCTCTAGACGATTTCCTCATTTTGATCCAAATGTTATCCCAGGTAGTAAGCGGAAAACAGTCATCTAAATCTGATTCCCAAGCACATTCCACAGCAGATTTCACTCTATGAGCAGACGAATCTCGCAATTTTTTGTAAATTTGAGAAGCAGATGGAGAGGAATGTAAAAATGGTAAGGAAGTGAGAGAAGAATTATATTGAATGGAAGTACCCGTAAGAGCATCAAAAGTAGCTTGAGCCGCCGATCTTAATAGAATATATTTGGGATAAGAAGAGAGGGGAAGAGAGAAACGATCTTGAAGAACAGAAAAGGGGATAAAAGAACCATCATGAAAGAGTTGATGAGTCCATTTAAGACCTAGAGATAACCAGTCATTCCAAAAAATAGATCTATTTTTAATTTTGATAAAAGAGTTATACCAAATAGGAGATTGTAAAAAACGAGCACGGTCATCCAGGTTGTGCAAAATAATAGGTTGAAAGGACTTGCGAACATGTTGAAGAATGGAAAGAGAAAATTTCTTTGGAGCTTGCGACAATGAAACAAACTCTTCAAACGCAAAGGGATGAAAAAAGGAAGTTTCAACCTCTACCCACAAAGGACAAGAAGAGGGGTCAGGAGTATGATCAGAAAGGAAAAAGGCAGAATGAGTGAGAAAAAAGGAAGTATGATATGAGGAAAAGTCCGGAAAATTAACACCACCTAAATGCTTAGGAGATTTAAGTCTAGAAAAAGACATTCTGGCAGTTTTGTTTTGCCATAAAAATTTAGATAATACGGAATAAATATTCTTGTAATAAAATTTAGGAATGTGAACTGGAAGATTCGACAAGAGAAATAAGACCAACGGTACCAACATCATCTTGATAGAATCTAATCTACCCCACCAAGATAAGAATAAGGGGTGCCATTGCTTCGTCGAAGTAGTAAGAGCTAATAGTAAATTTTTAAGGTTCAAGGCCACAGTATCCTTAATAGAGGGTGTAAACCAAAGACCAAGATATTTGATTTTGTTTGGGCTCCATTTGAAGGAAGAAGTTACGAAATCGGCATGAAAACAGAATTTATTGAGAGGAAGGATTTCACACTTGTCTACATTAAGCTTATAGCCAGACACTGATGCATAGTTCGAAACCTCTAACAAAAATGCTGGGAGAGACGTATGAGGATTCGAGAGAAATAACAAAATATCATCTGCGTATGCAGAGATCTTTAACTGTGTAGAACCATAAGGGAAACCAGAAATATCAGCGTTCATAAGAATCTTAGTTAAGAAGGGTTCTAATGCTAATATAAATAGGAGCGGAGAAAGCGGACAACCCTGCCGAACACCACGAAGAAGAGGAAAGGAGGAAGAGACAAGGCCATTGGCCAAAATAAAGGACCTAGGAGAAGAATAGAGCATTGAGACGTATGAAAGAAACTTAGGGCCAAAACCAAACCAAGAAAGGGAAGAAAAAATAAATTGCCAGTTGACTCTATCAAAAGCTTTCTCAGCGTCCAGTGCAATAGCTGCCAATGACGTCTTATGAGAATGAGATTTACTTAAGACATTAAAGAAAAGACGGGTATTGTCAGATAGGTGACGTCCTTTGATAAAACCACATTGTTCTTTGGCGATTAATTGTGGAAGAATTTTTTCTAAACGAAGAGCAAGGATCTTAGCAAAAATTTTGTAATCTAAATTAATTAAAGAAATGGGCCTATAGTTCTTACAGAAGGTGTGATCTTTACCATCCTTGGGGAGAAGACAAATAAGGGCCTCCTGAAAGGTACCTTCAGATTTTTGCGATGTTATAAAGGATGAGAATAGTTGATGAATTCTTGGAAGAAGTAATGAGGAGAAATGGGAATAAAATTCTATAGTAAACCCATCAGGGCCAGGGGCCTTACCCCTCTTTAGAACTTGGATAGCCTCCAGAATATCTTTATGCGTGATATCATCCTCTAAAGGGGAGAAATCAACTTCTGAAGAGGAAGGTGGAGCAATGGAGGATAAATATCGAGTAATTTCAGACAAGACAGGAGAGGATTCAGGAGTATATAAACGTTGATAAAAATCTGTAAATTCAGCTAAAATATCCTCGTCTTTATGAACCACAACATTAGAGGAGGTAACAATGGATTCAATTTTAGTACGCTCCTTCTTAACTTTGAGGTATCTAGCTAAAAGATTACCGGCTTTATTTTGTGCGGTGTAATATTTAGCACTAGACTTAAGTAAAAATAAATTGGCAGAGTCAGTAGAAATTTTATTAAAGGAAAGCTTAGCCTTAATAAGATCATCTAGGTCAGATTGTTTCTTAGAGAGGTAAAAGGAGTGTTCTAATTGTTTAATTTGTGCGTTAAGCAAATGAATAGATTGAGAGGCTTTACGACACTTACGGGCAACAAATGTAATAATGAAAACTCTAGAAGCGGCTTTAAATGTATCCCAAATAAGGGAAGGGGTTAGCTGGGGCGAGTCATTGTCTTCAAAAAATGAAGAGGCAAAATCCCTAAAAGCTGGTGTAAACTGTGGGTCCAATAAAAGAGAGTTATTAAACCTCCATCTCCTAGTGCCTTTCACGGGTGGGAGTAAATCCAGACTTAAAGAGACTGGGGCGTGATCAGAAATTAAGATAGAACCTATGTCTGAGTGAGTAATAAGTTGAGTGAGGGCTTTGGAAATGAAAATATAATCTAATCGGGACTGGGAAGAGTGAGGAGGTGAGTAAAAAGTGTATTCTCTAAGGGTAGGGTGGCAAAGCCTCCAAGAATCAACAAGGGCTCTTTGGGAAATAGTGGAGGTAAACAAAGAATGCATGTGAGAGGGGGAGAACCTAGAATCAGATCTTCGGTCAAAAAAGGGGTCTATAACCATATTACAGTCACCGCCCAAAATCAGATAATCATCAGTGACTTGCATGAGCAGGGAAAGAATATGGGGCCAAAAGATTTTATCCGGAACAGTAGGAGCATAAATATTAATAATAGTCAGAGGAATTTTATTAATCAACAGAGAAACTGCTACCCACCTACCATCTGCATCATTATCTTGATTAACAAGATGAACATCTAACCTCTTATGGCATAAAATGGCGACACCATTGCGCTTCCCAGACCCAGGAGAGGCAAAAACATGACCAACCCAATTACGACGTAACTTAGGAATTTCAGTATCTTTAACATGAATTTCTTGTAATAAAACAACATCCCCTTTTAAATTTGCTACATGAGACAAAACTCTTTGGCGTTTAATAGGTGAACCAAGACCTTTAACATTCCAAGATAAAATATTCAAAGACATTTACAGATAAGGAAGAAAATGCAAATAAAGGGAAAACAGAAAAGCATAAGTAGATAAAAACTGGGTAGTAATCATTACATTAGTAAAAGAAGGAAAAACAGAACATTGCAGGGAGAAGAAATAATACCAAGTACAAGAGAGAAAAGAAGATACATAATTTAGTAAATACAACCGAAAAACCACCATAAACACATTGCATTGAAAAGGCAAGAAAATCAAAGAATACAAAGAGAAAACGAGATTGAAACACGGGAAGAAAATAGGAATAAACAGGTGAAAAAGAGAGGTAAAAAATAGATTGAAGTAAATTGTTAAAAAGAAAGAGATAAAGGAAAGGAAAAGAACAGGAAGTAAGAGTAAAAAGAAAAAGAGTGGAACAACGGTAGCAAAAGAAGATATGAGAAGCAAAAGAAGAAAATAGAATAAAGAGAAGAGAACAACAAAGCAAAATCAACCAATTCCATAAACATAAGAACACAATGGCAAAAGACATACCACAAGAAAACAAGAAAGGATGAGGGTGTTGGAACCACATCAGGGAAATGGAACGCCGAACGGGAAACTGCAGGGCAACAACGACAGGGAGGACGTGATCCAGGAAAACTGAAGAGGATAACATACAGGGGCCCAAATATCCAAAACTAAATGGAGAAAGACAAAATACAAATGTTAACAATGTAGAACATTAGAACCAAATACAGTAAGACAGCAAACATTCTACATGAGGAAAACAAAACAGTTACAATCTGGAAACATCCATAGAATCATGACGACAAGTATTCAAAAATTGTTGGAGAACAGCCGGGTCTTCATAAGATGTAGTCTTGTTGTTATATGTCACTTTAAAAAGGCATGGATGAAAAAGGCCATATCTAGCATTAAGACTTCGAAGAGCAGGTCTCATTTCCAGGAACCTTTTCCGACGATCTGCCGTCACTTTGGCATAGTCCTGAGTAAAAAATAGGTTGGAGCCATGCCAAGAAATCTTTCCTTTTTGTTTGGCAGCTTGGAGTACCTTGAGCAGGTCAGTATATTCCAGAAAATATAAGATAGTACCTCTAGGTCTGGCTGAGGAGGAGGAAGAAGCAGACATCCGGCCCAAACGGTGAGCGCGTTGAATGTTCAAAGGAGGGGATTCAGGGAGACCAAGAAGAGAAGGTAAGAATGACTGGAAAAATGAGATTGGATTAGAACCTTCAAGACCTTCAACCAAACCATAGATACGCAGGTTATTGCGCCTGTTGCGGTTTTCCAATTGTTCGACTTGTTGTTTAAGATGATCAATTTCTGTATGTAAGATGGGAACTTGATGTATGGTCTCCTCAGACGCGTCAACTCTTTGTTCAAGGGCCACAACTCTCTGGATGGTGTGAGACCAGTTGTCTTCAAGGCTTTGTAAGCGCAAATTAGTTTCCTCCATATAAGGTTTCAGAGCACGAATTTCATCAAGGAGAAGCTCCATAGAGACTGAAGAGGGTGGATTAGTAGGAGAAGGAGGATTAATTTTTACCCGTTTGCCAGAAGGCGAAGCCGCTGGTAGTTTGGAGAGTTGTTTGGGACGAGTATCCGCCGAGGAGGAGGCCTTAGGGTCAGAGGATTCCGGGGGAGCTTCATCCATAGTATCTCGTAGGACATTAAAAGGGTTGTTATCAGCCAGTGGTGGGGAGATAACTTGGTGAGCCCCACTACGAGCACCACTACGAGCACCACGCGGCATTGCCATGAAGAGAAAGAAGACAAAGTCCCTTTTGGTGATGGTAGAGAAGGTCACAAGGAAAGACGGTACGGAAAGCAATACTTGTCAAAGTTAGTGGAATTCCGCGTTGATGAAAAGAAAAAAGAAAAATGAAGAAAAAAGAGTCTGCAGGAGGTACTCCAATAACTGCCACAAAGAAGACCAGGAAATTATAACGCAAATGAGGAAAAACCTTTGTTCATATGTTATAGTAGAAATCCTGTAGCGAATGGCACTGATAAAAAGGCAACAAATGTATCAGGAAAATATCGTCACAGAAAACAAAATGGCGGCCGCTGTTCTGACTGACCGCATTTTTCGATATAAAATCACCTTAACGGCATGGAAACTCTCCGCTAATCCTCACAGCGATAGCTGAGGTATTCCGACGAAAGAAATGCCGGTTTCCGCGGTCCAATACAGAGGAAAAGAAGCCTGGAGACTCCCCGCTGCCTACGTTGCCGCGGAGCTCCCGAAAGCAGCGGCCATCACCAACGGCTCCGAAGCCACGCCCCCCTCCTCGTTATCTTTAAATTGCACAGCTGCTTGCATCATTGACATACCTCTTTCTCTCTTATTCCTTTTTGCTAGCTTAATTTCCTTCTGTTTGGCTTCCTTTCGCCATAGGCGGAAAGAATCAAACATCGCCGGCCGGGCTTTCTTTTTAAACAATTTAACTTCCAAATTATCTAAGATATCTGTATCGAAACTACCATTTTGGGGCCATTTTAAAACACCGTCCTTTCTGGTGTATCGGATCCATACTTCATTATATGCAATGGGGCCCACGCCATGTTTTACATAAAGCTCATAAGTTGGAGTTCCAATTGGAGGAACCGGACATGAATCCTCTAACTGGAAATCCCTTCCACAACCCAAACAAAACAATCTTCCAAATACACTAGAACCAGGCATCTTCGCTCACTAGTCTAGTTTCAAACCTCAAAGGATTATCGATTACGATAGTCTCGTGAATACACGAGTCCTCTGGCTTTGGCGCTTGCAAGCTCCAAATCAAAGATGATCCCGAAGGATACCAAAAATCCCAAAGGATACCAAACAAACTGAGAGACGCTCCACTTATACTTAACTGAATATCGATGATCGATGGCGTCACCAGAAGACTCTCTTGATTGTTTCGCTCTACCAAAATCGTCAAGGGTCCAAAATAGGGCGATTAATCAGGGCAGCAGTCCTTCGTAGCCGTCGGGACGCGGAGAACCTCGCAGAAAAGACTTTCGGACCACGTCGACATGCAGGGGTCGATGAAGTGGCGGCCTTCCTCCAGAATTTCCACACGAAGCTCCTCACGAACCTCTGGCTTCGACTGGTACCGCTGAAATCGTCCCGAGTTGGGCGCCAACTGAAGTACTGGGAATTTTAAGCCCAGCGGTGCAGGGGAACACACCCTAAGACTTCGGGTTCTTCCTGTTTCAGACCTACAGAAACACAGAGTCTTCTGGGTGAAGTCAAAGATCAGTTTATTGGCTGCAGACCAATTACAGGTATCCGAGAAGTACAACAGCATGTATGTTCTCAGGAGACTGCTTAAAGTTACAGAAACTGGCTTCTCCTTAAATACAAAATATCATGCTTCAGGCACACATTCCTTGTTTTATGATATGGCCATATACATGTAGTCATTACAAACGAAAAGGCAGAGTCATGATGACCATCCCACATTCCAGTTAAGCCAGCCCACAATTATTTACCCAGCAAGGCTCAGATCCCACATCAGATATCAACAGGCCCCAATAAACACGGGCATCTCCTGTTTAGAAAACAAGCCATAAAACAGGAAGAGTCAGGTGTGAATGAGATTAGCTGGAGGCTTGTGTGGGATGAAAAGGCTTTATGGTGTGTCAAACACTGATGCTAATCACAGGTGGCCGTAGGACGGGGAGCTCGTGAGACCGGACTGACCTGGGGCAGCGGAACCAGGCTGCCCAGGTCACAGAGAAGTCAAAGGAAGGCACATGTGTTCTAAAGGCCCGTATTTGCTCATAATATGTAGCCTATGTGAGGGCAACCATAAGATGGCCACCGCTCTAAGATGGAACCCACGAAGTCAATGTATTATATCGTATACATAGTGCATTTATCAATGAAACGTTATATAAAGCACTTGTACATACCGCATTGACCATTCGCGGTTCGCTATTACCGGGATAGACAAGGGTAGGGCCCTGTCTCCCACGCGGTCCCAAATTTCAAAGTACCACACAGTGCTTTGTGGGAAAGAATATGCCATACTTTGGAGGAAACTGTCATGTTTTTGGGTGGCACCCTGCACCTCATTGGATGGGGTTTCTGCCTACTTGTCGTTCCATCACATTGTGAGAACTACATAGCAACTCAGATCTGCTGCCTGAAACTCCAGGAAAAAGAAAAACTGCACTGATGGAACCCTGGCCTGAACTAAGAGGACTGCACTCTCAATAACAGGGCCTGCTGCACACTAAGGTACTACAGCCCTAAGCACTTTGACTTGCTTCAAAAAGAGAAGGAGTGGACTCCCTGAAAGTAACAGGTTAAAAGAGCTTCATCTGCATCAACTCCAGCAAGAAGAACCCAGCTAACTGCCTTTGGCTGGACTTTAAAGCATTTAGCCAAGTGCATTGTGGGAACTGTAGTTCCAACTTCCGAGGAGGAACTCAGAGACTCTGAGACCTTAGATTTGTGTTTTGTACACTTGGAACCCACAAGAGGAACTTTCAGAAGAAGTTCTAGAAGTCTGAAGAAGTTTGGAGCAACTTTTGGAAAAAGTTCCATAAGGTGACCGACCCGATAGCGAGAGTCAACCGAATACGTCTAACTGCGACCCGGACTGGCTTTCAGATCCATCCTGAAAGCTCCAGAGCCCAAGACTTCCACAAATTGACTGGAGGCTCCTGCTGAACCAAGCTGGCGGACCCGCTGCTGATCCTGCCTGACAAAGTGCATTGCTCACCATTGAGAGAAAAAGCTCCCGAAACGTTTCTATGTGCGAAGGTAAAATTTTAACCGAGGCCTCCAGCTTAGTGTATCTGACGAGGGCTCCATCGCGGTCAGCCTCAAACTTTGAATTTGTCCTGGTCAAGTGTGACCAGATGTCCCAATTCGGCGCTATTGTTTTTTAAGCACTCTAAAGCGTTTATTCTTCAAAAATCATATCTCCGGTTTCCTACATTAGATTTTTGTCGTTTTGGTGTCATTTTAAAGATAAAAGTATTTCCTATTTTTAGGTCTCGCATAACTTTGCAGCGCAATGCGCTGCTCGCTTTGCGAGGCATGCAGTATACACTATAGCAGGGG
Organism: Triturus cristatus; assembly: GCF_964204655.1. NCBI lineage: Eukaryota > Metazoa > Chordata > Amphibia > Caudata > Salamandridae > Triturus > Triturus cristatus. The sequence goes on along the minus strand of NC_140585.1, from coordinate 253,731,596 downwards.
AAGCTCCGCCCACTTTCCGGCCATAATTTTGATTGGCTTCAATGATAAATTCAGCATTTTGATTGTTTTTTGGCTTGCTAACCCCACCTCCTGACGGCCATGTCGTCATTTTTGTTCTTCCGAGGCTATCAGCCCCTTTACTTGAAAAAACATTTTGTTTCCCTGCCTCTCCCCATTCCATCCCACAGTCCTAAACTTCTTTGCCCACAACCACACCCCCTCCTGTTCGTGCCTTCTTTCATGCCCGCACTTCCGTTTAAAATGCAATAGGTCTCAGTAAATACGAGTCCTATTGCATGTTCAGTGCTTGTTTGTCTTGTGATTAGTCGGTGAATTCGCACTCTTTGTCTCCCATGCGCACGATGCCTTACATCATACGCATACGCGACAAAACAGTGGCATTTACCCAATTCACGGCGGGAGGCAGAGACAGCACAAGCAGTGAAGCGAAGCAGGATGAGGTAAGACGCTGCGGGTTCCACTCCCTGCTCCCCTGCAGATCACCCGCCTGACTACTCTTCTTCAGTCCGCAGTTAGGTGGCTTGGGTGTGGCCTGCAATCGCGCCCTGTGATCTCCGTTTGTACAGAGTTTATACTTGTTTAGACTGCGGCAAGAAGCCCCGTGGCTGGCAGTCAGACAACTAGCATCTTCCAGTACGTGGTGGAGTTTCCCTTACTTTGTTACCAGGTTGATTGCAACTTTCATTTAGGTTTAAAACTACCAACGCAAAAGTACAAAGTGACCCAAAGCCGTAAAACCCTCGCGTGTGCTGGTTTCCCTGAGTTCAATCCTCTCTACCAGGGCCGCCTGCCCACGCTGTTTTACCTGCAATCCTGGCTGCGGGATGTTAACTTTCGAGAGGAATGCTTCTGGCATAGACTCCTTGATAAAAAAAATCTCCTGAAAAATGTCATCAAAACATTTATCTGAAGACACGAAACGCCAGAAGAACGCTCATCTTATCAGTGCACATAAAACAAAATCCTATTTATGTATACGCTAAGCAGTCAGATTAATCGTTTCCTAAATGCAACATACGTAACACGTAGACATTTCAGCTTCTCATCCTTGGATGAACTATTGGTTATAGGTTGGCAAATATGTTATTTTGCTTCCTTACACGTGTAGCGCTTTTTTGTATGATGCCCTAAAGTCACCGAAAAGTCCTAAATCAGTAGTGTAGGAGTTGTTGGGAGAGGGGCGTCCATTGGTGCAGCTGGTGCAGTGCACCTGGACCCAGAGTGGCCCACTGAACCGTGATTTTTGCTATATTTTATCATTTAACAGCCGATAGGGAGGGCGTCCGCGCACTAGGGCCCATACCACACTGGCCACAGTGACTACTGTACTGGCGTATACAAGTATAAAAACGGCAAGTAAGTACAAGAAAGGGATGGAAGGACAAGTGGGAGTAAAGTGCCTTGGGGGTCAGTGTTCTCCCCTCTCGCCCTTAAACACGGAGACAGAGTAGGAGGAGCAGGCACTCTCTCTTGTGCCCTGGTTCCGGCAGTTCTGATAAACTTGAAGCTCACTTACCAGCCGTGACAGAGCACGCCCAGCCGCAGAGCAGGAACCACAGCGCCAGCAGCATGAGGAAGGGGGCGGCGACGCAGGCGACACAGCAGTGCCAGCCGGGCTGTACTCAGTCAGAGCGGGCTGTCCAAGGCCTCTGTAAGGGGTTCGGATCCCTTCTGTCCTGCTTCAGTAGCAGTGAGTTCAAGTTGACAACCGCTGGGAGGGTGCAGTGAGTACACGTACCAGGAAGTGTTCGAAGCTATTCAAAGAACGGTACCTTCACCTCAGCTCCCAGCTCAGCTCGTCCCTGCTCGGCTCAGTCGGGACGACTTTCGTTGATACTTGCGGACTGTGGCACCAGCAAAAGAAACAAACTCCAGATGTAAGGACTTTTAGATAACTACTATTGTTTGCCAAGGGGATGGGTTATTACAAATATTGTGGTTGACATAATAGACTGTGTTCTGCCGTTCAGTGTCAGGCCCCGCTTCAGACGTTTGCTCTCATAGGTATGCTAGCTTAATGCCGCCACCCATACGTCACTTTGCCCATGTTAAAAATGATGCAAAAGTGATGCAAAAGTGGCACAAGGGGCTTGTAAATAAGGCCCTAAGTGTCTACTTTGAAGTTGGAGAAGCTTCAAGAAGTTCCACACTTCTGAGGTGTCAAGCATCCTCTTCCTCACTGTCCTGGGCACAGCTGGGCCTGGGGTCACAATAGCCTAGTGACAGGCCCTTCGTGAGAATGCTCAAGCAGAGCTTTTATGAAGTATAATTGTGGTGGTTGACAACTGCCCCCCCACACCCCCAGTTAACTCAGAGTGTCCCATCCTGCCAACATCTATCTTCCCTTTGTTTCACTGTCTGGAAGCAATACACAAAGACCAACTGATAGCTACACCTATCCACGTGGACCAGGATCATGCTGTGGGCACCAAATGGTTAGGACAAGAAAATGACAACTTTCTAAAAGTGGCATTTTCAGAATTGTGATTAAAACCAACATTACCATTAAAGAGGGCTTTTAAAGACAATTGCTTAGACACCAAACTTGACCTGTCTGCTTGGTCCCAATTGGAAGTTACAGCTTATTAAATGTAATATAGTAACTCCAATGTTATCCTATGTAACCTTGTAGGAGAGAAAAACAACCTTTAAGAGTTTTTCACTACCAGGATATGTAAAACCTAAAAGTACATGTCCATCTTTTTAAAAAGTTAGCAAGGGACTCACGTCTAACCATACCCTGCCAACTTAGGGCGAACAAAGCAAACACAAGGAGATGATGGACGGAGCGCTGAAACTTTTCAGAAACTCACACCCATTCACAGATCTGGGTTGAATCCATCATCATTCTTTAGCTCACTTTGCCACCTCAGTTTAGACCCAGCTATATGCAAATCAGTCTTGACCCTGTGCCTCATAGGAACAGTCCAGCCCGAACTGCCAAGCCAGTTCTTCCCTGAACCGGAAACAAGCATGCTGGGACTGGTTTCTGGGTAACACCCTTCCTCAGCCAGGCTAGCTTGAATTCAGTGGCAAAGTGAGCAAGGGACTCACGTCTAAGCATACCCTGCCAACTTAGGGCGAACAAAGCAAACACAAGGAAATTGGACGGAGCGCTGAAACTTTTCAAACACTCACCCCCAGTCACAGATCTGGGTTGAATCCTTCATCATTCTTTAGCTCAATTCGCCACCTCAGTTTAGACCCAGCTATATGCAAATCAGTCTTGACCCTGTGCCTCATGGGAACAGTCCAGCCTGAACTGCCAAGCCAGTTCTTCCCTGAACCAGAAACAAGCATCCTGGGACCGATTTCTGGGTAAAACCCTTCATCAGCCAGGCTAGCTTGAATCCAGTGGCAAAGTGAGCAAGGGACCCACGTCTGGGCATTCCCTGCCAACTTAGGGCGAACAAAGCAAACACAAGGAGATGATGGATAGAGCGCTGAAACTTTTCAGACCCTCACCCCAGTCACAGATCTGGGTTGAGTTCATCATCATTCTTGAGCTCACTTCGCCACCTCAGTTCAGACCCAGCTATATGCAAATCAGTCTTGATCCTGTGCCTCATGGGAACAGTCCAGCCCAAACTGCCAAACCAGGTCTTCCCTGAACCGGAAAAAAACATCCTGGGACCGGTTTCTGGGTAACACCCTTCATCAGCCAGGCTAGCTTGAATCCAGTGGCAGAGTGAGCAAGGGACCCACTTCTGGGCATACCCTGCCAACTTAGGGTGAACAAATCAAACACAAGGAGATGATGAACGGAGCGCTAGAACTTTTCAGACACTCACCCCGTCACAGATCTGGGTTGAATCCATCATCATTCTTTAGCTCACTTCACCACCTCAGTTCGGATCCAGCTATATGCAAATCAGTCTTGACCCTGTGCCTCATGGGAACAGTACACCCCGAACTGCCAAGCCAGGTCTATCCTGAACCGGAAACAAGCATCCTGGGACCGGTTTTTGGGTAACCCCTTCATCAGCCAGGCTAGCTTGAATCCAGTGTCAAAGTGAGCAAGGTGAACATATTTCCAGACACACACACACACATGCACACACATACACACACAGAGCAGCAATGGGAAGAAGCAGCACCATGAGCCAACAGGATTATCTTAATTTAATTTTATAAAAAGAAAATGTTCTCCCTGTTTCAGTTGCAACAGAATACGGGTGCTATGATTTGAATATTTTCCAAAGAACCAGTTAACAACTGATCATTTATAGTTAAGTTTCAGTTAAGACATCCCTTCTTTAATGGAATAAAATAATAAATCATTGATGGAAGAACAATACAGACGCTCATAAAAAATTATTAAACCAGGAAGTTACATTTAATACATTTAAGCAAACTTGGTTATAAGGATCTTGAATTTAAAGATCAGTGGAGGGTGTTTTAATGGCAAATTGTTAAAGTAGAAGAAAGCAGGTTTTTGGAGATATCTCTCCAAAGGCACAAATGTATATTCAGAAGATACCAGAGCTCATATAAACTGAACAACATGGACAGATTAAGAGATTATAATCAATCAATCAATCAGGGAATTGTAAGTGCGCTACTTACCCGTGAGGGTCTCAAGGCGCTGAGGGGGGGAGGGAGGTCTGCAGATCTGTTTAGCCAAAGGGCCAGGTCTTGAGGGTCTTCCTGAAGGTGTTCAGGGAGGGGGGCGCATCTGATGTCTGCCGGTAGCTCGTTTCAGGTCTTGGCTGCATTGTGAGAGAAGGATCTTCTGCCTGCTCTGACTCTGTGGATGAGTGGGGTTTCGGCCAGTGCGAGGTTGGAAGATCGAAGGTTTCTTTTGGGTACGTGGAAGTTGATTCTGTCGTTAAGGTATTTGGGTCCATTGGTGTGTAGGCAATTGTGGGCATGAGTGAGGATTTTGAACATGACTCTTTTCTCCACGGGGAGCCAGTGCAGACTTTGTAGGTGTTGGCTGATGTGGTCGTGTCGGTGGATGCTGAGGACGAGTCTGGTGGTGGTGTTCTGTATTGTCTGGAGTTTGCGGAGTAGGGACTTGTTGATGAGTCGAGTACGATGCCGAGGTTCATGGCGTGGTCTGAGGGGGTATGTAGATATGAGGGGGGCAGGGGTCGGTGGGGGCCCCCGAGTGGATGCTTTTCATGGTCGAGGCAGTGTCTTCGGCCGTGATCGGTGTCCAGTTGGAGATGGTGGGCTGGCTGGTGTTTCTGGGAGGCGTGGGGCCATCTGTGGCGCCTGGTGGATGGTCGATGAAGTTGTCGGAAAGGTTTTTCATCTTGAGGTGGAAATAGGTTCCAAGCTTGTCACAGAGGTCTTGGGATGGGGTGATGTCTGTGGCTTCGCTGCGTGGAATTCTTGAATGACACTGAAAAGTTCCTTGGAGTTGGTGGAGTTGGCCAGGATTTTGTTGTGGATGAAGTTCCTCTTGGTGGCTCTTACCTGGTTGTGGAAGTCCGTCATGGCGTCCTTGTAGGTGGTGTGGTTTTCGGTTGTCTTTGCGTTTCTCCAGTTCCTCTCCAGGCGTCTGCAGGTGCGTCTGGCTTCTTGGAGAGCGGTGGTGAACCATGTGGCTTTACTGGGGCATTGTCTGTCTGGGTTGTGTAGTGGGCGAGCTCGTCTGAGCAGTTGGAGATCCAGGTGTGGAGTTCTCTGGCTGCGTCATTTGTGTTAGAGGCCCAGGTATGGTTGTCTCGGGTGAGGGTGGAGTTAAGTTGCTCGTCGGTAACCTTGCTCCAGTTCCTTCATGGTGGGCGTGGGGCTGGTTTGGGTGCCTTGGGTTTGTTGATGGCGAAGTGTACGCAGTGGTGGTAGGTCCATGGCGGCTGCGTTGTGTGGCTGATTTGGATGATGTTTCCTGCCGCGAAGATGGGGTCAAGGGTGCGTCCTGCTCTGTGGGTCGGTGTGTGGATGAGTTGTTTAAGTCCGATGCTGGCGAGGTTGTCACGAAAGATAGTGGCGTTGGGGGTTGCTGGGGTTGTCGAGGTGGAAGTTCAGGTCTCCAATGAGCATGTAGTTTGTTGAGGCAATGGCGTGGGGTGCGATGAAGTCGGTGATGGTGGTGGCAAAGGGTGTTTGGGGGCTGGGGGGTCTGTAGACAGGGGTTCCTTAGAGTGTGGCTTTGGGGTGGTCTGGATCTGGAATTGCAGTTGTTTGGCGGAGGGGATGGTTTCCCTGGAGGTGGTGAGGCGGAGGGTGCTCTTGTGGGCGATGGCGAGCCCCCCTCCTGGGTGGTTGGGGTGGGTCTTTCCTCTGGATCTTGTATCCGTCTGGGATGGCGGTGCTGATGTCGGGGGCGGAGAACGCATTGGTCCAGGTCTCTGTGAAGAAGGCGATGTCAGGCGAGAGAGAGTCGAATAGGTTCGGAGCGTATGTTGAGGAGGATGCATTTTAGGGTGTCGCCGGTGCTGGCGTCACCGGTGTTGGAGGCCGGGGTAACGGTGAGGGTCTGGCGACAGTGGAAGCAGGAGAACTGGCCGTGGGTCATGTTTGGCGAGGCCTGTTGGCATTCTCTAAGTCTTCCAGGGTTGAGTGCGAGGAGGGTGGTGGTGTTGTAGCGATGGGTAGTGGAAGGTCCAGGGTTCCTGGCGCTGGCCACGGACGGGCGCAGAGGGGCTTGCCTTTGGTGCGCCTTCAGCATGCCGGCGGCATGACCGCTGCGTGCGACCGCTCAGCGGCTGCCCTTAAGTAGGGGAGGTGGGAGGAGGAGAGGCAGGGAAGCGGGAGCAGGGGAATTTCTGGGGGGATTTCCAGGGGGAAATTCCCAGGGGGAGAGGCCGCAGGGGCCACAGTGGCGAAAGGTGAAAGGAACAGGCAGGCACGAGAAAATAAAAACAGTGGTGGAATTAGAGCAAGACAGTGGTTGCAGGCAGTCTGGTCCCAGTTGGAGCGGGCAGCAGGTGCAGGAGTGGGCAGCAGCCTCGAACCTCCCAAGGAGGAGGTCAGGGTCTGGAGGCAAGAGACGGCACAGCGGAGCTGCGGGGAGAGAGTGGACCTAGACCGAGGGTTGGAGGTCTTACTCGCGCTCCCCTGCAGCGGCTGCCATTAAGTAGCGGAGGTGGGAGGGAGGAGAGGCTGGGAGTCCTGAGCGGGGGAATTCCGGGGGGGGGATTCCAGGGGGGAGGGTCCGCAGGGGCAGCAGTGGCGAAAGGAACAGGCAAGCACGAGAAAATGAAAAAAGTGGTGGAATTAGAGAAAGACACAGATGGGCACAATAACAGTGGCACAACAGGGAAAACGTAAGAAAAAACAATGGCTGAGAAAGGTTACGGTGGTTGCAGGCAGTCTGGTCCCAGTTGGAGCAGGCAGCAGCCTCGAACCTCCCAAAGAGGAGGTTGGCTTCTGGAGGCAAGAGACGGCACAGCGGAGCTGCGGGGAGAGAGTGGACCTAGACCGAGGGTTGGAGGTCTTACTCTCCATCCTGAAGTGGGATTTAGATGAAAAACATTGTAGAAACACTAAAGCTTTTAGACTTTGATATTGGGATGGTGAAAGTGATTGTAAGGTGAGTGTAAGGTGAGTGACAGTGTGCTCACCCACACTCCACTTAAACAAACACCACACATGCAATCAAAAAGCAGATTCATAAGTGCTTTGAAAAATGCAGTCTCAAAGCCTTCCATGGTTAATGCCTGCCCAAATGACCTGGGGCGGACTGCTTTCATTTTACTTGCAGGAGTAATCCAAGTTGATCAGAACTTCACTACGGGCACCACACCATAGATTGTGAAAGTAAAACAGGATCAGTTGTCTGCTCTCACTGCTTTTGCAGAGGTTCACTCTTGAGTCTATGCCAACTCCAACCTCATGAAAATTATTAAGGCGGATTACCTTTAGCTCACACCACAGATTTCCCATCTTCAGCACCAGACTGGTGCATCTATCACAGAGGAAATGACTAATATGGTCACATTTCAACTCTGCGTTAAGAGAGTGCTGTCCTGCAACTAGTTCAGTTCAAATGTATTTGAAGGAAACCTACATTGAGGACAGAGGTGAATTAAAGCCAAATGCGTTATTTTCACATATGTTCTGAAAACCCAGCTGGAATTATGTTTTTTTTATAATCGAATTAAGTTTCAGATCTGGCCAGATACACTTGTAAATGCAGAATACACAGGAAGTAAAACTGATTTTTCTATCACCTTACTTTAATGCAAAAGATTTAATGCACCCTTCATAAAGCGTTAAAGTATTCCTCGAAATTTTGAAGTAGTAGCAACTCCTGTTCATTATGAACAGGGACCTTTACAATAAGTTATCTTTCAGCTTGGTAAATGACATGAAAAAAAGCTTTCCTCGCAGATTTGACCTTCATGCAAGATAGACAAGTTAAATAATTGACAAGGTAATAAGGAAAGCTGTCTGTTCACTGATGTAAGTGCCTACTGTTTAAATAAAATGTGATTTGTAAGTGACAATTACTCTCATTCTACCTGCAGGAGTGGCATGGAAAACTCTATTATTGATCATTTTTTGGCATAAATAATTTATTAGACTCAGTGAACAGCCTCTAAGGTGGACGTTAGGTCAGATAGGGATCATCACCCCATTATAGTGTCATTAAAAATCAATGAAATTCTCAATAACCAGGCACCTAAGTGGTTGACCTCAATGCTTTTGTTTTTATTCTTTATTGATTTACCAAACAGACTTGAATACATAAAGTATCGCATGACATCAGACTGAAAACATCGTTAAAATACTCTCTTTTGAAGATATTGGCATTTCTTAATAATATATAGGAGAGTACAAAATCGAGGTAATGGAGAAAAGTGGAAATTTAGAAGTGAATAAAAATGCTTTTTCCACATAATGATTTAACAAGGACCTGCAGTCATACCAGGGGGGTTACAGTGCAGCACTTGTAACATATAGCCAATAGAGTAAAAGGCATGTCTTGTGGAGGTATGGCTGCAAAGGCACAAATAAACATTCCACGGCTACTGTGACCTGGATCATAGGCCAAGCATCACTATAGGGGTTAATGGACCAAAGGCTACACCAGGAAAGAAAGTAACTATGAAATGCCAAATTAATGTGTTGTGTGTCAAGTTCTGGGATTATTATATTGAGGAATGTTGCAGTGGAGGCGAGAGGCAGTGAATGGGATTGTGGACTGGAGCATTTTCACCTTGGAGATATAAACATTCCTCCTCCACATGAAAGGACCAAATACAGTCAAGGAGCAAAAGAGTTCATGCCTGTTCACACACACTTCTAAAGGGTCATTTAGACTTGGGTACAAGTGCTAAAAATGGGTGAAAATGGTATTTGAGTATTGAGCCTCTTTTACTCTTGCATCCATTGGGATCTGAGCAGTAATAATACCGACTGCTCTATCTTTTTGGATACTTTCCCATGCAAAGCAGTCTGGTAAAGGAAATAGTGCTGCATGTGCATATCTGCAAACCGCATGTGCATACCTTACTCCCCATGGTCTGGCTTTCATGAGTGCATTTGGCATCAATCACTCCGAATTCATGGTGTAAAATGTATTTAGAAATTATAGTTTTTTCCAAACACACTTTTGACCACAATTGCTTCTTTACCTTTATTACAATTAGATTCCTATAATGCTCCTTTTGGTATGTGCTTATGTACAGATGGGCGGAATTATTCGTTCAGCATCATGTGGGGGTTGGCTTGACCGTATTGACTGGTCTACGTAGACTAAGTTGCAGGGGTGGGGCTCGCTGTGGATTGTGTTATTGCTGCGTTCTATGTTACGTGTTCTAATATACATGCATGACTAGATGAGTTATGGACATAACTTGTGCTTGTTGTTATGATTATTTTTATCTTGAAACTGGAATAAAGAACTCATATAAAAAAATACTCCTGTGTACACTTGAGTATGACGTTGCTAGCATTTGTATAGTGCCTAGTCTGTCATTGATACAGCCTCAAAGTGTTGTCGGCTTTGCAGGGCAATGAATCGTGATGCAGTTCTGGCTGTCCATTGCACATCAATGTCTGAGCCATCCTGTTGTCATTGGGTAAGACACTGCTTGGACTGCAAGGCCTGCTGGAAGGATTTTATGTAGTAAATCACATCTATGACATCTAATGGAGAACATAGAATTATTGTGGACTACACTCTTAAAGACCCACCGCCAGTTACTAGGCATCACATTATAGAACCAGAACATATATGTTACAGCCTACGACAACTAGTATATACGTTATGTTATCACCTAAGAAATTAGCTTCCACTTTAGTGATTGCTTACATATCTCTAAAGAGGGTAGCATGCCTTTTGCCCAGTAACTAGAACATGTCTGGGGAAGATGCGGCTCGTTGTGTGGAGCCTTTGAATTCAACTCGTTTATGTGAAATATTGTGTCTGATGTGCTCTGGTGGATGTTTTTCTGTAGTGTATCTTGGTGGCAAGATAAGGTGAAAATAAGTTGATAGTCAACAACATAACATATGTGTGCTGTGCTGGATGTAGATAAGATTAAATGTGGCCTGCTGATTGTGTGTGTGGCATTTCATTCTAGTAAGTACTTTGGATGTCTCCTATTGAATTTATCTACTTAACTCTAATTGGACGGGCAACAAAGGGGTGTGTGGGTTTACGGTATAACATTGTATCCTAGAAGGATAGACCTTTAATCAATATTGTCACAGGGAATACCTGAGCAAATAGAAATGGACTTCTCGTGTTCAGATGTGTGTTCCTTGTGCAGGATTTAATTCAGCTTTCTTGGTCAGCTCAAGACATTCTTGGTCAGCCCATAATCCTCACAGATTCTCATCCTTCCATTATGCATAGTCATATTCCCAGTTAAAGTATGCATCCCATGTTGGCTGCTGCTACTTTTGTCTCTTCTATTTTTTGTCTAGTTTAAAGAGATGTGTTACTATCATTTTTTCATGCTGGATTGTGCCATGCTTCACCTAGTCTCAACACATGGTTGTCACATTTGTAGTTGTTTCATCAAGCTTGGTGTGATCACTTGCTCCCACTTAAGCAAGTTTCTGGATGTCTATGAGTTGTGACAGATCCACTTAGGAATATGCCTGCAATACATGTTTAGTCCCATGACAGTCTTGGTGTGATGTGCACTAATGGTCTGCAGAGGTGATCATAATTTGTCCTTTTTGGTGGTGGTGAAACCATAGAAATTAGGAAAAGTTGACTACTTCTTAGAAAAATGGAAACACCGCAGTAAAAACATTTTGGGGGGCTACAATTCTGCTTGTTCCTGAAAGCTGGAGAGCTGGTGATCATAGCACAGCCAACATGTTGCTGATGCCATTTTTAGTAGAAAAAATATATGCTTTCTCAAACAGCACTTTTTTCCATTTTCCCCATAAAAACCAAAATTCAGCTATATTTTGATGATTTTCTCAGCTCCCTCCAAGGCATTCCACAAATCCTGGGTACCTTTAGAATTCCTAGGGCACTGATCCCACCGTTGCTTTTTCAACGGTATTCCCGCCTGCCTCCTTGGCGGTCTGCCCGCTCGATTTAGATGTTGGCTGGTCACTGGAGGGAAGACCGCCACAGTCCCTCCGACTACACCAGGTATCTTTGCTCACGTAAACAGCGCCATAGGCAGAAGCGGCTGGAGAAGGGACTCCAGCCAGGAGTCACGCCAAGCTGATTATGATGTGCCTTTCCGCCTAGGCAACTGTGGTGGAAATCACTCCTCCTTTGAGTTGGCGGAATCAGAGGAAATGAGGTAAAAACGTACCTTTCTTCATGCTTCCTGCTTCTCGCTTCCGTCTTAAATGGTCTCGTCCAGGTCCCTCCTTTGCTACTCCGACTCCATCACGATGCCAAAAGACTCTGTTGTCGGCCAGATCTAAGGTAAGCTACTTGTACAACGGTCCTACTATGTATTGTGTGTTGACAGTTGCCACAGCCTTGTGTATTACTGCATTGCTCTTACGTGCAATATTTTTATGAGGTGTAATGCAGTAGTGTTCATTTTCCTATTTCTCGAGGTAAATTAAATACACCTGTATTGACACTTCAAAAACATTATTTGTTGTAGCGGTGCTTGGGGGTGTTGTGCTAGTGGGGCCAGTGGTTGGGCATTCAATAGTGTGTGTATGTTCTGTGAGTGGTGTGCAATATGTAACACAGAGGGACATAACACATTGCCTGCATATGTTTTACATGCAAACATGATACATATGTGTATTGACACAATAATAAGTTGTACTTACCAGTCTCCACTCCACTAGGAGCTCACTCCGTCAGCAAACTGCCTCTAGGACAACACCAGCATAACACGAACATCTAAATCGGCTCGGCACAAACACTCCTGCCTGAAGGTGATGGAGTAGTGTTAGTCAGCTGAGAAGACCGCCACCACAGAGGTCTACTGTCTATTTCTGCAACATCTAAACACGGTGAGTGGTAATTGGTTGAAATGATGGGTGTTACCAGGGCTCACACACAATAGGTCATGACCCAAATGTAGATTGTAGCACTAACCAAAACGGTGGTTTCACCCAGATACCACCCTAGGCAAAGTTAATGAGCTGGATTGATTGGTTGTGTGCTTTTATGTATATAGATTAAAGGGGTAGTTGAATCCCCCAAATCAGTTTTTCAACGTTATATGAGCTGAGAAAGTAAGCACTCGTCTATGGTATTCTTTTCTTTTATTTGAAGTCATGTGTAGAGACAGAAGGACAGCCAACACGTGTTTCGCCTGAGGGCTGATAAGCACGGTGGGTGGACTGCCGTCAGCTTGGCAAAGTACTTGGAACCGCCACCACGGAGGGATGCTGGTATTTCCGTCAAGTTCTAAATCAGGCCCTCAATCTCCCATGCCTGTAAAAATTAACATGTCCTTGTGTAATGTAAATGTGGATCACGAAAAGCACTCCAAGTCCTTCCAGTGGACTTCGCACTATAAAACACAAGCTAGGTAGGAGGGAGGCAACTAGTGACGAGGAGGAGAAGGTACATGCAGTGACAGGAGATAGGTTGTGGGAGGGACTGGCCGGTAACAAACAGGGAGGGGGCATGCAGCGATAAAAGTGAGGTGGTGGTAGGGACGGGCAATCAAAAAAACAGAATGTGGATGCTGGAAAGTAAAAATAAATAAATAAATAAAGTATGTCACAGTGTGCGGTCAGTCGAAGGACACTGGCTGCCGGAAGCAGTACTTGGTCCAAGCACCATAGCAAGGATGAAGATGTGAAGTTGAGCAGGAAGCTGGAGGCAGAAGAAGGTGCTGACCAACAAGAAGAAAAGAAACAAGAATGAGGTGGGAGCCAACCAATGGTAAGTAGAGTTAAGTAATGTGCGGGCTATAATCCACCTTTAAGATTTTTTTGTTTGTTACAAGAGATTTTGAAAGCATGTCACAAGCATAGTGTAAGGAAACCAAAAACGTGCTTAGCAACAGTGGGGGAAATCCCTAGCAAGAGTTTAATTCATGTTTAGGATGCAAGGACCATGCCCCTGACCATACCCCTGAGACTTGTATTGCTGCCACAACAAATTGTTCAGGTTATGGCTAGCTACTCAGGAATCGATTGGCTTGTCCTCTTTAAAGTGGACACCAACAGTCCAGATATACCGAACCTTTTAACTCCTTAATGACTATTTCAAGCACCTCTTTAAATGTGAATTTCTGGAAAACAGCTCGACGGATTTACAAAAAATAATGAAAAGCACGCTTTCTGAGTAAAGTTCTAACTTCTGCCAAACTAGGTGTAATTTAATTCAGATGTTTTTTCTGTATCTCTTCCAAAATTTCCAGTAGGAATTAACATGGGAAATGAATGTTTTGGGACACCGTCCCCCTTTTTCTTGATTTGTGCATAACATTCCTGGAAGGAGCTGAGGTAGATGAACATTTTTTTCTGAAACATTTGTGAAGATTTGTCAAGCAATGCCAAAGTTACCAGCGAAACAACAGGGCACTAGTCTTAAGGAAACTGTGGTAGTAGAAATATACACATGCACCAAGCAGAAATGTAGATTAGTTGGTTTATTAGCTCTCTTAACAACACAGGGACCGCACAGCCTGCTTCATACATCAACCATCTCCGAAGCCGTGCCGTCCGCTCCCTAGAATGCAAAGCTCCATTCCAAGAATGCAACGCCAACACCTTTGAGACTGCTGTGGTTACATAGGATGGCTGCAGTTAGACAGATCACAACATATCCCCTCACTTTACAAAAAAGAACCAAAAGAAATGACCAAAAAAACAGAACCGCACCTGAAGAATAAAACATTTCGACCTTACTCCATGACATAATCATTAAATTTATAGGGGGTACGACACAAACTGGACTGCTTCACAGACACATTTCTACTGTCCACCGAAACACCATTTTTGTACAATTTGCTCCTAGCGTCTCCTTCAACCTCATTTGCTGATATCACCTCGTCGACTCCATAAAAACTGTCATCATTCATTCCCACACCATCACCAATGTCAATTTTCTTACAGTACAAAGCCACTCTTCTTCTATTCCACTTTTGTCCATTCTTTAAAACTATATTCCACCTGTGCACTTCTTTCACTTCCATTGGTGCAGAAAATCTGTTCACATCTTGCTTTCTCTTGCCCATCTTGACTTTGATTAGATCTCCTACTTCTATTCTCCCAACCTTCACACCATCTTTTCCCTTATTGTCACACTCTGTTTCGATCATCCGTGGAGGTGTAAGTCCTTTCCTCTTAAAAATGGCATCTAAGTTCCTGATCACGTTGCTCGTAGTAATATTTCTCAAGAATTCTACAATGACCCATCAAGAGTAAACATCTACTAATACCATGGCAAATCTCCTGCCTCCAGAAAAAAAATCCATGGGGCTAATAAAACCCAGGCAAACTTTTTCCCAAGCCGCTCCATTTTGGCCTCCTACAAGGGAACACATTCCCTGCGTATCAACTTTGAGCCTTTTTTCACTATGCCTGCATAGACAACACCTTTCTACCCACCATTTGACATCCTCATCTAATCCTGGTCAACAAAATCTGTCCTTGAGATTTTTTTTAGTAGTAGTTTGTCCCAAATGACCTTCATGAGCCAGATCAAATAGTTTCTTTCTAAGCCCCCCAGAGGCTACATATCTCTCACCCCTCAGTGCTAAGTCTTCAGTTGCTCCAACATTGAATTTGTCCTGTAATTTAATGTTGGACCTGGCCTCGTGGCGTGGCCCATTCCGACCCGTGGCACACCACACCTGATCCCCCACCCCGTAGTAACACCACACCTGATCCCCCACAGACCCGGGGCTACCCCCGTCCTTCCCTCCATCTTCCCGACACCAGGCCCTGCACCCCAAATGGCCGCCCCCGACCCCAGTGCAACCCCGGCCTAGTCGCGCCATGCTGGCTGCGAGGAGGAAGAGCTCCCGGTGAGCAGGAGAGGGAGGAGCAGTTTCACTCACACCTCTGGCCTCCTCTCGAGAGATGGTTTCGATCGCCCTCCGGCCACCCTGAGGGCTGGCTCCACGCCTGCTGCGTGTCTGGGATCCCTCCCGACACTGCCTTGAAAGGATCAAAGGGCCGCGTGGCAGGAACCCCCAACAAACGACCCCCAGGGCTAAGACCCCTGCCCGTGAGGACTCCGGACATCAAAGGGGAGTCGACCTATAACAAGGGGCACTCTGGGACTATCGGCAGATTGAACCTGGAACGAAGAGAGCCCTGCTGACGTGGTCGCGGCTAAAGGAACATCATCACAAGATCCGACGGAACTCTTAGAACCTCGGTGAGCCCTGCAGACAGCGTCGCGGCTCCACCCGGCAGAGACGGACTTCTGCCTGAACCAACTGAGCCCTGCAGACAGCGTCGCGGCGCCTCCTGACAGAGACGGACTTCTGCCTGAATCATCGGAGCCCTGCTGACGCCCTGCTGACGCCGTCGCGGCTCCCCTCGCAACCTTGAGAATTCGAGCCCGGCAGACTTGGTCGCACTCAAGTACTATCCTGGTCCGGCTGGACCCCAAAGACCGTCCCGTATCCCGCGGCTCGAGGATTGAGAGCCGTGCGCCGGATACGCACCTGCATTGACCCTGATCCTAAGACTGTCCCGCTACCCCTACCCCTACCGAGACTCTACGAGCCCTTGCTCTACTTGTACAGACGAATCTGCGGATCATAAAGGTCCCAATATTTCTAGATAAAGGAATACGTGCTTCAGAATCTACGGTGTGGTGTCTCTGTGTTGCCTGGTATTAAATCAGCGTGTACGATCCTAGATACGAGACCCAGCCCTGAGGGGGTCTCCCGCAAGTGCTCGGCTACATCTTCCGGGGAGGGTGAGTCGCAGCGCGGTCAGGTACACCCTCTGTCCTTTCCTGAGACTGGCCCTTCTAACATTTAACATAGCTCCTCAAAGCCGGTTTGAGATCATCCTCACGTTTCCACCCAGTCCTGATACAACTAACCAGTTCTTTGAATACGTCACCATCCCTAACTGCCGCCTGCCACTCTCTAGTTACAGACTTGAACTCTTTTTCCAACACATCATCAACACTAGCCACCATACACACACCACTTCTTCATCATCAATTTAATTACACTCCACACCAAGCGGTAATCTCGACAGACAGTCTGCCTGCACATTCTTCCAGCCTGCTACATGTTCAACTTTGTAAATATATTCTTGCAGTCTGGTCGCGAACCGCATAAGGCGTGAAGAACCTTTGCTCGCCCCCCCTTAGCTCAACATTTTTATGAGAAGCTTGTGGTCTGTTCTTAGTGTAAAGCGTGCACCCCACAGATAGGTGCGAAAATACTGAACACCCCTTGCTGCAACTAACGCCTCCCTCTTAATTACAGCATAGTTGCGTTCAGATTTGTTTAGCGTGCGTGAGGCGAACACCACATTTTTTTTTACACCCCTTTTTACTTGTGATAAAATGGCAGCAATACCATGGGCACTGGCATCAATAGTAAGAAGGGTTTCCTTATCTGGTTTAAATGGAGTTAAGATGCCAGTATTCACTATTACATCCTTTATATTTTTGAACGCCCTATCCTGAATATCACCCCATTAAAACTGTTTTCCCCTCCTCAATAACTCCCTGAGTGGTTCAGTTTTGTCTGCGAAGTTGAGAACAAATTGAGAACAAATTTGGAAAAATACTCAACTAATCCCATAAAAGATTTGAGTTGATCTTTGCCAGTAGGAATAGCTGACAGCTTAATGGCTTTTAACAAATCCTCTTTCGGTTCCACACCCCTGTCAGAGATAGTATAAATAGTCTACTTCCTTCAGTAAGAACTTACATTTACCCCTTCTTAGGGTAAGATCTGCATTGTCGAGCACCTCCAAGACCTTCGCCAATGTTCTATTGTGCTCCACTTCACTTTTGCCAGTGATAAGAATGTCATCCTGAAAATAATGAGTATTCTCAACCTCACTGAGGGGACTGTGCATCATACGGTGAAAAACACTGGCAGCAGATGCTGGTCCAAAAGTAAGCCTCTTGAATTGGAAACCCCCTCTATGGTGATAATAAAGCTGTCAATTTTCTTGAATCAGGATATAACATGACCTGATGATAAGCCGACATCAGATCTAATTTAGTAAAAAAAAAAACTTGGCTTTTTTCATCAATAGCACCACCTTAGCAATGTTTGGCAGTGGAAAACTATCCACTACTATATTCTGATTCACTGATCTGAGGTCAACACAAAACCTGAGCTTACCATCCTTCTTCTTAGTGATCACCACCGGAGAGCGCCATTCTGACACCTCTACAGGTTCAATAATGCCTTGCTTTTGCATATCAATCATTCCCTTAACTTCACTCCGAATGGCAACTGGAATTTTTTCAACCCATGGCTCACAGGTTGCGCTCCATCCTTCATCTTAATCTTGTGTGTGTACCCTATAAGTTTCCCTAAATCATCCCCAAAGACTTTTTTGTACTTAGGTAAGATAGATTCAAGCCCCCCACCATCACCAACAATCAGCACTTGTTCTTCCGATCTGGGATCAAGAATCACATGTAAATCGTGTTGTTGCACCCAGCCCAGAATGTCTGGCCTATCATCAGACACATACACTTTACCCACTGCACTTCGTCCTTTAAATTCAAAACTAGCCTACACACAGCCCTTGATGGACATATCCTCCCCACTATAGCCCTTGGGTGAAATGTCACTGTTACTGAGCGACGTATTAGGCCTATGATCATCAAACATTCCATAGGTAGAATAGAAAACATGGAACCCGGATCCACCATCAACCCCACAGGTACACCATTGACAATAAAGGTTGCTCTAGGCCTTTGCATTCTGCGTTTGCATTCATCCTCCAAACAAAGTCCAGCACAAAAGATCCTTCATCAACAAAAGGGACTCTACTTTTAAAAAGATCTTTGCAATCTCTACTCAGATGTCATTTTTTACTGCACTCTCTGCAAACTTTATCTCTTGCATAACAACCCATAAAATCAGCAGCATGGCTCATGCTCCCACACTTATAAAACCCATTAAATTTACTTTTGTTTTCACCAAGAGATTTTTCTCTAGGTTTGTATGAACTATGTTGATAATCATTATTTTGCTTTACTCTGTTCTGTGGTCACTCTCCGTCAGTTCTTCCTTCTTGCTAACAATGTTTACTGTGTCTTTGTTTTTAACCTCTAAGTTCGGCATCTCCCTCATACATGTATCGGATTCCTCCACAATTTTTGCAATGGAAATGGCTTCCTGTAGCATCTGATTTCTAGCAGCCCATAGTCTTTCTTGCATTCTCTTGTTTTTGCATTGCACTATTAATTGATCCCTAATCATGGGACCAAAATCACACTTAAGTGCCAACTCTCTGAAACGTGTGACCATTTGCTCCACGGTTTTTTTCTTTTTGAGGTAAAGAATAGAATTTGTGACACTGCATAACAATATTAACCTGTTTCCCATAGTACTTCCCTATTCTGTTCTTTGCTTCCACATAAGGATTATCGATTGGCTCACCATCAGCTCTCATGACTTCCGGCAAAAATTTAAAAACATGTTGACCTTTTTTACTTAATGAGTTCAGTAATAGAGCTTTTTTTCTCATAGCAGGAAACCTCAACCCATAGATGGCTTCAATATAGTTTTCAAAAATGCCAATCCACTCCTCCAACTCTATGGAAGGAGCTTCACCTTCTGATAAGACAATGGGAGGTGGTGTAACCATTCGACTGGCTGCCACTCTGATATGAAAAACCTTTTTTTTATTAACTGAATAAATTGCCTAGAGTTCAATATCCAGTACAATATGTCTGAATTAATACTTCACACTGGTGTGCATACCGCCATTAAACCTGGATGAAAGGAGAGTAAAACTATGCACAGATAAACTGATATACAAATAGTGTGATACAAAATGATCTTAAACCAGGTGTGCAGATCACCGCCCAATTAGTCTACACTAATGCTGTGTAAATGTAGCATGGACTGTAAACAATTTCAATCAGGGGTGCAGATCACCTTGAAGATCTGCAGTGCTGCGTATATACTCCAGCAAGACAGGTGTGCAGATCACCGCAGAGTGCAACTGCACGGATGCACAAACAGGTGTAGCGATACACAAATCAATATTAAGCCAAAGACACCAGAGCACACCTAATGATAGTTGCTTTTTTACTACGTGCATTAGGCACTGTTACCATAGCATCCAACATTTTCTGTTCAAAGTTCTGAAGGTGATGCCACAACAAAACAGTCCCAAATTAGTAATCGCAGCTGCCGAGTTAATCCAAAATCAATCTTTATTCCCTATACAACACAGCAGCTTTTTTGTTGTGACATCACTTTCAGAACTTTGAACAGAAAATCCTGGATGCTTATGGTAACCGTGCCTAATGCACGTAAGAAAAAAGCAACTATCGTAAGGTGTGCCCTAGTGTCTTTGGCTTAGAATGGTACCTGGACTGCCTTGGTAAGTCTGGGAGTTTGATACTCTAGGTGGATGAGTATTTGGCACCAAGGGAGCACCCAGAAATAAGTGGAAGGACATTGTTGTAACGTTATATATACTATTTAGGAGATGTATTGATGTGCAGATCGTTGAAGCATATCCACCATAGATTACACACAAAAAAAACACAAATCAATATTAACAGCTGTTCAGATCACTGCACGGATCTGCATTACAGCGTGACAAAACAAATGCCAGGTTGACACCGTAGATTTTGTAACGCAGGGTGAAAGTTCCACACCCTTCAAAATGGTGTCACGTACGGTGTGTGAGGTAACACGTACACCGCTGTCGCTCTGATGTAGGAATGGAAAGCAGAAACGAAAACCGGTAGTCACCTCAGTATGAATTACACACAGTTGAACATCAAGGTTGTGGCTCGTGTAAGATGCAGCCTGAATAGTGTAGATTTGTTCCCCGCTGTTAGAGAGCGCAGGCAATCATTGCCAAAATGTAGTAGTAGAAATGCAGCTGCCCGCGGCCCCCGCAGGGGGCCACCCTAAACGGGCGGCCCCTTTAGTGCCATTTGGGCACTTCCCCACCCCCACTAATAATGGGGGACTCGAGGAGGAATCCCCTTACCAGACGCGTCACTTCCAGCATGCAGAGGAGGTGGGGCGGTATTTATGCCTCCCCCTGCCATCTTGGCATCCTCTTTGCACCGGACACGCTGTCTGTGTGCTTTCCCACGACCGACCTGGTGGTCGGCATTTTGGTGCACCTTCCACGCCGTCGTTCTGGTCGTGTCATCGCGTCGTGAGGCTAGGTGAGTGCAGGCAATGCCCCCCTTCGTCCCTCCTCGTGGCCATGCCCGTCGGGGATCCCTGCTCCAGCTGCATATCCTTTGATCCGGTGCCTGCAGGAGGCCCGCCGGCTCAGCGCCGGTCCATACAGATGTAGTGGTGGCCCGGGGTTGGGATGGGGGCTGAGTATAGCATGTGGGTTCTGATCCCACTCCTGAAAGCTCACGCTAGCGGTACTGGGCAGAGCTGCCGATGGCCCTGCCCCGTGCCATCGCTGGTGGGACGAACTGCATGTGGGGAACATGGGACGCCTCTCAGCCAGCCCCCTCCCGGTGCAATCTCCCCCCCTCGCACATCTGCCTTATGTGTTTTCTGTTTGGGCACTCTGTTGGTGCAGGCAGCGTTGGTGTGTGAGGGGGCGAGTATGGTGCCTGGTGGTGAATGCTGAGGCATGGTCTCGGGCAGTTTGGCACCGCGTGGCAGTCCGTTCTGCTTGTTTGTCACAGGGGTACGGGCGGCATTCATTGTGCAACTAGGTGGTTGTGTGCATAAACAAAGTAGGTCGCACACTGCTCGTCGTACCAGCAAATAGCCCCATAGAACTCTGGATAATGTAGTAGCAACGGTGAGTACGCCTATGCCACGAGTATGTCACTATAATGCCATCCCTGGACACGTGTTTCAAGGTAATTGCCTCTCGTCAGCAGGGAGCAGGTAGGTATGTGGGGTGCCAAGTAGACTGCCAAAATATTAAAGGTAAAATACCTCTCACGGCGCGCAGGTGCGGAACCAAGGCTCGTCAGCCCAAATCGCTCGAGGGAGCTTAAATACATAAACAAAGTAGGTCGCACACTGCTCGTCGTACCAGCAAATAGCCCCATAGAACTCTGGATAATGTAGTAGAAACGGTGAGTACGCCTATGCCACGAGTATGTCACTATAATGCCATCCCTGGACACATGTTTCGAGGTAATTGCCTCTCGTCAGCAGGGAGCAGGTAGGTATGTGGGGTGCCAAGTAGACTGCCAAAATATTAAAGGTAAAATACCTCTCACGGCGCGCAGGTGCGGAACCAAGGCTCGTCAGCCCAAATCGCTCGAGGGAGCTTAAATACATAAACAAAGTAGGTCGCACACTGCTCGTCGTACCAGCAAATAGCCCCATAGAACTCTGGATAATGTAGTAGCAACGGTGAGTACGCCCATGCCACGAGTATGTCACTATAATGCCATCCCTGGACACGTGTTTCGAGGTAATTGCCTTTCGTCAGCAGGGAGCAGGTAGGTATGTGGGGTGCCAAGTAGACTGCCAAAATATTAAAGGTGAAATACCTCTCACGGCGCGCAGGTGCGGAACCAAGGCTCGTCAGCCCAAATCGCTCGAGGGAGCTTAAATACATAAACAAAGTAGGTCGCACACTGCTCGTCGTACCAGCAAATAGCCCCATAGAACTCTGGATAATGTAGTGGCAACGGTGAGTACGCCTATGCCACGAGTATGTCACTATAATGCCATCCCTGGACACGTGTTTCGAGGTAATTGCCTCTCGTCAGCAGGGAGCAGGTAGGTATGTGGGGTGCCAAGTAGACTGCCAAAATATTAAAGGTAAAATACCTCTCACGGCGCGCAGGTGCGGAACTAAGGCTCGTCAGCCCAAATCGCTCAAGGGAGCTTAAATACATAAACAAAGTAGGTCGCACACTGCTCGTCGTACCAGCAAATAGACCCATAGAACTCTGGATAATGTAGTGGCAACGGTGAGTACGCCTATGCCACGAGTATGTCACTATAATGCCATCCCTGGACACGTGTTTCGAGGTAATTGCCTCTCGTCAGCAGGGAGCAGGTAGGTATGTGGGGTGCCAAGTAGACTGCCAAAATATTAAAGGTAAAATACCTCTCACGGCGCGCAGGTGCGGAACTAAGGCTCGTCAGCCCAAATCGCTCAAGGGAGCTTAAATACATAAACAAAGTAGGTCGCACACTGCTCGTCGTACCAGCAAATAGACCCATAGAACTCTGGATAATGTAGTGGCAACGGTGAGTACGCCTATGCCACGAGTATGTCACTATAATGCCATCCCTGGACACGTGTTTCGAGGTAATTGCCTAGGTGGTTGTGTGCACAGACATCTGCGGGGGTGGAATGAGCCAAAGAGCTTTCGTTACGTAAACCAGTAGATTGCCCTCCGATCCCTTTAACTTGCTATATCATGGGCTACGGCCCGCCGATGTAGAGGGTTTCTTGCTGAAATGCCTTTGTCTGGGAAACCCTTTAACTTGCTGCAATGTTTATGAAAGGCGTACGTTACATTGGTATGTATTGACTATAAAATCAATGGTACCCCCCTCAGACATCCGCCTTATGTGTTTCCTGTTTGGGCAGCCAGTAGATGTGTCCCCCGCAACAGCTTGCGGCTGTCACTTGCAGGGGCCGCGAAGAAGCAGCCTTGGGTGAAACTGGGGGTATCGCATTTGAGGCAGTGTGCTCCGGTGGTAGAGCGGGATGCTAATTATATCATGGAGGCGGGTCTGACGGCGTAGAAGACTGCAGTGAGGGGTTTGATTCCTGCCATCGTTGGGTGGGAGTTTAAAATAAATAAATAAAACTGCATTATTGATGCGTATGTTTCCCGAAGGTTAATTTGGGGCTTGTTGGTGGCCGAATTTGGCTTTGAGTTCCAACAGTGATCCAGGCTCCCCAACCTCCCTAGTGTGAGTTACAAAGGCCCCCCACCCACATGAAGTAGTGCAATATAGGCGGGTCTCACGGGTGGCTGCGGCGTGCTGCAGATTACACGAACACTGGTTAGTGCCCTTGTACGGGGGGCTGCTGAGGGTCCGGGGCAGGGAGGCATACCACACGAGTCCCTGTGAGGTGCACCAGCGGGCTAGCTGCGGGCAGCACTGGCCCCATTAGAATAACCCCATGCCGTGATACAGTGCAGGTTCCCTCGGCGGTTGCGGCGCTTGCCTGCAGATCAGGCGCTCCATCCCCTGAACACCCTTTCATGAATGGGGGTGCATGCAGCAGGTTAGTCCACTTGGCGCCTTGAGATTGTTAAAGACCATTTGAATAGTCTATGGTGGTTTTCTTCCGTTTGCCCCCCCCCCCCCTCGACACACCCAGCGTGCGGTTGTTTTGGGATTGTCTAGGTGCCGTATTTTCAGTGCCGGCGTTCCCCCGGGGAGGTAAGGGTGCAGTATTCCAGTCTCCGTCCTGAGAGGGTGGATTAGTGCAGCGCGTCCAGTGCTGTGCTTCTGGGGCTCGACCCTGGGGCGGCTCTTCCCGCCTGGAGCTGTATTTCTCTTTGGGTAGCAGTGGTGCAGGGCTTCCGGCGCTATGCCTCTGGGCCTCTTTACCCGGGTTCCGGCTCGTGTCCCAGCCCTGGCCCACGCTAGCAAGATTAAGGAGTGCGGCCTATCTCGAGTGCTGCTAATTTTCTTAGACAACGAGCGACCAGTGACCAAGCCTCAGTCCTGACTTGGATCTCCAGTGCTGCTTATTTACCTTATGCAACTAGCGACCATTGACAAAGCCAACAGTCATGACTTGCTGTAGGCACTGGATGCCAAAGTCATGGCCTGGGGCACGCAAAGTGACTGTTATATTTCTTTTTGGGTGTTACCGCACGGGTGCTGCCTGTCCCGGGCTCCAGCCCGGTCCTGAATCACTGGGATGGCCTAGCTCAGACATATGAGCCATGTAGCCGAGGCCAGAATTATCCTTGTGGGTGGCCCTGCCCAGATTCAGAGAGGGTGGTCAGGGGTCAATTCTGCCCCTCTGGGTCACGCTATCCGGGCTGCAGAGGAGCGCCAGTTTTCACACTTGGCTTGGGAAACCACCCATACTTCATGTAATAATGGGACACCACGGGGCATACACAGCCCCACCGACCAGGATTAGGCGGGATGGACCCCATGCGACAACAGGGTTTTCATCCTTATGGCCTCAGGAAATGTCCCTCGGGTGAAGGATGCCATGTTTGTTGGGAGGCTTGCATATTGTATAGACGACAAAGGGAAGTACACCTAGTGTCACAGCACTCCCTTTGGACCTGCGGGTGGCCTTGACACGTTGCCACAGCCTCTTGAAGCATCATTAGACTATTGGAAGATATTGTTTATTAAATCTGGGGGCCTTAACAGGCTAGAGGGTGTGAGAACTCCATTATCCCAGCCTGATGGAGTAGGGAAGAATCATTGATTTGGCCAATAATGCGGTACTTTTAAAGGTTCGAATACTGCGGGGGTCACGTGTACAATTTACCCCCTCAATCTGGGATAAAGCACTCTCCCTCCATCACTCGCACATGGGCTCAAGATCAAACCTGGAACGCTGCCCACAGAGGTTTGCTCTAAAACTTCAACTCGGCCCCTCCTATGTGCATATGTTGGCCACAATCTGAGCACGATTTTATGATGGGATTGTCACTTAAAGGAGCAATTTAGAGCTGGTGTGTCATTTCGTTGCAGGTGTTGCCTTATGGGTGGGGTCCATGAGCCTGGAATGTGGCAAGTAACGCTGTCTTTAGGGTTACAATTAGCCGGGCCTGCCAATAAGGGTCACTATGCACCAACTAATCACAGCTATGAATTGTATGGCATATAGAATACAGTACACGGGTATTGTTGTACAGTACCAGGGGCTGCCTGGCTTGCAGTGGTTTTTAAAATAGGCCAGTGATGCGGGGATTCGATAATGAGACAAGTATGGCTTTCTTGTTCAGATACCAAAGCCTGCTCACATGTTTGGCAACGTTTAAGCGTGGCGCTGCAGTTTTGTCCAACAAAATCTAAATTTTCTCTTGTATGTAACGAAGGCTAATTAACATAACCTGGCATGGAGTCTCTTCTGTAGTGTGCCTAGTGTGCCACTGTGGGAGTGTGGTTGACACATTAAATTTACACTGCCTCTGGGATAAGCCAAAGTCTCTAGGGGGTGGGCAGGTGTCAGCTTAAGTGTGTACTCCCTTCTCCTGACTGGAGAGGTGAGTTAAGCCAGGCGTGCATACCTCGGCAAAACAGAAACATTTACAACATTGGTAGAGAATGCCTAGGAGTTGTTGGCAGCCCATTCGCAACCGCCCCACAGGGCGAATGTTTTAGGCCACAAGGTTTGTGGAGGGCTCTTGTGTGGAAGCCTGGCAAAGAGCTACGGTCAGGCTAGGATGTCTCGTGCTTTTGCCGCACTGTTGGGTCCCAGTCACGGGCGGAATGTATCAGGGTGAGTTGGCTGTGGGTCAGGAAGCGCCAAGGCATCAGGAGCACTGAGCGGCTTACAGCCAGATGCGGTATCCGATGCAAGGGGCATCTGTTAGATTAGAACCCTACTCCGAGGCACCACCTTAAGTGCTTGGAGGTCTGTTGGCACCGCCTTTCAATGGGAGCCATTGTCTAGCCGGCTGCTCGGAGCAGAGCATTTGCAGGCGTAAGTAACAGTATCAGCTGCCAGTTCAAACGTGCATCTTTCACTAATTTTCTGAGATAACTGGGACAGGAAGTAAGGCGGGATGGATAACTTTCTTCTACCTGCATTGGCACATCTTGTCAGGAGTGATTGGCAAGGGGATGGCACCTCAGCCAGGTACTGTTAGCACCCATCCACACTAAGCTGATGGTTTAGGTCACCCTGGGCCGCATTTACACAGCCCAGTATTAGGCCCTTGTTGGTCAGTGCCAGGAATTACTAAATTGAACTGAACAGGAGGCGTGACCGTGGGTTACAATAGCAGAAGTTTGGGGAGAGCTAAAATCCACCCATGCTCAAGGTGTAGTTTTAAGTAGTGGGAGTTGGCACTCTTATTTGACCACGGGTTCGATGCTACACGAGGGCATCGCCGCATTGCGGCCAGAGCACGGGCATTGTGTGTTTCCCAGGGAGCAGCAAGTGAAGGCAAGGCTCTTTCTAAATCTGGCACCAGAACACAAGGTAGCCAGGGCCAACTTGTCTGTTGGGTGACTTGTGTAGGCACCTGTGTAGTTGTCACTTCACAAAGGGGTGAGTTGGCTCCAATAGAGGGCACAATGCATATATTGTTTCAAACCAGATTTGACACCATTAATGTCTTCACCAGGGTCTAGCAATCAAAGAGGTCTGTGAAATTGTCTGGTCAATGGCGCGGATTAAGTGCACTCTAGAACTGAGGTTAGGTGACACAGGAGGGTGAGTCAAGATACACCTGTGGTGTGGCGGCACGCGAGACTGTCAGCTTATGTTCCGTATCACCAACCAGAAGGGTGCCGTGTGGCAAATCCGTAAATATGTTTTAGAATGACATAGATGCCAGTCAGGAGAGGTTTGTCAAATATATTACACTGATTGACAGGTATTGCTAACAAACCCATCCACACCAAGCCTATTGCTTAGGTTCCTGGGCCGCATACACACAGCCCGGTATTAGGCACCTGCGGTTGTTAGCGCCATGAGTTACTAAATTACAACTGTACAGTGGGCGTACTTGCTTGCCAGGCAGTATTGCTACGGCTCCCAATGGCCGATCAGTCAGACACCAGTAACGGTGAGTGTGGCTGGCCCTCTGTGCAGTTGTTAGGGGAATTTAAATTCCATGTACAGGTTACACTAAACTTGCTACTAGGGGGTCTCGTGTGTGAGCGGGTTAACTGCTTTAAAAAAGGAATAAAAAGGAGTATGGCATAACACATAGACTATTAGGAATTAAATCAGGGACCAGCTACCTTCACACATGGATTTTGGTGGAGGGCAATTAAGTCTGGGATAACCAAGTGTACCGGGTGTAGTGCATTGCATCTTTCGTCAAAGCGGGTTGGCACACAGGGGGTGTCTAGGATCGGCCAGGCACACCCTGCAGTGTAGAATGCAAAAGAACTGCACGTTGCCACTATTTTAGGTGTGACAGATGCAACAAATTGATCCCTCCCAAAGCAAACCAAGGTTCTTATGGTCAGATGCACAACAGACAACCGTTCACTCCAGGTTCACTGAAGGTAGTCTGTTAGCAGAGGTATAGAATGGGACGTCCTGCGCCAGGGTGCGGATATTGCACGGGCGACACAGCAGATAGTGTGCTGTCAGACGAGGGTGCTTACAGGCTAGGAGGCCAGGCAAGATAGCAGAACCAATCCTAAAGATCTCTCTCCCCCACTGAACTGCCCGAGAATGTCGGTGTGGTGGGATTCGCAATGTTACGGGTATTTTCCCGCCCATACAGGGGCAGAAGGGTACATTGTAGGTATCAGCATAAATAGAGTGGTGCTTGATCTTGTGGAGGGCAATATTCCCTGGAATAACAAAGTACTAGATCATTAGCTGGGTTGAGCATCAAGGGTCACAGCTGGTTAGCAGGTATGTGTGTATCTGTCATCAAGCTTTAGTTAAGCAAGCCTAGTAGGAGGCGTAAGTTCTCACTCCAAATGGTTGCTGTGACTGCAATAGTGTAAGTTATACGAACAGTCCATTTCACCATGTTTTATTAATCACAATGATCGGTGCACATGTCTGTTCAACTTCAACTAAGAGGGTGCACTCTGCTCCCAGGGCAGGTTATGGGTTGCTTCAGTAAGCATGAAATGCCCCGCCCGCATAGCCAGAGTACACAGCCTGGTTGTGGAAGCATTCTTCGAAGCAAGTGCGCTGCTGTTCCATGAATTGGGGAAACAGGTGTTAGGGAGCACAAAATGCTAGAAGGACTGCAACTACAGGTTGCAGGAGGTGGGAGCCACATCAGCTTGAAGGGTAATATAGCGATGGTTAAGAGTAGAGCTCCCTCCTGGGAGACCATCACATCCTTGCAGGTCATGCGAGGCACTGTTACATTCCCAGAGAAGCATAAACCGCTCCATGCGCAAGTTCGCAGAGCAAGGGGCTTTGGCTTCATCAGGCATGAGCTATGCCGGGCGAACACCAAATTTTTACAAGTTATTTTGACAAAGTTGGGGTGCACTTGGCACAGGTGGGCTTGGATCTGTTCCTACTGGACATGAAGGAGGCCCGGGAAATTGCAGGTTGCAATGAGAAAGGAACTGTTTTGGTGGGGGGCTCTTTAGGCGACAGTGGCCACCTCCAGAGCTGTGGCGGAGTTACAGAGTGATCTGGAAGCATATGGGTACAGAAGGGTACCTCTGCAAGAGCACATGAGGGGTGCCAGAGCCAAATCCCAGGAGCCTCAGGGGAGAGACCTGGTGTAATTCGTCGGCGCCCCGTTAGTCCTTCGGGCAGTTGTGGGCCTGAACAACCGGGGGCTTTCCTTGCTACGCTCCGCCCTGAAAGGGGCGTGAGTAATAAGGGACCAATGTGTCACGTGATCCAGTAAGGGGATCACCCCCATAAGGGTAGCGCTGATTGATTTCTCCACAGTGCATGGCTCATCAGGCGGGCAGGGCAGCATAGGTTGGTACAGCTGCCTGCCCTTGGATCACCCGTGTGATAACCCACCATATTGCGTACTTTTGTGTGGAATAAACCTGCAGCAATATTTTTCCCAAACAAAAGTTGTGTTGTGTATTTATTTATGCATGCATACTCTGTTGTGGTATGGGTGGGGTGTGTTGCCATAATGGGACTATGTGGCTGCCCGCGGCCCCCGCAGGGGGCCACCCAAAACGGACAGCCCATTTAGTGCCATTTGGGCACATCCCCACCCCCACTAATAATGGGGGACTCACGGAAGAGTCCCCTTACCAGACGCGTCACTTCCGGCATGGAGAGGAGGTGGGGAGGTATTTATGCCTCCCCCAGCCATCTTGGTGTCCTCTTTGCGCCGGACACGCCGTCTCCCATCCTACCACTTACCCGGCGTGGGGTTGGCAGGCAAAGTACATAGAACGTTGTAATGTTTTCTTTGTCGTTGCAGGCGGAGTTACAGGGCGATCTGGAAGCATATGGGTACAGAAGGGTACCTCTGCAAGAGCACATGAGGGGTGCCAGAGCCAAATCCCAGGAGCCTCAGGGGAGAGTCCTGGAGTAATTACGTTGGCGCCCCGTTAGTCCTTCGGGCGGTTGTGGGCCTGAATAACCAGGGGCTTGCCTTGCTACGCTCCGCCCTGAAAAGGGCGTGATTAATAAGGGACCAATGTGTCACGTGATCCAGTAAGGGGATCACCCCCATAAGGGTAGCGCTGATTGGTTTCTCCACAGTGCTTGGCTCATCAGTCAGCAGGGCAACATAGGTTAGTACAGCTGCCTGCCCTTGGATCGCCTGTAAGATAACCCACCATATTGCATACTTTTGTATGGAATAAACCTGCAGCAATACTTTTCCCAAACAAAAGATGTGTTGTGTATTTATTTATGCATGCATACTCTGTTGTGGTATGGGTGGGGTGTGTTGCCATAATGGGACTATGTACACATGCGTCAAGCAGAAATGTAAATTAGTTGGTTTATTAGCTCTCTTGACAACACGGAGACCTCCCAGCCTGCTTCATTCACCAACCGTTTCTGAAGCCGTGCTGTCTGCTCCCTAGAATGCAAAGCTGCCTTCCAAGAATGCCACGGCAACGGCCTCGAGACCGCTGTGGTTACATAGGGCAGGCTGCAATTACACAGATCACAACAGAAATTCTGTCCTCTTACTGCACAGTGAAAACCACCATTGTATAATATACACCAGAGGCGCAACTAAAGCCAAATTTCGGAGGGGCTACTAAATATTTCGGGGGGGCCTGATTCTTCCAGCAATATGCAGAGTGGAGCTGCAGGGGCTCTAAGAAGGGGTGAAAACACAACAAAGCCTTGTTAGCAATAGGCCTGGGCTAAATTTCCGTTCCACTCACGGAAATTGCGATAATTTGACATTTTCGAGTTCCGCGGAGAGCGCGAAAATGTCAAAATTTCCGCATTCCGCAGCTTAGCAATAATTTGTTTCTTGCTCGCGCTGTCAAATAATACATTCTCGCGCGCGCGCGATCGCCTTACCTGAATCCCCACGTTCGCCGACAAGTTTTCCCGATCCGGTCGCGTTCTCCACGAGATGTTGGATTGTTGGTAGCCATTTGCGCTGTCTCGCGACAGTTCGCGCCCGCAGTAATGTCATTGGTCACGTGATCGCGTCTTTCTTCTCGCGATCATGCACTGCGAGAAGAGTGAAAACAAGATGGCCGCGCCCGCGAGCAACCGCATGGGTAAGTTGGCGAGCCGCGACCACGCAGAAAATACCGCGAACGGGCGGGAAAAAAACTTCCGCATCTTCGCGATATATATTTTTTTTTTTTAAACTTTATTTATAAGGTTTTAAACAATACAGACAATTGCATCGTAGTCAGGAGCATTAAAACAGTACATTGTTCTCATCAGTATTCGGCACATCTGTCTTTCAGGTATGGTCGTACAGGCACAGCCCACCAGCATATTCATCCGGGCCCAGCCCATCACCCCTCGGAACATCTCAGCGGTATCCGCCCCGGCCATCTATCCACATCAGTAATGCAGTGGGATCTTTGCAGTGTCAATTGGCTCATTCCCTTCTTACCCCTCCCCCCTCCTCTCCACCCTCCCCAATCTCATGCTCCACTCTACAGTTCGCAGCAGTATTACCCTGCGGGTGTGTAAGTAGATAGCCTGTCAGTGGCCCCCAAATATCGCCAGTTCTAGAGGCCCCCGGCAGCAACTCCGCATAGGTTCCTAACTGTTCCTGACAGTAGATCAAGTCGTCAAGCCACACTTTAAATTTCGGCGCTCTCCCTCTGCTCCTGCGACACGCCACCCGTCGCTTTGCCAGCAGAAGCGCTAGCGCGACATACTTGCGATAGGCAGCCTTCAATGGCTTGACATATCCCAGGATTGCCAGTAGAGGCGTAGGTTCAACCCGTTCATTTATCATCATAGCCAGGGCATCAAACACCTCTCTCCAGTACGCATGTATCTCCGGGCACTCCCAAGCCAAGTGCAGAAAACCCGCATTCGGCGCTTTGCACCTTTCACAGTTATTCGCCTCTCTCAGCTTGTATCTACACAGCCTGGCCGGCGTATAATACACTCTATGCAAGAATTTATAATGCACAAGGCGCAGTCTGCTGCTGGCCGAGACCTGTTTTGTCTGCAGCGCACAGTACTCCCACTGCTCATCCGTGAGCTCGATTCCCAACTCTGCATCCCAGCCCGCGCGGGCCGGGGCAGCCAATACTTGCCGCTGTGTGTGGACGGTAGAGTATATCAACGAGACCAAGCGTTTCGCCGTCGCGCTTTTAAGAAGTAAATGGAGTGGCGCAAGTTCAGGGGGTTCGTCCGGGAAGCCGGGAGTAAGAGAACGTACGCCCTGCCGAAGACGGATATATAGGAATGCATCGAGAGGAGTACTCGGTGAGTCCTGAAGCATGTGTTCTAGCGTGCGAAATCGACTACTGTGGTACAGATCCCCCCATGTGCGAACATGCACTTGTTCCGCAAATTTGCGGAACACCGTTTCCTGCAACAGGGGCAGATTGGGGTGGTAGACGAGGGGCAGCAATGGGAAATAGAGCATAGGCGCATCGAGTATGGTACAGATTCGTTGCCACGCCGCTGCAGTGCAGGTAATTGTCGTTCCCGGTGTCTCCCTGCCAGTAGGCACCTCCCAAAGCGCTCCGTCAATTGGGATGGGGTGAGCGAGCCAGTGTTCCGCCGCGACTTGCGGCATATATCGCGGCTGGCGTACCCAGAAGTACGCATAATGTGCCTGTGCACTTAGATAGTACAATTCAAGGTCAGGCACTCCGAAGCCCCCCTGCGAGTATGGCCGCGTAAGGACTGCCCATTGTATCCGCGAATGCTTGCCCCCCCACACCAGGCGTATCAGCTCAGACCGCAGTGTTTTAAAAAAATAATTACCGGGGTAAAACGGTATATTGAGGAATAAGTACAACAGCTGGGGTAAAATCACCATTTTTATCAGGGAGGCACGTCCCGCCATTGAAAGCGGGAGGGAGATCCAGCGGGTCACGCAGTCCGCAATACGCATCAGAGTCGTGCCGTAATTAAGACGCATGAGCGCATCCCTGTCCCTCGAGATCGTAATGCCCAGGTAGCGCACCTCATCCTCACACCACTCCAAGGGGTAGTCTAGCGGGAATCGGTTTGCGGCGTCCGTCAAGGGGAAGACACACGACTTACTCCAGTTTATTTGAATCCCAGAGAGTCTCCCGAATACTATGAACTCACGGAGGATCGGGTTCAAGTTGACATGCGGCTCTCGGACATACAAAGTAATGTCATCCGCGTATAGGGAGATTAATATGTGACGCATGTTGCAGCGCAGCGCCTTATCACAGTGATGCTGTCGTAGCTTTGCCGCCAAGGGCTCCACCGCGAGTGCGAAGAGTAAAGGGGACAGAGGACATCCCTGCTGGGTGCCCCTTGTAACCGAGAAAGCACTCGACACGCGACCATCCACAAGTACCTTGGCCATGGGCATACAATACAGCAACCGAATCCAAGAGAGGAAGAGAGGTGGGAACCCCATACGCAGCATCACCCCAAACATGTAATCCCATTCAAGGGAGTCGAAAGCCTTCGTGGCATCCAGAAATACTGCCGCCAGAGGTAGCTCAGGCGCAACATTATTCAACACCGAGAAAAGGGTGCGCAGGTTATGGGAGGTTGCACGCCCAGGCACGAACCCCGATTGATCAGGGGCACCAAAGCTTCCATCAATAAGGCCAGCCGGTTGGCAATGAGCTTGGCCAGAATTTTGACATCGCAGTTAAGGAGTGACAATGGGCGATAGGAGTCGCACAGGCGAGGCTCCTTCCCAGGCTTCAATATGGAAATGATCAGGGCCTCCCGCATAGACGGCGGGAGGTGCCCAACCTCCAGGGCATCTTCGTAAACCTCACGCAGTATGGGGGCCATCTGATCTATATACAGTTTATAGAACTCAACTGGTATGCCATCTGTGCCAGTGGCCTTCCCGGATTGAAGCTGCATTATAGCCTCGCGCACCTCGTCCAATTGGAACGGGGTGCAGAGGAACTCCCGCTGTCGGTCACTTAGCCACCCGAGCGCCACATCGGCCAGGTAGCCCTCCAGGTCTAGCACCCCAGCCCTCTGTGTGGTATACAGCCGCTCATAATGTGCGGCGAAGGCATTTAGGATGTTCGTCGTATCTCTGTATACTTCCGCCCCTGGGCCTTCCAACTCCAACACAAGGGAGGAGTGCCGTGGTTTCCGGAGAAAGTCTGCCAGCGCCTTACCCGGCCGCTCGCCCTCCCCATACCGCCTAGCCGTCCAGTATTTACCCCGAAATCATGTCTCTTGTTGCGCTTCCGCCATATACTCAGTGAGCTGCTCTCAGAACTTGAGCTGGGTGGCGCCATCCGGGCACTCAGCCAGCTGTGCTTCCAGCCCTTTCAGGTCTCCCTCCAGTCGCCGCAGAGTGCCGACAATATCCTTGAGCACCCCCGCCCCCTTAGATATGCAGTAGCCGCCAAGCGTGACCTTAAAGGCCTCCCAGACGGTCTCGACATGCTCAACTGTTCCTTTATTTCGAGCAAAAAAATCGCTCACCTCCTCCCCCAGCCCATCCTGAAAAACCGGGTCCAGCAAGATGGACACGCGCAGTCTCCAGCTATTGCGTGGGGGGCCGTAATCCGCCGACGCCAACGTAAGGCGGACAGGGGCATGGTCAGAGTAGGTACGCGCCAGGTGCTGCACCTGCGCTATAGCAGGCCCCATACCACGGGACACAAAGACATAATCCAAGCGCGCCCAGGACGCCGCTCGTGCTGTAAAATGCGTACCCTCCCTCGCATGTGGGTGCAAGTGGTGCCAGGTGTCCGGTAACTGATAAGTGCAGAGTATGTCATGAAGGGCCGCCCTTGCCCGGGTATAATGATGCGCGGCAGGGTGTGACCTATCCACCCCTGGGTCACAGGTGACATTGAAATCTCCTCCCCAGATAACATGATTGGAGCCCACTGCAAATATTTCAGCCCATAAAGCAGAGTAAAAGTCAGGGGTGTCCACATTGGGACCATAACAGCAAGCCAAGGTGACGGAGTCAGAGCCCAGCCTACCCCAGGCTACGCAGTAACGCCCCTGCGCGTCCCATGCAGCACCCGCCAGTTGGAACGAGGTCCGTTTCTTTATGAGAATGGCGGTGCCCCGAGCGTAGGTGGAGTAAGAGGAAAAAATTCGGTGGTCCGCCCATCTACTGGCGAAGGTAGTGGGGCTCCGGGGGCTGAGGTGCGTCTCCTGCAGCATAGCGATATGCACCTGGTGCCGATCGAGATAAGCCAGTATCTGTCGCTTTTTGCGCGCATCCCCCAACCCCCGAACCTTCCAAGTAAGGATGTGCAGTTTGTCTCCTACTCCATCCGGCATAAGTAGACACAGTCCATACTAGTCAACAAGGGCCATGTCCGCCAAACACAGAGCCTCAGCTGTAAGCCCCCACAGTGCCATAATGCAATTGCCGCTGCCCTCTTGGGCCTGTCAGCTAAAACCATGCTCATAGGATCCGATCTCGATCCAGCCACAACCAATAAGAACAAGCAAGTCTGATAAACACCCTGTGAACAACCTCCCCCCTCCCACTGAAGCATCCCCAACGTGCCAGAAACAGATCCCCCCCCTCTTATCCCTCCCAAACAAAGAACATAATAACAACAAAAAAAGAAACTCAGCAATCCCAAAACAAAGTCCAATAAGGCAAGGACCAGCCCGCATGGCCCAGCCCATGCAGTCTGCCGCCACAGGGGGCTACCCATGGGGGATCGCTTAGGCGACTGCGCTCTCCCTCCCCGCCCCGCCAGGTCACCGAGCATAGTAAGGCTCAGACACAGGCGGAGCCGAGAGTGCCCAGCCGGTTAACAGTCATTCTTCAGAGCGAGCAAATCAGTGATCAATACACAGTCTCTTCACCAACTATCCACCCCGCCCATCAATCCCCATCATCACCCTGCTCATATACTAGTACGAATCACATAGGCCCACATACAGACCATGCATTCAGCGGGGCAGGAAAGAAGGCAATACTACATCTTCTGTGTGTCAGCGTCCGCTTTCAATGGTGAAGGGGGGCGCGCCGCCGCGCCATTGTCCATTCCGCAGCCAGTTTGTTTCAAATGCTTAAGAAAGTCCTCCACCTGCTGTGGCGACGTGAAGAACCGCTGCCGACCCTGATGAGTGATCTGAAGGCGTGCAGGGTACAACAGCGCATAGTCTATCTGAGCCTGCCGCAGTTTGGCCTTTACCGTTGTGAACTTGTGTCGCTCCTCCTGGACCAGCTGAGTGAAGTCCGGGTATACTGTGAATGCGTTGCCGTCGTATGACAGTTGCTTTTTGCTTCTTGCTATCCGCAAAGTAGTATCCCGGTCCCGGTAATTTAAAAGTCGCGCTATGATGGGGCGAGGCGCACTCCCAGGGGGTGGCCGCTGGCTAAGTGCACGGTACGCCCTCTCAACAATGAATTGCCACGAAAGGGCATCCGCCCCTACAGTTGCCAGCAACATCTTTTCTATATAGTCCTCCATACTCCCCGTATTGGTGGACTCCGGTATACCCACGACGTGTTGCGCCGGCTACGCGCCTCCAAGTCCTCATTCTTCACGGCCACTGCCCTCAACAGTTTCTCCATGCGATTGACCTGTGTGGCGACTCGGGCAGCGGAATCTTCAGTGTCCGATATGCGTCTCTCAGCTTCTGTGAGCCGATCGTCATGGCCCTCCAATTTGTGGGTGATAGCATCGATACACGACGACATCCCGTCCATCTTGTCAGCCATAGTAGCGAAACCTTGTCGTACCTCCAGCAGTATGCTCTGGACATCAGCCGTCGCCACAGGCCCAGCGCCCCGGGGTCCCTCCTCTCTGTCCAGCTCCCGATCTTCCTGCGAGGCGCGCATACCCTTCTTGGGCGCCGCAAAATTCAGCTTGGGCTGTCGTGTATCTGTCTTCCCCATGTCGCCGCCGCTATGTCACTGTCTCCCTCAGACCGTTCTGACCCTCCACGTGGTCGCCCTCAGGTGCCTCAGCGCCGATCTCCACGAAATACCTCGTCCAGAAAACCACTCAGGAGGGAGGGGGAGGGGTCCAAATCTCCAGGGCCACTCAAAGGGACAGGCTCAAAGGCCACAGTGCGAAGTCCACAGCATCGCGGGGGGGGGCACCGGGCAACCACCAGCACAGCGACCAGGTATCCAGGGCGCAGTCCACTTCAGGTAGCACCGTCATCGGCAGCCGTCCAGCCCTTCGGCACGTCTCTCCGTCCCCCCCGCAGGAATCACCCCCTTCTCCAGCACTCTTTCGCAGGGCTCCGCACCCCACCGCTGCTGCTGCCAATAGATCCCCAGCGGGGGGCAGTTAGCGCTCCCGCACCCAGAGAACAGTTGGGCTATGTCTCCTCAGCCAGCACTCACCAAGGGCCGGGGGGAGCCGCCTCCGCCGCCGCAGCACCGGGGTCTCGCCGTGAGGATCCAGGGGTCTCCCAGCAGTGCTCACTTGCTTCTCCTCCGATCCCGGCTCCGGTGCCCAGCGGGTGACCTCTGCAGCACCACCGCCCCAGGAGGCAGAGGGGGGCAGGTCCGCTCGCGGCGATCTCGGCACTCTCGCGTCTTCCGGTCAGGCCCAGGCACCGCGTGGGCAGCACCGGGCTCTCGTGACCACACGGGCCGGGAGAGGGCTCCGCAATGCTACGCTCTCCCGCCCGGGTCCAGGTTCACCGCAGGATATCTCGTCCGGCACCGCTCCAATTACGACGCTTTTTTCACCGGGGCCACAGCAGCATGGGCGCTTCCCGCTAACACCGTTGCTTCACCTGTACTTCGCTCCGAGAAGGATAATTAGGCGGAGAAATGCGCTGGGCTGCAGGAGCCTCACAGCAGTGCGGCCATTCTGCTCGCGCGCCACCTAGCGCCCCCCCATCTTCGCGATTTTTCCGCGTGTTTGCGGAGATTTTTAATATTTTCGCGATAATTTGCGAAAGTCACTTTCGCAAATTCCGCCCACCCCTACGTAAATGGTATTTTAAAGCCTTGTGAAGTACTCAGGTGCGGCTGTGTTTGTGCCCGGGAAACTGTCTCAGCCGGGCTGACACACACAACGGGGGGAGGGGGGGCTGAAGCCCTTTGAACCCAATGGGCGTTGAACGCCTGATATATACGCATAAGCATACATGCTCAGATTAAAACATGTTAAGTAAACTACACTGCTGTGCAATGGAGGGTAGCTGGTCAAATTAATATGTGTCACAAGATCTACTAGTGTTTTTTTCTGCCTTGCCTCCTGGCACATGTTATGTTCTGCTCACCTTTGCCTTTCCCACTACTTTTCCCCCCTACATTTGGTAGTTTTGGTGATAATAAGTCACAAGTGAATGGTGGAGGGCAGGAAAGCTAGAGCTGGCCCCTCTAGAGATGCCACTGACTTGGAGAGACACACTGAAAGAGGTAGAAGGAGAGGATGTAGCCTAACGTCTAGAGCTGTGGGAACCAGGTTAGAGTCTTGGCGCTCAACATCCTGTGATTCTGGGCAAATCACTCAATCGAGACGTGCCTAACAAAATGAATGTGTCTGTAACGCAACTGGTGCTCATATAAAGCGTTCTGATACCTTGGGGTCGAATTCGCGCTATATAAAACTTCCCAAAAAATAAGTCTGGGGGAGGCAGATTGAAGAAGACCGCAAGAGGAAAAGTGAAACAAACTGAAAGAGGCAGAGTGAACGAGACGAAAGGAGGGAGCGAGGAAGAGGCTGCGAGAGGCAGAGTGAAACAGACTGGGATGTAGAGAGATATTACGACTAAAACGCGGAATTCGTGGAACTGTAGGGGAAGAGACACTTTATGCAAGAATGTGAAAGGTACAAGACCGAGTAATGTGGTGCGCGAAGAGCGATGACATAAA
The DNA here is from genome assembly GCF_964204655.1 of Triturus cristatus. Classification (NCBI taxonomy): domain Eukaryota; kingdom Metazoa; phylum Chordata; class Amphibia; order Caudata; family Salamandridae; genus Triturus; species Triturus cristatus. The sequence goes on along the minus strand of NC_140585.1, from coordinate 253,693,150 downwards.
ATAGACAAACGAGCCAGAACAAGATACAGGTTGCAAAAATATACACTTGTTAAACGACAGAAGGACGGATAATCACAGACGGGCGCAGAACGGAGAGAAAGGAAAGGCTTTACTTGGAAAGCAGGCCGCCTTCTCTCTTTGCACCGTAAACCCCCTTCCCTCCCCTATCAGGGTAGCCCTGTGAGTGCGTAGCGCCAGCATCCTCGCGCGTAACCTTGCCTCAGCTGCATCTCGAGCGCCCGACCTTTGCCGGATTAGTATGCAAAAAGCAGAGTGAATGAGGGCAGCGAAAGCATATTAACGAGGGGGAATATGGAGCTGGCAACACAGCCAAGCGAGAGGCTATTAAGAGATAATGAGCAATGTCTCACTTAAAAGATTCATCTGCATTGTTTGCACGGCCCCTGCCAAGCGCTCCCGATAGACCTAGCGCGGAAGAGACAAACCACAGGAGAAATCTGGGGCTCCTCCATCAGGAGAGCTCCTCGCGCTGCGGCTGATAAAGCGGCGCGCGCCAGATAACCTGTAATTGGACAGGCGCGCGAGGCCACCGTTCCACGCAGGCAGCGCCCAAAGAACTTTCGCTAACGACAAGGTGAACAAACTTCCCTCCAAAAAACATAGGGAATCTTGGAAACTTATGGACGAGAGATAGTGCCAGAGACGGCCTATGATAAGAGAGAGGCCCGGTCGGAGATAAATGTGTCTCTTTCGCTCCTGCATCAGGGACATCTTTAGAATTTTAGGGGCCCAGGGCCAAACATATTTAGCCCCCCCTTCCTTTGGAACAGCTGTGAATTTATGGATCCACGTTCCGCTCTTTCATGGCCTCTTTGGCCAGGTCATGGACAGTGCACACTCCTCCAAATTCTAAATGTGTTTTCATCTAATGTTCAGGGATAGTGACATTTGCTTTCAATATTGTAACAGCGGCAGCAGCTCACTAATATTACAGCAAATAACCGCTGTGACACCCTCCCATTTCTCATATACGAGGTCCTGTTTAAAAAAGAATTATTTATGGATGTTGCATGAAACTTTCTCTGCAAAATGTCTGCAAGGCACTCTCGCATCACCCACAAACCCTAATTGAGCCAATCTGTTTAAGAGCTATTCAAGGTCATCACTGCTGACTCTGCTGAGCAGAGCTGGCGCTATCAGTGGACCCCGTGAAATGTTGGGGCCCTGGGACAGAGACGTGTGGCCATGCTTTAAATCGTATCGAACATAATAAGGCAGCGGCAAGACCCTTTTGTGTTCACAGGTCTGCTCTGTGGCTGGATGACTACACATGAGCAGTGACTGGCTTCTAAACACCATCATCGCTGCTCCGCTCCCAACTCACCTGGATGAAGAGGCGCAACTAGAGCCAAATTTCTGCGGGGGTGGGGGTCTAAGAAAGAATTTCGGGGGAGAGCTAATTCTTCCAACAATATGCAGAGTGGAAATGCAGCGGCTCTAAGAAGGGGTGAAATTACAACAAAGCCTCATTAACAAGCAAATGGTCTTTTAAAGTCCTGCAAAGTACTCAGGTGCGGCTGGGTGTGTCTCGGAAGCTGTCTCAGCCCGGGCTGACACACACAACGGGGGCGAGGGGCTGAAGCCCTTTGAGCCCAATGGGCTTTGCGCGCCTGCTTTGAATCACCCACAACTTAGCTTCTTCATGCCTGTGCCAAGTTGTTGATGGAGGGAGGGGGCAGTGGCGGGTGGAACCTCAAATATTTGGTGAGGCAACCAAACATGCAATAACAGCAACTTTATTAGGCCCGAAGTCGCACCGAAGTTGCCTTTGGAATCCAGGCCCAAAACACAACTTCCCATACATCGAATGTCTTCAAATAACTTACAAACAAAACTACAGTATCTCAGCTCCGTTTGTGAGTGAGAAACACTGTATCTCACTCACAACCAGCCTGAAACACGCTCTAATTTCAGCCCCAAAACACGCTAAATTTAGTAGGCCCAAAAACACATAAAAAAGCATTTACGGACTTGGCCAAAAACAACCCTTCCCGTGGATCAATTTTCTTCAAATAAACCACACACTAATTTCACACCCCCAGCTATCAGGAACAGTAGCAATCTCAAATAATTAAAAAATAAAAATGTACTTACCTTACCCACTCCGCTGGCTCACCTCCTCCGGTCCTCTACTTCACTCCCTCGGCGTCCGCAGCATTTGAATCCTGCACACCAATCCAGACTCTGCTCACATCCTGCTGGCGATGTTAAGCAGCATGAGGGCAGCACTGTGATTGCCTGGAGTGGGCTGCCTTGACGCTCCCACAGGCACTGGGGGCCGGTGCCTGCTCTCCACCCAGCTGTCTAAGATTAACAGGGTGGAAGGGTTTAAAGTGCGCATGTCAGGCTTGCCGACGCAAGACCACCAGCCAGCCTGATATGCGCACTCTAAACTGGTGGAGTGAGCACTACTCTCCTGCTGCCAGTCAGAAGCAGTGGTTCCGCCCCCAAACACGGCTCAGGCTGGGGAAAGGGAAAAAGAAAATGGCAATAAATTAAATTTATTAAGAACATTGTTTCACCTTTGCGACGCTGGCAGCAAGGGGGCGATGCTCCTCCGAAAAATGGAGAGACCGCCACTTGGAGGGGGTTGTTGGTGCTTAGAGGCAGAGGTTGACAAGTAGATGGAAGGGGAAGGCAAGGAGTTGATGGGGTAAAAAAATGGGCCTGCAGTGATAGAAAATAATTAAGAGAAGTTTAACCTAAATCTGGGCTCTAGGAGAGAGGGACTCTGCCATTTGCAGGACTGTGCTGCAAACAACTCCGTGTGCCCCTATGAAGGTTGGCACCATGGGCGTTGGCCAGCTTGCCTATGCTAAAGGCAGGTGAAAGTTGCACCCAATGCCTTTTCACAGCACATGAAGTTTGCCATTTTGATTGTGCAACCGCCTGGCGAACTCATTTTCTGGTTTTGACTAAATGGATTAAGTTACAGGATTCCAAATGGGTTGCTTTCTGAACCACTACTTCTTTGAGGCGTACAATGTACTGGAAGAGATAAAGGTACGTGTGTTATTAAATGGCTCATTGACAAAGTACCAGCATTCCAATGTGTTAACTTTGGCCATTTGGGGTAAACTAAAATGGCATCCATCATGCAATGATGCATTGTAATAAGGGAAATATGCGCCTTCGGGTCTTATGAACCCTTTCTATCTTTGAAATATGGGTCCGTCAAATTCAATTCCCTCCAAAGGAGTAGTATGGGGCAGCGTGGGTGGGGTCCTATAACTTTGATGTGGAAGATTAGAATTAGTAGGCATTAGCAGTACCTGATTGGAGTGCTACATCTACATCCAGTTTCCTCGTCCAAGGCATTACTACTGAGGAATCACAGAGCCTCACTTCCGGATATCAGAACTCACCAGACAGAAATCACCTAAAGCAACTCTTCCTTCAGAACCAATTGATTTTAGTGTGAACACAAATAACTCAAGGACGCATCACACTGAGAAAACCAACAACAAAGTGTATTACTTCAGCATCCAATCCCTGTACTTGCTACTGTATTTGCCACTGCTGTAAAAAGGTATGGGAATCCCCTCTGGGATAGGAACATCAATCAGGCAGTAGGCGAGAGCAGTAGTAGAGTGAATCTTCTGTCTAATGAACATGGAGGTTGCCTAACAAACCAGCTCCGGTAAATTGAAGAAGACAAATATGATGGTCAGACTTCCCTTAAAATCAGGACTGAGAGATGAGTAGCCTTGCACATATCAAACAAATTCAGAGGCTTCCTTTCAGAAGAAGATTGAAAAAAAGCCTCACAAGACCACTGTTTCAGCCGTATGAATCTCGGAGACCACTTTAATTGAGAACCCAAGGTTAGGTCAAAGAACAATTCTGTCCTCCAGGATCCTCAAAAAGGAGCACAGAGCTTCATCATCCCAGGCTCACGAATCAGGTGAGCAGAAGAACCACAACCAAGAAGTCCACTTCATATGTCATAAACTTGAGCTTCATCAAGGACAAAATCTCAAAAGGTGAACCAGGAGGGTCCGGAGAACCAAAGGTATGTGCTCAGGAAGGGACAGAGTCCGAACCACATATAGAGACAGAGAGGGACTCTTAGGAAAGCTTACCACTAAGGCTTCCTCATCACCCGAACTGCACCAGGTATCCTGAAAAGCCTGACTAGCTGGCCCAAGGAGCTCTTAGAGTAGGGTTCGAAAAATCCAAACCAAACATATTCTAGAGGAATTAGAGGGCCAGTAGATACTGACACTACAATAGAAACAATGACAACCTGAATATCACTTCTGGAAAGCACCCCAGTGCCTGAAATTGGATGGGGTTGCTCAGTTGCTTACAGGGATCTCCAACATTTTCTGTAACAAGAGCTACTTATGTTTAATGAAAATCATCCCAAGCTCCTAACATTATTAGAGTTGTAAAAGTGACCACCTTATGCAAGATTACTAGCAGTGATCACTTCAGTGCATCAGACAGTGTCTCCAGCAGTAATGTAAGAAAGGTTTTATCACATTAACTTACCTCTACATGGGTAATATAAAACACACTGCTCTTCACACCAAGGTGTTGGTATTAATAATGAGTCTGCCCAGTGCCACATAATTTATCACTAAAATATATTTTGGAAACTGAGCCATTTTTCTTCAAACATCAGCTTATGCGTTCTGAAAATACACCTATTTTCATAATCAGTACACACACTCAATTTTATTAGGCATACATTAATTCAACCAAGCAAATGCTTCTAATGAGTACACTGGGCTGCACACAAGAGAGCTGCTTACCGGTAGCTAGAGAGCTATCAGAAGGCCCACTGGAATTATGGGGCAGGAGAAGGCCAAATTATGCGGCAGGGTTGAGTAAATTATGCAGCAAGAAAAAGCAAACTATGTGGCATAATGCAGCACATTTTGTAATAGTACTACTTCACTATTTCATACATTTTAAGCTTGATAACACTGTCTGGATTTTGGTTGCACCTCATTAAGACTCATTTCACCCAAATGTAGCAAAAAACAACAGAAAGGTGACTAGTCCAGATTTGCTAAAGGGCCTCCCACTGCGTGGCAACTTTTGAACCGTTTGAGGTAGAAACAAAATTATTTTTGATGTTAAAATCTGCATATTATGCAGCAGGTGATGAATTATGTGGCAAATGCGGCTAATCTACAATTATGCAAAAATTGCTGCTGGCACACAATCGCATAATTCCAGTGGCCCTGGCTATCAGTAGCCCACAAGCTACTCATTGGGGGAGCCTGACACTATTCTGTCATTTCACCTTCTTAAACTCTTTAGCCATCAACTAAGGGATCAAGGTCAAAGGAGGAAATGCATTCAGAAGGATGAAGGGTCAAACAGCTGAAAGGGAATCCCCTCTCCGTGCTCCGGGGCCTGGGAAGCAGGATCAAAAGCATTTACACGCCTTCTCCACTGACGGTTGTTGGGTGAGAGGAACAAATCCATGTACAAAATTCTGAAAAATGCATCCTTAGAAATAAAGAAGATCCTGTCCAGTTGATCTAATGCAACATTGTTTAAATCTCTAATTTGTAAAGCAGTCAAGGAGAGATGATGGTTTGTTGCCCTGGAGCACAGCTAAAGACACCTGGGTCGTATTACGCATAGTACTGATCCAGCGGCGTACCAACAACAGATACTCCACTACCATATACTCACCGGTGCCCATAAACACACACAATTGAGTAAACCGCTGGAATCAAAATTTATGATTTTCACAATTTAGCATTAGTTATTTCTTACTCTTAACTAACCCTTCACTGATCAAAAAGTTCTTTCCTCTGGTCAATGGACCATTAGTTGAACTAGTTGATGGTGATAATTAACATAATTCTAACTTTATATACTTTAAAGTAAATAACCACAGACTCGGGAAAGTTTTAAAACTTTATTTAAATTAAATGCATGTGAACCACTTCAAAAATACAGTACAGCCACCATCATTCATAGGAGAGAAAATTCAATTGATTAATCATCAAACACATACTACGGACTCATACAATGATCAATGCTCAGAAAAGGAGAGAACAGAGAGAAAAGGACATCTGCAAATACAGTGAAATTATAATTACCAAGAATGGCGTGAAGATCAACCCCCTGGCCAAAGGGCTGGTAAGGGTCCCTCAGGATAGGTCTGGAGACAAAGACTTCAGGACAGGATTCAGGACAGGATAGTTGACCTCTCTAAATACCGACGATTGCGCCGCACACCTCTCTGACACTCTCTTCCTCCTCGAGATTCTTCCGCGATCTTCTTATCTAACCCAATTAAATTAGGATAGAGGTTCTGCATTCGGCTTCTTCATCAGCATCTCACAGCATCTCTCCCAGCATCAGTATCTCCTGCTCCACAGACAGCATCCGAGCTCTGCTAATTAACTAACTAAAGCTACCTTAATTATTCCTTTCGTTCTTCATGTTCAACCCACTAAAGTTTCAATATCGTAAAAATATGAGATCTAATTGGTCAGGCAAGGGGGGGATGATCATCACACTATGCTTACATGTCATCTAATTCAGTTAAACCATTGTTCGCAAACCCATCTGCTTAATTTGTATTCAAAATTGTATTCCCATCCACTACATGTATCCATTTTGAAACATTAATGACACTATGATGAATAGAACATCTCATAGCTGAACTCTGCACCATCCGTTCCCATGCTTGTAGCACTCCAATTTGGCTTCCGTTCAACATCTTAGTCATGGCCTTCATGGCTTCACTCAGTGAGCATGCGCAGGCATCGCGTCACTTCATTCAGTCCGGTTATGCAAGAGAGGCCAAAATACGCACTTGTGATAAAGTCAAAAGACAGATGTTACTTTCACAAATAAAATGGTTTCACTGTCTACCACCCATCTCTACTCTATTCCCCTTTACTTATTAATACTTTCCCCCATTAGCATTAGTAAAATAGCTCATTTTTGTTTCAGCTAAGCAGATGCCATGCACACAAATCTTCAAGACTCCATTTTAGTACCTTCTGCTCATGCGCAAGAATTTCCCTCCAAGCAATAGCTCGTCATAGATGCAGTTGACGCATGCGCAATAAAGATTTCCTGTTTAAAGCGGATTTAGTCCTTCGTTCACGTTATTCATATTAATAAACACATAAGCAAGCTTCACTAACCCACGTATTTGTGTGGTGCGCATTCGTTTTACACGGAACACTTTTAGTAACTTGTTAGTAAGTTAAAGGAGTGGATCGCCTCCGAGCAAATCTCTTCTCTACGAGCCTTTGCTCCATCAATCCCCTCTCTGAAGGCATTTTGAGCCATCACAAAATTTCCCATCCCTTCTCAGATACCAACTTTCAGCATTTCTCATTCTCAGTCTCCTCCTTTTCTTTCTTAATTTCATCTTTGTTTTCTAAATCTTTCATCTTTTTGTATATCCTTCCTTTCATTTCCTCCATTTGTATCTCCTCATATTCCCTCTTTCTTTACTTTCCTTTCCTTTCCCATTCACTTCATATCTTCTTTCTCTTCCTTTGTTTCTGCAACATTTGCACCAAATCATTATTGCTAAAACTATTATTGTTATACCAACTATTGGAATAATTATTTGACCTAAAACACTTTTCCCTAACTCAGAAAACCAAGTCCCTATAGAAGAAAAACTCTTTGTTAGTCTCTCCTATACACTGTCAACCTCCAGTGGTTTCAATTTTTTATGAAGGTTTGTAATATTCTTAATATACCCTCTGTTAAACCTGGCACCAATGGTGTGGGTCTCCCTTCCATTTTTCGCTGTTGTCTCCTCTGTTTTTGCTGGTATTAGATGCTCTGGGCGCTGTGCCACTGCCATTCAGTGCCACAGCGGGGATGCTCCCTATGTAAATATGATATCTGAATTGGTATATCCATGATTGGCTTATTTGGTTTACTTGTTAGTCCCTAGTAGCGTGGCCTGTGTGTGCCCGGGGCTGGTAAACCAAATGTGGCTGGTGGGCCTGCAGCGCTGGTTTGCGCCACCCACAGAAGCAGCTTGTAAAGTGTGTCTCAGACCTGCCACTGCAGAGTCTGTGTGCAGTCCAGAACTGCCATCTTGGCTGTGAAGTGCACCCACCTCCCAGCCCCTGAACCTTCCCTTGGCATCATGTAAGTCACCCCTATGGTAGGGTGCATTGTATGTGTAAGATAGGACATGCCTTGGTGTGAGTAGCATGTCCTGGTAGTGAATTACACCCAATTCTGTTTTCCACTACTGTAAGGCTACCTGTTCTCCATAGGCCAGAATGGGCAGTTTGACTATTACATTCTATAGTCCTAACTGACCCAAGGAACATGGTGGAAAAACGAATTTAGTATGCCCGAGCTAAGAATATTAAAATACATCTTTTAGTGAAGTTTATTTTTATATTCTGTGTTTGAAAATACCACTTTTAGAAAGTAGGTATTTTCTTGCCTAAGCCTTCCAGTGTGCTCTGCTGTTATGTGTATTGACTGTCTGGTTTTGAGAGATCTGCATTGGAGTATGGGGAGGGGTAGCTCCTTGACCTGAATAGGGCTGTGCCTGGCAAGGTGAATGCTGGCTCCACCTCCTACTGTGCGTCTGATGGCAGACCCCCTCTTTCTGAAAGGAAGGATGCAGCCTGGTAAACAAAGTGCTCCAGGACTGGGCAGAACTGGTTCTGGCTGGGTTCAGTGACTTGTAACTTTTGAGAACAAAGACTTTTGGGGTATAAATATCTGTGCTGAAAACCCTACAATTTGCATTGCTCCTGGACATCAAGAGGAACCTCTGTCCGTGTAACTGAAGCAATCTGCAGGAGGTGACTGTCCTTGTGCTTGTGTGCTGTTTCTTGGATTGGCCTGCAGTAGTTACCATTGGACTTGGAAGAAGAGGGAAAAGGACTTTGAAGGAACTTTTTTTGAATCTTGCCAAAGCAATCACCCAAGGGCTAGAAGAGAGCTAGCCTCCTGTTGAAGTCTCAGGCACACCAGACTTCACCACCAGCCTCCTGTTTCCTCCCAGCGAGGTTTTCTATCTGCAGGTGAGGCTCCTGTGAGTTCCAGGGCCTCTAGTTCTACTACAGAGAAGAGAGTGCTGAAATCGTTGCTAACGCCCGTTTGCGAGCCGCCGCAGCTGAAAGCGCCCGGAAAATCATCGCCTCGCACGTTTGCGTGCTGCCAAGTGCTCGCTAAACCCAAAGATTATCGCATCGCAGGTTTGCGGGCCTCCAAGCGCTCGCTAACCAGAGATCATCGCATCGAGATCATCAGTTCACGACATCGCAGCGTGGACAACGGGCGTCCGCCATTTTCATCGCATTGCATCTGGATCGTCGCTCCCTCACGGAGCGCCATTTCTTCGCATCGCAACCTGATCGCACACGCAACAAGATCGTCGCATCGTCTCCTCCCTCGCGGCAAGGAGTCATCGCATCAACGGCCTAGCGTGTAGAAGTTTGTCACATCGTCTCCGCACTCATCAGCAGATCGGCGCATCATCCTCCCTCGCGGCAAGGATTCAACGCATCGCCGGCCTCGCGTGCAGAAAATCATCGCTACAGCTTCTTTGCAACATTTTGTTTGTTTTGCTGCGAAATCCAGGTACTTTGTAAGTAAAAGGGTCGCAGAGACCACTGCTTTGACTAAACTCCTCTTTGCACACTTTGAACTATTTTTGCAGCTTTTCAAGAGTAATCCTATTTTTCAATATTGAGGCTTTTTACCGTTATTGGTCTTGTGTCAAATCTATATATAAAGATACTTATTTTTTATAACTACTTGTGTGGTGTCCCTTTGTAGTGTTCCTCACTGTGTTACTGTGTATGGTCATAAATGCTTCACACACTGCTTCTGAGATAAGCCTAGCTGCTCGTGTTACGTTACCACAGGGTTAAGCAGGGGTTATCAAAGGGTGTAGCCCTCTTACTCTGACTTAGGAAGAAGTGTCCCTTCTTGGACAGTGGCCAGCCATTGCCAACTAGAGACCCCCATTTCTAACACCCTCTAATTTCCTTACTTTTGTCAGGAATGTAAGTGCAACAATGTTGAACTTTCAGCATTCCACAGAATGCGCCCTCTTTTGCTAATAAAATATCAAGCGCAAATCGATTTTGTTAAACCATAGACCTAATTGCAACCATTTCCGTATTTATCATTAAAAAACCGCAGTAGTATCAGTCATGGGACGATCAACTACTGTTGACAATTTACAAAATCTATGTGAATTCAGAATGACTCCCACTGAAGGTATCAATGCACCAAATATATCACCTACTATTTCTGAAAAACTAGCTCTCTTTCTCCGTGTTAGTCCATTAGTGTTTTCTAGGGGTGGGCGGAATTTGCGAAATTAACTTTCGCAAATTATCGCGAAAATGTTTAAAATTATCGCAAACAAGCGGAAATATCGCGAAGATGCAGAAGTTTTTTCCGGCATGTTCGCGAGATTTTCTGCATGGTTGCGGGTCGCCAACTTACCCATGTGGTTGCTTGCGGGCGCGGCCATCTTGTTTTAAGTTGTCTCGCGGTGCATGATCGCGAGAAGAAAGAGGTGATCGCGCGACGCATGACGTCACTGCGGGCGCGAACTGTCGCGAGACAGCGCAAATGGCTAAAAACAATACACCATCTCATGGAGAACGCGACCGGATCAAGAAAACTTGTCGGCGAACGCAGGGATTCAGGTAAGGCGATCGCGCGCGCGCAAGAATGTATTATTTTACAGCGCGAGCAAGAAACAAATTATCGCCAAACTGTGGAAACCGGAATTTTTGACATTTTCGCGCTCTCCGCGGATCACGAAAATGTCAAATTATCGCAATTTCCGCGAACGGAACGAAATTTTCGCCCAGGCCTAGTGTTTTCCTTGTTTCCAGTGATTCTTTTTACATGATACATTTTCGGAAAAATTATCCCAAAGTAGCAGCTTCCGTACCACCGTGCAGGCAACTTATAGTAAGCAGTATTCCCACACACGTAGTAAATCCCAGGAAAGACTGGATCAGTTCCCCCTTTTAGTGCCCAACCTCCCAAAATTAGGAAGTTATGTTCGCATTCACTCGAACCAATAAATACGTTATTATAATCTACCTTTAACATATGGAGGCAGGTTTTCCCTTTCTTCGCAAAGTCCAGAGACATCGCAGCATGATCCTTGCCAGTTGTATAAATTCCCTCTTTCTCAGCCCATGGTGGTACATGGGTTTTCTGTTCACCAGCTTTCTTTTGGAAATCCTGTCTCCTTCCCTTTACTAAATTCAAAAACAGTTTATCTTCTTCATGTAATATACATGTTAAAATATTCTTGTGTGCTTTGACTATATCTATTGATTTCATTGTTAGGAAAATATTCACCCCTAAACTGTGCATCTTGGCTACTAAGTACTGGATTCATATTCTTTCAAATAGGAAGCTCTGAAAATACTACATCTAAGTTTGAATAATAATACTGAAGTTTTCCTGTTGTATAAAACAGACTTGCTACAATACTACACGACATACCATATGTTAACGGTAAATGGTGATATGTGACTCCCTATGACACTGACGCTGGTAATTTCATACAGACATAACAATCACTAATCTCCATTGTATCTACTTATTGAAATAACAATTTTGTAAAAACATTTAAAGACATGTCATTATCTAATACTGTGTGATGAAAATCTGCCTCATCTGCTGCTCCTAATTCTAATCTATCTCCTTTCATTGTAGCTGTATTTTCATTAGTAACTGCATCATTCTTTTTATTTGTTATCATCAATAAAGGTACTGCTACTGTTAGAAATAACCATACTGAAATCACTAATAAAACACTACATATGCAAGCTCTACAACATCTTCGTGTTAAACTTCGTTTCGGTTGCTCAGTGACTTCGTTTTTCGCCATTTTAGTCTGAGAAGCTATTTTCTCCTCTTTCTTTCTTCACTTGGTAATTCAAGCTCTTGTTTTTAAGGTGGTCTCAATTTTTTTTATCAATCTGTGCAGCATCTACTTCTTCTGATTCCTCACTTAAATCTAAATTCTCAATCTCTTCTAATATTACACAGGTCCACTCAGGGGCCTTGTATTTATTGTTTAAAATTCTCAGTCTTGGGCTTCTTTGTGTGTTTCTCACAGTTGACTTGACCTGCTCTGGTCTTTCGTTTGTTTTTCTCAAATAGTATCTCAGTCTTTTCACTCAACGGCCAGTTGTCACCCTTTCTGACCCTTTTAACTTGAACTGCACTTTCACCCTCTATGTCTTTCTCTAGAGCTCTTTTATTTTCGGTATGTCTAGGCACAATCTGTTCTTGTTCTTCTGAAACACTCTCTACCTGTTCCTGTTCAGGTCTTATATTTGTTATTTTGTCCGCCTGAACATGTTCTTCTTCCTCTATCTGATCCTGTTCAGGTCTTTTTTCAAGTTGATCTTCTTCTTCTGCCCGAACTTGTTCTTCTTCTCCTAACTGATCCTGTTCAGGTCTTACTACAATTTGCTCTTCTGCTGCCTGAACAGGTTCTTCTTTTCCTGTCTCTCTGCTCAGGTCTTTGAGTAGTTCTGTTCCCCTTTGCCTGAGTATTTTCTTCTTTCCCTGCCTGATCCTGCTCAGGGTCTCGAGTAGCTTTGTTCACTTCTTCCAGAGTGTGTTCTTCTACACCAATCTGATCCTCACTACTTTCCTGTTTCTCTAATCTGGTTCTTCTTGTTGTTTGAATAACAACTTCAGGAATGTCAATCACTGGAATCCAACCCTCCTGACTTCTGCTCAGTTGTTCCTCGTCTATTACTTCAGAATTTATTACTCTAGATTCTTCGACTTCACAACCTTCAGCTGTTTCAACTGGTTCTCTCAGTTGCTGTTCTTCTTCAGTAGGGCCTGGAACCCTTTTGGTATGGCTAGCATGAATCCAATTGGGTACACCTGCACACTTCACTGCTGTGATAGGGGCCTTTATGACTGTAGGAGAGTAGGATCTGCTTCACAGGGTTATCCCCACTTTTTGCTGGTGTTTCAATGTTTTTCGACTTTAGTCTGGCTGGGACCCTGCTAATCAGGGCCCTAGCCTAGCTGCTTCCGCTCTAAATTGATTGCATGTACTTTAGGTACACTCCAGATTGGATTCTGGGGTACCCTTGTGAGTCCATAATATATGGTATACTATGTACCCAGGGCATAGGTACCCCAGAGGCCTACCAGGGGCTGAAGCATGTATTGTGCCACCCCTGGAAAGCCCTTCAAATGACACCACAGGTCTGCAACTGCAGCCTGGGTAAGGTGGTGCATTCACCCCTTACAGAGGTATAGGTTCACTATACCTCACCAATCACTGCACATAGTAACCTATCAGTCACCTCCAAGGCAGGCTTTATCAATCCTGAAGGCAGCGTGCTTGGTTATATGTGAGAGGGTGCCCAGGCATGAGCTGAGCCCCTCTGCAGCCTTCGGAATCTCTTCTCCGGGGTTGCCAGTGGTGCAACCTGACCATATACTCTTAAGTGCATTATATCTAAAACGGTTAATGCTAACTTTGGACTGGCTGCATGGAAACATGTCGAGTTTGGTGTCAAACACCTTGGAATCATACCCCCACATCAATTCCTGAAGTGAGAATATGATTCCACCCTTCTAGAGGGAGAGACATGGCAGTACTGGTATACCCGGTAGAAACTTAACAGAGCCCTGGCATCACAAAATGGATGCTGCAGCCACAGACACGGGTCTGGCCTCCTGCTGCTGACCTAAACTCCGGCAGGGGAGGCCTGGACAATAGGTTTCCTGTCACAGGGAGGTGTAACCACTTCCCAGACAGGCTTATGTGTATTGGGGCTGGGTGGGAGCACTCTCTGAGTGATTTGAAGTCCTGCACTGGGGGCATATTTGGTGTCCCTATGCATAGTCCAGCTCAAACTGGTTCAGGGGCTTCCAGCCCCTGCTCTGGCGCGAAACTGGACAAAGGAAATGAGTGTAGCCACCCCTCTTTCCAAACCCTCCCATAGGTGGGTCCCTAGAGTTATTCCAACCCCTTCCTTATGTATAAGTAAGGAACCTCTTTAACCAGAACTTTAGGTATCCCTGGACGAAACTCTAAAGCTGAATCCTGGAACTTCGATGCTGTACTAAATACTAGAGGACTGACAGGCACCAATGAAGTAATTTGCCAGTCTGCATCTCCGAAGCTCCCGCCGGACTCTGAAGTATTTGAAACCCAGGAAGAGGATTTCCAGACATCTCAGAGGCTGACCCGAGTCCCCAGCAAAGCTGAGACCAGCAGTCCTCGTGAGTAGCGTGGAACCGGAACTCCTGGTCACTGTGCACTTTTGCAAGTGCATTGACTTTTTGACGTCTCTTGAAGTTGTGCTTGGGGTTCCTTGTAGCCCCCATCTCGAGCAGAGAATCCTCTGAAGATTGTTGACCTAGTCATCCCGAGTGACCCGTGGGCCGCCATTTTGTGTTTCCTCTCGAGGCTCCTTCGCAATCCCTGGTCCGTCAACTGGTGGGTCCCTGTGAAGGCAAATTTGATTTTACTTGGGCTTCTCTGGTTGCTCCAGCCGTGCCCTAACTCCCTACCAAGTGGTGAGTCCCTCAGACCTTGCTGGTCTGCACCGAAGCATCTTTCTCCTTTCTGCGTGGTTTGCTGTTGCCAAGGCTTGTTGTGTCCAATCCGGGCACCGACACTGCAGCACTTGACATCCTTTGTGGGACAGCTCGAATCCAGCTTCTGGTCATCCTTGACAGCTCCTGGTCCTCGTGGCTGAGGAGTCAAGCTTCACCTCCTTCACCTGAACTCACCCGACATCCGTGGGCATCCGCCTATCATCCTCCTGGTCACTGGCATGTGACTCAGACTCTGTCCCCTCTGCATTCAGGTTCTTCTCGACTTTGATACAGGCTTGGATCTCTTCAGACACTTCGCATCTTTCCGGCAACAGCACTTCTTTGCCAGCTCCCATTGAAATCGACGACGCGACCCGACACCATTTGACACCTATGCACCCGGCTTCCCTGAGTGAGGTAACTCGAGTACTCCAGTGCTCCCGTGGGTGTTGACCCTGGAACTTCCTAAGTCCCAAAGGGTTTGGTCCTGACTCATTTCTAAGTGTCCCTAATCTTTAAACATCTAACCGCGACTTTTCCCTTAGCAGCTAACGGGAGCTCGCGGCTGTGTTCTCACACTGCACACAGCCCCCGTGGGTCCCCTGTGTCACTACCTTGGCTGGTTCCTTGGGGGTCCCAGCGACTCTACAGGCTCTAGGCCTTGTGTCTAGTTAAGTCGTGGTTCTTATACCACTATTATACCACTATTTTACTATACGGTTTGGCTCGCCCCTAGGGCCAGATGTGTATGTGTGCCTATTACTGTTATATGTGAAGTGTAACTTTTTTTAAAATAAATTTATTTATTGCGGTTTTGAGATTCACAACACACAGTTAAACAGTTCCAATTTACACTCAGTTCTGCACAAGGATCCTCCCAGTCCCTATCCAGCAACTGTGAATCCATTCATGGCGATCTTCGAGGTGTGTACCGAACCGGCAAGCTGCTTAAACATTAGCAATAACCAACGTTCAAACTTTCAACTAAACAGTGTGAAGTGTAACTTATGTGTTTTGACCTCCAGCCTCATAAAGAGACTAGGAGGGTGTGTTTAGAAATAAATACATATATTTTATATATATACCTGGTGTGGTTGTCTTTCATTTAGACATTCAAGAGATTATAGACTGGTAAAACAAGCTACTTTACATTCCTTCAAGAC
The DNA here is from genome assembly GCF_964204655.1 of Triturus cristatus. Taxonomy (NCBI): domain Eukaryota; kingdom Metazoa; phylum Chordata; class Amphibia; order Caudata; family Salamandridae; genus Triturus; species Triturus cristatus. The sequence continues at coordinate 253,677,440 of NC_140585.1, read as the reverse complement.
TTAGCCTGAAGGCTGCTCTCCATAGCTACCACTAGGATAGCTTTCAATAAATGTTGTCTTTAACCTATCAACAATAAGGGGTTGTTTGGACTGGTACAGGGTGCCCACTATAACTAGTGGCCAGCATATACCAGGCCAACTTCTCACAATGACTTGATGTGGTTTATCCCACCTGGGTGCTAGGCACGACTTTCTGGCATTTTTCTTCACTACCACCCAGTCTCCTGGATTCAAATCATGCGCCTGCGTTGGCTGCCTGGCAACTGCGTCTTCTCCAACCTGGTGAGAGACAGAACGCACTAGGTCAGCCAATCCTTTGCAATAGTCCAATACCAGATCATCAGTTATATTCATTAATTTATGTCCAGGAATAAATGCTTGTATCATTGCCCTTCCCATGAGAATTTCATGTGGACTCAATTCTGTTTTTCTGTCAGGAATACTTCGGAGTCCCATCAACAGAAGAGGCAATGCATCTGGCCATTTCAGTGATGTTGATGCACACACTTTTCCTAACCTTGACTTGATTGTGCCATTTAGTTGCTCAACCACTTCAGAAGCCTCTGGGCTGTATGCACAGTGCAGTTTTTGTTCAATATTGAATGCTTCACAGGTTAATCAAATTATTTCATTATTAAAACAAGGCCCTCTATCTGATTCCAAAGTGACTGGGAAACCGAAACGAGGAATCAACTCTCTTAACAGTAATTTAGCAACTGTTAAACTGCCATTTCTCCTAGTGGGATATGCCTCCACCCATTGTGAAAACAAACACACTATGACAAGGACGTACTTCATTCCGTTGCTTGGAGGCAACTCTATGAAGTCAAGCTGCAGTCTCGTGAATGGTCCTTCTGCCTTTCCAATTCTTCCCCAACTGACCACTGTCTTCCTGCCTGGGTTTAACTGCTGACAGATCAAGCATCTTTGGCAAAGACTCTCTGCGACTACCCTGAACCTTGGATTGTACCAATTCAGTCTGAAAAGTCTAATCATTGCGTCCCTACCAACATACGTGTCCCCATGATACATTCTTGCCATTTGAGAAAGTAAGCAGTCTGGCATGACTGGTCTGCCATCGGTATACACCCATACATCATCTTCTGTCCTTCTTTCACAACCTGACTTTATCCAGATTTTTTTCTCATTTGCCTCAACTTCATCCTGCAACTGTCTAACCTCATCCCACGTTTCTAGAGCTGAGAAAAACATAAGTTGGCAGCTGATTTCACTTGTTTCAATTTTTCTGTTAAGTGCCATGTTATTTCTTGCACAATATTGAGCAATTTGGGCAGCATATCTGTTACCTGCCGCCACATAGTCATTTCCTGACTGGTGAGCAGCACACTTGACCACTGCTATTTCTTTTGGCAATTGTATTGCTTCCAACAATTCTTTTACATTATTGCCGTTTCTTATAGGAGATCATGAAGAAGTCAGAAATCCCCTCTGCATCCAGAGCTGGCCAAAGTCATGTACAACCCCGAAACCATATTGACTATATGTAACTATGGTTATTCTCCAATTTTTGCCAATTTTGCATGCCTTTGTTAAGGCCATCAATTTGGCTACTTGTGCAGACTTGACTCCATGTAAACAGGATGCTTCAATGACCTCTGATATTCTACATACAGCGTAAGCTGCACTGAGTCCTCCTCCCTCTGTTCTCAAGCATGACCCATCTACAAATAGCTCATGATCTGGCTCTTTCAGGGGCACTTCCTTTATATCGGGACAGGGCTTGGGACACATTTCAGTTACATCCAGACAATCATGATCCACTTCATCTTTCACTTCTTCACAGCATGGGTCTGGCAATAATGTGGTAGGATTCATTATTGTACATCTTATTACTGTCACATTTTCTGCTCCCAGAATCACTCTTTCATACTTAGTGATCCGAATAGGGGTAAGGGGCTGTGTTTGAGTTCTTGTTAAAAGAATCTCAACTGAATGTGGGACGTAAACTTTGACTGGGTGTCCCATCACAATCGATTCAATTTGCTCCAGACTCATACAAGTAGCAGCTACTGCTTTTCAGCAGCCAGGTAAAGCTGAAGCCACAGGATCCAGAGTAGCAGAGAAATATGCTACTGGGCGTCGGCTTAATCCGTGCCTTTAAGTTAAAACTGAAAGTGCACAACTTTCTCTCTCACAACAAAACAGTGCAAATTATTTCGTATAATCAGGCATGCCTAAGGCAGGGGCCTCACACAGACAATTTCGTAATTTCACAAACGCTTCCACGCACTCATCATTCCAGACAATCGGATCTTTTGCTCTTTTCCGAGTTAACTGAATCAATGGTTTTGCCAGCAGGGAAAGCCCAACTATCCACTGCCTAAGTATCCTACTACTCCGGGAAACATTCTTATCTCCTTTTGTGCCTGAGGTAGTTGCATCTGCTTGATTATCTTTATCCTCTCTGGGGTCACTTTTCTAACTCCTCTTTCTATTTTATGGCCTAAATATTTAACTTCTTGCTGGCAAAACTGTAATTTCTCTGGCGACACCTTGTGTCCTCCTTCGGCCAAATGGTTCAGTAATGCAATTGTGTCAGTAACACAATCTCCTCGTGATTTTGATGCCACCAGTAAGTCATCAATGTACTGAACCAGGACTGAATTTCTGGGCATGACCAATGTTTCCAGACACTTTTTCAAGATCTGATTAAAAATTGAGGGACTCTCTGTATACCCTTGAGGAACTCGGCACCATGCCAAGACACGATCTTCGAACCTAAAAGCAAATAAATATTGGCTGTCTGGGTGCAAAGGAATAGAGAAAAAGGCATGGCATAAATCAATTACTATAAACCAGCCTGCATTCCAAGGTATCTGATAAAGGATCACTGTTGGATTTGGCACTACTGGACAACAAGGCACTACAATTTTGATAATCTTTCTTAAATCCTGTACTATCCTGTATTTTCCGCTAGGCTTTTTAAGTCCCATTATTGGCGAATTACAAGTACTACCCATTATCTTTTCAAATTCCTTATTTAATCATTCGGTCAATTTCTGGAGCAATTCCCGCTTTCACTTCTGGACTCAATTTGTACTGTCGGGTCTTTGGATAAACTGCACCTTCTTTCACCGTCACTTTCACTGGATCTACATTTGACATCAGCCCTATATCTTTTCCTGTAAAATCCCACACTTCTGGATTTACTGTGGTTCTTAACTCTTCTGGCAAATCATTTTCAGTCATCAATGAAAACATCTCATCTACTTCAGTACCTTGCTTAGCAAGCATCATTTTGTATACAATGGCTTCATCAGGGGTTTGGAAAGCAACACCATCTGGTGTACAGTAGATTGTGCAGTTCATCTTGCACAATAGATCTCTTCCCAACAGATTTACTAGACTGGAATCGCAAACTACACACTGATGCATGTCTTTAAAATTTCCAATATGCACCTTCATCGGTTTTGTGATTGGTGTTCTAATCTGTTGATTCGACACTCCTACAACTTGGATAGATTCTCCCGAGAGGGGTAGGTTTGGTATGTCTGCTGTTCTCACAGTAGACCTGGTAGCACCAGTATCCAATAGAAAAGTGATGTCACTACCTTCCACTTTCCCATCAATAAATGGACATGACTGATCTACCGGCAAGGATGCGCCAAGCACGCACTCCTCTTCCTCCCCCCTCAGGCACCGTCATTGCACATAATCCATCTCATCATTATCATTCTGCAAAAAATATTGTGTAACCACAGAATGTTTCTTCCCACTTACTCCGTTGGAATCCAGCGTCCGGACTTTATTTTTGAGGGTTCACAATGTTTGACATAGGAGCTGCTGGCACCTGATACTGTGGTGTAACTACTTGCTGCAGCTGAATCATAATCACCTCATTCTGCATCTGTGGATTTTTAAATTTGGATTTGGCTTATTATTATTCTGAATATTCTTTCACTCGTTCTTCCAATGTCCAAGCTTTCCAAACGCATGACAAGGAAACTTCTTCTTCGCTTCCTCTCCGTTCATTCGTCCTCTTACTTTACCACCATTCGCCGCTTGATCATTCTGATTTTGCTCTTTCACCTGATTATCAGTCTGGGCATTTAATTTATTTTCCTGCTGTTCTGCCAATTTCACTTGTGCCCACATCATTTTCTCTTTTAGCTTTCTACGCCTTGCCTCAATATCATCCTGCAATACTTGGCATATTTTAAAATCTCATCAATCGTCTTGTTCTGCCAGCACAACATGTGCTGTTGAATCATCTGACTAATCTCCGGTTTCAGACCATACACAAACCGATACACAAAATGTCCCATATCCTTATCACCAATGTTCTCAAAACCACTACACTGCTCAAACACTTGCAGCAACCACTCTTAATATGCATGGACAGACTCATTTGGCTCTTGTGTTGTTCTATCTATCTTTACCCAATCTGTTTCTTTAGGAGGAATTTTCTCTTTCAGAAAAGTAATTACTTGGTGATATTTCTTCATCACCTCCTCTGATGGTGCTCCTGTTTTGGAATCTCTCGGATATTCCTCATTTGGCCAATCAACTGTAATCTTACACTCCGTCCATAAGTCAGGGGGTACCACAATATCAAACAAACCATCTAGATCCTTCAACAAAACCTTTGAAACTTTCACAAATCTTTCAACCTGTTTATGCCATTCACCGGGTTTTTCTCTCAACCTAGGGAAATCGTTTGTAAATGACAAAATATCCTGTCTGCTCCATGAACATATCCACCACGAGGAACCTCTCTCATGGGACACAATCTCTCTGCTTTTTCTGATTCTGAAGTAAGAATGCAGATGATGCTTCCTTTGCTTGTGCTTCCTCCTTTTTTCTTGTCCACCTAGTTCTCCATTTGTCAATGTCTCCCCACTTCTGCAAAATGTTTATTAACTCTTTTATCTGTAGTTTTTTACCAGACACATTCATAATCTCCAAATCCTTGTCAGTAAACTCCACTCGATATGGTTTCTGTAATAATTTTGATCTCCTTATATCTATTCCAATCTCTGAAGCAACCTCCGTCAATCTCTCATGAAACAATTTCACATTTCTGGTTAAACTTCTACATATAAAAAAAACACAACTCTTGATCATTGTAAAGGTTCAACCTTTCTATTCCCATATTTCCAGCTATCATCTCTTCTAACTCCACTTTCAATCTGTAAATATCTGAGATCTTTGGTGTTGAGCTTCGTTTTTCTATTCCCTGTGCCCATCTTTCTAAATCTTCTGAAGTAACCGCTGTCAAGCCTCTAGTTCCTAACGATACCATAGACCCTTTTTCTTTCGAACTTCCAGGTGTAACTCTTTTCGGAGTTTCAGTTAAAGGTTCCCTTATTGGAAGGTCCATTAATGAAATTACTGAATCGCTCTGACTAGCCTGCTCATCTGATATTACTACCACTTTTCTGGGATTACTCAAAGGAGTTGTTACAGTTTGGGATTTCGGGCAACTCATTTTATCTCCATATAGTGGAATAACAGGACCTATAGTCACTGGTACTGTCAAAACTTCAGTATTTAAATTCAATTGACTTCCTCCATAGTTCTATTCAAGGCTTCCCTCTCACTATCTTGAAGCACCCTATTAACTGATGTATCATGTAAAAGTTGAGGAATTAAGGGTGTTCCCATTACTGGTGCACTTAGGGTGACTCTACTGGGTCCTTCTTGATACGGTAGAGGATTTTTTGTTATAATTTCCTCCAACAATTCGTCATCTGATTCACCATATCCTGTCACATTCATGTGTTCTGTTTTCTCCTTACACTTGCTTCCTGACTGTTCCTCAGCCATTAACACTGCGTATAAACCTTCTGATACCATCGCTCTTCTCCATTGCTTCATCTGCCCTTCGCGTGACTCGTGCAAATGTCTGGGGAAAAATCCTTTAGATCTCTTACCACCTCTACATTTTTCTCGTTCAAATGACTCAGTCTCCCATTCTTGCAAAGCCACATACTGAGTTAAGCTAGATCTTGGTTCCAAATCATTCATTCTCATTCTTAAATTCTGCAGAATTCTCCCATTAAACGTACCATGTTCTGGAAAAGCTAGAACCATCACCTTTTCTATATTCCATCCAATTCTCCAACCATACACAAGTATAATGTCCATCATCATAAAGGAAGCAGGCATTTTTGGTGGCGGAATAGGAATTCCCTCTCTAGTCAACACAGGCGTATCTTTCTTAAAGAAATTCTTAATTTTCTTTATTAATGACATTTTTCTCTTTTCTCCATACATTCTAGATGAACGATATATGAAAGAATATTCCGCAAACCCTTGAACTCTTCTTTCGGTGCGACTTACACTAGCAGTTAAATCAGAATCCAACATACAAATCTTTTTTGACCAATCCTAGCGCGGCTTATATCAATCACCCAATTAGCCTCAGGCTCATGCTCATGGTCTGACCAATGCCAGCTTGGCCTTTTGAGACGTCAGTCTTGCTCCTTACTACTGACCCCTCCTTTACAATCTGCTTCTGTCTCACGCCCGCTGTTTCAACCAATCCCAGCGGGGCTCTCTGTGACGTCAGTGCAACTCCGGCGACTGGCCCTCCCTTTAAAAGGTAATACGCATACTTATTTCTTTACTTTTCTTAAAATAAATCCGTTAGTAACAACATAACAACATTCGCTACTCTGTCTATTCCACTAAACAAAGGATAGATTTTCGACTTATTCTGGAGTCTCAGAATTGCTCCTCTTCTACTGCGAGTAAAACCCCTGTTTACCCTTCACTCAAGCTCGGGAGAACCTGTTACTCCTCCAGTGTTACCCCTACTGGGAAATAAGACAAGAGTTTCACCAGCGAAACCTCTGCTATCACTCACACTCAACTTTTATACGAAATAGTCCCTAGTTTAATACTGCCAGCCCTACGTAGCTTCTCAGTATTATTCCAACAGACGAGTAACCTCACTGCAGTGTGGCTTCTGTCATCACCTGCTATTCATTTTCTCGGGAATTCCAGACAACATAAAACAAGACGCTAACTCTTTTGTTAAACAAAAATCAATAATCAATATTTATCACCAAACTAGTCAATAATAGCCATAACTCTTCTACCAGAGAACTGATCCAGCGGTGTACCAACAACAGGTACTCCACTACCATATACTCACCTGGGCCCATACACACACACAATTGAGTAAACCGCTGGAGTCAAAGTTTATGATTTTCGCAATTTAGGATTAGTTATTTCTTACTCTTAACTAACCTTTCACTGATTAAAAAGTTCTTTCCTCTTGTCAATGGACCATTAGTTGAACTACTTGATGGTGCTAATTAACATAATTCTAACTTTCTATACTTTAAAGTAAATAACCACAGACTCGGGAAAGTTTTAAAACTTTATCTAAATTAAATGCATGTGAACCACTTCAAAAATACAGTACAGCCACCATCATTCATAGGAGAAAAATTCAATTGATTGATCATCAAACACATACTACGGATACAATGATCAATGCTCAGAAAAGGAGAGGACAGAGAGAAAAGGACATCTGCAAATAACGTGAAATTATAATTACCAGGAATGGTGTGAAGATCAACCCCCTGGCCAAAGGGGCTGGTAAGGGTCCCCTAGGATAGGTCAGGAGACAAAGACTTCAGGATAGGATTCAGGAAAGGATAGTTGACCTCTCTAAATACCGACGATTGCACCACACCCTCTCTGATACTCCCTTCCGCCTCAAGATTCTTCCGCGATCTTCTTATCTAACCCAATTAAATTAGGATAGAGGTTCTGCATTTGGCTTCTTCATCAGCATCTCACAGCATCTCTCCCAGCATCAGCATCTCCCACTCCACAGATAGCATCTGAGCTGTGCTAACTAACTAACTAAAGCTACCTTAATTATACCTTTCGTTCTTCATGTTCCACCCACTAAAGTTTCAATATCGTAAAAATACGAGATCTAATTGGTCAGGCAAAGGGGGGATGATCATCACACCATGCTTACATGTCATCCAATTCAGTTAAACCATTATTCGCAAACCCATCCCCTTAATTCTTATTCAAAATTTTATTCCCATCCACTACATGTATCCATTTTGAAACATTAATGACACTACGATGAATAGAACATCTCATAGCTGAACTCTGCACCATCCGTTCCCATGCTTGTAGCACTCCAATTTGGCTTCCGCTCAACATCTTAGTCATGGCCTTCATGGCTTCACTCAGTGAGCATGCGCAGGCATCGCGTCACTGCATTCAGTCCGGTTATTCAAGAGAGGCCCAAATACTCACTAGTGATAAAGTCAAAAGACAGATGTTACTTTCACAAATGAAATGGTTTCACTGTATACCGGGATTCTGAGGCTGCTTTGTGCACCCCTGGGACACTATGGATTTACAGGAGGAGCCACAGGCACTTGTGCGGCCCCTTCTGTAAAAGTTATAGTGCTGGTGCATATGTAGTGTGATCGCTATCATGAGAGGATGTTCCTTCTTTTGCATGGGGGCATGCAGGGGGATCTCTGTTCCCTTTTTAAAGTGCAGATGCCTGGCCGTCTGACATCTGAATCACAGAGCAGCTTTTAAGCAGCCACTCCATATTTCACTGAATGCACTGCCCACAGGGCAGTGTGAGTTCTGTAGCTGCCCTGGGGCAGTGCTTTCATCGTAATATAATTGGGTGCACTATCCCAGTGCACTAACCCGGTCTGCGCAAGGCGCACCTTTTGAAAGGTGGTGCACCATGTCGCAAACAGGCAGAGTGTCTCCCATGTTTAATACTGTATGGGCCCCTTTGTTCTGTCTTCCATGACTGTATCAATAATTTTAGACTGCACCAATGCATAGTGACCCTCAAGGGTGTATATATAGAGGGAGTATATGGGGTGGAACACACCCCAAATATATTTGCAATCGGGTCACATTCAGATTTGCTCGTACTGGTAGAGTAGGATCCTGCTTTCAAGTTACTATTTGAAGCTGGTTGGTGCAAAATAAGTGTTAATCCCGTCAAAAGCGAGCTTGTGATTTCCAGGCGGGGTCAGGGCTTCAGGGCAGAGGACAAAATAGGTCTCCGCTGGGTCTCCGTCATTCATACTGTCACTACTGTGAGCCCAGGGACCTGAGACAAAGACAGATGGTGGAGTTGGGAGGAGGGTGACATTGCATCTTTGTGGTGCAGCACTCAGCTTGAAAATGGACAGCCTGTCCGAACACAGTCAAAACAATTGAGTCTGTGAGTCCGGATAGCACTGTTACTTCTTTATTGCTTCCTCAGGCTACCATGGTCATTTTGTCATTTGTCCATCCCTCCATTTGGTATTCGGGCAATGGGCCACAGGGGCTAATGATGCCACTAGGTCTAAACATTACAGTGTAATATTAATTTCAGACCTCTGAATATAGGTACTGTTTTAACAGGGAATCAGAGGCATAGAATACAAATGTGCTTTTTTTCAGTATAGGTAGATGCTTCATGACTTAGGATAATGCTATAGCGCTTTAAATTATGGGTGTTTACCCAGTGTTGCTTAATTACTCAAGTGGTTAAGGCACTTGCTTCAAAGTTGTGTGTGTAGTATCAGGTTTGAATCCATAAAATAGTTTATCTAGTTAAAGTGCAAATATATATGTGTCATTATGCGTATGCCTCAATGTGGCTGGGTGTACCCGTGTGTTAGGTCAGAATGGCAAGGTGTAGCAGTTCTCATGATCAAGTGTGATGGTAAAAAAATGAGAAAACAAAGTATATTATTTGCAAGAGCTTTTCAAAGGGTGTATATATATATATATATATATATATATATATATATATATATATATATATATATATTACCTACTGGCGGTCACCAGTAGGTAGTTGTAGTTAGGACCTAGTTTCCATAGAAAAAGCGTTTTTTGTTTTCCCAATAACTTTTGCGCTGGATGATGAATCATCGCGAAATTTTTAAAACTAGTGGGGCGCTCCAGTCAGCTCCTGTCTTGAAAGTTTCGGGGGGATTCGGCAAGCGGGGGCTGAGAAAAAAGAGGGATCCCAAAACGTGTTTTTTCCATGTTAATTCCCTTAGGAAACTTTAGATACGGCTACAGCCCGAACTGCTGAACGAAATTACACTAAATTTGCCAAAAAGGTAGTGCTTGGGTCAGAAAGCGCCCTTTTTTTAAATGGTGTAAATCCGTTCAGTAGTTACGGAGAAAATCAAAAAATATAGGTAAAAAAATAAATTTCCCATAGGAAACTTTAGACACGGTTACAGCTAAAACTGCAGAATGAATTACACCAAATTTGGCGAAAAGGTAGTGCTTGGTTCAGAAAGCGCCCTTTTTTAAAATGGTGTAAATCAGTTCAGTAGTTGCTTAGAAAATCAAAAAATAAGAGTTTCGATATCTATGCCCGCGGTGGATCCGCGCACCCTGACGATCACGAGCTGTATTCTAATTGGCTGTCAACACTTCAAACAAGGAAGTGTTGGCAGCCATCTTGTGACTCGGTAGAACCGAGGCACAAGAAACCAGGGAAACAAATGTGTAAAACAAGAAGAGGGGGCAGGGTAGAAACACCCCGACGCCCTAGATCCGCGGATCCGGCTGCGAAAATAAAAAAAATGAAGCGCGGGCTTCCGCGCCTCGTTATTAATTAGCCCCCGGGTGGGCCAAGACCCAGGGGCATGTAAAAAAATGTGTGGGGGGCCCTAATTCCTCCCACACTGCCCCAGGGACCGCCACCTGGGGTTTTGAGCAAATATCTGTGGGGGGCACACGGCGCCCCCCGCAGCCCAGAGGACCGCCACCCCCCAGGGCTTTGTTTATGTGTGGGGGGCCTCCAAGCCCCCCCAAACCCCGGGGACAGCCACATTAATAATAATAATAATAGGCTTTTATTTATAAATTTGCGGGGGGCACATGGCCCCCCTGATGCCCCAGGGACCGCCACCCCCCGGGGCTCTTATTTACCTAATACCTGTGTGGGGGGGCTCGAAACCCCCACAAACCCCGGGGACCGCCACCTCCCCGGGGCTCTAATTTTTCAAATTTGGGGGTCCGTTTCAGACCCCCAAGCCCCGGGGACCACCACCTCCCCGGGGCTTTGCCAATGGTGGGAGGGGGGCCGAGCGGCCCCCCTCCTGGAGCCAGTGATGGCCCTGGGGACCGCCGCCCCTAGGGCCGGCTCCTGCAGTGTCCCGAGGTGCCCGCCCCCGGGGCACTGCAGTTTGCAATGACAGGGCGGGGGCCGCGTCACTGCCTAGAGCCAGTGGTTCTACATACACTAGGGAACACTATGCGTTGGGGTACCCCAGTGATTAGCATGACCTCCTCTGTAAGGCCCTAGTACATAATAGGGCGGGGGGGCCTGAGGTGACATGTGTGCAAACACGCCCTGTGGTGCGTTTTAAGTTGGGGAATTGATTCCCCTTCGATCCTGAGGACCCCTTGGGACCAACTAGCCCACCAGGTACCTCCACTAAGTGCCTTAGGCCTGCGTTGCAGAGAGGTGGTTCAGACCATGCCTTTTTTACACCTCTCTGCAATGCAGCTCTGTGGCACTTACAGGAGGTACCTGGTTGGCTAGTTGGACCCCAGGGACCGTCAGGATTCAAGGGAACTTAATCTCCCAACTTAAAACGGTCACAGGGCGTGTTTGCACACATGTCACCCCAGGCCCCCCCCCCTTCACCATTGTGCAAACGCGCCCCGTAGCGTGTTTTAAGAGGTAGTTTTAATCCCCCTGCCCTATTATGTACTAGGGCCTTACAGAGGAGGTCATGCTAATCACTGGGGTACCCCAACGCATAGTGTTCCCTAGTGTATGTAGGTGTTTTCACTGTATTCTAAGTGTCTTTTAGCATACCACTGGCTCTAGGCCTGGTTAGTCAGAGTCAGTTACCACCAGTACCAGTCTGAAAAAGTTGTGGGCACAGGATGATTTTGTAACAAGGCCCTTTTTCTGCTCCTTTGTTGGTTCTTTCTGCACATGTCTTGCTTCTTACTGCACTTTTCTTCGTCTTTGTGGACTTCTGTTGCTTCTTTCTGCATTTCTTTTGCTTCTTTCGGTGCGTTTTTTCTTCTTTCTTCACATGTCCTACTTCTGTAGGCATAGTTAGAAACTAGCATTTGAAAAACCATTGAAATTCACTGAAAAAACCATAGGTTTTAGGGAAAGTTATAGTTAGTTGGACATTGCACTCGTACAAAACCCTTGAAATTTCCCCGTTATAGTAAGATCAGCTAACTATAACTCGCGCCCCGCAATGCACTGCTGATGACGTCACATATTACATCACTCATGACATGGTCAGTGACATCACTGATGACATCACTCATGACATTTCAAATTACATCACTGATGACATCACTGACAACATCATCCATGTGATAATTTCATGCATCTTCTCACACCCTAATATAACTTTAGATACACCCACTCTAAATTGCAGACTGCCATTCTCAAAACCATAGACACTCCAACACCAATATCTACATACCCACTCACTGATTCTTAGGTCTACACACACATCCACTTATGGTCACTCAGTACAGGACTATCATGTGCACTCATAGACCTATATAGACACTCACACACCACCACTCATCCATAGAGGTACTCACACACCTAGTCAGTCATGCAAATAATTAATCACACTCCCATTTACTCACCTATACAGTTATACACACACCAGCTCACTTACTCATACAAATACTAGCACATTCATACGTTCTTATACAATCACTGATACAAGCAAACACTCATCCATGCAGCCACTCTCACAATCACACACTCTCACTTATAGCCATTTATATACTCTAACACACATATATACTGCCTTTCATATATGTAGTTACTCACTCATGTACCAATGAGATATACATTCACTCACTAACACACCCATACACACACTCACCCACCCATACAGTCCATCACAGATGCACACATCAAATTGTGCACCCAGTGAATCACCCACTCGCACATCTATGCACAGAGTCACACACACCCCACCCACACAAACACTCAGGCACCCATACAGACACTCAGACAACCAATCAATAACTCATATAGACACTTATGTAGTTATTCACAAACCCATGCAGTCGCTTACACACCAACAGACAGACAGATACAGAGATTCACACAGTTTAGTCACTAACCCATACATTCAGTAAGATATGGTTAAGCACTCACTTATAGAGTCAGTCACGCACCTAGTAAAACATCCATTCAGACACTTATGCACCACTCATTCTTCAATATGCCTTTCCCTATATATATTAAACATATTTAAACTTTACAGAAACCCACCGTCACTGGATGATGTCATCAGTGATGTCATCAGTGATGTCATTTGAGATGTCATCAGTGATGTCACTGACCATGTCATGAGTGATGTAATATGTGACATCATCAGCAGTGCATTGCGGGGGCGCGAGCTATAGCTAGCTGAACTAACTATAACGGGGACATTTCACGGGTTTTGTAGGAGTGCAATGTCCACCTAACTATAACTTTCCCTAAAACCTATGTTTTTTTCAGTGAATATATATATATATATATATATACATATATATATATATATACATATTATCTACTGGCGGTCTGGTGTAAATCTGTTCAGTATTTCCTGAGAAAATAGCATTTAAAAGCATATATATATCTATAGGCGCGCTCCGTGCGCGTACGGTAAAACGTACCGTACGTGCACGCTGCCGTGCCCGAGCGGGATTCTGATTGGTTGTTAGATCTTAGTAAACATTCGAATCGGTCGAAACCAGGAAGTGTCGGCCGCCATTTTGTCTCTCGCAGTCTGAGGGGGTGAAAAACAAAGGTGGAGAACGTGAAAAGGGGGCAGGGTGCAGGGTGGACAGTTCCTGACCCCTAGCCTTTGTCAGAAGGACCCCCAAGGGCCAAAATTTCTTTTAATTTTTTTTCGAAAAATCGCGGAGTGCGCGTAGTGTGTGCGTACGGTAGAAACAGAAAAATTCCGCGAATTGCGTAACATGGGCGCGCGGCGCACGAAGCGCACTGCACGCCCACAGCGCGTGCACGGTGTGCGAAGCGCACCGTGCGCGTTCGGTACGCACACGGTGAAAAACCTTAAAAAAATTAATAAATAAATACATAACTTAGCATTTAAAAAAACGTACAAATTCACTGAAAAAACCATAGGTTTCACACACGTTATAGTTAGGAATTAGCATTTAAAAAACCTTGCAAATTCACTTAAAAAACCATAGGTTTCACACATGTTATAGTTAGCTGGACATTTCACTCGTGAAAAACCATTGAAATTCCCCCGTTATATTTAGTGCAGGCAACTATAACTCACGCGACCGCAATCCTCTGCTGATGACGTCAGATATTACATCACTGATGACATATGTGTCTTTCTGAAAAAAAAATATTTGTAATATATGTATAGCTAAAGATTAATGGAAGAAGACATGGGTAAATAGGTGTCTAAATACAGTGATGTAATATCTGACGTCATCAGCAGAGGATTGCGGTCACGTGAGTTATAGTTGCCTGCACTAACTATAACGGGGGAATTTCAATGGATTTTCACGAGTGAAATGTCCAGCTAACTATAACATGTGTGAAACCTATGGTTTTTTAAGTGAATATATATATATATATATATATATATATATATATATATATATATATATATATATATATTTATACATATATATATATACAAACAAACACCGTCAGGTCCTTCCGGGATGAAAACCCTTGTCAGGTGGTGCGTTGTCCGGCGAACCTACGGCCGGAAAATCCAACAGAGTTCAAAGAACAAGAAAAACGCACACTCGGAGGTACTGCTCGTATTCTTTACTGAGCTATCGTTACGCGTTTCGACACAGCAGTGTCTTGGTCACACGATATCAACAAAGTTTTCAAACAAACATATAAGCACACAAAAATAGAAGAAGTACTACCATTTCTGTAAATTACAAATTGCAATTGGTCGCCATATTGGAATGGGTTCAATGCTTGATTTCATCACGAAATGCATGCGTGTAGTTGAGTTAATAAACCATAAGATCTGTACAAAACATGATGTAAACAAAAAGTATCAATGTATTTGTGCATACATGATTGCATATATCAAAAGGTTTTAAGTCCCAAGGTCTAAAAAACTCAAAGTACGGTATAATCGAATTTGCCAATCTTATATCAGTACCTACACTCATGCTAATAGACCATAGCTACTGTAGCTGTACATTGGGGTACAGACACACATGCAAGTCGGACTAGTGCCATAATACGTACGTGCACGTGGGTATGTGCATGTTCAGAGATTACGGAGATATCCAGGCTCTATACCAATGATGGGTACGATTATAGAATGGCTAATCGACTAGTGTTGCGTCCTAGTGATGCAAAAGGGTGTCTGCTCTGTATTTATAACTGACACTGATGAAAAAAATACAAAAACTTTGTATTATTTTTCAATAGTTTCCTAACACGCACAACGATTCTTTGCACAAAGGGTGCTAACTTTTGGGAGAAACGGCGGAGCAGCATGGAGAGTGATAGCGAGAGGCGCAAGGAAGCACAAGCTTTGTTTGCAAGAGCCCCAGGCAAAGGGAGCCATGCACAGGACACAACCAATAAACCTGAGCTTAATTCACTGAATACCCAAATGCGTAGATATGAGAAATTAAAAAAACAGGAAGCATCTAAATGGTGGGAGGCAGTCTCCCTCCAAGACTATATCGATAAAGAAATGATACCCCGTGGACTGCGTATATATATCACGCCATCACATGAAGCAAGAAATCCACGTATGCTTGAGGAATGGGCAGGTAACTCAGCCTTAAGCTCCAAGAAAATGCTCCAGATTCTCATAAAATACGCATGGGAGGATAGAGAAGAAATAATCAAAGAATTGGAATCAATTGAAGAAGACTTCCAGAAAAACACTGATCAGGAAGACATCAAAAAATTCAAGAGTGATCTGGCCAACAGGTTGAAGAGATACGAAGAAGATATTAAGATAAGAAAGCAGAGGAAATTACACAGGGATTGCGTCGATTATGAGAGTGGACGTATACTAACTTATAGCCAGAAATATGACCATCTCTACAAACAACAGGACGGTCAAGGAAATGTACCTACACTCTCACAAACAACAACGGAAACATTAATAACTGACGAGTCTGACGGAGATCTATCAGACACCACAGCAAGCACTTCCTCTGAAGTTGAAATTACAAGTAAACCAGCGTCTTTTTTAGACGAATTCCGGGTTATGAGGACAAGGCGACTAAAGGAAAATCTCCAATCAACTACACCGAAGAGAGGACGGGGCCGTGGCCGGGGACAAGGACGAGGAAGAGGAAGAGGCAGAGGCGGTCCAAACAGAGGAGACTCAGGCTCAAACAAAGGAGAACCAAGCAAGGCACTCGTGGGAACCGCAAGAGGAGGCCAGAAGAGAGCAGTGTAACCATGGATGAGCAAATGGTGAATAAAACTATTATAAATCTATCTTCAAGATTTTTAACACCCATGGAAAAAATTACATTGTGCCTTGGTCTAACTTTTTGCCCTACTGAACTATACAATTATGCCAACACCAGGGTGGATATTTTTAAATTCATAAGGAAACTCAAGCTTAAAAAGTGGCATATGCTGAGAAACACTAGACCACCTGATAATACGGGAGGGCAGACTACCATTTGGTCCCAGGCCAATCTTAATGTGGGTGATGCTGATGTCCTGGAAACCATGTATGCACTGGCAGACCCAATAACAGACATTGGGGATTCTCAAGTGGTGGACTTACAGGAAGGCATCAACACTAACAGAGCTGCGCACACCACATTTAGACCTAAGTCAACCTTCTTCCCCACTTTGCCACACGATTCCATAGACACTTTTTATGATGTAGTCACCAAGGAAATGATTACACATAAACATAAGATAGCCACGTTTGGCCACAGAGATTCCAACTTATCTAAACAACAAAGAACCTTTATCCTATCTCTAGCCCAGGATAAAAGCTTGGTAATTAGACCCTCCGACAAAGGGGGCAACATTGTCCTATGGGATAAAAGCATGTATATTGAGGAAGCGATGAAACAATTGTCTGATGTAAATTTTTACTGCAAATGTACTTCTGATATCTATAATTGTAGCATAACATCAACATGGGAGAAACTGAAGAATTGGCAAAAGGAAGGGCTAATTTCGTGGCAGGAATACTGTTACCTCAAAAAAGATTTTCCCAAATTACCAATCTTGTACCTTCTTCCGAAGGTACACAAAAACCCCGAGGTGCCACCAGGGAGACCTATTGTGTCATCCTTGGGGAATGTCAACGAGAATATATCCAAGTATGTGGATTTTTTTCTAAGAGAATATGTAATACATCTACCATCGTATCTTAAAGATACAAAGGATTTCCTGAATAAAATCGCTGACATTACTTGGGTAGAGGGTTACTTACTCATGGCCCTGGATGTGAGTTCCCTGTATACCATTATTAACCACACCCAGGGCATTGAGGCTTGTTTATACTTTCTCCAGGCAAGAAACATCTGCTATCTTGAGCATACCAACATGCTTGCAGACATGATGGAATTATGCCTTGTAAATAACATCTTTCTGTTCAATGGGGAACTGTACAAGCAGGTGCGAGGCACGGCAATGGGAACGTGCTTCGCACCTAGCTTTGCGAACCTATTCCTGGGCAAATGGGAGGAGGAGTTACTCAGGGATAAGAACATGGACTCTGATTTAAAAAAAGTGGCAGTATGGTTGAGATACATCGACGACCTGTTCGTCATTTGGAAGGGCAGTGAAGAAGAAGCCAGGGAATTCATAGGTAGGCTGAACAACAACAATTACAACATACAGCTTACTTCCAGTATAAGTGATAACAGAATCGAATTCCTTGACACTCTCATCACCATCCAAAATGGCAAAATGACATCTAGCTTGCACCGGAAGGAAACTTCCGGCAATAGCCTGCTACACGCCCACAGTGCCCACCCTGAACCACTCAAATGGAGCATTCCATTTGGGGAGTTACTCAGAGCAAGGAGAAATTGTAGCACTGAAGACGATATCCAGCAAGAACAAAACATCATGGTAAGGAGATTCCGTGAACGCGGGTATCCGGAATGGGTACTCACGAAGGCCAAGGACAAGATCAGACACATTAGTAGATCTCAAGCCCTTGAGTACTCTGCCACCGATGACCAGGAGGAAACACCGGTTAGGATCATAACCACATTTAATCAGGAGTCTAAATATGTTCAAAAAATCCTGACCAAAAATTGGAGAATCTTGAAAGCAGATTCTATAATTGGCAATAACATCAGTGACAGACCCCTGATTACCTACAAAAGAGGGAGGAACTTGAAAGATACCTTAGTTAGAGGAGACATCACGGAAAGCCCTAATAGAAATCCATTCAATTTGAAAGGTTTTTATCCATGTGGCCATTGCAAGGCATGCAAATTCAGTCACATGATGAAAGAATTTGCAACTGCACTATCAGGTCAGAAGAAAATCATCACACAGTTCCTCACGTGTAGCACCAATTTTGTTGTGTATATTTTGGAATGTCCGTGCAAACTCCGATATGTCGGGAGTACCACATGCATGGTTAAAAAGCGAATACTAGAACACCTTAGAGCCATCTCCAACTTAGATCACAACTATCCGATTGCACGACATTTCCAAGACAAACACCAATCCAACCAGTCTCTTCTCAAGTATTTTGCCATAGAACAGGTTAACACTTCAAGAAGAGGGGGAAACAGAGAGCTAGCCCTCAGGAAAAGGGAATCCAAATGGATTATGGAATTAGAGACCAAGTTCCCGGGAGGGCATAATCTTGATGAGGAATTAGCAACGCACCTACATGATGATTGAGTTTGTGTGCCTATCTTTTCTTGTGCTTTTTTGTCGTTTCCTTGCTGCAGCTCCTCCTGCTTAACATTGGCGACCTGAATAATTTTAGATTGTTGAAAATATAATGTGAAGTGTGTAAATATGTATATATGCAACTTTGGGCTAGCATTAAGTTGTTTTTGTTCTTTCATTCTTTTAGGAGGAAAGGAAGGGACCACTCACGTCTTATGGATACTGCACCGGTTCCCTACCCTTTTCTTCACGCGGAAGCCACAACACGCCCATTAAGATAAGAATTGCACTCGCGTTATCCACTGTTCTGTATCTTTTGTTTGCACAATACCATTACACTATTCTTACACATATAGACTTTTTGGGACTGCCAGCACTGCCGTTTCCCTCACTCACAGCACCGTATAGCTTTTGAATATAAGTACTACTGTCTCCAACCTCGACCTGGTTATTAGGCTGCATCCTGGTACAGAGTTGCTTATGAATAGGCACTAGTCCTCTTTAAACATCACCTAGCACCGAGATTGGGTAAGTTTCACAGGACACCCTTTTGCATCACTAGGACGCAACACTAGTCGATTAGCCATTCTATAATCGTACCCATCATTGGTATAGAGCCTGGATATCTCCGTAATCTCTGAACATGCACATACCCACGTGCACGTACGTATTATGGCACTAGTCCGACTTGCATGTGTGTCTGTACCCCAATGTACAGCTACAGTAGCTATGGTCTATTAGCATGAGTGTAGGTACTGATATAAGATTGGCAAATTCGATTATACCGTACTTTGAGTTTTTTAGACCTTGGGACTTAAAACCTTTTGATATATGCAATCATGTATGCACAAATACATTGATACTTTTTGCTTACATCATGTTTTGTACAGATCTTATGGTTTATTAACTCAACTACACGCATGCATTTCGTGATGAAATCAAGCATTGAACCCATTCCAATATGGCGACCAATTGCAATTTGTAATTTACAGAAATGGTAGTACTTCTTCTATTTTTGTGTGCTTATATGTTTGTTTGAAAACTTTGTTGATATCGTGTGACCAAGACACTGCTGTGTCGAAACGCGTAACGATAGCTCAGTAAAGAATACGAGCAGTACCTCCGAGTGTGCGTTTTTCTTGTTCTTTGAACATATATATATATATATATATATATATATCCAGCAAACTCCTCCGATTACCGGAGCCCCCGACCCTTCAGGGCGGCCTCTAAAAGCGATGGGCACGGAGCAGCCCACCCAATTCATCCAAGGCAACAAGAAAGAGGCCCGGTGCTGGAAACAAATGCATTTATTCATGGCTTGGCAGCACAGAAACAGCCTCCGTTTCCTTACGCGTTTCGGCGGTCAATGCCGCCTTGTTCACAGGTGGAGGCAATATCACAGGCAAGGTGCAAATGTGCATGCTTTAAAGTAAAAAGTCACATGACCAGTCAGTTAAACTTCATATCCCATAATGCAGGTAAGTTCGTTTTTCAAAATAGATAGGCAAATCCTGGTCTTATTTTACTCGCATTATGTTGGAGTGGAAAATATTCAAAATACAACTGTTCACGTTTATTTATAGTTTTTGCAAAGTGCTCACTTGTTCATGTAAGCCTCGAAAAATTGCCTGTCTCCAGCACGATCAGAAAAGAGAGTTCTCCCTTCCGAATCCCTTCCAAACGCTCTCTGTGTTTGCTTTAGTGGCACAATCCTTCGTAGGTTCAGAGAGGGCAAGTGGGTCATGCTCCTCATTCAACATCCAGCAAACTCCTCCGATTACCGGAGCCCCCGACCCTTCAGGGCGGCCTCTAAAAGCGATGGGCACGGAGCAGCCCACCCAATTCATCCAAGGCAACAAGAAAGAGGCCCGGTGCTGGAAACAAATGCATTTATTCATGGCTTGGCAGCACAGAAACAGCCTCCGTTTCCTTACGCGTTTCGGCGGTCAATGCCGCCTTGTTCACAGGTGGAGGCAATATCACAGGCAAGGTGCAAATGTGCATGCTTTAAAGTAAAAAGTCACATGACCAGTCAGTTAAACTTCATATCCCATAATGCAGGTAAGTTCGTTTTTCAAAATAGATAGGCAAATCCTGGTCTTATTTTACTCGCATTATGTTGGAGTGGAAAATATTCAAAATACAACTGTTCACGTTTATTTATAGTTTTTGCAAAGTGCTCACTTGTTCATGTAAGCCTCGAAAAATTGCCTGTCTCCAGCACGATCAGAAAAGAGAGTTCTCCCTTCCGAATCCCTTCCAAACGCTCTCTGTGTTTGCTTTAGTGGCACAATCCTTCGTAGGTTCAGAGAGGGCAAGTGGGTCATGCTCCTCATTCAACATCCAGCAAACTCCTCCGATTACCGGAGCCCCCGACCCTTCAGGGCGGCCTCTAAAAGCGATGGGCACGGAGCAGCCCACCCAATTCATCCAAGGCAACAAGAAAGAGGCCCGGTGCTGGAAATAAATGCATTTATTCATGGCTTGGCAGCACAGAAACAGCCTCCGTTTCCTTACGCGTTTCGGCGGTCAATGCCGCCTTGTTCACAGGTGGAGGCAATATCACAGGCAAGGTGCAAATGTGCATGCTTTAAAGTAAAAAGTCACATGACCAGTCAGTTAAACTTCATATCCCATAATGCAGGTAAGTTCGTTTTTCAAAATAGATAGGCAAATCCTGGTCTTATTTTACTCGCATTATGTTGGAGTGGAAAATATTAAAAATACAACTGTTCACGTTTATTTATAGTTTTTGCAAAGTGCTCACTTGTTCATGTAAGCCTCGAAAAATTGCCTGTCTCCAGCACGATCAGAAAAGAGAGTTCTCCCTTCCGAATCCCTTCCAAACGCTCTCTGTGTTTGCTTTAGTGGCACAATCCTTCGTAGGTTCAGAGAGGGCAAGTGGGTCATGCTCCTCATTCAACATCCAGCAAACTCCTCCGATTACCGGAGCCCCCGACCCTTCAGGGCGGCCTCTAAAAGCGATGGGCACGGAGCAGCCCACCCAATTCATCCAAGGCAACAAGAAAGAGGCCCGGTGCTGGAAACAAATGCATTTATTCATGGCTTGGCAGCACAGAAACAGCCTCCGTTTCCTTACGCGTTTCGGCGGTCAATGCCGCCTTGTTCACAGGTGGAGGCAATATCACAGGCAAGGTGCAAATGTGCATGCTTTAAAGTAAAAAGTCACATGACCAGTCAGTTAAACTTCATATCCCATAATGCAGGTAAGTTCGTTTTTCATAATAGATAGGCAAATCCTGGTCTTATTTTACTCGCATTATGTTGGAGTGGAAAATATTCAAAATACAACTGTTCACGTTTATTTATAGTTTTTGCAAAGTGCTCACTTGTTCATGTAAGCCTCGAAAAATTGCCTGTCTCCAGCACGATCAGAAAAGAGAGTTCTCCCTTCCGAATCCCTTCCAAACGCTCTCTGTGTTTGCTTTAGTGGCACAATCCTTCGTAGGTTCAGAGAGGGCAAGTGGGTCATGCTCCTCATTCAACATCCAGCAAACTCCTCCGATTACCGGAGCCCCCGACCCTTCAGGGCGGCCTCTAAAAGCGATGGGCACGGAGCAGCCCACCCAATTCATCCAAGGCAACAAGAAAGAGGCCCGGTGCTGGAAACAAATGCATTTATTCATGGCTTGGCAGCACAGAAACAGCCTCCGTTTCCTTACGCGTTTCGGCGGTCAATGCCGCCTTGTTCACAGGTGGAGGCAATATCACAGGCAAGGTGCAAATGTGCATGCTTTAAAGTAAAAAGTCACATGACCAGTCAGTTAAACTTCATATCCCATAATGCAGGTAAGTTCGTTTTTCAAAATAGATAGGCAAATCCTGGTCTTATTTTACTCGCATTAAGTTGGAGTGGAAAATATTCAAAATACAACTGTTCACGTTTATTTATAGTTTTTGCAAAGTGCTCACTTGTTCATGTAAGCCTCGAAAAATTGCCTGTCTCCAGCACGATCAGAAAAGAGAGTTCTCCCTTCCGAATCCCTTCCAAACGCTCTCTGTGTTTGCTTTAGTGGCACAATCCTTCGTAGGTTCAGAGAGGGCAAGTGGGTCATGCTCCTCATTCAACATCCAGCAAACTCCTCCGATTACCGGAGCCCCCGACCCTTCAGGGCGGCCTCTAAAAGCGATGGGCAGGGAGCAGCCCACCCAATTCATCCAAGGCAACAAGAAAGAGGCCCGGTGCTGGAAACAAATGCATTTATTCATGGCTTGGCAGCACAGAAACAGCCTCCGTTTCCTTACGCGTTTCGGCGGTCAATGCCGCCTTGTTCACAGGTGGAGGCAATATCACAGGCAAGGTGCAAATGTGCATGCTTTAAAGTAAAAAGTCACATGACCAGTCAGTTAAACTTCATATCCCATAATGCAGGTAAGTTCGTTTTTCAAAATAGATAGGCAAATCCTGGTCTTATTTTACTCGCATTATGTTGGAGTGGAAAATATTCAAAATACAACTGTTCACGTTTATTTATAGTTTTTGCAAAGTGCTCACTTGTTCATGTAAGCCTCGAAAAATTGCCTGTCTCCAGCACGATCAGAAAAGAGAGTTCTCCCTTCCGAATCCCTTCCAAACGCTCTCTGTGTTTGCTTTAGTGGCACAATCCTTCGTAGGTTCAGAGAGGGCAAGTGGGTCATGCTCCTCATTCAACATCCAGCAAACTCCTCCGATTACCGGAGCCCCCGACCCTTCAGGGCGGCCTCTAAAAGCGATGGGCACGGAGCAGCCCACCCAATTCATCCAAGGCAACAAGAAAGAGGCCCGGTGCTGGAAACAAATGCATTTATTCATGGCTTGGCAGCACAGAAACAGCCTCCGTTTCCTTACGCGTTTCGGCGGTCAATGCCGCCTTGTTCACAGGTGGAGGCAATATCACAGGCAAGGTGCAAATGTGCATGCTTTAAAGTAAAAAGTCACATGACCAGTCAGTTAAACTTCATATCCCATAATGCAGGTAAGTTCGTTTTTCAAAATAGATAGGCAAATCCTGGTCTTATTTTACTCGCATTATGTTGGAGTGGAAAATATTCAAAATACAACTGTTCACGTTTATTTATAGTTTTTGCAAAGTGCTCACTTGTTCATGTAAGCCTCGAAAAATTGCCTGTCTCCAGCACGTTCAGAAAAGAGAGTTCTCCCTTCCGAATCCCTTCCAAACGCTCTCTGTGTTTGCTTTAGTGGCACAATCCTTCGTAGGTTCAGAGAGGGCAAGTGGGTCATGCTCCTCATTCAACATCCAGCAAACTCCTCCGATTACCGGAGCCCCCGACCCTTCAGGGCGGCCTCTAAAAGCGATGGGCACGGAGCAGCCCACCCAATTCATCCAAGGCAACAAGAAAGAGGCCCGGTGCTGGAAACAAATGCATTTATTCATGGCTTGGCAGCACAGAAACAGCCTCCGTTTCCTTACGCGTTTCGGCGGTCAATGCCGCCTTGTTCACAGGTGGAGGCAATATCACAGGCAAGGTGCAAATGTGCATGCTTTAAAGTAAAAAGTCACATGACCAGTCAGTTAAACTTCATATCCCATAATGCAGGTAAGTTCGTTTTTCAAAATAGATAGGCAAATCCTGGTCTTATTTTACTCGCATTATGTTGGAGTGGAAAATATTCAAAATACAACTGTTCACGTTTATTTATAGTTTTTGCAAAGTGCTCACTTGTTCATGTAAGCCTCGAAAAATTGCCTGTCTCCAGCACGATCAGAAAAGAGAGTTCTCCCTTCCGAATCCCTTCCAAACGCTCTCTGTGTTTGCTTTAGTGGCACAATCCTTCGTAGGTTCAGAGAGGGCAAGTGGGTCATGCTCCTCATTCAACATCCAGCAAACTCCTCCGATTACCGGAGCCCCCGACCCTTCAGGGCGGCCTCTAAAAGCGATGGGCACGGAGCAGCCCACCCAATTCATCCAAGGCAACAAGAAAGAGGCCCGGTGCTGGAAACAAATGCATTTATTCATGGCTTGGCAGCACAGAAACAGCCTCCGTTTCCTTACGCGTTTCGGCGGTCAATGCCGCCTTGTTCACAGGTGGAGGCAATATCACAGGCAAGGTGCAAATGTGCATGCTTTAAAGTAAAAAGTCACATGACCAGTCAGTTAAACTTCATATCCCATAATGCAGGTAAGTTCGTTTTTCAAAATAGATAGGCAAATCCTGGTCTTATTTTACTCGCATTATGTTGGAGTGGAAAATATTCAAAATACAATTGTTCACGTTTATTTATAGTTTTTGCAAAGTGCTCACTTGTTCATGTAAGCCTCGAAAAATTGCCTGTCTCCAGCACGGTCAGAAAAGAGAGTTCTCCCTTCCGAATCCCTTCCAAACGCTCTCTGTGTTTGCTTTAGTGGCACAATCCTTCGTAGGTTCAGAGAGGGCAAGTGGGTCATGCTCCTCATTCAACATCCAGCAAACTCCTCCGATTACCGGAGCCCCCGACCCTTCAGGGCGGCCTCTAAAAGCGATGGGCACGGAGCAGCCCACCCAATTCATCCAAGGCAACAAGAAAGAGGCCCGGTGCTGGAAACAAATGCATTTATTCATGGCTTGGCAGCACAGAAACAGCCTCCGTTTCCTTACGCGTTTCGGCGGTCAATGCCGCCTTGTTCACAGGTGGAGGCAATATCACAGGCAAGGTGCAAATGTGCATGCTTTAAAGTAAAAAGTCACATGACCAGTCAGTTAAACTTCATATCCCATAATGCAGGTAAGTTCGTTTTTCAAAATAGATAGGCAAATCCTGGTCTTATTTTACTCGCATTATGTTGGAGTGGAAAATATTCAAAATACAACTGTTCACGTTTATTTATAGTTTTTGCAAAGTGCTCACTTGTTCATGTAAGCCTCGAAAAATTGCCTGTCTCCAGCACGATCAGAAAAGAGAGTTCTCCCTTCCGAATCCCTTCCAAACGCTCTCTGTGTTTGCTTTAGTGGCACAATCCTTCGTAGGTTCAGAGAGGGCAAGTGGGTCATGCTCCTCATTCAACATCCAGCAAACTCCTCCGATTACCGGAGCCCCCGACCCTTCAGGGCGGCCTCTAAAAGCGATGGGCACGGAGCAGCCCACCCAATTCATCCAAGGCAACAAGAAAGAGGCCCGGTGCTGGAAACAAATGCATTTATTCATGGCTTGGCAGCACAGAAACAGCCTCCGTTTCCTTACGCGTTTCGGCGGTCAATGCCGCCTTGTTCACAGGTGGAGGCAATATCACAGGCAAGGTGCAAATGTGCATGCTTTAAAGTAAAAAGTCACATGACCAGTCAGTTAAACTTCATATCCCATAATGCAGGTAAGTTCGTTTTTCAAAATAGATAGGCAAATCCTGGTCTTATTTTACTCGCATTATGTTGGAGTGGAAAATATTCAAAATACAACTGTTCACGTTTATTTATAGTTTTTGCAAAGTGCTCACTTGTTCATGTAAGCCTCGAAAAATTGCCTGTCTCCAGCACGATCAGAAAAGAGAGTTCTCCCTTCCGAATCCCTTCCAAACGCTCTCTGTGTTTGCTTTAGTGGCACAATCCTTCGTAGGTTCAGAGAGGGCAAGTGGGTCATGCTCCTCATTCAACATCCAGCAAACTCCTCCGATTACCGGAGCCCCCGACCCTTCAGGGCGGCCTCTAAAAGCGATGGGCACGGAGCAGCCCACCCAATTCATCCAAGGCAACAAGAAAGAGGCCCGGTGCTGGAAACAAATGCATTTATTCATGGCTTGGCAGCACAGAAACAGCCTCCGTTTCCTTACGCGTTTCGGCGGTCAATGCCGCCTTGTTCACAGGTGGAGGCAATATCACAGGCAAGGTGCAAATGTGCATGCTTTAAAGTAAAAAGTCACATGACCAGTCAGTTAAACTTCATATCCCATAATGCAGGTAAGTTCGTTTTTCAAAATAGATAGGCAAATCCTGGTCTTATTTTACTCGCATTATGTTGGAGTGGAAAATATTAAAAATACAACTGTTCACGTTTATTTATAGTTTTTGCAAAGTGCTCACTTGTTCATGTAAGCCTCGAAAAATTGCCTGTCTCCAGCACGATCAGAAAAGAGAGTTCTCCCTTCCGAATCCCTTCCAAACGCTCTCTGTGTTTGCTTTAGTGGCACAATCCTTCGTAGGTTCAGAGAGGGCAAGTGGGTCATGCTCCTCATTCAACATCCAGCAAACTCCTCCGATTACCGGAGCCCCCGACCCTTCAGGGCGGCCTCTAAAAGCGATGGGCACGGAGCAGCCCACCCAATTCATCCAAGGCAACAAGAAAGAGGCCCGGTGCTGGAAACAAATGCATTTATTCATGGCTTGGCAGCCCAGAAACAGCCTCCGTTTCCTTACGCGTTTCGGCGGTCAATGCCGCCTTGTTCACAGTTGGAGGCAATATCACAGGCAAGGTGCAAATGTGCATGCTTTAAAGTAAAAAGTCACATGACCAGTCAGTTAAACTTCATATCCCATAATGCAGGTAAGTTCGTTTTTCAAAATAGATAGGCAAATCCTGGTCTTATTTTACTCGCATTATGTTGGAGTGGAAAATATTCAAAATACAACTGTTCACGTTTATTTATAGTTTTTGCAAAGTGCTCACTTGTTCATGTAAGCCTCGAAAAATTGCCTGTCTCCAGCACGATCAGAAAAGAGAGTTCTCCCTTCCGAATCCCTTCCAAACGCTCTCTGTGTTTGCTTTAGTGGCACAATCCTTCGTAGGTTCAGAGAGGGCAAGTGGGTCATGCTCCTCATTCAACATCCAGCAAACTCCTCCGATTACCGGAGCCCCCGACCCTTCAGGGCGGCCTCTAAAAGCGATGGGCACGGAGCAGCCCACCCAATTCATCCAAGGCAACAAGAAAGAGGCCCGGTGCTGGAAACAAATGCATTTATTCATGGCTTGGCAGCACAGAAACAGCCTCCGTTTCCTTACGCGTTTCGGCGGTCAATGCCGCCTTGTTCACAGGTGGAGGCAATATCACAGGCAAGGTGCAAATGTGCATGCTTTAAAGTAAAAAGTCACATGACCAGTCAGTTAAACTTCATATCCCATAATGCAGGTAAGTTCGTTTTTCAAAATAGATAGGCAAATCCTGGTCTTATTTTACTCGCATTATGTTGGAGTGGAAAATATTCAAAATACAACTGTTCACGTTTATTTATAGTTTTTGCAAAGTGCTCACTTGTTCATGTAAGCCTCGAAAAATTGCCTGTCTCCAGCACGATCAGAAAAGAGAGTTCTCCCTTCCGAATCCCTTCCAAACGCTCTCTGTGTTTGCTTTAGTGGCACAATCCTTCGTAGGTTCAGAGAGGGCAAGTGGGTCATGCTCCTCAT
This sequence comes from Triturus cristatus, assembly GCF_964204655.1. NCBI lineage: Eukaryota > Metazoa > Chordata > Amphibia > Caudata > Salamandridae > Triturus > Triturus cristatus. The sequence continues at coordinate 253,649,279 of NC_140585.1, read as the reverse complement.
TCAACATCCAGCAAACTCCTCCGATTACCGGAGCCCCCGACCCTTCAGGGCGGCCTCTAAAAGCGATGGGCACGGAGCAGCCCACCCAATTCATCCAAGGCAACAAGAAAGAGGCCCGGTGCTGGAAACAAATGCATTTATTCATGGCTTGGCAGCACAGAAACAGCCTCCGTTTCCTTACGCGTTTCGGCGGTCAGTGCCGCCTTGTTCACAGGTGGAGGCAATATCACAGGCAAAGTGCAAATGTGCATGCTTTAAAGTAAAAAGTCACATGACCAGTCAGTTAAACTTCATATCCCATAATGCAGGTAAGTTCGTTTTTCAAAATAGATAGGCAAATCCTGGTCTTATTTTACTCGCATTATGTTGGAGTGGAAAATATTCAAAATACAACTGTTCACGTTTATTTATAGTTTTTGCAAAGTGCTCACTTGTTCATGTAAGCCTCGAAAAATTGCCTGTCTCCAGCACGATCAGAAAAGAGAGTTCTCCCTTCCGAATCCCTTCCAAACGCTCTCTGTGTTTGCTTTAGTGGCACAATCCTTCGTAGGTTCAGAGAGGGCAAGTGGGTCATGCTCCTCATTCAACATCCAGCAAACTCCTTCGATTACCGGAGCCCCCGACCCTTCAGGGCGGCCTCTAAAAGCGATGGGCACGGAGCAGCCCACCAAATTCATCCAAGGCAACAAGAAAGAGGCCCGGTGCTGGAAACAAATGCATTTATTCATGGCTTGGCAGCACAGAAACAGCCTCCGTTTCCTTACGCGTGAACAAGGCGGCATTGACCGCCGAAACGCGTAAGGAAACGGAGGCTGTTTCTGTGCTGCCAAGCCATGAATAAATGCATTTGTTTCCAGCACCGGGCCTCTTTCTTGTTGCCTTGGATGAATTGGGTGGGCTGCTCCGTGCCCATCGCTTTTAGAGGCCGCCCTGAAGGGTCGGGGGCTCCGGTAATCGGAGGAGTTTGCTGGATGTTGAATGAGGAGCATGACCCACTTGCCCTCTCTGAACCTACGAAGGATTGTGCCACTAAAGCAAACACAGAGAGCGTTTGGAAGGGATTCGGAAAGGAGAACTCTCTTTTCTGATCGTGCTGGAGACAGGCAATTTTTCGAGGCTTACATGAACAAGTGAGCACTTTGCAAAAACTATAAATAAACGTGAACAGTTGTATTTTGAATATTTTCCACTCCAACATAATGCGAGTAAAATAAGACCAGGATTTGCCTATCTATTTTGAAAAACGAACTTACCTGCATTATGGGATATGAAGTTTAACTGACTGGTCATGTGACTTTTTACTTTAAAGCATGCACATTTGCACCTTGCCTGTGATATTGCCTCCACCTGTGAACAAGGCGGCATTGACCGCCGAAACGCGTAAGGAAACGGAGGCTGTTTCTGTGCTGCCAAGCCATGAATAAATGCATTTGTTTCCAGCACCGGGCCTCTTTCTTGTTGCCTTGGATGAATTGGGTGGGCTGCTCCGTGCCCATCGCTTTTAGAGGCCGCCCTGAAGGGTCGGGGGCTCCGGTAATCGGAGGAGTTTGCTGGATGTTGAATGAGGAGCATGACCCACTTGCCCTCTCTGAACCTACGAAGGATTGTGCCACTAAAGCAAACACAGAGAGCGTTTGGAAGGGATTCGGAAGGGAGAACTCTCTTTTCTGATCGTGCTGGAGACAGGCAATTTTTCGAGGCTTACATGAACAAGTGAGCACTTTGCAAAAACTATAAATAAACGTGAACAGTTGTATTTTGAATATTTTCCACTCCAACATAATGCGAGTAAAATAAGACCAGGATTTGCCTATCTATTTTGAAAAACGAACTTACCTGCATTATGGGATATGAAGTTTAACTGACTGGTCATGTGACTTTTTACTTTAAAGCATGCACATTTGCACCTTGCCTGTGATATTGCCTCCACCTGTGAACAAGGCGGCATTGACCGCCGAAACGCGTAAGGAAACGGAGGCTGTTTCTGTGCTGCCAAGCCATGAATAAATGCATTTGTTTCCAGCACCGGGCCTCTTTCTTGTTGCCTTGGATGAATTGGGTGGGCTGCTCCGTGCCCATCGCTTTTAGAGGCCGCCCTGAAGGGTCGGGGGCTCCGGTAATCGGAGGAGTTTGCTGGATGTTGAATGAGGAGCATGACCCACTTGCCCTCTCTGAACCTACGAAGGATTGTGCCACTAAAGCAAACACAGAGAGCGTTTGGAAGGGATTCGGAAGGGAGAACTCTCTTTTCTGATCGTGCTGGAGACAGGCAATTTTTCGAGGCTTACATGAACAAGTGAGCACTTTGCAAAAACTATAAATAAACGTGAACAGTTGTATTTTTAATATTTTCCACTCCAACATAATGCGAGTAAAATAAGACCAGGATTTGCCTATCTATTTTGAAAAACGAACTTACCTGCATTATGGGATATGAAGTTTAACTGACTGGTCATGTGACTTTTTACTTTAAAGCATGCACATTTGCACCTTGCCTGTGATATTGCCTCCACCTGTGAACAAGGCGGCATTGACCGCCGAAACGCGTAAGGAAACGGAGGCTGTTTCTGTGCTGCCAAGCCATGAATAAATGCATTTGTTTCCAGCACCGGGCCTCTTTCTTGTTGCCTTGGATGAATTGGGTGGGCTGCTCCGTGCCCATCGCTTTTAGAGGCCGCCCTGAAGGGTCGGGGGCTCCGGTAATCGGAGGAGTTTGCTGGATGTTGAATGAGGAGCATGACCCACTTGCCCTCTCTGAACCTACAAAGGATTGTGCCACTAAAGCAAACACAGAGAGCGTTTGGAAGGGATTCGGAAGGGAGAACTCTCTTTTCTGATCGTGCTGGAGACAGGCAATTTTTCGAGGCTTACATGAACAAGTGAGCACTTTGCAAAAACTATAAATAAACGTGAACAGTTGTATTTTGAATATTTTCCACTCCAACATAATGCGAGTAAAATAAGACCAGGATTTGCCTATCTATTTTGAAAAACGAACTTACCTGCATTATGGGATATGAAGTTTAACTGACTGGTCATGTGACTTTTTACTTTAAAGCATGCACATTTGCACCTTGCCTGTGATATTGCCTCCACCTGTGAACAAGGCGGCATTGACCGCCGAAACGCGTAAGGAAACGGAGGCTGTTTCTGTGCTGCCAAGCCATGAATAAATGCATTTGTTTCCAGCACCGGGCCTCTTTCTTGTTGCCTTGGATGAATTGGGTGGGCTGCTCCGTGCCCATCGCTTTTAGAGGCCGCCCTGAAGGGTCGGGGGCTCTGGTAATCGGAGGAGTTTGCTGGATGTTGAATGAGGAGCATGACCCACTTGCCCTCTCTGAACCTACGAAGGATTGTGCCACTAAAGCAAACACAGAGAGCGTTTGGAAGGGATTCGGAAGGGAGAACTCTCTTTTCTGATCGTGCTGGAGACAGGCAATTTTTCGAGGCTTACATGAACAAGTGAGCACTTTGCAAAAACTATAAATAAACGTGAACAGTTGTATTTTGAATATTTTCCACTCCAACATAATGCGAGTAAAATAAGACCAGGATTTGCCTATCTATTTTGAAAAACGAACTTACCTGCATTATGGGATATGAAGTTTAACTGACTGGTCATGTGACTTTTTACTTTAAAGCATGCACATTTGCACCTTGCCTGTGATATTGCCTCCACCTGTGAACAAGGCGGCATTGACCGCCGAAACGCGTAAGGAAACGGAGGCTGTTTCTGTGCTACCAAGCCATGAATAAATGCATTTGTTTCCAGCACCGGGCCTCTTTCTTGTTGCCTTGGATGAATTGGGTGGGCTGCTCCGTGCCCATCGCTTTTAGAGGCCGCCCTGAAGGGTCGGGGGCTCCGGTAATCGGAGGAGTTTGCTGGATGTTGAATGAGGAGCATGACCCACTTGCCCTCTCTGAACCTACGAAGGATTGTGCCACTAAAGCAAACACAGAGAGCGTTTGGAAGGGATTCGGAAGGGAGAACTCTCTTTTCTGATCGTGCTGGAGACAGGCAATTTTTCGAGGCTTACATGAACAAGTGAGCACTTTGCAAAAACTATAAATAAACGTGAACAGTTGTATTTTGAATATTTTCCACTCCAACATAATGCGAGTAAAATAAGACCAGGATTTGCCTATCTATTTTGAAAAACGAACTTACCTGCATTATGGGATATGAAGTTTAACTGACTGGTCATGTGACTTTTTACTTTAAAGCATGCACATTTGCACCTTGCCTGTGATATTGCCTCCACCTGTGAACAAGGCGGCATTGACCGCCGAAACGCGTAAGGAAACGGAGGCTGTTTCTGTGCTGCCAAGCCATGAATAAATGCATTTGTTTCCAGCACCGGGCCTCTTTCTTGTTGCCTTGGATGAATTAGGTGGGCTGCTCCGTGCCCATCGCTTTTAGAGGCCGCCCTGAAGGGTCGGGGGCTCCGGTAATCGGAGGAGTTTGCTGGATGTTGAATGAGGAGCATGACCCACTTGCCCTCTCTGAACCTACGAAGGATTGTGCCACTAAAGCAAACACAGAGAGCGTTTGGAAGGGATTCGGAAGGGAGAACTCTCTTTTCTGATCGTGCTGGAGACAGGCAATTTTTCGAGGCTTACATGAACAAGTGAGCACTTTGCAAAAACTATAAATAAACGTGAACAATTGTATTTTGAATATTTTCCACTCCAACATAATGCGAGTAAAATAAGACCAGGATTTGCCTATCTATTTTGAAAAACGAACTTACCTGCATTATGGGATATGAAGTTTAACTGACTGGTCATGTGACTTTTTACTTTAAAGCATGCACATTTGCACCTTGCCTGTGATATTGCCTCCACCTGTGAACAAGGCGGCATTGACCGCCGAAACGCGTAAGGAAACGGAGGCTATTTCTGTGCTGCCAAGCCATGAATAAATGCATTTGTTTCCAGCACCGGGCCTCTTTCTTGTTGCCTTGGATGAATTTGGTGGGCTGCTCCGTGCCCATCGCTTTTAGAGGCCGCCCTGAAGGGTCGGGGGCTCCGGTAATCGGAGGAGTTTGCTGGATGTTGAATGAGGAGCATGACCCACTTGCCCTCTCTGAACCTACGAAGGATTGTGCCACTAAAGCAAACACAGAGAGCGTTTGGAAGGGATTCGGAAGGGAGAACTCTCTTTTCTGATCGTGCTGGAGACAGGCAATTTTTCGAGGCTTACATGAACAAGTGAGCACTTTGCAAAAACTATAAATAAACGTGAACAGTTGTATTTTGAATATTTTCCACTCCAACATAATGCGAGTAAAATAAGACCAGGATTTGCCTATCTATTTTGAAAAACGAACTTACCTGCATTATGGGATATGAAGTTTAACTGACTGGTCATGTGACTTTTTACTTTAAAGCATGCACATTTGCACCTTGCCTGTGATATTGCCTCCACCTGTGAACAAGGCGGCATTGACCGCCGAAACGCGTAAGGAAACGGAGGCTGTTTCTGTGCTGCCAAGCCATGAATAAATGCATTTGTTTCCAGCACCGGGCCTCTTTCTTGTTGCCTTGGATGAATTGGGTGGGCTGCTCCGTGCCCATCGCTTTTAGAGGCCGCCCTGAAGGGTCGGGGGCTCCGGTAATCGGAGGAGTTTGCTGGATGTTGAATGAGGAGCATGACCCACTTGCCCTCTCTGAACCTACGAAGGATTGTGCCACTAAAGCAAACACAGAGAGCGTTTCGAAGGGATTCGGAAGGGAGAACTCTCTTTTCTGATCGTGCTGGAGACAGGCAATTTTTCGAGGCTTACATGAACAAGTGAGCACTTTGCAAAAACTATAAATAAACGTGAACAGTTGTATTTTGAATATCCAACATAATGCGAGTAAAATAAGACCAGGATTTGCCTATCTATTTTGAAAAACGAACTTACCTGCATTATGGGATATGAAGTTTAACTGACTGGTCATGTGACTTTTTACTTTAAAGCATGCACATTTGCACCTTGCCTGTGATATTGCCTCCACCTGTGAACAAGGCGGCATTGACCGCCGAAACGCGTAAGGAAACGGAGGCTGTTTCTGTGCTGCCAAGCCATGAATAAATGCATTTGTTTCCAGCACCGGGCCTCTTTCTTGTTGCCTTGGATGAATTGGGTGGGCTGCTCCGTGCCCATCGCTTTTAGAGGCCGCCCTGAAGGGTCGGGGGCTCCGGTAATCGGAGGAGTTTGCTGGATGTTGAATGAGGAGCATGACCCACTTGCCCTCTCTGAACCTACGAAGGATTGTGCCACTAAAGCAAACACAGAGAGCGTTTGGAAGGGATTCGGAAGGGAGAACTCTCTTTTCTGATCGTGCTGGAGACAGGCAATTTTTCGAGGCTTACATGAACAAGTGAGCACTTTGCAAAAACTATAAATAAACGTGAACAGTTGTATTTTGAATAT